>NC_079327.1:56567944-57183986 GCF_029931775.1 Euleptes europaea | reverse complement strand
GAATCTGTAAGCTCCTGACCCTTCGAACCAGAAATCACCACAGAGTCGTATAGAATCCAATCAGATGGCTTTTACTGGTCAAAAAGGCAATACAGTGCATACAGGGAACTATGGCAGCTATGAGAGTCTCACTAGCCGAACGATAATATAAGGCAGTAAATGGCGGGAGATTATACAACATTAGCATACACAGACAGAGTCAACTTTCCCAGGAGCAGTGTTCCCAGGCCTTGGTATGTGTGGTCGGCCTTGAGGCTAGACAGTATAGTACCAACACAGAAACAATACTGAAACCGAGATAGCAGCCTGACATCCTGCTCCCCTTAAGGCCCCCTCCCAGTCGGTAAGGGGGATGGCCTGTCCGGGTAGGCAGTGTGAAAGGCATCGATTAGTTTGGGGGCGGAGACATCTCGTGCACGAACCCATTCGTCGTAGGCAGGGGGGAAGTGCTTCCACCGGACCAAATACTGTAGGTTTCCATGGTGAACACGGGAGTCAAGGATTTTGGAGACTTCGAAGTGCTCTTCCCCCCCCCACCATAATGGGCTGTTCGGGGGGCGGATCGGGATGCCATCGTGGAGAGGCCGTATGGGGCTTCAGGAGGCTAATGTGGAAAACGGGATGCACACGCCTCAGGGTTTTCGGGAGAGCTAATTCCACCGTGACAGGATTTATGACCCGTGTGATCGGGAATGGGCCAATGAATTTAGCATTGAGTTTAAGGCACGGACGGGTGGAACGTAGGTTTTTGGTGGAAAGATAGACCAATTTACCCACTCGCAGTTCGCCCCCGGGGGAACGATGTTTATCAGCTTGTGCTTTGTATTTGCGCTTGGCTCGGTCGAGATTGTTAATGAGCCAAGGCCAAGTGGTACGGAGGGTGTGTGCCCAGGAAGCAATGTCAGGATCTCCCTCCCCCTCCATAGTGCTTGTGGGAGTAACAGGACCAAACTCTTGCCCATACACTGCATAGAATGGGCTAAAACCTGTAGATTGATGTACAGCATTATTGTAGGCATAATCTGCAAAAGGCAACATTTCTACCCAGTTATCTTGGTGGTAGTTAACATAACAGCGTAAATAACATTCAGGACAGCATTTACACGTTCAGTTTGACCATCGGTTTGGGGATGGTATGCAGTAGACAATCCCTGTTTTACCCCCACCAACTTGAGAAATGCTTTCCAAAACTTGGAAACAAAGCCACTGCCGCGGTCACAGATTATTTTGCGCGGAAACGAATGTAATTTGAAGATATGTGTCACGAAGAGGAGGGCCTTTTTTTGAGCAGAGGGAATTCCTGCGCATGGAACCAAATGGATTTGCTTGGAAAACAAGTCGGTAATAACCCATAATACAGTTTTTCCCCCGCTGAGAGGGAGATCAGTCATAAAGTCCATAGCTATCACTTCCCATGGTCTGTTGGGTGTTTCTAGAGGTTGCAGTAGCCCCGGGGGTTTGCCTTGTGAGCGTTTCATTGTGGCGCAAACAGGGCAGCTGCGAATAAAAGAGTCAACATCGGAACGCATTCCCCCCCACCAAAATTGTCGGCGCAATGAGTGGAGAGTTTTTAGGAACCCAAAGTGTCCAGCTGTTTTTACTCCATGAGCTAAGTGTAAAACGTCTTTTCGAAGTGCCTTGGGTACGTACAATTTAGAGTCTTTGTACCATGAGCCCCCCTGTTCCATTACCCCAGGGGGTAGGGTGTGAGTGGAGCGTTCAGAAAGGCAGTGGTCCCGAAGGGTATTTAAAAAGGACTCGGAGATGGGAATCTTGGCGGGACCCCCCCCCCGGCTATAGTAGTTTTAGGAGTAGTTATGGCGGTAGAGCTTACGTGCGGTGGTGCGCAGGTCGTAGGCGGTAGGGCAGCCGGTGGGGTTGGAGGATCGGGATCGTCGGTTTGTTGCTGTTGCGAGGGCGGTTGGGTAGCCGCTCGGGTTGGAGGTGCTGGAGAACTGGATCTGGGATGCTGTCGCTGAGATCGAGTTTGCACGGCCAGTACAGGAAGGGCTCCCCTTTGCGTAGGGGTGAACAGAGAGTCAGTCGGTCTCTCGAGGTTTACCGGGTATTGTGGCAACCGGGAGAGGGCATCTGCGAGAACGTTTTGCTTCCCAGGAACATGCTTTAGGACGAAACGAAACTGAGCGAAGAATTCAGCCCAACGTTGTTGTTTCGCTGATAGTTTATGGGACCCTGTGAGGGCAGCTAGATTCTTGTGATCGGTCCAAACCTCGAAGGGGATATTGGACCCCTCTAAGAATTGCCTCCAGAGAGTTAGGGCATGGTGAACGGCCGCTGCCTCTTTTTCCCAAATGGGCCAGTTTAATTGTGCGTGCGCAAATTTCTTCGAAAAGTAAGCGCAGGGGTGAAGAAGGCCATCCGGACCTTTCTGGAGAAGGGCCCCTCCCATAGCTACATCGGAGGCATCGACTTGCACAACAAACATTTGGTTTGGGTCCGGGTGCTGTAATACGGGTTCGGATGTGAAGAGGCGTTTGAGAGCTACAAACGCAGCTTGGCATTGATCAGTCCACAGGATTTTTGCGCAAGGTAAGGTAGCTGTGTTTGCTTTCCCTTTGGTTTTTAGTAAATCAGTAATGGGTAGGGCCACTTGGGCGAAGTTAGGAATGAACCCTCGATAAAAGTTTGCAAACCCCAAAAACTGTTGCACTTGCTTGCGGTTGGTGGGGGGAGTCCAATCGAGAACGGCTTGGACTTTGACAGGGTCCATGCGAAGACCTTGGTGGGAGATTATGTATCCTAAGAATGTGAGCTGGCTTTGATGAAACTCGCATTTAGCCAGTTTGGCAAAGAGTTGGTGGTTGCGCAGGCATTGCAGAACTTCTCGGACTAAAGTGACATGCTCTTCCATGGTTTTTGAATAAATAAGAATGTCGTCTAAATAAACCACCACCCCGCGATATAGCAAGTCATGAAGGATTTCGTTGATGAGTTGCATGAAGACCCCCGGGGCCCCTTTTAATCCGAACGGCATCACGAGGAATTCATACATACCGAAACAGCTAGAGAAGGCAGTGAGGTGCTCATCTCCTTCGCGGATGTGGACTCGGTAGTAGGCTTCCACCAAGTCTAGTTTGGAGAATATCCGGCCCTCCTGTAACTGTCCCAAAATATCAGAAATTAATGGGATAGGATAGACGTTGGTTTGGGTAACCGCATTGAGTTTTCGGAAGTCAATGCATAAACGAAGGTCGCCCTCCTTTTTTCGGACAAAAAACGCGGGGGCCGAGTTCGGGGCATTCGATGGGCGAATGAACCCTCTGGCGAGGTTTTTGTCAAGGAAGTCCCGGAGAACAGTGCGCTCGGAAGCGCTCATAGGGTAAATTTTGCTTTTGGTTAATGTGCAGTCCTTGACTACCTCAATTGTACAGTCCGAGGCTCGGTGGGGGGGTAAGGTGTCACATTCTTTAAGGTCGAAGACATCCACGAAGTCTCGATAGACGTTAGGTAGGACTGGAAGCGCTGGGACATCGGAGGCCAATGCTGGGACGGGTGGGTATAACAGCGCAAAGTTCTGCCGGTGCTGATCGCACATAGGACTGGCGAAGGAGATAGTGTTTGTTTCCCAGTTAATGCTGGGACTGTGTCCCTTAATCCAGTTAATACCCAAGACCACTTCAAATCGGATAGGGGCTATAGTGAAGTCTATTTGCTCCCAGTGGGAGCCAATTCCCATTGCCACCCCTATGGTGCGGTGATCAACTGGACCCCCCTGGAAATGGCTTCCGTCCATTTGGGCAAATTGGACAGGGGCGGATAAGGCCTCAGAGTCGGCTCTGAGTGCAGCAAAAGTGGCTTCGCTTATGAGAGTGCGACAGCAACCGGAGTCAATTAGTGCTTTGACAGGTAGTTGTTAAGGTGTTGTAAAACTGCATCCACGTAGACGGTGGAGTCTACTTCTTTGATTTTGGTAGGAGCATTCGGTTTGATAGGAGGATCCTGAGAGGTCTGTGGAGACGCTCCATTCACCACAGACCGGAGCCGTTTTTTGACAAGTCGAGGGGAGATTCCAGGTTTAAGGCTGGAGAATTCCAAGGATTTTCCTCATCCGAAGAGGGAAAGTTGTCCCCCAATGGGGCACTTGTAATCCGAGACCCGGCGGGGTCGTTGGTAGAAGGCAGGGAGGCTGGGTCCCCGGCATGGAGTGCAGAGGGTGTGGGTCTTCCCGGAGCTGCGCTGCGGGTAGCCGCGGTGCCTCTGCGTGGTGGACGACCTCTGGCGCGGGTTGTCGTGCTGGGACGAAATAATTCATGGCGGTGCGGGCAAACGGCTGCAAAGTGGCCCATTTCTCCGCAAGTAAGACAGGCACCCCTCTGAAATCGGGCTTCACGTTCCTGGGGCGGACGTGGAGGATTTCGTGGGACGAGCAGTGGTGCCTTGGGTTGAGGCTTTTGGGTGCCTTTTTCCTTGTGCTTTTGACGGACGAGAGAAATAAAGCGTCGGCGGCTTTCCACTTCCTCGGCCAATAGGATCCAGTCTTCGAGGGTATCGGGATCGCCCCGCATGTAAGACCAGTTCAGAACGTCAGGATGCAAGGCTTCCCTGAAATGATGAATCAGGGTGGTCTCGGGCCAACCTACAATTTTACTTGCCAGTCGTTGAAATTCATCGGCAAATTCTCGAACTGTAGCAGAGCCTTGTTTTAATTGTAAGAGTTCCGTTTTGGCTCTTTCCCCCAGGAAGGGGTCTTCAAACCTCCTCCTCAGGGCAGTCATGAAGTTGTTGAGGGACCGAATAGCACGAGAGCGGGTATCAAACTGGAGGACCATCCAGTCAGCCGCTTTACCTGTCAGAAGGGAAGCTACATAACGCACCCGGCTATCTTCCGTGGGGAAAAGTTGTCCTTGTTCTCGCATATAACTGTCCACTTGATGCAAGAAACAAGGCAAAGTCTCGAGAGATCCGTCGTACGTAGTCCTCAATTTGAGTTGCTTCCAAGGGCCGGGCGCAGGTTGGCCCGGTTGCACGGGTGGTCCGGGCGGAGGAACAACAGGAGCTCCAGGAAGCAAGGGTGGAGCAGGCACATTAGCGGGTGGTTGGGGTGGCTGTATGGGTACCCCCTGACCCGGTATCGGAACGGGCTGTCTCTGGGCTATCAGGGTTTGTTGTAATTGCCTGTTCTCCTGAAGCATACGTTCCATTAGTTCTTGGAGTTGATCAACACGGTCGGAGAGCTCCCGATTCTGGGCTCGTAAGAGGTGAACCTCCTCACTTGGGCCACCAGTAAGATGAGGTTTACTGGTCCGGAAGCTTGTGGCCCATTGAGAGCTATCCCCATATAGATCCTCGTCTTCAGACTCTCCAGAGTCTCGACGTCGGTCAGCCAAACGGCGTGCGCGTTGGGTTGCGCGCGACGGGACAAACGCCGGGGAAAAAGACAGACCTGATAGCCCTTGTACATTGTCCTTGGGGCGCGTGTCCATGTTCGCCCGATCCCTAGCTCTTGCTGCAGCCGCCCTGGCTGCTTCAGCAGCTTCTCTCTCTCTTGCGACCTTAGCCGCTTCGGTGGCTTTCTGATCCGCAAGAACTTTGGCATTTTCAAGTCTTAGGGCAGCCTCCGCCGTAATGCGCGGCAAAAGTTCTGTCTCCAGGAGTGAGAGTATGGGGTCGGGTTCCCAGCCCAGCAGAGGTTGTACTCGAACCGCCAGTGCGGGTGCCTCGGCTCCAAAAGTCGAGGTCAAAACTTGAGCCAAGGTGGCTACCGGGGTGTCCTTTGTACATTCCACAAGGAGAAGAGCGGTGCTAATAGCGACTCGCTTGGCCTCAGCCTGACAACTGGCTGCATCCGGGATCAGGGAAAAACCCTCCGGCGGGGCTCCCGCCATGGTAGAACTAGAGGAAAGAGTTTCTCGAGAAATAAGATTATCCAAAAGTCCAGTTAGTACTTGTAAATCCTCAGTTGCCAACCGGGCATCGTCCAGTAATTGATCCAAGTCTTGAAGATCTAAACGAGTATCAGTATCCTCCGACGTCAACATCCAGAGAGTCCCTTTAAGAGATTGCCACTGTTCCTGTACCAGTCCCCTCAAGCGGCAAACCTCTAGGGTAGTCCTGAAGAGTTCAGCGACTATGTCCTGTAACAGGGTGGGATCCTTCCGAGAGGAATCCAGGATAATAGGTCACTCGGAGAGCTTCTCAGCTCCCATCCAAGCGGCAGGCGAACCCTCCTGGGCTCCAGCCTGACTAGTAGTACAATAAAGAAGGAGATGAGATAGCTGCCATAATGTAAGCTCCTGACCCTTCAAACCAGAAATCACCACAGAGTCGTATAGAATCCAATCAGATGGCTTTTACTGGTCAAAAAGGCAATACAGTGCATACAGGGAACTATGGCAGCTATGAGAGTCTCACTAGCCGAACGATAATATAAGGCAGTAAATGGCGGGAGATTATACAACATTAGCATACACAGACAGAGTCAACTTTCCCAGGAGCAGTGTTCCCAGGCCTTGGTATGTGTGGTCGGCCTTGAGGCTAGACAGTACAGTACCAACACAGAAACAATACTGAAACCGAGATAGCAGCCTGACAGAATCACAAAAGCAGGACACTTTTGTCCTTCTCAAGGTCTTAAGATATCTTAATGTACTAAGAGTACATTAATAGCTGAAACTTCACTTAGAGCTTAAAGGCATTAAAGTTCTCTGAAAGATATGAGTAATATGCTTTCTTGCTCTTCTGTAATCTCGCTAAAGGCTATGCTACTGACTACTGTAAACAAAGACACTTTGCAAGTGACAATGTATGCTATAGTTGTGTTTTTTGAGTTTTATAGTTAAATGTTGTACTACAGATCTCTAAGTAGTCTCATTCAATGCGTATTGTCCTAACGATGAGGATGGTATACAAATTATGTCTATAACGTGATCATGTAACTCAGAAATAAGTGTTTATACTTTAAGCAAAGTGGACTGAAAGGAAAGGACGCCCATATATGGATATAAAGAGCTGAGCAGCTGCTAGTAAGCCATTTCTGCACTACACATCATATCAGACAAAGGGAATAAAAGGTAACCCTCTTAATGGATAAGAAAGAGGAGATAAAGGATCTCTCTTCACCCTTAATGAGTCTAGAAACAGTATAAATACAGCCATAGTACAGCCAGCACTTCAGATTGTTATTGCTGGCAGACTGCAGCTGTCTGAAGTAACATTTCTCCATCGCAGAGGCCTGAGATGTAAAAGATTGAGACTCTGATCCTTGCGTTGACAGAAGTTCTCTGAGGTATCTTGAAGTATCAAGATCTGGATATTTCAACATATCTTACTTACAGTCTTCTTGGGACACTGCTCTATTCCTAGAAGAGGATAGAGCCCCTTAGAATTCCTATTCTTTGAATGGGAAACTAATTGCAGTGATCTTCCCATATATTGGAACACTGAGAGTCCATTGGATTTATGGATTCTTACAAACTAGTTGGCTTACCAAAGCTAAAGAGCATCCTGAACACAGGGCTAATAGCTAGACCTCTTAGATAGTGTCAGAAGTTCCTCTACTTAACAGAGGGACTTCTGAACCTCCTCAGAGTACAGAGATGTTCCTGAAGGGAAAGGAGACTCCCTGTACTCTGTGAGATATGCAGAATGCTGATGCATTGTACAGCGCATACACAGATTGGCACAGCCAAAGAGACTTTATACAGCTTTAAGCTAACACATAGTACTTATATATTCAGCATTGCTGTCTAAAACTAGAAAGAATATGCATAGCATGTACATAGACAATGCCTGATCTTAATGATGATCAGTTAAGAATACTAATACAAGTCTTTAAAGGATTCAACACTTAGAAAATACAGATACTCTCGAATAACTTCATATGTTCTCATAGAGCTTAGATTCTTAGTGGACTACAGATGACACAGCAAGGTATAGTGTGTCTTCTGTACTGAAATATTATCATGATTTAAGTTAGGATGCTTCTAACCAAATCTTCTCCAAAGAATTAACCGTGTTTTGACAGGATTTCTGTAACCTTATATTCTGAATGAAAGTGCATTGCACTAAGGATACTTTATGAGTATATTCTGACTCCTTTATGGAGGCATAGAGAGTGTGAATGATTACTTGCTATATAAACATGTTTAAGACTAATGATGCCTAGCCTTATATGATATTTTAAGGTTTTGCATCCAAAAAGCATATATTATAGAATGTAAATAAATATGTATTTTATACTTCTACTCTTGTCCAGTATTTTAAATTTATTGGCGTGTTCAAGAGATTTTCTAGGAACCATAACAAGTTTCTAGGAACCGTTGATTCCTGTCTAGTGGTGTCTCGCTGAATTAGATAACATATCCCTTCTCAGGAAGGGATCCTTTCTAAGAGTGTAGGCACTTAACGGTCGGAACCATGACAACCCTGACCCTGACGCTAACCCTAACCCTAACCCCAAAACCTGACCCTAACCCTAACCCTAACCCTTACCCAACCCTAACCCAAACCCGAACCCGAACCCGAACCCGAACCCGAACCCGAACCCGAACCCGAACCCGAACCCGAACCCAAACCCGAACCCGAACCCTAATCCTAACCCTAACCCTAACCCTAACCCTAACCCTAACCCTATCCCTATCCCTATCCCTATCCCTAACCATAACCCGAACCCTGTCCTTGAAGGGGCAAAGCAGAGCACCTTTCCTTATTTATCAATAAGATGTGACCAAAATCACCTTTCTGACTCAGCTGCCAGATGTCAGAATCACAAAAGCAGGATACTTTTTTCCTTCCCAAGGTCTTAAGATATCTTAATGTACTAAGAGTACATTAATAGGTGAAGCTGTACTTATAGCTTAAAGGCATTAAAGTTGTCTCAAAAATATGAGTGGTGTCTCGCTGAATGTAAATAAATATGTTTTTTATACTTCTACTCTTGTCCAGTATTTTAAATTTATTGGCGGGTACAAGAGATTTTCCAGGAACCATAACAAGTTTCTTGGAACCGTTGATTCCAGTCTAGTGGTGTGTCGCTGAATAAGATAACATATCCCTACTGAGGAAGGGATCCTTTCTAAGAGTCTGGGCACTTAACAACCCGAACCGCGACAACCCTGACCCTGACCCTGACCCTGACGCTAACCCTAACCCTAACCCCAAAACCTGACCCTGACCCTGACCCTGACCCTAACCCTAACCTAACCCTAACCCTAACCCTAACCCTAACCCTAACCCGAACCCTAACCCTAACCCGAACCCGAACCCGAACCCGAACCCGAACCCGAACCCTAACCCAAAACCGAACCCGAACCCGAACCCGAACCCATCCCTATCCCTATCCCTATCCCTATCCCTAACCCGAACCCGAACCCAAACCCGAACCCGAACCCCAACCCCAACCCTAACCCTAACCCTAACCCTAACCCTAACCCTTACACTAACTCTGACCCTGAAGCTAACCCTAACCCTAACCCAACCCTAACCCTAGCCCTAGCCCTAGCCCTAGCCCTAGCCCTAGCCCTAGCCCTAGCCCTAGCCCAAACCCTTACCCTTACCCTAACCCTAACCCCAACCGCTACAACCCTGACCCTGACGCTAACCCTAACCCTAACCCCAAAACCTGACCCTGACCCTGACCCTGACCCTAACCCTAACCCAACCTTAACCTTAACCCTAACCCTAACCCTGACCCAGACGCTAACCCTTACCCTATCCCTAACCCCAAAACCTGACCCTTACCCTAACCCTAACCCTAATCCTAACCCTAACCCTAACCCTAACTGTAACCCAACCCTAACCCTAACCCTAACCCTGTCATGGTCTCTGACATAACTATGGTATTCTGTGAACATGTGCAGGATTAATTCCATATAGAGCTATTGCACTTCATGCAAACTTGGCCACTGCAGAGGTTTGTGTAATGTATAATGAAAGTCTGTGTAATGCTGACATGCTGATGGAATACTCTCAAGGTCACATCTATCAAGGGCTACCTAAGAAAGTCGCTCTTGTCCTTGTCCTTGAAGGGGCAAAGCAGAGCACCTTTCCTTATTTATCAATAAGATGTGACCAAAATCACCTTTCTGACTCAGCTTCCAGATGTCAGAATCACAAAAGCAGGACACTTTTGTCCTTCCCAAGGTCTTAAGATATCTTAATGTACTAAGAGTACATTAATAGGTGAAACTGTACTTATAGCTTAAAGGCATTAAAGTTGTCTCAAAAATATGAGTGGTGTCTCGCTGAATGTAAATAAATGTGTTTTTTATACTTCTACTCTTGTCCAGTATTTTAAATTTATTGGCGGGTTCAAGAGATTTTCCAGGGACTTCCGGGTCGGGCGACCCCCCCCCCGCAAGCGCGAAGCCGCGCTCCCGCCGTTCGCTGCCGCAGGGCACACAAACAGCCCTGTAAGAGACCGGCAAGAGGCACCCCTCGGCGCAAGAGGGGATGCAGAGTCAGGTGCCGGTGCTGGAACCGCCATCGGAGCGATAGCCGCCAAGAAATTGGCGGCCGTTGCTCTGGCGGACTCCAGCGAATAGCCGGCGCCATCTTAAAGGGACGGCAGGAGAGAGCGAGGTGGGACCCGATTTTTTCTTTCAATTTTGGATTATAAACAAGTTTTTACTTTTACAATCATTAACTTGGGGTGTGTGGCATTATTTCTTTCTATAAGAGACAATTCTTAATCATCTATAATTCAGTTACACTCTGTTCTGTGATTTTTGGCTTTTTGCCAGTTTGGTGACGCACTTTGAAAAGAAAAGTATTCTGCCAAGGAAGATTTCTGACTTAAAAGAAAGTGGTTGGAGAATAATCAAGTGACATGGCATAGCACATCTTAGTGGTCATAGTGATTGTTTCTCCAAATTGTTTTTCTCCATCTAAATAAATTCTACAATGACTTAAAAGGAAACTTTTGTCCCCCCCATTCCTCCCTAAATTACAAATGCTAGCTGTCTTTTTCCAGCTTACTAATGGCTGAGAAGCATACTAAGGACATTCTTAAGGATACAAAGTTGGTGGTACAGCCTCCTATTAGACGGTCTTCTGTAACTCAAGTAACTCAGACACCTAAGCTGACAACTTCTCCAATAACATCTACATCTATTTTAACCAAGATGCCTTTAAAAACTAAACCTGAAGCAAAACCTGAAGTGACTCTGAATTCTGTGTTTGAACTGCTAACTAAGACTCATCAGGATGTTACAGAAATGAGGCAGGAATTATCCCAGAATACAGTAACCATAGCTCAGAACTCAGCTGCAATAGCTGCTCTTCAGGATACAATTTCATCTTTGGCTGTCAGACAAGATAAGGTTGAAACCAAGCTCAAAATTTTTTTACAGGAGACCAAAGAAATCAAGAAGAAGGTGGATACCTTGGAGATGTCGATAACATCTGCAGCTGACAGACAAGAGATGCAAAATGACCAAATGGCGATGATGGAACTTAAGATAAAAGAATCCTCTTTACGTATACGTGGCTTGAGAGAGAAAATTGAGGAACGGGACCTACGTGGATTTCTGACAGTCCTCCTGGCTGACTTTTTACAAGAAACTGAAGAGGTTATTGCAGGGATGATAGTGACAGCTTATAGAATAAATTCAGCATATGCGACAAGGAATAAAGTACCTAGGGATTGCCTGCTTCAATTGTTTTCTAGAAGTCACAGAGACTTAATTTTAAACACTCATTACAAGACACCATTGAAGATTGGGGATGAGTCTCTGAGACTGATGAAAGAAATACCCGCAAGACTGCTGAGGAAAAGGAAGGATTTCATGGAGATTGCTCAATGTCTAAGGCTTAGTGGAATACAATTTCGTTGGGAATTCCCACAGGGTCTTTCTTTCACATTTAAGGCTAAAAGGTTTAAGTTCACTGAAGCGGACAAGGCAGACCAGTTTTTAAGAAGATATGACACTGAACTGGTTAAACCTTCTAAAGCAGCTAAACACGTTCCAACCAGAGAATCTACAGAAGAAGAAAAGGCATCTGAAGCTTCTGGAGGTGGAGATATACCAACAGTTCCATCAGAGGACTCTCCAAATGATGATATAGAAGAATGAACAGAAGAAGGGGGTGGGGGTGGCAGTAGTAGGTGGTAAGCACGTTAAAATTGACTATGGAAATATGGGTTTTAACTGAAATTTGATATGTTACAGGTTCTATCTTGGAATGTGAATGGATTGAATTCTCCCAACAAGAGAAGGAAAATATTTCATCATTTACTGAAAACTAACGCTAGTATTATTTGTTTACAGGAAACGCATATACTCCCAAGAGATGCATATAGGTTGGAACAGACAAGGTTGGGTACCTTATTCACAGCATGTAATGATAGTAAGAAAACCAATGGTATTGCCATGTATATACCTGCTTCATTCCAACCAAAAGTTATTCACCAAGACACGGAGGGAAGGGTTTTGATGTTGGAAGTATTATGTGATTTTCAAAAGATATTGCTTGTGGGAATATATGCACCTAATATAAATCAAAAGTTATTTTATGAAAAACTAACAGTATTATTAGCTGAATATGCTACTGAAAAAATGATATGGATGGGGGATTTTAATGGTGTTAAGGTACCTAAGATTGATAGATCTGGGAAAAAGAAAAAAGCAATTAATGAAGGAAAATTACCAGAGAATTTTGATACTCTTGTAGATCAGTGGGATATGTTTGATGTCTGGAGGTTGATGCATGGTAATAAAAAGGGATATACTTTTTTCTCACAGAGGCATCTTACATATTCCAGGATAGATATGGTATGGATCTCAAAGGGTCTGGTAGAGAAATCGGAAAACTCAGAGATTTTGCCCAGGGTGTTGTCAGACCATAATGCGGTTTTAGTTAAAATTAAAATGGGTAATAGAGGCTATAAGCCCTGGAGAATTAATGATTTTCTTTTAAAAAATATTAAAATAGTGGACAAATTGAAGGTGGAAATAAGTAACTATTTTAAAGAAAATATAGATAAAGGTACCACTAAAGACATAGTTTGGGATGCAGGTAAGGCAGTAATTAGGGGAATTTTAATTCAACAAAATACTAGACACTATAGGGAAAGGGAGAAAAGGAAAAAATTCATACTAGAGGAAATAAAACAAGCGGAACGATATTTAACCAGATTGCAAGATAAAGGAGCCAAACAGGAACAACAGAACAAGATTAGAAATTGGCAACACCAATATGAATTTTTAATTGCTGAAGAGATAGAAAGAAAAGTTATGTATAATAAACAAAGATTTTTTGAACACGCTAATAAACCGGGTAAAATGTTAGCTTGCAACTTAAACAAAAAGAAAAAAAACTACCAATAACCCAAATTAGAAGGAATGGTAAGATAACAAGAGTTAAAGAGGATATAGTTGATACATTCGTGAAATTTTATACAGATTTATATAAAAAAAATCTAGTCTCCGACGCGAAGATGGAAGTTTATCTTACCAAATGGGATTGGGGAAAAATAACACAGGATCATAAAGAACTGTTAGACTCCCCAATATCTAAGGATGAATTGGAACAAGCAATTAAAAAAAGCAAACTGAATAAATCTCCCGGACCAAATGGTTTTACAGCATATTATTATAAAATATTTAAAGAACAACTAAATCCCTATTTATTGGAAGTGATGAATCTTGGGCTGAAAAAAGGTATCATTCCCCAGACATGGAACCAAGCAAATATAGCATTGATACCAAAGGTTAATTCAGATCTATTGGAAGTCAAAAATTATAGACCAATCTCACTATTAAATATTGATTATAAACTGTATGTAGCAATTTTAGCCAACAGATTAAAAAGAGTATTGAATCAATTAATACATGATGATCAGGCTGGATTTCTGCCAGGAAGGTTGATTAGTCAGAATGTAAGGGTGGTAATAGATATTTTAGAATATGCGGAGCAAGACACAACACCAATAGCTTTAATATTTTTGGACGCTGAAAAAGCTTTCGATAATGTTAATTGGCAGTTTATGATTAAGATATTGGATTTCATGGATTTTGGTGAAAGTTTTAAAACTGCTATAAAAGCTATTTACACACATCAAACAGCTAATTTGATTGTAAATGGATTATTATCACCAAAGATTGAAATTCAAAGGGGAACGAGACAGGGTTGTCCTCTTTCCCCTTTACTTTTTATTTTAGTTTTAGAGATGTTACTGAATAATCTTAGAAAGTCTAATGATGTAGTAGGGTTACGAATTGGGAGAAATCATTATAAACTCAAGGCATATGCTGATGATTTGGTATGTTTTTTGATTGATCAGATTGAACAATTTGATAGATGGAATAAAATTTTGGAGGTTTATGGAAAGCTTTCAGGTTTTAAAATCAATAAAGCAAAAACTAAAATATTGGTTAAAAATATGACTCTTGCACAGCAACAAATATTACTCAAAAAGACGGGAATCAGTATTGAAAACAAAGTCAAAAATTTGGGCATATGGATATCGAATAATAATCTTAATTTATTTCAGGATAATTACACAACTCACTGGCAACAAATTAAAAAAAGATTTGATAAGTTGGGGAAAATTACCCCTATCACTTTGGGGAAGAATTTCAGTAATTAAAATGATGGTTTTACCAAAAATGCTTTTTTTGTTTCAAAATTTACCAATAGTGACAGGTGCACAGATATTCGAAAACTGGAAAAAAGATATTATGGGATTTCTTTGGGGTAAAGAAAGACATAGGATAGCATATAATAATCTAATAGAATTAAAGGAAACGGGAGGACTGGGATTACCGGACTTAAAAATGTACTACCAAGCGGCATGTTTCACCTGGATCAAGGATTGGATTCTATTGGAGGACTTCCGGTGCTGCTGCTGGGGAGAGCACTCCATTTCCCCAGGCTGTCCTGGGAGAAATCCAAGTTTGCGTTATTTCTGGGGTACATAGATACCCCAATCCGACCCTTGCAAGTGGGTTGGAAAGCAGGAACTCCCTGCAGCCCGCAAACGCGGTTTGACCTCCTAGGTACTCTGAGGGGGCTTTTTAAGCCCCTCGGAGTCCTGGACGCCGGTCCTGCGAGGGCACTAGGGAAGGACATCGCCAAAACGCAACTTAGGCATCAAGCTCCACCCTCCACCACCTTAATACCAACATAAGGACTACATAAAGAAAAGAACCTCACCTCTTGACACCCAAGTGAGTACAAAAGAACTCTTCGTCTACTTACTGGAAACTTGAACAGACGGGGGGCTGATAAGAATATTTCTGGGACCCCCATTCCTCCTTAATCCGAACTGAAAAAGTTTGATCTGAGTTAGCCATTGGGATTAGCGACAGGAGCCTTATCAATCCGATCAGCCTAAACCATAATAAAGAGTCGGAAGGATACCTTTTGATTGACAAGAACTATCACCAATGGGTCCAAGGGAAGGGGAGGGTGATTTTTCTTCCTGATTTTCCGGCGAAGAATATCCTGCCACGTTTGCAGTAAGGGAGCGCCTGGAACGGAAGACCCTCTATAACAACCTATCTATCATCGGAACTAAAATAACAGGAAGTAGTTGTAGGACCGATTACGCGTCGCACTCGAGTTACTTGGAAATCATTCCTGAAGGAACAACCATCGAGAAGAGGCGGTAGAAGGTCCACGGCACTAGCAACTTCCTGTATACTTCCTGATCAGCCCGACCTAGAGCGACCGAAAAAAACTCACTGGTATTTCAAAACTTTAAAACGCAATTCTAGAGCCAATTTCGACTCTTTTCAATCCGAAAAAATTATAAGGCTGATGTTTGAATTATTATCTTTTAATTAGAACTTTAAAGGCCCTGTCTGTGGACATGTATTTTACCAGCTTCTTTTGGCTTAATACATAGCCCTGCTCCTATGAAATCAAAGGGAATTTTACAGAATTCAAACATGGAAAAAAAAATACAGGACATGCTTGCTAAACATTCTGAGGCGACAATTAAACAATTAAAACAGATTTCAACACAGATGGCTCAACTGATTTCAATGATGACGACTCTTGACCAATCATCACAGGTAGGCAATCAGAAGTTGGATCTGGTTATAGAAGACATAAAAGTCTTGAAAATTCATACGATGACCACAAATACAGACATACAAGCAATGGACTCTTCTGCCCAAAAAGTCATGGAAGAATACAAAGATACAAAGAAGAAGACAGAAGTTCAAGAAAGCAACCAGCCGGCGATAAAGAGATCAGATATACAAGAAATAGACTTTTCATTTAAAAAAGTCATGGAACGACGTGTGGATATAAGGAAGAAGAGAGCAGGTCAAGGAATACAGATTGAAGCCACGATGGAGATGAAGCCCAGAAAGAGTTATTTTTGGATACGTATCCTGTCTGAGGAAATGAGAGAGAACAAAGAAATCCTGTTCCCATACCTGACTGGCCTATTTCAGTTACAGAAGGAAGTATTAGACCATGGTTAAAGGATTGATTTAAACATGATTGCTGGATCCAAAGGCTTTGATAGTGTGGACGGGTGGCATGGCTATTAATGATGTAGTGGAATTAAGATTAAGACATCATTTTGGGAATAAAGGGCTAGAAATTCTTGAGAAAAAAGACTGGATTGTTAAAATGTTTGAAGTGGCAGAAATGGCAAAACTCACAGCTATTCTAAATGAAGAAAATGACGTTCGGTTTCTGGGGGAATGGGGGGCGTGGATGCATTATTGTGAATATGAGTTAAAATTGGGAAGAATGGAAGAATATTTTCTAATCTGATCCAGAGGATTATTTCTGGTTTTTTTCATAATGAATAAGCATAATTATATTTACTAACAGATTATGGTTTTTTTTATACAGGATATTGATAGTTTATTAAGATTAGATTAACTACGACGAGATGAACTTTTTATTAAGAGGAAGATAGAGGTGAAGGGGAAGTCAAAATTTTCCTTTTTTTTTCCTTTTTTTTCTTTATTATATGTTATGGAACTATAACAACTTTAGGTTAGAATTGAAATTTTATATTGTCATAGATGTTGTTTAATGCAATGGAAAATTTTTAGTATAAAATCCAATAAAATTTATATTAAAAAAAAAAAGGATTGGATTCTATTGGAGAACCCAAAACTACTAGAATTAGAAGGATATAAACTTCGATTTGGGTGGCATGCTTATTTATGGTATGAGAAACAGAAAGTTAACAAAGAATTTAACTTACATATAATTAGGAAAAATTTATTACAAATATGGAATAAGTATAAAGACGTTTTAGAGAGTAAAACTCCCGGGTGGTTAAATCCGATAGAAGCATTTATGAGATGAGGAGCACATTTAAATTTGGACTGCGAAAATTATAGAGAATTGTTAGATTATAGAGATGGGGAATGGATATTGAAAACACGTGAACAACTTCAAATAAAAGACTGGTTTATGTACTACAAGTTTAAAGATGTTTTTATTAAAGACAATAGGTTGGGTTTCAATTCTACCAAATCTAACTTTGAGATAATACTTTTAAAGGGTAATAAAGGCTTGATCGGAAGGATTTATAAAATACTTATAGAACTGAATTTAGAACAGGAAAGGATCAAACCGGTTATGTTGAAATGGATGAGAGATTTAGGTTATAATATTGATTTGGAAATTTGGGAAAAGTTATGGAAAAATGAATTTAGGTTTACTATTTCAAATGAAATAAGGGAAAATTTATACAAAATGTTTTACAGATGGTACATAACTCCGGTCTTATTAAGTAAAATGAAGAAAGATGATAAAGCGCTTTGTTGGAAATGTGGCACTGAGATAGGTACATTTATGCATACTTGGTGGTTTTGTGAAAAAATTAGGAGATTTTGGAAATTTGTTATAAATGAGACCAATAATTTGATTAAAGTTAAAATTAAGAGAGAGCCTGCTTTTTGTTTATTGGGTATACCACAAAAAGATTTGGATAAAGGTGACAGAGTCATATGTCAATATAGTTTTGCAGCAGCAAGGATTGTTATTGCTAAAAAATGGAAGCAAACAAATAAACCTTCAATTAAAGAGTGGAGAGAAAAATTATGAATGTATATGCGGATGGCCAAAATTACAGTATCTTTACATGGTAAAGACATGGATGAATTTAAAACTACATGGTTAAAGGCCGCTGCATATTGGGATAAATTGGCAAAAACAGAATTTAAAAGTATAGTTAACGAATTATAGTATACTGTGATTTCAACTAATGTAAAATAATGTGATTTTTCTTTATTGTCAAGACACTCCATCGGAAGTCCATGGGTGATGGGCACTATGGTTGGGGGTGGGAGCTTGAATTAGGGCGCAATATATATTTTTAGATGAATAATAATGTATCAATGTATTAATGGAACTGTACGCTCTATAATGGCATGTATTATTTTCTTTTTCTTTTTTATATATTTTGTTTTTTTTTCTTTTCTTTTTTTCTTTCTTTTCTTTTTTGATTTATTATAAAAAAACCAATAAATTTTTTTTTAAAAAAAAGAGATTTTCCAGGAACCATAACAAGTTTCTTGGAACCGTTGATTCCAGTCTAGTGGTGTCCCGCTGAATAAGATAACATATCCCTACTGAGGAAGGGATCCTTTCTAAGAGTGTGGGCACTTAACAACCCGAACTGCGACAACCCTGACCCTAACCCTGACCCTGACGCTAACCCTAACCCTAACCCCAAAACCTGACTCTGACCCTAACCCTAACCCGAACCCTAACCCTAAACCAACCCTAAACATAACCCTTACCCTAACTGTAACCCTGACGCTAACCCTGACACTAACCCTAAGCTTAACCCCAAAACCTGACCCTGACCCTGACCCTGACCCTGACCCTGACCCTAACCCTAACCCTAACCCTAACCCTAACCCTAACCCTAAGGCTAACCCTGTCATGGTGTCAATAAGATGTGACCAAAATCACTTTTCTGACTCAGCTGCCAGATGACAGATGACAGAATCACAAAAGCAGGACACTTTTGTCCGTCTCAAGGTCTTAAGATATCTTAACGTACTAAGAATACATTAATAGCTGAAACTGTACTTATTATAGCTTAAAGGCATTAAAGTTCTCTCAAAGATATGAGTAATATGCTTTCTTGCTCTTCTGTAATCTCGCTAAAGGCCATGCTACTGACTACTGTAAACAAAGACACTTTGCAAGTGACAATGTAAGCTACAATTGTATTTTGTGAGTTATATAGTTAAATGTTGTGCTACAGATCTCTAAGTAGTCTCATTTAATGCGTACTGTCCTAACGCAGAGGATGGTATACAAATTATGTATATAACGTGATCATGTAACTCAGAAATAAGTGTTTATACTTTAAGCAAAGTGGACAGAAAGGAAAGGAAGCCCATATATGGACATAAAGAGCTGAGCAGCTGCTAGTAAGTCATTTCTGCACTGCACATCATATCAGACAAAGGGAATAAAAGGTATCCCTCTTAATGGATAAGAAAGATGAGAGAAAGGATCTCTCTTCACCCTTAATGAGTCTAGAAACAGTATAAATACAGCCACAGTACAGCCAGCACTTCAGATTGTTATTGCTGGCAGACTGCAGCTGTCTGAAGTAACATTTCTCCATCTCAGAGGCTTGAGATGTAAAACATTGAGACTCTGATCCTTGTGTGGACAGCAGTTCTCTGAGGTATCTTGAAGTATCAAGATCTGGATATTTCAACATATCTTACTTACAGTCTTCTTGGGACACTGCTCTATTCCTAGAAGAGGATAGAGACCCTTAGAATTCCTATTCTTTGAATGGGAACCTAAGTGCAGTGATCTTTCCATGTATTGGAATTCCATTGGATTTATGGATTCTTACAAACTAAACCTATTTGGCTTACCAAAGCTAAAGAGCATCCTGAACACAGGGCTAATACCTAGACCTCTGACATAGTGTCAGAAGGTCTTCTACTTAACAGAGGGACTCTGAACCTCCTCAGAGCAAGAGACCAGAGATGTTCCTGAAGCGAAAGGAGACTCTCTGTACTCTCTGAGATATGCACAATGCTGATACATTGTACAGCGCATACACAGATTGGCACAGCCAAAGAGACTTTAAACAGCTTTAAGCTAACACATAGTATTTATAGATTCAGCATTGCTGTCTAAAACTAGAAAGAATATGCATAGCATGTACATAGACAATGCCTGATCTTAATGATGATCAGTTAAGAATATTAATAGAAGTCCTTAAAGGATTCAAGACTTAGAAAATACAGATACTCTGGAATAACTTCATATGTTCTCATAGAACTTAGATTCTTAGTGGACTACAGATGACACAGCAAGGTATAGTGTGTCTTCTGTACTGAAATATTATCATGATTTAAGTTAGGATGCTTCTAACCAAATCTTTCTCCAAAGAATTAACCATATTTTGACAGGATTTCTGTAACCTTATATTCTGAATGAAAGTGCATTGCACTAAGGATAGTTTATGAGTATATTCTGACTAAGATACTCCTTTATCGAGGCATAGAGTGTGTGAATGATTACTTGTTATATAAACGTGTTTTAGACTAATGATGTCTAGCCTTCTGTGATATTTTAAGGTTTTGCAACCAAAAAGCATATATTATACAATTTAAATAATTTGTAACGCTAACCCTAACCCTAACCCAACCGTACCCTAACCCTAACCCTAACCCTAACCCTAACCCTAACCCTAACCCTAACCCTAACCCTAACCGTAAACCTAACCCTAACACCCTAACCCTTTCACTGGTGAGCGGACGCTGGCAGGATCAGCTCCCGCACACAGCTCCTGATTTTGTAAGGTTTGGGCCGTTTTGCTTGTAATGTAACAACAGCTGGGCGAGGTGCTGCCTGCCCAGCTGCTTTAAGGACAACAGGCCTGCTCGGAGTTGAGGACCGTGGAGCGGAGGAGGTGGAAGGAGTGGGGGCCGGGTTGCTTGGAGTGGACAGCAGCCTGCTGGCACCATGAGGAGGGGGGTGCAGAAGGTGCGAGCGAAAGAGAAAGGGAGTGAGGAAGATAAAGAGAAGACGGAGAAACAGTAGAAAGTGAAAGTGGTGGCTGCTGGAATGCGGGAGGAGTCGGCTGTGAAGCGAGTGGAGCAGTTGGCTGGACAGCAGCTTGGAGGCTCAAAGGGGGGCACCGCAATTGTTGTGGGTGCCTATGGCTCTGTTTCTGTCTCAGCCTCGCTGCGGGAAGGGATTGTGGAATTGAGAGGGCTGCCGGATCATTTGGGGTCCGTGCAGCAGCAGCAGTTTTGGGGGAGAGAGAGTGCCAAGTCCGGGGGACAGATGGTTGTGAGGGGGGGTTCCTCCCTCTTTCCCCCCTTTCCCCCTTTCCCCCAGTGAACCGCATCTTCCTTTTCGTCAAGGATCCCGCTGCTCTCGCCTGGCGCGAGGCAAGGGAGGCTGAAGGATCTTGCAGTGGTGGTGGATAGATTGGCTGAGTGGGCACAGCAGCAGCAGCAGCAGTTGGTGAGTGCCAAGGAGGAGGAGGAGGAGGAGGAGAAGAAGGAGGGCATGATGGAGAAGCGGAGGGGAGCGGGGGCTGCGACTGGGTCGGCAGGACCCAGTGGAGCTGGAGCTGGAGCCGGCAGTGGCATGAAGCTCCGGTCCCACAGCCTTGCCCGTCTGGAGGAGAAGGTGCCAGAGGCTTTGGAGGGGAGCAGTGGAGTTGGAGAGGGGTTGGGGGGGAGTGCTGGACTGACCGCTTGGCAGCAGAGCAGGAGAGTGAGCCTTCCTGGGAAGTGGCCGGTGGAGTGGGGTATGGGCATTGTCCCCCCCACAGAGGAGTCTTGCGTTGTTCCCCCCCTCAGCAGCTGGTAGAGGGGTTGGGCAGCCTGGACAGCCTGGACTGACTGGATGGACTGGACTGAGTATGAAGGCCAGGGCGGGTCAGTCTGGGCCCACGCCTGAGGAGGAGAAGTATGGCAAGGGAGAGAAAAGAGTGGGGGCGAAGAGACAAGGAGAGGGGGGGCTGAAGTGGCCCACCTGTGAGCCCTTGGCCTAAATCAGAACCAAAAACCACATCAGAGACAGCCAGGTCCAAAAGAAGCTGGTTTTACTTGGTCTAAATAGGAGTACAGAGCATGAAGAAAAGGTGACAGCAATGAGGCCAGCTGGCTTGAACTTGGTAATTTAAAGCATAGAAAACGGCAAGAGATTACAAACCATAAACAGAGCTGAGTTCTCAGAGCTTCAAACGGAGTTAGGTATGTACAACAATTCTTGAGTCTGGTTAGTGGGAAAACGAAAGTAAACAAATCAACTGAGATACAGGCCTGACATTCTGCCCCCCTTAAGGCCCCCTCCCATCTTGCAAGGAGGATGGCCTGTCTGGGTAGGCGGAGTGAAAGGCGTTCACTAAGTGTGGGGCGGAGACATCTCGTGCACGCTCCCACTCATCGTAGGCAGGGGGGAAGTGCTTCCAGCGAATTAAGTACTGCAGGGATCCATGCCGTACACGTGAATCCAGGATTTTTGACACTTCAAAATGTTCCTCCCCCCCCACCATCACGGGCTGCTCGGGAGGTGGTTCTGGGTGCCACTCCGAGGAGGCGACATGAGGCTTTAGGAGGCTGACATGGAAGATTGGGTGGATACGCCTAAGGGTCTTGGGGAGAGTTAGTTCCACAGTGAAAGGGTTAATGATCCGGGCGATGGGATAAGGTCCAATGTACTTGGCACTGAGTTTATGGCAAGGTCGAGTGGATCGCAGGTTTTTAGTGGAAAGATACACTAATTCACCAACCTGGAAATCCTTGCTGGGGGAGCGATGCTTATCTGCCTGCACTTTATATTTGCGCTTGGCTCTATCTAGGTTGCTTACCAGCCAGGGCCATGTGGTGCGGAGGGCATGCACCCAAGAGGCTACATCGGGATCCCCCTCCCCCTCTGGTACTTCCACCGGGGCAATAGGACCGAAGTCCTGACCGTACACAGCATAGAAAGGGCTGAACCCTGTAGATTGATGGACAGCATTATTGTAAGCATATTCTGCAAACGGCAACAGTTCTACCCAGTCATCTTGGTGATAATTGACATAACAACGTAAATAACATTCCAGTACAGCATTGATGCGTTCAGTTTGCCCATCTGTGTGGGGATGGTAAGCACACGACAACCCCTGCTCCACCCCCACCAACTTGAGGAAAGCCTTCCAAAACGTAGCCACAAAACTACTTCCACGGTCGCAGATTATCTTGCGCGGGAACGAATGCAACCGGAAAACATGTGACACGAAGAGGCGGGCCAACTTGGGGGCGGAGGGAATACCAGCACACGGAACCAAATGTACCTGTTTGGAAAATAAGTCAGTAACAACCCATAGTACAGTTTTGCCCCCGCTAAGTGGGAGATCCGTCATGAAACCCATGGCAATTACTTCCCAGGGCTTACTGGGAATTTCCAGCGGTTGCAGCAGTCCTGGGGGCTTGCCTTGAGACCGTTTGACTGTGGCACAAATAGGGCAGCTGCGAACTACATCAGAACGCATCCCACCCTACCAAAACTGTCTGCGCAGTAAGTGAAGGGTTATCAGGAACCCAAAGTTTCCCGCAGTTTTAGCTCCATGGGCCAACTGCAGAACTTTTCTTCGAAGTATCTTAGGCACGTATAGTTTTGAGTCTTTGTACCAACAACCACCTTGGTCAAGTACATCTTGGGGCAAGGTTTGGGCAGTGCGTTCGGCTAGGCACTGAGCCTGAAGGGAGTCCAGGAAGGAATTGGAGATGATCACCCCCTCTCCTTTCGCGGGAGAGGGTGAACCAGGAGCTGGTGGTGTTGGAGGGGGGGGGAGAAGCTGGTTGCTGCGGAGCGCTGGATACAGGTGGCGCAAGGGGGGCAGGCGAGGGAGCCTGCTGGTTAGGGCTGGATACCTTGTGGGCCACTTTGTGATTCCCCTGCTAGAGTCGGGTTTGGGACCGGGTCTGCACGGCCAGCAGGGGCAGGGCTTCTCTTTGTGCCGGGGTGAATAAAGAGTCTGTCGGCCGGTCACGTTTTACTGGGTATTGAGGCAACCGGGATAGGGCATCTGCAAGCACGTTCTGTTTCCCGGGCACATGTTTAAGAACAAAATGGAATTGAGCAAAGAAGTCCGCCCAACGCTGTTGTTTTGCGGACAATTTATGGGTCCCCGTGAGGGCAGCTAGATTTTTGTGATCGGTCCAAACTTCAAAGGGGACCCCGGACCCCTCCAGAAACTGCCTCCACAGAGTAAGGGCATGGTGGACGTCTGATGCTTCCTTTTCACAAATGGGCCAGTTCAATTGGGAATGTGCAAACTTCTTCGAGAAGTAGGCACAGGGGTGAAGGAGACCGTCTTGTCCTCTCTGGAGTAGCCCCCCCCCCATGGCTACGTCAGACGCATCGACCTGTACAATAAACATTTGGTTCGGATCTGGGTGCTGCAGGACCGGTTCAGAAGTGAAAAGCCGTTTGAGGGCTACAAAGGCAGATTGACATTGATCAGTCCACAGTATTTTGGGAGAGGGCAACATTGCAGAAACCCCTTTACCCTTTGTTTTCAGGAGGTCAGTGATTGGCAGCGCCACTTGAGCGAAGTTGGGAATGAAACCTCGGTAGAAATTAGCAAAGCCCAGAAATTGCTGCACCTGCTTGCGGGTGGAGGGTGGAGTCCAGTCAAGTACCGATTGGACTTTAGCGGGGTCCATGCTAAGGCCACGATGAGAGATTATGTACCCCAAGAAAGTTATCTGCTCTTGGTGAAATTCGCATTTAGACAGTTTTGCATAGAACTGGTGGTTACACAGTCGTTGTAAAACTTCTCTGACCAGAGCAACATGTTCCTCCATGGTTTTTGAATAAATAAGAATATCATCCAAATAAACTACCACGCCGCGGTACAGCAAATCATGGAGGATTTCGTTAATGAGTTGCATGAAGACCCCCGGGGCCCCTTTCAATCCAAAAGGCATCACATGAAATTAATACATTCCAAAACAGCTAGAGAAGGCGGTGAGGGGTTCGTTTCCCTCGCGGATACGGACGCGATAATAAGCTTCTACTAAGTCCAATTTGGAGAAAACGCGACCCTCCTGTAATTGCCCCATAATATCTGAAATCAATGGTATGGGGTAGGCGTTGGCTTGGGTAACTGCATTAAGCTTTCGGAAGTCAATGCATAAACGCAGGTCACCCTCCTTTTTCTGGACAAAGAACGCAGGGGCTGAGTTGGGAGCGTTCGATGGCCGAATGAACCCTCAAGCAAGATTTTTATCCAAAAAGTAACGTAACACAGTGTGTTCGGAAATGCTCATGGGGTAAATCTTGCTCTTAGTCAGTGTGCAATCTTTTACCACCTCAATTGCACAGTTAGTGGTATGGTGGGGGGCAAGGCATCACATTCCTTAACATCAGAGACATCTGCAAAGTCTCTGTATGCTTCGGGCAAAGGCGGTGGCGGTGCGGCATCGGAGGTTAAAGCCAGAGCGGGTGGAGGCATCACTGCGACTCCCTGTCGGTGCTGTTCGCACTTGGGATTGGCAAAGGAAATAGTGTCCGTTTCCCAGTCTATATAAGGACTATGACCTTTAAGCCAATTAATCCCTAGGACAACTTCGAATCGGATGGGGGCTATCGTAAAGTCTATTTGTTCCCAATGAGAACCAATACCCATCGCTACTCCCTGTGTGCGATGATCGACTGGTCCCCCCTTAAAATGGCTCTCATCCATCTGGGCAAATTGGACGGGAGCTGGTAAAGCCTTGGACTTGACTTTGAGGGCTGCAAATGTGGCCTCACTGATTAAAGTGCGGCCCCAGCCAGAGTCAATAAGTGCCTTGACAGGCAGTTGGGGACCCCCTTTATAGTGTTGCAACACTGCGTCCACATACACCGTATTTTCTACTTCTCTCACCTTCACCGGTTTCTTGGGTTTTGCAGGAGAAACTGCGGGGGTCTGCGGGGACGCTCCATTCATGGCAGACTGTGACCGGTTATTTGACAGGTCAAGAGGCGAGTCCAGGTTTAGCGCTGGGGTAACCTGGAGATGATCCCCGTCTTAAGATGGAGAATTGTCCCCCACTGGGGCACTTGTAATCCGAGACCCGGAGGGGTCTGTAGAAGTAGGAAGATCGGGAGAGTCTATGAAATGAAGTGCAGAGGGTGTGAGCCATCCCGGCATTGTACTGCGGCGGCCACGGTGCCTCTGTGCTGAGGTTGTCCCCGGTTTTTTGACAGGTCAGGAGGTGAGACCAGGTTTAACGCTGGGGTATCCCAGGGAAGATCCTTGTCCGAAGATGGAGAATTGTCCCCCACTGGGGCACTTGTAATCCGGGAACCGGAGGGGTCTGTAGAAGTAGGAAGTGCAGAGGGTGTGGGCTGTCCCGGTGCTGTACTGCGGGTGGCCGCGGTGCCTCTGCGTTGAGGTCGTCGCCTAACCTGGGGGGATGCGTCCGGTCGAGGGAACTCTGGGCGTTGAGGACATGCTGAAACAAAGTGGTCCATAGCGCCGCAAACGAGACAGGCCCCCCTTGGAATCAGGACTCGCGATCCTGAGGGGGTCATGCTGATCTCCGCGGGCAGGGAGTGGAAACTTTGGGGGGAGGCTTCTGGCTTCCCCTCTCCTTTGGTCGCTGATGGGGTAGTATCTCTGCTGAGCCGGCAAAAGAGGTCGTCAGTGTGGGTGGTCTCCATGGTCCTGGAGGTAGTACGGTTGCTGGTATAGATCCAAGGAACGGGGCCCCTGGCCTTCCTGGCGGCGGCAGGACGGGAGCTCCGGGGGCTCCTGGCGCCACAGGCACTGCTGTAGCTACTGGCAACACGGGCGCTCTGCCCAGAGGTGCCGCAGGTTGCTGCGGTTGAACCTGATCAGGAGTCCCTGGCTGTAGAGCTGGGGCCGGGCCACCCGGTACGGCTTGCGTCTGCTGCAAGCAGTCGTTGTCGTGGAACAAAAAGTCCATTTGATCCTGCAAGTGGGCCACTCGGCCTATGGGTTCCTGTTTTTGCTGTCGGAGCAAAAACGTATTCTCGTCCGCATCACCTAAGCAATGGGACTGGCTGATTCGGAGGTTTGCAGCCCAGAGAGATTCCTCATAGTGTAAGTCCTCCTTGACCCCCTTACAATCCGCCAAAACTTGATCCGCTTCAAGTTTGGTGGTCAGGGTCGTGGTAACTAGTGGCAGAGCCTCCTGCTCCCATGCCAAAATAGGTTCGGCTTGATCCGGAAGATCCAGTAGCGGCTGGACCCGGACCGCTAAGGCCGCTGCGCTGAAACCAAAGGTGGGGATTGACACCTTAGCAATCCCGGCCATTGAAGTGGTGGTCGAAGTCATTCCGTGGAAGAGCGCAACCATCTGTTTTGCCAGTGCTTTTGCCCGGGCTCCGCACACCTGGGCCAGTCGGGCATCCTCCACTAGACAATCCGACGGTTGGAGGTCGTGGCGGGCGCTGGCCTCCGCGCTGTGCCCATACAAGTCCAGTCAGCCGGTTACGTTCCACGTCTGCCCGATGAACTTTGTGTAGGGCGTCCTCAAAGGAAGGTACCTCAAAGGAAGGTACCTTCCAGGGCTCCGGCGAGGAACCCACTGTCTGGGGAGTGACCAAGCTCCCCCCCCCGGAATCCAGGCGAACCGCACAGGGGCTCCAGCCACGGGCAAATAACTCGGAGAGCACCGTCCCAGCTCCAATCCGAGCGCCTGGCAAACCCTCCGGGGCTCTAGCCAGGCAGATGAGAAGAGAGAAAAGAAAAGTGATTGCTGTCACAATGTGAGCCTTGGCCTAAATCAGAACCAAAAACCACATCAGAGACAGCCAGGTCCAAAAGAAGCTGGTTTTACTTGGTCTAAATAGGAGTACAGAGCATGAAGAAAAGGTGACAGCAATGAGGCCGGCTGGCTTGAACTTGGTAATTTAAAGCATAGAAAACGGCAAGAGATTACAAACCATAAACACAGCTGAGTTCTCAGAGCTTCAAACGGATTTAGGTATGCACAACAATCCTTGAGTCTGGTCAGTGGGAAAACGAAAGTAAACAAATCAACTGAGATACAGGCCTGACACCACCCTGCAGCGAAAGCAACGAAGGGGACTTTCGTCTCTGGACTACAAACGGGCGGGACAGCAGTCCCAGGAGTACAAACTGGAGAGACATCGGTCTCTGGATTACAAAAGGGGTGGACATTGATTCCACCTGGAGTGCCTGTGGAAGGGTCCAGCAGCAGCAGCAAGGTCCAGCAGCAGCAGCAGCAGCAGAAAGGACTGTGTGGAGCCCAAGGGGAGGCAGCAGGATCTGGAGGGCAGGAGGGGGCTTTGGATTTGTTGGTGAGGAGACCTCCAGTTCTTTCAGCATCTTTGCAAGCCTCTCTGTCAGAAGCATCTCTTCAAACTCCGGCGCAGGGGGGATTGGGGCTTCGGGACAGAGAGGGGCGTGGCCAGGTGTCTTCTCCACCGGAGGGGCAGCCCATCTCCAAACGGATCCATCGAGAGGGGACTGAGGAGAAAGGGAAAGAGGGGGGACTACAGCTGGCTGTGGGAAGAGCCGTGCAGCCTGTTGGTCCGCCCCAGGACTTGGACTTGGAGGTGGAGGAGGGGGAAGAGTTGGATGGACCCTTACCCTAACCCTAATCATCTTGGTGATAATTCACATAGCAACGGTAACATTCCAAAGACTCCGAGACGCATCCATCCAGTTTTCCAGTTTTCCCGATGACTCTCACAAGCAACACTCGCAGACAGGTAGTCCAAAGAAGAGTTCACTTTAATGGAGGTCATACAGGTATACAGAGCTTGCAATGATTAAAAAGGCAGGAATGGGGTAAAAGGGACATACAGCAGACTATATGGAGTAACAGGTCATATCATGATAGCACAGGTTGGCATGGAAACCCCTCAGTCCAACGGGTCAGTCTCCCACGAGCTTCAAAGCCAGAGAGGAATGCCGTCGTTAGGAAAACAATCCTTGAGCACAGCAGAGTATCTGTGAGAAAACAAAACTATCCCTAAACGCAGAGAGCAGGGCTGATATTCTGCTCCCCTTAGGGCCCCCTCCTTTCCCGAAAGGGGCGGTTTGTGGGGGTAGGCGGTATGGAAGGTGCGCACCAGATGCTGGGCGGAGACATCGCATGAAAACACCCATTCGTCATAGGCAGGGGGGAAGTGCTTCCAACGAACCAGATACTGGAGGGAGCTGTGACGCATACGGGAGTCCAGGATCTTAGCAACTTCAAAATGCTCCTCCCCCCACCATCACTGGTTGCTCTGGAAGTGGGTCGGGATGCCACTTCGGAGAGGCAACATGAGGTTTCAAGAGGCTCACATGGAAAACTGGATGGATGCGTCTCAAAGTCTTTGGAAGGGAAAGTTCCACGGTTACTGGGTTAATGATCCAAGAAATGGGATAGGGACCCACGTATTTGGCACTGAGTTTATTACATGGGCGGGTGGACCGGAGGTTTTTTGGTGGACAGGTAGACCAACTCGCCCACTTTAAAGTCCTGGCTAGGAGACCGGTGTTTGTCAGCTTGAGCCTTGTATTTACGTTTAGCCCATTCAAGATTTTTCACTAGCCAGGGCCAGGTGGTGTGAATTGCATGCACCCAAGCTGCTACATCTTTGCCTCCCTCCTCCCCCGAAACATCGACATGGCCAATAGGACTAAAGTCCTGGCCATATACCATCTGAAATGGGCTGAAACCTGTGGATTGATGTACAACATTGTTATGAGCATACTCAGCAAAAGGCAACAACCCAACCCAATCATATTGGTGATAATTCACATAGCAATGGAGGTAACATTCCAATACTGCATTAACATGTTCAGTTTGCCCATCTGTTTGAGGGTGGAAAGCACTAGAGAGACCCTGTTCCACCTCGACCAGTTTGAGGAAACCTTCCAGAATTTTGCGACATAACTACTTACGCGGTCGCTCACAATCTTACGTGGAAATGAATGTAGTCGGAAGACATGTGACACTAAGAGGCGGGCCAACTTTGGGGCGGAGGGAATATCGGTGCACGGAACGAGATGTACCTGTTTAGAGAAAAAGTCGGTAATAACCCACAAAACAGTTTTTCCTTCACTGAGAGGAAGATCAGTCATGAAATCCATAGCGATTACTTCCCAGGGTCTAGAAGGGACTTCTAACGGTTGCAATAATCCAGGGGGCTTCCCTTGGGATCTTTTGACAGTGGCGCAGACTGGGCAACTGCAGATGAACGAGTCTACATCGGCACGCATGCCCACCCACCAAAACTGCCTGCGTAATAAGTGGAGCGTTTTAAGGAAACCAAAGTGCCCCGCTGTTTTGACTCCATGGGCTAGTTGCAGGACCTCTTCGTAACCCCGTAGGCACATACAGTTTCGAGTCTCTGTACCAATACCCTCCCCATTCTAGCAAAAAAGGGGGAAGTATGTGAGCAGAGAGGTCTGCTTGGCAGTGGGAACGGAGAGAGTCTAGAAAGGAAACAGGCAAATCCATCATACCCAGAGAGGTAGGCAGGACATGGCCAGGCTGAGTGGGAGCAGAGTTTGGGAGTGGAGAAGGGGGTTGTGCAAGCGGCTCGTTTTGGCTTCCAGGTGCCGGAGGAGCAGATGGAGCAGGCGAGGGAGTCTGGTTCAAGTTTCGGGTGGCGGTCTCCCCCCCTCGAGCGTTCATGTCGACCGGTTCAGAATGGGAGTGGAGTTGGGTTTGGGACCTGGTTTGGACTGCCAGCGTAGGGAGCTCTCCTCTGTGCGCAGGTGAGAAGAGCTATTCGGTGGGGCGGTCTACCTTGGCAGGGTACTGGGGAAGTCGAGATAAGGCATCTGCTAGCACATTGTGTTCACCGGGGACATGCTTAAGTACGAAACGGAATTGGGCAAAGAAGTCAGCCCAGCATAGTTGTTTCGCGGACAGTTTACGGGTCCCAGTGAGCGCCTCTAGGTTTTTGTGATCTGTCCAGACCTCAAAGTGGACCGTAGAGCCCTCAAGGAACTGCCTCCAAATAGTGAGGGCATGGTAGACAGCAGCTGCCTCCTTTTCCCAGATGGGCCAGTTCAGTTGTGAGTGTGCGAATTTTTTAGAGAAATAAGCGCAGGGGTGCAATAAACCCTTCTGTACCCTGTTGCAAAAGAACACCTCCCATGGCCATGTTGGAAGCGTCTACTTGTACTATAAACATGTGTTCAGGATCAGGATGCTTTAGCACAGGTTCGGAGGAGAACAGTTGCTTAAGGGTTTGGAAAGCGGTTTGGCACTGGGGAGTCCATTGGATTTTTGCTGCGGGCAACGTGGCTTTCCCTTAGTCTTAAGTAGATCAGTGATTGGGAGTGCCACTTGAGCGAAATTGGGAATGAACCCTCGATAGAAGTTGGCAAAACCTAGAAATTGCTGCACCTGTTTGCGGGTAGAGGGCGGATCCCAATCGATTACGGACTGTATCTTTGTGGGATCCATGGTGAGACCTTGGTGTGATATAATGTAACCCAAAAATGACAATTGTGCTTGGTGGAACTCGCATTTGGACGCTTTAGCATAGAGGTGATTGTCTCTGAGGCGTTGTAACACCTCCCTCACTAGCGCAACATGCTCGTCCATAGATTTGGAATAGATAAGGACGTTTTCCAGATAAACCACCATGCCTTGGTATAACAAGTCATGTAGGATTTCATTAATAAATTGCATGAAGACCCCCTGTAATCCGAACGGCATTACAAGAAATTCAAACATACCAAAACAGCTGGAAAAGGCAGTGAGGGGCTCGTCTCCGTCACGAATCCTAACTCGATAGTATGCTTCGACTAAGTCCAGTTTAGTGAAAATGCGCCCCTCTTTCAGTTGCCCTAAGATGTTCGATATCAAAGGGATGGGGTAGGCATTGGTTTGAGTAACTGCATTGAGTTTCTGAAAATCGATGGACAGGCGTAAATCACCCGTTTTCTTGCGAACAAAGAAAGCGGGGGCTGAGTTAGGGGCAGATGACTGTTGGATAAACCCACGAGCAATATTCTTGTCTAAAAAGTCTCGTAATACAGTACGTTCAGCAGCGCTCATAGGGTAGATTTTACTCTTCGGAAGCTTACCATCCCCCACTACTTCAATGGCGCAGTCCGTTCTGCGGTGGGGAGGTAGCACATCACACTCCTTCGCATCAAACACGTCTGCAAAGTCTCGATACTCAACGGGTAGCAAGGAAGGAGGGGGATATCAAGGCTGGGGCTGTCGGAAGGACAACCGCAATTTCGTGACGGTGTCGGGCGCAGTTGGGGTCGGAAAACGTAATAGTATCAGCTTTCCAGTCTATAGAAGGGCTGTGCCCTTTGAGCCAGTTTATTCCCAGAATGACTTCGTATTTGATAGGGGCTATGGTAAAGTCGATTTGTTCCCAATGAGAGCCAATGCCCATCGCGATGCCACATGTGTGGCGGTCTACTGCCCCCCTAAAGCTACTGCCATCCATTTGGGTGAATTGGATGGGACTGGGCAGTGTCACTGATTTGACTTTAAGCACGTTGAAAGTGGCCTCATCGATCAGGGAGCGCCCACAACCAGAGTCTATGAGTGCTTTGACATGTAACTGGGGGCCTCTTTTGTAATGTTGTAACACTACGTCCACATATACAGTATTTTCAACTTCCCTCACCATAACAGGAGCTTTGGGATTCGCAGGAGAAGCTGCAGGGGTCTGTGGTGTCGCTCCGCTCACCGCAGACCCCGCCTGTTTTTTGACAGATCAAGAGGAGATTCCAGATTGAGGGCAGGGGGATTCCAGGTGTGATCGTCATCCGAAGGAGAACTGTCCCCCAATGGGGCACTTGTAAACCGAGACCCCGGTGGGTCTGTAGACACAGATTCACTGGGAGCCTCTCCGACGTGAAGTACAGAGGGCGCGTCCTGGAGCTGCGCTACTGGTGGTTGCGGTGCCTCTGCGTTGAGGCCGTCCACGGATCCGGGGTGGTCCGTCTGGTCGGGGAGGAAGAGTGAGGTCCGGATGGCGAGGACAGGCAGATGCAAAGTGACTGATATTGCCACAAATGAGACAGGCTCCCCTCTGGAACCTGGATTCACAGTCTGTTGCGGGCCGTGTTGGTCTCCACGGAGCAGGGGTCGAGGCTTTTGAAGGAGGTTTTGGATGATTGCCCCCCTCTCTGGTCCTACTGTGGACTAGAGATATTAACTGGCGGCGGCTTTCCACCTCCTCAGCCAGTAAGATCCAATCTTCCAGGGTGTTGGGATCCCGTTGCATATACGCCCAGTTCAGAATGTCAGGGTGAAGCGCTTCCTGGAAATAGTGTATTCGGGTGGCTTCAGGCCAATCTACAATTTTGCTGGCGAGTCATTGGAACTCATCTGCAAATTCCCGGATGGGAGTAGTACGTTGCCAAAGTTTCAGGAGTTCGGCTTTAGCCCTTTCTCCCAAGAAGGGATCCTTGAACCGTCTCCGCAGAGGAAACATGAAATTGTTAAGAGAGCGGATGGATCGGGCCCGAGTGTCAAACTGGAGCACCATCCAGTCGGCCGCTTTCCCTGTCAATAGAGAGGCAACAAAACAAACTCGGCTGTCCTCGGTGGGGAAGTACTGTCCTTGTTCCCTCATGTAACTGTCCACATGATGTAGGAAACAGGGTAGAGTTTCGATCGAGCCGTCGTAGGTGGTTTTCAACTGAGGTTGCTTCCATTGCACAGGCGGGAGAGCAGGCGGTTGCCCTGGAGGCGGCAGGAAAGGCACTCCAGGAGCTGGCAATCCAGGTGCCCCGGGAGCCGGTAAACCGGGAGCGCCCAGGGCCGGCACCACCGACTGAGCTGGTTGGCCCGGTTGGGCTGGTGCTGGTTGGCCTGGCAGAACTGGCGCTGGTTGACCTGGCAGAGCTGGGGCTGGCTGGCCCGGCAGGGCTGGAGTGGGTTGGGCCGGGGTAGCTAGAGCTTGTTGCAAACGGTCATTTTCATGAAACAATCGTTCCATTTGATCCTGTAGAAGGGCCACACAGTCATTTAAGTCCCGATTTTGGTCCCTCAAGAGGCGCAATACATCCCCAGCTCCCCCCGTGCATCGGGACCGACTGACCCAAAGATCAGAAGCCCAGTGAGATCTGTCACCATACAGGTCTTCCCCATCAGAGTAATCCGATCCTGGCAGGCGTTCCGCAAGGCGCCGTGCACGTTGTGTGGTGCGAGACGGGGCAAAGGCCGGGGAAAATGTGGACCCAAACAAGAATACAACTCCTACAGTGTCTTAAGGATGTATGTCAGCAGCCACTCGCGCATGATAGGTGGCCAATCGTTGCTCCTCCCATTCAGCCCGAGCCTTGGCTGACGCCACGTCTGCTGCTCGCAACTGTTCCTCAGCCTTCTTTTGGTCGGCGAGTGCCTGGGCATTTTCGAGCTTCAAGGTGGCGTTCGTGGTGACGAGCGGGAGGGCTTCTTGCTCTAGAAGAGCGAGGAGTGGGGCAGAGTCCCCACCAAGCAGAGGTTGCACTTGCATGGCTAGTGCGGCCGCACCATCCCCGAACGTTGGGGTCAACAGTTGTGTCAGATCGGCCACCGTGGTTGTGGTCGGGGCAGTTCCACAAATAATAACACCGTTTAGACAGCGACCTGTCATGCCTCCGCTTGACACCTAGAAGGATCAGGTACTAGTGACAGTGGGGATCCTCCCGCCGGTGTTCCCGCCATGACCCAAGGCGAGTCGGGGTGGATAGGGGCCGCTGACGAGGTCTGTTGAGTCTCTTGCAAAGTCAATCTCGCCAACAAGCGAGTTAAGGTTACTAAGTCCTCCTGTGCAGCACGCACTTCATCCAATAGTCCGTCCAAGCCCAAAAGTTTGTGATAGGTGTCCCGATCCAAGTCCTCGGACATCCAAGGCTTCGCGTCGGCAAGGGAGCGCCACTGAACCCGAATAAGTTCCACTAGGCGGTTGATTTCCACATCAGTTCGTACAGCTTCGAGGAGCACATCGCGCAGCAGAGTAGGGTCGTCAGGGCAGGCCAATGTTCCCAACAGCAGGGCCCAGTGGTCCAAGTCCTCCAGGATTCCACACAAGAAACTCGAAGCTGAGATGCAGACGAACCCTCCAGAGCTCTAGCCAGGCAGGTAAAAGGAGAGAGTGATTCCTGCCAATGTAAGCACTTGTTCCCAATGCACTCTCACAAGCAACACTCGCAGACAAGTAGTCCAAAGAAGAGTTGACTTTAATGGAGGTCATACACGTATACAGAGCTTGAAATAATTAAAAAGGCAGGAATGGGGCAAAAGGGACATACAGCAGACTATATGGAGTAACAGGTCATATCATGATGGCACAGGTTGGCATGGAAACCCCTCAGTCCAACGGGTCAGTCTCCCACGAGCTTCAAAGCCAGAGAGGAATGCCGTCATTAGGAAAACAATCCTGGAGCACAGCAGAGTATATGTGAGAAACCAAAACTATCCCTAAACGCAGAGAGCAGGCCTGACAGGGGGGCGCAAGGGGTGGCCTTGAGCCTGCAGCTGGATAGCCTGGGAAGCCAGTCAGTGGCAGAGGCTGAGGAGATAATGGCTCCGGTTGGCATGGCGACTCCAGGGAAGGAATGCGAAGGGGTGTCGGATGTCAGTGTGGACTTCATCCCTGGCACAGAGGAGGGGGAAGAGAGGCTTCAAGGTTATGGAAGGTGGCTGTGGCCAAGAAGGAAAGAGGACAGTCCTGGAGACATGCTCCCTTCTCCCCCCTGCTTTCCTCCTCCCCACCTCTCTGGAGTGGTGGAAGGGCTGTGGAGACGGCTTGGGATTTGACAAGGGGACAAGAAGTGAAAGTGAAAGAGGCAATAGAGCCAAGCGTTCCAATAGAGTCAGAGCCTGAGCTGGCAGGTGAAAAGCAGGGTTCTGACTTCCAGCAGGGGGGGCAGCCCCTGCAGAAAGGACTGGTGCTTGTCCATGGGGGGTCACCGTGACAGAGCTGGGGGTGGATTTGGCAGCTGACACTGCGGCTGCTGTTCAAGATAGGGGCAAGGGGACTGGACTGCCCCAGACAGTTCCTGTGGGGGATCAACCTCTGGAAAGTGTAAGCCCTTGAACCAATCGAACCAAAAACCACATCAGAGACAGTCAGGTCCAAAGAAGCTGGTTTTACTGGTCAAAAAGGTTAACAGAGCATAATGAAAAGGTGACAGCAAAGCATAGGAAAAGGCAAGAGATTACACATCATAAACAGCGCTAGTTCCCAGAGCTTCAAATGGATCTAGGTATGCACAACAATCCTTAAGTCTGGTCAGTGGGAAAACGAAAGTAAACAGAGCAACTGAGATACAGGCCTGACATTCTGCCCCCCTTAAGGCCCCCTCCCATCAGGCAAGGGGGATGGCTTGTCCGGGTAGGCGGTGTGAAAGGCGTTCACCAAGTGTGGGGCGGAGACATCCTGTGCATGCACCCACTCGTCGTAGGCAGGGGGGAAGTGCTTCCAGTGAATTAGGTATTGCAGGGATCCATGTCGTATACGTGAATCTAGGATTTTTGACACCTCGAAATGTTCCTCCCCCTCCCCACCATCATGGGCTGCTCAGTAGGTAGTTCCGGGTGCCATTTTGAGGAGGCAACATGAGGTTTAAGGAGGCTGACATGGAAGACTGGGTGAATACGTTTCAGGGTTTTGGGGAGAGTCAGTTCCACAGTGACAGGGTTAATGATCCTGGCTATAGGATATGGACCAATGTACTTGGCGATGAGCTTATGGCAAGGTCGAGTGGATCGCAGGTTTTTGGTGGAAAGATACACCAATTCACCAACTTGGAAGTCTTTGCTGGGAGAGCGATGCTTATCAGCTTGTACCTTATACTTGCGCTTAGCTCTGTCTAGGTTGCTAACCAGCCAGGGCGACGTGGAGCGGAGGGCATGCGCCCAAGAGGCTACATCAGGATCCCCCTCCCCCTCGGGTACCTCCCCAAGGGCAATAGGACCAAAGTCCTGACCATACACAGCATAAAAAGGGCTGAACCCTGTAGATTGATAGACAGCATTATTGTAAGCATATTCTGCAAAAGGCAACAGGTCTACCCAGTCATCCTGATGGTAATTGACATAACAACACAAATAACATTCATGTACAGCATTGACACGTTCAGTTTAACCATCCGTCTGGGGGTGGTACGCAGTAGACAGCCCTTGCTCCACCCCCACCAGCTTGAGGAAAGCCTTCCAAAATTTAGCCACAAAACTATTTTCATGGTCGCAAATTATCTTGCGCGGAAACGAATGTAGACGGAAGACATGTGACACAAAGAGGCGGGCCAACTTGGGGGCGGAGGGAACACCAGCACACGGAACCAAATGTACCTGTTTGGAAAATAAGTCAGTAACAACCCACAGTACAGTTTTGCCCCCGCTAAGTGGGAGATCCGTCATGAAATCCATGGCAATTACCTCCCAGGGCTTACTGGGAATTTCCAGCGGTTGCAGCAGTCCTGGGGGCTTGCCTTGAGACCGTTTGACTGTGGCACAAATAGGGCAGCTGCGAACGAAAGAGTCTACGTCAGAACGCATCCCCCCCACCAAAACTGTCTGCGCAGCAAGTGAAGAGTTTTCAGGAACCCAAAGTGTCCCGCAGTTTTAGCTCCATGGGCTAATTGCAGGACCTCTTTTCGAAGCACCTTTGGCACGTACAATTTTGAGTATTTGTAACAACAACCACCTTGCTCAAGTACACCTTGGGGCAGGGTTTGGGCAGTGCATTCGGCTAAGCACTGAGCCCAAAGGGAGTCCAGAAAGTCCACGAGGGAGGGTGAATCCGGAGCTGGTGGCGATGGAAGGGGGGGAAACTGGTTGTTGCGAGCCGCCGGGTATAGACGGCGCAAAGGGGGCAGGCGAAGGAGCCCGCTGGTTAGGGCTGGATCCCTTGTCGGCCACTGCGCGGTTGCCAAGTTGGGATCGAGTTTGGGACCGGGTCTGTACGGCCAGCATGGGCAGGATTCCTCTGTGCGCCGGGGTGAATAAAGAGTCTGTCGGCCGATCAAGTTTTACCGGGTATTGAGGTAACCTGGAAAGGGCATCAGCGAGTACTTTCTGTTTCTCGGGCACATGTTTAAGAACAAAATGAAATTGAGCAAAGAAGTGCGCCCAACGTTGTTGTTTTGCAGACAACTTATGGGTCCACGTGAGGGCAGCTAGATTTTTGTGATCAGTCCAGACTTCGAAGGGTGACCCTGGATCCCTCCAGGAATTGCCTCCACAGGGTAAGGGCATGGTGGACGGCTGATGCCTCTTTTTCCCAAATGGGCCAGTTTAATTGGGCATGCGCAAACTTTTTCGAGAAGTAGGCACAAGGGTGAAGGAGACCATCCAGTCCTCTCTGGAGAAATGCCCCCCCCCCATGGCCACTTCGGATGCATCGACCTGTACAATAAACATTCATTTGGGATCTGGGTGTTGCAGCACGGGTTCAGAAGTGAAAAGCCGTTTGAGGGCTACAAAAGCGGATTGGCATTGATCAGTCCACAGTATCTTGGCAGAGGGCAATGTTGCAGAAACCCCTTTACCGTTTGTTTTTAGGAGGTCAGTAATTGGCAGCGCCACTTGGGCGAAGTTGGGAATGAAACCTCGGTAGAAATTAGCAAAGCCCAGAAATTGCTGCACCTGCTTGCGGGTGGAGGGTGGAGTCCAGTCAAGTACCGATTGGACTTTAGTGGGGTCCATTTAAGGCCACGATGAGAGATTATGTACCCCAAGAAGGTTATTTTTTATTGGTGAAATTCGCTTTTAGACAGCTTTGCATAGAGCTGGTGGTTACGTAAACGTTGCAAAACTTCTCTGACCAGAGCAACGTGCTCCTCCATGGTTTTTGAATAAATAAGGATGTCATCCAAATAAACCACCACGCCACGGTACAGCAAATCATGGAGGATTTCGTTAATGAGCTGCATGAAGACCCCCGGGGCCCCTTTTAACCCTAAAGGCATCACAAGAAATTCATACATTCCAAAACAGCTAGAGAAGGCGGTGAGAGTTCGTCTCCTTCACTGATACGGACGCGGTAATAAGCTTCCACTAAGTCCAATTTGGCGAAAACGCGTCCTTCCTGCAATTGTCCCAAAATATCTGAAATCAACGGGATGGGGTAGGCATTGGCTTGGGTGACTGCATTGAGCATTCGGAAGTCAATGCATAAAGAAAGGTCACCTTTCTTTTTCCGGACAAAAAATGCAGGGGCTGAATTAGGAGCGTTCGATTGCCGGATGAACCCTCGCGCAAGATTTTTATTCAAAAAGTCACGTAACACAGCGCGTTCGGAAATGCTCATGGGGTAAATCTTGCTTTTAGTCAGTTTGCAGTCTTTTACCACCTCAATTGCACAGTCTGTGGTACGGTGGGGGGGGCAAGGTATCGCACACTTTAATATCAAAGTCATCTGCAAAGTCTCTGTATGCTTCAGGCAAAGGAGGCGACGGCGACGCAATGGAGGTTAAAGCCGGAGCGGGGGGAGGCACCACTGCGACCTCCTGTTGTTGTTGTTCGCACTTGGGATTGGCAAAGGTAATAGTGTCAGTCTCCCAGTCTATACAGGGACTATGACCTTTAAGCCAATTAATTCCTAGGACAACTTCAAATCGGATGGGGGCTATGGTAAAGTCTATTTGTTCCCAATGAGAACCGATACCCATCGCTACTCCCTGTGTGCAATGATCGACTGGCCCCCCCTTAAAATGGCTCCCATCCATCTGGGTGAATTGGACGGGAGCTGGTAAAGCCTCGGACTTGACTTTGAGGGCTGCAAACGTGGCTTCACTAATTAAGGTGCGGCCACAGCCAGAGTCAATAAGTGCCTTGACAGGCAGTTGGGGACCCCCTTTATAGTGTTGCAACACTGCATCCACATAAACAGTGGTTTCCACTTCACTCACCTTAACAGGAGCTTTGGGTTTAGCAGGAGATTCTGTAGGGGTCTGTGGAGACGCTCCACTCACTACAGACCGAATCCGTTTTTTGACAGATCAAGAGGGGTTTCCAGGTTTAAAGCTGGAGTATTCCATTGGTTATCCTCGTCAGAGGAAGGAGAGTTGTCCCCCATTGGGGCACTTGTAAACCGAGACCCAGCGGGGTCGCTTGGTGCAGAAAGGTTAGCTGATTCCTCAACGTGAAGTGCAGAGGGTGTGGGTCGTCCCGGCGCTGTGCTGCGGGTTGCCGTGGTGCCTCTGCGTTGAGGTCTCCCTCAAGCTCGGGGTGGCAAGCTAGGGCGAGTGGCCTCCGGGCCTTGCAGACAAGCCGCTGCGAAGTGACCCAATTCCCCGCAAACAAGGCAAGCCCCTCTCTGGAACCTTGTTTCACGATACAGAGGTGGCCGCGTTGGTTTACGCAGGTTGGAAAGCGGCGCTTTCGATGTGGATTTTTGGGTGCTTTTATCTCTGTTCCGCTGCTGGACCAGGGAAATGAAACGTCGGCGGCTCTCGACTTTTTCAGCCAGTAAAATCCAATCCTCCAGGGTTTCGGGATCACCCCGCATATACGACCAGTTTAGAATGTCAGGGTGTAAGGCTTCCCTGAAATAGTGAATAAGCGTGGCCTACGGCCAGTCCACAATTTTAATGGCTAGTCTTTGAAATTCATCTGCAAATTCTCGGATGGGAGAGGAGCCCTGTCTGAGTTGCAATAGTTCTGCTTTGGCTCACTCCCCCATAAAGGGGTCCTCAGACCGTCTCCGCAAGGCAAACATGAAGTTGTTGAGGGAGCGAATAGAGCGGGATCTAGTGTCAAATTGGAGGACCATCCAGTCTGCTGCTTTCCCCGTCAATAAAGAGGCGATGAAACAAACTCGGCTGTGCTCTGTAGGAAAGTATTGCCCCTGTTCTCTCATATATCTGTCTACTTGATGTAGAAAACAGGGCAAGGTTTCGAGGGAACCATCATAGGTTGTTTTCAGCCGGGGCTGCTTCCATTGACCAGGTATGTGTTGTCCCGGTTGCACAAGTGCCCTGGGAATTGGCGCACCCGGGGCTCCAGGGACTAGGGGGAGAGCAGGCGGCTGAGCTGGCACACCCGGTTGAACTGGTAGGTGTACCGGTGCTGCTGGCGCAGGGAGAACGGGCTGCGCCGGAGCCGTCCGTGCCTGCTGCAAATGCTCATTTTCTCGAAACAAGCGTTCCATTTGATCCTGGAGACGATCTACACGATCGTATAACTCCCGGTTTTGAGCTCGCAACAGGTGCACTTCTTCTTCAGCACCTGTATGATGTGCTCGACTGGACCGCAAATCGGAGGCCTAATGGGAGCCGTCCCCATACAAGTCCTCCTTGTTGGAGTCCCGAAGCCGTTCCACGAGGCGGCATGTGCGTTGGGTGGAACGAGACGGAGCAAAAGTTGGAGGAAACGTTGGTCTGAATGAAGCGCAGAGAGGAGTAGGCAGGCGGAAGTGCAGCGACAGCAAGAAAAGGCACGCCCAACAATGGCAACAACAACAACAGCAGCAGCAAGTTGGGCAGAGGCCCCCAAGGGGGAGAAAGGCCCTGCGGTGGCTGCTGCAGTGGAAAGTGGAGCAGCTCAAGAGGTGGTGTTGCCAAAGTCGCCGCCGCCGCGGAAGAAGGGTGAGGAAATACCTACTGGGGCTATGATTGCTATGGTGGCTGCTACTTCTGCTTTTTCTGCTTCTAAGTGGGAGCAGGTGGCGGCTGCAGTGGTGCCAAAGGGTGGACGGGCTTTGGACCGGGAGCCAGGGGTGCCAGAGCAGCACATGATGGTCCCGGTGGTTCTGGGGGCTGAGGCCCATGCGTCTCTTCAAGGTGGGAAGAAGCGGCGGAGGAAGGTGAAGCATCTGGGGGAAAGCGGTGGCAGTATGGAGAGTGGATTTGTGGGTGCTTCTTTCTTAGCGGCGACAGTGACAATGATGGTGGCTGAGGCAACTGCGGAATCACGGTTGCTGGTGCCGTTGAGCACGGGTGAGCATGGCCCTGCGCAGGGGGTGTTTTCCCATGGCAGGTGGATAGTGAGTTTGTCGGGCAGCCGATTCAAGGTGCTGGGCAGCAGGGAGCTGGAAGAGGAGGAGGAGGAGGAGGAGGAGGAGGGAGTGACTGGAGCACTGGAAGTGCAAGGGGTGCAGCCGCTGGCGGTCCTGCCTGGGCCGGAGTTGATCTGGATTCTGACGGGCACGTTGGATTCGGCGTCCGTCATTATGATCTCCAGCGATGAGGACGATGATGGCGGCAGCAGCAGCAGTGGAAGTGGGGGTGGTAGTTCCGTGTCCAGTTCCAGCTCCAGTGCCAGCTCGGGGCCTGGGTCGGACATGGAGGTGGGGAAGGACAGTGGCTCCAGGCTTAAGCACAAGCGCAAGTGCAAGCATAAGCATCGACGGCGTGGAGTAGATGGTGAATGGGAAAAGGTGTTGCAGGCGCGATGGATGCTCATCCGTGGGATGCAAGACGAGGAGCTGCAGAGAGTGACGGAGATGTCGGCATGGGAGCTCGAGCACATTCAACAGAGGATCAGTGGTGTGGCGGGGGCCGGGGACTGGCCCAATGAAGAGGAGAGGCTGCATTTGCTGAGTCGGCTGGAGATTGTGCAGGTGGAGCTGAGGGATATGATGGCGGAGATGGAGCAGTGGCGAGTGGAGCGGAGGGAGAGGAAGGAGGTGAAGGAGATGGCAACAGTGAAGTGGAGCAGGTGGAGACGGAAGTGGTGGTTGAGAGTGGTGACCATGGGGTGGAGGGGGTGGACTATGGGCCCCAAGTGTGGCAGCACCAGAGCGAGGAGAGGCGGTGGCAAATACGGCAGTTTTATCAGGAGGAGAAGGAGTCTGTGGCTGCGGCACAGAGAGCTCTGAAGTGTGGGAAGGAGTTGCCATTGGACTTGATGGCTGGGCGTGGTGGTGGAGGAGGAGGAAGAGGAGAGGAGAGGAGAAGAGAGGAGTAGGCTGTGGTGGAGGCTGTGGGGGAGGAGATGGTGGTGGTGGTTCCTGAGACACTGCCACACACAGCGTCTGCTTCCAGAGACTGGAAAGACCTCGGGCAAAGACCGAGGGCAAGGGGTGGGAATGGAAGGAGGACTGCAGCAGCAGCAGCAGTCACCAGGGCGTGAGGGGGTGGTTCTTGTACCGGAAACTTTGGGGGCAGGGCTGCCTGGTGCGCCTGGTGTGCCGGGGGCGCTCTACTTGCCTGTTTCATCTGCATCGTTGTCATCGTCGACTCCTTGATGAGGAGCAAACAAACTACGAGCTCGCTTTTTGACTTGCTATGGAGGGGCTGTGGATTGTCTCCTGGAACTGTGGGGTGGTGGTGGTTGTGTTGTCTCAGTGGAGGGAGGACGCCTACTATCCCCTCAGCATGTTGGGAGCGGATATGGTGGCATTGCAAGGGACTGGGGTGTGCACCCCTCAGCAGCGGAGCGTGGTCCAGCGCTCCTGGACTTGGGAGCCTTCACTGTGGTGGTGGGGGTGGATGGTGACGATGACGAGGAAGAGGGGGGATGGTCGGGGTGGCGGTGCTGCTGTCCCATGTGGCCCCCCATCTCTGAGTGTGGACAGTGTGGGAGGCATGGCCGGGACCCCACTTCATGGTGGATTTTGATTGGGGGGTGGCTGCTGGCATTGTTTCTGGCACCACTTCCAGTACCACCACTAATACCACCATCACCACCACCATGGGAGGTGGCAAAGGTTCCAAGCAGCAACAGCAGCAGCAGCGGCGGTGGCAGAAGTGTCGTCTTTGTGTGCTGCTGGCCCTGCGCAGTGGTCAGAGATGGAGGAGATTGTGGCCGCTACTGGAGGGGTGTTTACAGACATCTCAACATCTGGTGCTGGCGGGAGACTTTGCTCGTCTCTGGGCAAGGGAAGAAGAGAGGTTGGAGCTGCTAAAGGCTGGGAGGCCGGAGTGGTCGGTAGAGGAAAGGGTGGTGATGCATCTGCTGCGAGAGCTGGCTGGCCTGGGGGACGCTATGGGCCTTGGCCCGTGGGTGCTGGATTATTTGCCCATACATTTTAGGGCGGTCTTTTGCAACAGCGGGCCCCAGTGGCGCTGGCAGCTGCGGCAAGGAGTGGAAGGTGCAGCTGAAGATGATGACGGACATGATATGGCAGGCCCTGGCACATATGCGGGTGGCAGTACAGCAGCCAGGCCGGGGAGGGTCTGGACCTCGGCGGAGAGGGCCTCGGTGGTGTCCAGGCTGCTGGGGAACTCATGGTCCCAGCATACCATGGTGGCCGTAGCGCTGGCTTTCCAGTCGGGGCCACGGTGACGGTGGGTGCGAGGTGGTTGTCAGGGTCAGCAGCAGCAGCAACAGTGGATGGAGTGTGGTGTAGAGGCTCCTCCTCCCCCTCCTCCCCCTCCTGAGGAGCCTCCTTCTTCTGGTCTGCGGCAGTGGAGACTGATGGAGAAGGAGATGAGGGCCTTCCAGATGGTGCCAGAGATTCAGCGAGTGGTGGCCTATGCGCTGCTCCGCAAGCCTCGTCTAGTGGTGGAGGGGCAGCAAGATGGAGGTGATGACAATGACGGTGATGGCAAGGATGGCAAGGATGACTAGGAGAAGGGGGCGGTGTTGCGGTGGTGGGAGCTCACTAAGGAGCACATCCGGGATGTTTGTATGGCGGCCAGGAGGGTGCAGGGGGCGCGGCGGTTGGCCAACTACCACCGAGCGATCCAGACCATCCTGGCAGTGAGGTGGAAGGTGGCGCAGGGTCTGTGGCCAAAGGTGACAGAGGAGAGGCTGCGGGAGTGCCGGCAGGCGGTGGCGGACTACCAGTGCTGCCTCGTGCTCAGGAGGGAGCAGAGGCAGGAGCTGCGTGTGAGCGGCCTGCATCTTGTCCATGGCGAGTGGCAGAGGGATTGGCTGCTGGGGAAGGTGGCGCAAAGGCAAGAAGGTGGCTTGTTGGCGGCAGGAGTGCGTGTGGAGGAGGACCAGGAGGTGGCGAAGGACCTACGCACGGTGAAGGAGAGGGTGTGGGTGTTCTTTGCAGACCTTCTGGGTGAGCCGCAGATGGAGCGTGAGAGGAAAGAGGCAGAGGGCCGTGCGGGGCCTACCTGGATGCAGTGGAGAGCGGGGGCGGCCTTCACAGGCTGTTGCTGTTGCCGGAAGAGCGGGATGCGCTGGAGGGGCCGATTCGGATGCAGGAGGTGGTGGAGGCGCTGAGGGTGGGCCGCCGGTGGTCGTTGCCTGGCCCGGACAGCTTGCCATATGGGCTCTTTCAAGAGCTGTGCGCCACCTTTGTGCCGCTGTTGGTGGAGGTGTACAATGAGATCTGGGGATGGCGGTGGGCGAGCGGTGCTTTCCTGGAGGGCTGGATGACGCTGCTGCCCAAGGAGGGCGACTGGACTCTGCTGCGTAACTGGTGGCCCCTGACCAATGTGGCTTATAGGGTGATGGCTCATGTCCTGAACTTCAGGTTGAAGGGGATGGCACATTGCTTCATTGGCATGGAGCAGACATGTGCGGTGCCGGGGCGGACGATGTTGCATTCGACCTGGCTCCTGAGGAAGGTTTTCCATCTGGTGGCATGCGAGAAGGAGGAGGAGGCGAAAGGCGTGTTCTTGCTTTAGTTGGACCAAAGCAAGGCTTTCGATCGGGTTGCGCATGGCTACCTTTGGCTCTTTTTGGAGAGGATGGGAGTGCCAGAGGGGCTGCTGGAGATCCTGTGACTTTGTACAGGGGTGCCCGGGTCTCTCTGGATGTGGCGCAGGGAGATGGAGGGACAATGACAGCAGCAGCAGTGGCAGCAGCAGCAGCAACGTCTACGGCAGCAGCAGCAGGAGGGCTGGTGGTGGGGGAGAGTACTAGTACGAGGGTGGACGTGGCTATACGTGGTGGCTTTGGAGCCCTGTCTTAGTGCCATCAGGCAGGATGTGGGGGTGAGGGGCCTGCGTCTGAAGGGGCCAGAGGCAAAAGTAGTGCCAACAGCAGTGCCAACAGCAGTGCCAACAGCATTGCCAAGAGCAAAGCCAAAAGCTCCAGCAGCAGCCATGCCAACCACAGCAACATCAGGAGTAGAGGCAACAACAACAGCAGCAGTAGCAGCAGCAGCAGCAGCAGCGGGTGGGCCCCCTTTGGCCTCGGCCTCAGCCTTGGCGTGTAAGGTGGTGTCTGTCTGTGGTTGAGGGATGAGGAGGAGAGGGAGCGGGTCCGGAGCCATCTGAGGGACTACTGTGCAGCTTCGGGGGCCAGGGTCAATGAGGAGAAGAGTCACCTGTTTTGGCTGGATGGGTGCTGGGGTGAGATCAGGCGTTGCTCCGGGGGCATCATGGCGAGGGAGGCGGTGGTGGAGGAAGAGGTGGTGGAGCGCATTCACATCCTGGGCATCTTCTATGCACTTGATGACAGGGGCTGGAGGTTTAACTGGGAGCAGTGGGGCTACAGGGTCGCCGACAATCTTCAGACTTGGAGGGATTGGAAGATGACCCGGGCCCAAAAGGTTCAGTACTTGGTCACCTATTGTGTTGCGGTGGGGAATTTCATCGCCGAGGTTTACCCGCCACCGAGGGATGTGATGGCCAAGGCGTCCAGGGGCTGTTGGCGTTGGCTCTTTGGGGTGGCAGCCTTCCCCGTGGACCACGTGGCGGTGCAAAGGAGGAGGACAGAGGGGGGCCTGGCGCTCATGGATATGGGGCTGTGATTCTTGGCCAGGTTCTTGGTGGGCAATGTCACACTGCCACCACCAACACCAACAACACCACAATTAACAACAACAGCAGCAGCAGCAGCAACAACATTATCTGCATCACAAAGGGTGGAGATGGGACATCTAACCTGGGGTGATGACTGGGTGGCCGAGACTGTGTGGGGCTCCGAGGGCTGGTGGGCCCTGCTGATGGAGGCACTGGAAAGGGGTTTGCTGTAAGCCCTTGGCCCAATCAAACCAAAAACCACATCAGAGACAGTCAGGTCCAAAGAAGCTGGTTTTTACTGGTCAAAAAGGTTAACAGAGCATAATGAAAAGGTGACAGCAATGAGGCTTGCTGGCTTGAACTTGGTGATATAAAAGCATAGGAAAAGGCAAGAGATTACAAATCATAAACAGAGCTAGTTCCCAGAGCTTCAAATGGATCTAGGTATGCACAACAATCCTTGAGTCTGGTCAGTGAGAAAACGAAAGTAAACAGAACAACTGAGATACAGGCCTAACATTCTGCCCCCCTTAAGGCCCCCTCCCATCACGCAAGGGGGATGGCTTGTCCGGGTAGGCGGTGTGAAAGGCGTTCACTAAGTGTGGGGCAGAGACATCCTGTGCACGCACCCACTCGTCGTAGGCAGGGGGGAAGTGCTTCCAGCGAATTAGGTATTGCGGGGATCCATGTCATATACGTGAATCTAGGATTTTTGACACTTCGAAATGTTCCTCCCCCCCACCATCACGGGCTGCTCGGGAGGCAGTTCCAGGTGCCATTCCGAGGAGGCAACATGAGGTTTAAGGAGGCTGACATGGAAGACTGGGTGAATACGTCTCAGGGTTTTGGGGAGAGTCAGTTCCACAGTGACAGGGTTAATGATCCTGGCTATGGGATATGGACCAATGTACTTGGCGCTGAGCTTGTGGCAAGGTCGAGTGGATTGCAGGTTTTTGGTGGAAAGGTACACTAATTCACCAACTTGGAAGTCCTTGCTGGGAGAGCGATGCTTATCAGCTTGAACCTTATACTTGCGCTTAGCTCTGTCTAGGTTGCTAACCAGCCAGGTCCACGTGGAGTGGAGGGCATGCGCCCAAGAGGCTACATCAGGATCCCCCTCCCCCTTGGGTACCTTCCCAAGGGCAATAGGACCGAAGTCCTGACCATACACAGCATAAAAAGGGCTGAACCCTGTAGATGGATGGACAGCATTATTGTTAGCATATTCTGCAAAAGGCAACAGTTCCACCCAGTCATCTTGATGGTAATTGGCATAACAATGTAAATAACATTCCAGTACAGCATTAACACGTTCAGTTTGCCCATCAGTCTGGGGGTGGTACGCACTAGACATCCCTTGCTCCACCCCCACCAACTTGAGAAAAGCCTTCCAAAATTTAGCCACGAAACTACTTCTGCGGTCGCAAATTATCTTGCATGGAAACGAATGTAGACGGAAAACATGTGACACAAAGAGGCGGGCCAACTTGGGGGTGGAGGGAACACCAGCACACGGAACCAAATGTACCTGTTTGGAAAATAAGTCAGTAACAACCCATAGTACAGTTTTGCCCCCGCTAAGTGGGAGATCCGTCATGAAATCCATGGCAATCACCTCCCAGGGCTTACTGGGAATTTCCAGCGGTTGCAGCAGTCCTGGGGGCTTGCCTTGAGACCGTTTGACTGTGGCACAAATAGGGCAGCTGCGAACAAAGGAGTCTACATCAGAACGCATCCCCCCCGACCAAAACTGTCTGCGCAGCAAGTGAAGAGTTTTCATGAACCCAAAGTGTCCAGCGGTTTTAGCTCCATGGGCTAATTGCAGGACCTCTCTTCGAAGCATCTTTGGCACGTACAATTTTGAGTATTTGTACCAACAACCACCTTGCTCAAGTACACCTTGGGGCAGGGTTTGGGCAGTGCGTTCGGCTAAGCACTGAGCCCAAAGGGAGTCTAGGAAGGAGTTGGAGAGGATCACCCCCCCCTTTCGCGAGGGAGGGTGAATCAGGAGCCGGTGGCGATCGAAAGGGGCGGGAAACTGGTTGCTGCGGGCCGCCGGGTACAGACGGCGCAAGGGGGGCTGGCGAGGGAGCCCGCTGGTTAGGGCTGGGTACCTTGTCGGCCACTGCACGGTTCCCATGCTGGGATTGAGTTTGGGACCGGGTCTGTACGGCCAGCATGGGCAGGACTCCTCTGTGCGCCGGGGTGAATAAAGAGTCTGTCGGCCGATCAAGTTTTACCGGGTATTTTTCCCAAATGGGCCAGTTTAATTGGGCATGCGCAAACTTTTTCGAGAAGTAGGCACAAGGGTGAAGGAGACCATCCGGTCCTCTCTGGAGAAGCCCCCCCCCATGGCTACGTCGGACGCATCGACCTGTACAATAAACATTTGATTGGGATCTGGGTGCTGCAGCACAGGTTCAGAAGTGAAAAGCCGTTTGAGGGTTACAAAGGCGGATTGGCATTGATCAGTCCACAGTATCTTGGCAGAGGGCAACGTTGCAGAAACCCCTTTACCCTTCATTTTCAGGAGGTCAATGATTGGCAGCGTCACTTGAGCGAAGTTGGGAATGAAAGCCGGAGCGGGGGGAGGCACCACTGCGACCTCCTGTTGTTGTTGTTCGCACTTGGGATTGGCAAAGGTAATAGTGTCAGTTTCCCAGTCTATACAGGGACTATGACCTTTAAGCCAATTAATTCCTAGGACAACTTCGAATCAGATGGGGGCTATGGTAAAGTCTATTTGTTCCCAATGAGAACCGATACCCATCGCTACTCCCCGTGTGCGATGATTGACTGCCCCCCCCTTAAAATGGCTCCCATCCATCTGGGTGAATTGGACGGGAGCTGGTAAAGCCTCGGACTTGACTTTGAGGGCTGCAAACGTGGCTTCACTAATTAAGGTGCGGCCACAGCCAGAATCAATAAGTGCCTTGACAGGCAGTTGAGGACCCCCTTTATAGTGTTGCAACACTGCGTCCACATAAACAGTGGTTTCCACTTCACTCACTTTGACAGGAGCTTTGGGTTTAGCAGGAGATTCTGCAGGGGTCTGTGGAGACGCTCCACTCACCACAGACCAAATCCGTTTTTTGACAGATCAAGAGGGGTTTACAGGTTTAGAGCTGGAGTATTCCATTGGTTATCCTCGTCAGAGGAAGGAGAGTTGTCCCCCATTGGGGCACTTGTAATCCGGGACCCTGCGGGGTCGCTTGGTGCAGAAAGGTTAGCCGATTCCTCAACGTGAAGTGCAGAGGGTGTGGGTCGTCCCGGCGCTGCGCTGCGGGTGGCTGCGGTGCCTCTGCGTTTAGGTCTCCCTCGAGCTCGGGGTGGCATGATGGGGCGAGTGGCCTCCGGGCCTTGAAGACAAGCCGCTGCGAAGTGACCCAATTCCCCGCAAACAAGGCAAACCCTCCTCTGGAACCTTGTTTCGCGATCCAGAGGTGGCCGTGTAGGTTTACGCAGGCTGGAAAGCGGCGCTTTCAATGGGGTTTTTTGGGTGCTTTTATCCCTGTTCCGCTGCCGGACCAGGGAAATGAAACGTCGGCGGCTGTCGACTTCTTCAGCCAGTAAAATCCAATCCTCTAGGGTTTCGGGATCATTCGCGTTTGTTAGATCTTGAAGGTTTTAACAATATAAGTGGATGGCATGGCTATTTGTGGTATGGTAAAATTAAGATACAAACATCATTTCGTAACCATATAATCAGGTCCTCCGTATTTCATATTTGGATGAGATATAAACATATTCTTGAACCAGTAACACCGATGTGGATATCACCTCAAGAAATGTTGACATTACACCCACTTAGATTGGACAAATTTATCACCTACCAAGAGTTAATTAACTGGGAAGGAAAGAAAAGCTCACTAAAAGACTTTCAGTTACTTAAAGGCGATTTACAATGGCTTCAATATCATCAAATTAAATCAGTATTTACACAAGACATGAAGAATGGATTCTCTAAAGAAAAATCGCCTTTTCACAGGATGCTATTAGATAATAACACTCAACTGATTTCTAAAATGTATAATCTTCTTTTAACAATTTATTGTGAGCAGGAAATAATCAAACCAACAATGATTAATTGGGCTCAAACTGTGGGACATGATATTGCCCTAAACAAATGGGAAAGACTATGGGTGAAAGACCTGAAAGGAATAAATGCGCAGTCAATTCGAGAAAATATCTACAAAATGATGTACAGATGGCATTTAACACCTAAGAAGATTGCAAGGATTTACAAAGTGACATCCCCTAAATGTTGGAAATGTAATAAAGAAGTTGGTTCTTTTTATCATATGTGGTGGACTTGTGATAAAGCTAAGGATTTTTGGGATATGATTTATAATAAATTAAGACTTACAAAAAAATATACCCAAAACACCAGAAATGACGCTATTAAGTATGATACCTGATGATTTGTTAATACAAAGGACTTTTTTGATTTATGCGACAACAGCTGCAAGACTGCTTTATGCAGCAAAATGGAAAGGGGCAGACACTCCTGGGAAAAAAGACTGGATTATGAAAATGTTTGAACTGGTGGAAATGGCAAAACTTACAGCTACTTTAAATCAAAAAGACAATGTTCAATTTATGGGGGAATGGGAGGCTTGGATGAAATATTGTGAATATGAATTAGGACTGGGGAAAATGGAAGAGTACCTTTTAATCTGATCTAGATGACATTGCTAACATAAAGAAGTGTAATTAATTATTTTAATAGTATATTGTGATTGAAACTTAATTGAGATATAAGAATAATTAAGATCAGACCATATCACGATGGGATAGAATACTTTATTAAGAGGCGGACGGAGGTGATGGGGAAGTCAATAAATTTTCCTTTATTTTTTATTTTTATTTAGCATTTAAATAATTATAACAACATTACTTATGATTTAGTTTTTTATATTACTTTTATTGTTGTTTGTTAACATGGAAAATTTATATTATAAAAACCAATAAATTTTTTCAAAAAAAAAAAAGGAAGGGGGATAGGAGGAGGTTGCCGGATTTCATGGGGGAGTTGGCTCTGGTCATCGCCAGTAACAAGGTGTTGGTGGGGGAGGTGGACCTAGCCGACGGAGCACGCCTACGGCTTTGCACGCACGGACCAAGCTTGGAGCTTCGAAAGCTACTGACCCATCGGGGTCCCGGATTACAAATGAAACCTTTGACTCACCGGAGTCATGGATTACAAATGCTGAGTCTGCCTCCTCCAGCGAGGAGGAGGAATGGGACATGCCGGCAAAAAACGCCGTCAGTCTGCTGTAAAGGGAGCTCCTCAGAAGACCGCTCCGAACGTTGTGCAGGGAGTTCCTCTAAGGGTAAGCGATCAGGAAGACAATGTATATGTAAAAGTTACTCTCACTTTGCCCAAAGGGGGACCGTTGTTTGAATTTAAAGCCCTGGTGGACTCAGGCTGTGCTCGTACCCTGATAAGTGAGAAAGTCGCCCAGCAACTGCGGGTTAAACGAAAGCGGTTACCCGAACCCATCCGCTTTTCCCAAATGGATGGTAGTGACTTTAAAGGGGGTCCAGTTACCCACCGCACGGCTGCGGTAGTGATGGGTGTGGGAGAACATTGGGAGCGGCTCTATTTCACCAATGCTCCCATCGAGGCCTCCGTTGTGTTGGGAATGAACTGGTTGCTGGGACATAACCCCTCCATAGACTGGGTTGAGCGGACTCTCACTTTTCCCCACACCCTGTGTGAGCACCATGATAAAGACTGAGTGCTCAAAACCCAAGCGGCCGCTCTGGTGGGAGCCCCTCATGGCGAAACTTTCCGACCCCAGCTCCCTAGCGAGTACTCTCAGTATGCTGATGTGTTTGATGTGCGGGAATGTGATGAATTGCCTCCTCACCGGTAAACCGACTGCGCCATCGAAGTGGTGGGGGATGGCAAGTTGTCCAAAGGAAAAATTTATCCTATGAGTCCCAATGAAAAGGCCATGTTACGAGAATATTTGGACACTAATTTGGCACGGGGTTTTATCCGTCCCTCGAAGGCACCGTACTCGGCTCCCGCCTTCTTTGTCAAGAAAAAGATGGGTGACTTGAGACTGTGTATTTATTTCCATAGACTGAATGCAGTCACTCAGTCTAATGCATACCCCCTCCCTCTCATTCCAGACCTGCTCGCACAATTGAAGGAGGGCCGGATTTTCACTAAACTGGATTTGGTAGAAGCCTACCACCGCATTCGCATACGAGAAGGGGACGAACCGAAAACAGCCTTCTCTAGTTGTTTTGGAATGTTTGAGTATTTAGTGATGCCGTTCGGACTTTCTGGGGCTCCGAGTGTGTTCATGCAATTGATTAATGAAGTGCTACATGATTTGTTATTCCGCGGAGTGGTGGTTTACTTGGACGATATCCTCATTTATTCAAAAACCATGGAAAAGCACGTACAATTGGTCCGAGATGTATTGCAGCGGTTGCACGATCACAAACTGTTTGCTAAGGTTTCCAAATGTGACTTTCATCAACCCTCCATCACCTTTCTAGGGTATGTGATTTCTCACCAGGGTTTGGAAATGAACCCCGACAAGGTTCGGGCGGTAATAGAGTGGGACCCCCCTACCACGCGTAGACACTTGCAACAGTTTTTGGGTTTTGCAAACTTATCAGAACTTTATCCCAAACTTTGCCCAGGTAGCGCTCCCTCTCACTTCGCTCTTGCGCACGAAGGGGAAAGGGGCGGCTGCTACTTTGCCTTCTGCTAAATTGCAGTGGACTTCGGACTGCCAGCAGGCGTTTGAGACGCTCAAGCGATTGTTCACGTCCGAACCCATTCTCGCTCATCCAGACTGTGAAAAGCCTTTTATAGTTCAAGTGGATGCTTCAGACATTGCCATAGGGGGGGGGGGGCTTTTGCAGCGGGACGGGAACGGCCAGCTAAAACCGTGTGCTTATTTTTCCAAGAAATTCTCCCAATCTGAAATCAATTGGGCCATTTGGGAGAAGGAAGCAGCTGCAGTAAAACATGCCCTCACCATTTGGAGACATTTCTTGGAAGGGGCGGAGGTTCCCTTTGAGGTCTGGAGCGATCACAAGAATCTGGAGGCCTTAAAGGGGACTAGAAAGCTTACGGCGAAGCAAGTTCATTGGGCACAGTTTTTTGCCAAGTTCCGATTTGTTCTTAAACATGTGCCTGGGAAGGACAATTCGTTAGCAGATGCCCTGTCTCGACTTCCCCAATACCGCAATGACTTTGACCGGCCAATTGAATCCTTGTTTACCCCGGAACAGAGAGGGGAGGTTTTGGGACTGTCAGTAACCACCCGGTCACAGACCCGGACCCAGAATTTGTCTCCTCTGAAAGGAGTGCCGGAGGCGTTCCAACAGCGGCTTAAAGAAGCCTCACAAACGGAGGAGGAACAGCAGAGCCTCCCCGCAAACCTTAACCGACAGGGACCCTTCTGGTTCCAGGGGGGTAGACTTTATGTCCCGGAAATACTTAGAAAAGAGGTGTTGGAAATGGTCCACGGAGCCAAACTTGAGGGACATTTTGGGTTTGTGAAGTCTTTGCATTTACTGCGGCGACAATTTTGGTGGCCTGGTATGAGGGCTGATGTGGAGTTATTTGTGCGCAGCTGTCCCATCTGCGCCACTACCAAGAAACGGATGGGAAAGCCCCCTGGTCTTTTGAAACCCCTGGAGACCCCGACCATGCCTTGGGAAGTAATTGCTATGGATTTCATTACTGATCTACCCCCAAGCCAGGATAAAACTGTACTGTGGGTGATAACAGACTTATTTTCAAAACAGGTTCATTTTGTCCTTGTGCGGGGTTGCCCTCGGCTCAAAAACTGGCACGATTGTTTGTAAATCACATTTTAAAACATCATTCGGTTCCGAGGAAGGTCCTCTCCGACAGAGGAGCCCAGTTCGTTGCCAAATTTTGGAGGGCTTTCCTAAAAGTGATGGGAGTTGAAGAACAGGGACTATCTTCAGCCTACTATCCTCAAACAGATGGCCAAACCGAACGTGTAAATGCCGTAGTGGAATGTTATTTGAGATGTTATGTTAACTACCACCAGGACAATTGGGTAGACCTTTTGCCTTTTGGTGAATATGCCTATAATAACGCCCCCCCATTCCTCCACAGGTTTCAGTCCGTTTCAGGTTGTGTATGGGAGAGAGTTTGGTCCCTTTGGTTCACCTGCCATTACTCCTGAACTGGAGGGAATACAAGAAGTCCAGGATTGGGCACAAGTGGTACAGGCAACGGGGCCCTGGCTTCAGAAGAACCTGGAAAGGGCTAAACGCAAATACAAGGACCAGGCAGATAAACAGAAAACAGAACCTTTATTGGCATTAACAGTAACAAAACCAGGCAGATAAACACCGGTCCCCGGGGTGGGAACTCAGGGTAGCGGATCAGGTCTATCTCTCCACCAAAAATCTACGGTCACTTCGTCCTTGTAAAAAGCTCAGTGATAAGTATGTGGGTCCCTTTCCCATCACTCGGGTCATCAATGACGTCACAGTGGAATTAGCTCTCCCCAAATCACTTCGAGGGGTACATCCGGTGTTTCATATCAGTCTACTCAAACCTTACGTCGCAGCCCCCCAATTCCATCCTCCGCCGAAGCCCGAAATCCCCTATAGGGGGTGAGACACATCTCGAAGTTTCTAAGGTACTGGATTCCAAAGTGAGAAAAGGGAAGTTATTTTATTTAATTCGCTGGAAACATCTGAGTCCCGCCCAAGATGAATGGGTGGCAGCTCCCCATGTTGAAGCTCCCCATTTGGTGCAAGAGTTTCACTCTGCCTATCCTGACAAGCCCCGTCCAGCAGAACCAGGGGAAGGGGGGCCTTAAGGGGGGCAGAATGTGAGGAACTGTTGTGCTCCTTTCTGTGTGCTTCTGTTTTTGCTCGTATAAGCAGCAAGACCTTTGCGAACTTTGGTTCAGGCTGTTGGTGTTGTAAACCCTAAGCAGGCCCCAAGCTGGAATGTCATGCTGACTCCCATTCCTTCCCTACCTCCCTCCTGCTTCCTGCTTCCCTGGCCTTGGCTTCTGTAGATTGCAATAACGAGCTTCTTGGGACCTTTTGATGTTCTTGTGCAAGGCATGGCCTGACATGGTTATCTCATGGTTCTCAAAACATGTAACTGACATCTGCTGTGTAGAATTGTTTATAGTCTTGCTCTTTTGGAAATGCTAGCACTTGCAACTTTGACCCTGTAGGGCCTAGTCATACCTGAAGCGTTCCAATAAACTTACCTGTTTCTGAATGGTCATCTGAGCAAGTGACTTTATGGAAACTGCCCAGGGAGGCTGGAAAGCCTTACACATGGCAAGGGAGGCGGTGGTGGAGGAAGAGGTGGTGGAGTGGATACGCATCCTGGGCATTTTCTATGCCCTTGATGATAGGGGCTGGAGGTTTAACTGGGAGTGGTGAGGACAGAGGCTCGATGACAATCTGCGCACCTGGAGGGACTGGAAGATGACCCGGGCCCAAAAGGTCCAGTACTTGGTCACCTACTGTGTGACGGTGGGGAATTTCAGCGCCGAGGTTTACCCATCGCCGAGGGATGTGATGGCCAAGGCAGCCAGGGGGTGTTGCCGATGGCTCTTTGGGGCGGCGGCCTTCCCCGTGGACCTGGTGCTCATGGATATGGGGATGTGGTTCTTGATGGGCAATATCATGCTGCCGCCGCCACCACCAACAACAACACCACCACCACCACCACCACCATCAGTAGCAGCATTGTCAGCATCATCTGCATCGTCTGCATCGCGGGTGGAGGTGGGACATCTGACCTGGGGTGATGACTGGGTGGCCAAGACTGTGGGGGTTGGAGGGCTGGTGGGCCCAGCTGGAAAGGGGTTTGCGGGGGGAGCAGCAGCAGCAGCAGGAGGAGGAGGAGGAGGAGGAGGAGAAGTCGACAGGGGCTGGCTCTGTGGGCTCCGGAGAAGGCCCTGCAACAAGTGGTGGTGGGGTTGCTGCAGCCAAGACAACGGATTCCAAGAGGTGGTGGCGATGAAGGCTGCTGAGGAAGGGGGAAAGGAGGCGGTTGCCAGATTTTGTGGCGGAGTTGGCTCTGGCCATCGCCAGGAATGAGGTGCCGGTGGGGGAGGTGGCCAGGACTGTCCTTGGGAGATGGAGGCAGCAGCAGCCGCAGCAGAAGCCGCAGCAGCAGCAGCAGCAGAAGGGGAGGAGGCGGAGTTGGACAGCTGTGTTGTATTGGAATCTGTTCCAGAAGGTGAGGGTGGAGCCCTACAATGCAGCGAGGAGGGCACGGCCAATGGTGGGGGGAGAATGGGTCACAATACCTGCTGCGGCCGGTCTTCCCGTTGCAGCCGTTCCGGGATGGCACCATCCCCTACTTTCTTTGGGATGTCCAGTGGGAGGCGTACCGTCAGGTGCTGGACGTTGCGATGGTGCGAAGGAGGAAGCAGTGGGGCCAGACCCAGTCCCAGTCCCACACCCATACCCAGAACAAGACCCAGCAGGAGCAGGAGCAGCAGCAGGAGCAGCAGGAGCAGCAGGAGCGGCAGGAGCAGCAGCAGCAGCAGTGGCAGTGTGCAGAGGGCGATCTGTCTTGCCGGAGGACGCGCTGTGTGCGTTGCTTTGCGGGACTGCCTGTGGAGCAGAGGCCGGTGGGGGACATTGACCACGTGGTGAAATACTGTCCTGCGGTGTGGAGGGAGTGGGTGGGTCTGGCGAGACTCATGGCCTGGCCCTATTTGGTTTTTCAGGCCTGGGAAGTGGTGGTCTCGGGACTGGAGCTGCCGGGGGGAGTGGGCCGGCAGAGGAAGCCCCCATGCTCCAAGCCGCCTTGGAGTGTGGTATGCCTTCTGAACTTGCTGATGGTGCAGAAGGTTTTGGCCAACCGGGATTAGGAGAAGCGGACTGGCCAGGTGGTGCCTCTGAAAGAGACCTTGCGGGCAGTGGTGAACGGACTGGGCTGGATTCAGGACTGGGAGTGGGGGCGGATGTGGGCCAGTCATTGGAAGTGCCAATGGCAGTGGTTCCTGGACGTGAACCCACCGGTGCCATGAGGACTATGGAATATGGAATATGGAATATGGAATATGGAATATGGAATATGGAATATGGTATATGGAATATGGAATATGGAATATGGAATGTGGATTATGGCTGTTGGATTGTGGATTATGGATGATGGATGACAGATTACAGATTATGGATTATGGATTATGGATGGTGGATTATAACGGACTACGGATTATGGACTTTGGGGTGATGGGTTGATGATGTGGAGGTGATGGTGTATAGTTTTGTTGGTGTGTAGTGTACTGTATTGTACTGTACTGTAGAAAGGTTGCAATAAAACAACTATTCAAAACTATTCAAAACTATTCAAAACTAACCCGAACCCAAACCCGAACCCGAACCTGAACCTGAACCCGAACCCTGACGTCAGAGCGGGAGGCAGCATTTGAACGTAGCTCATAGGATCCTCTGCTTTCTTTGTGAGTTTTTGCCTGGTTTCAGGGGCTTTTGAGTGAGAATTTTTGGACTGAGGGGCATCTGAACTTTTCCCCCACTGGGTGAGCCATAGGGTGGCTCCCCGGGGGGAGCCCCGGAATTTGCGGGAGAAGGAGCTGACAGGTCTGCTGTCACTGTTAGTGAGGTGGAATATGGCACCCAGGATCTGGGAAGACGCTCACCGATTGCTCTGGATTTGAGCAGGCAGCCAGCTGGGAAGCATACGGAGAGGGGTGCAGCAATGGCGGAGGAAGGGGAGAAGGAGTTGGGAGAGCTGCAGCACAATGTGCCTGCAACGCAGCCCGGCTTGGCAGAGACAGCGGCAGGAGCAAAATTGCTCACAGGGACTATGAAAATGACAACAAATATGGCGCCAGGCTCCCTGTCAAAGCCAGCGATGAAAGTGAAAGCAGCAGTGGCCAAGGTGGAGGCAGCGGCGGCCCCGGCAGAGGTGCCTCAAGTGCCGGCTGAGAAATCAAAAGTGCTCCCAGGGCTGCGAGGGCAGCTGGAGCTGGGGGCGGAAGAGACAGCTGGCGTGTCTGGAATGCGAGCGGGTGGGGGAGTGCAGAGGCGGCTGGTTGGGCAGTGCGCCTCCACCACAGCGCTTTTGCCAGAGGTGAGAGAGGGCTTGGAGCATCTACAGTGCCAGCTCCGCCATCCACTGTTGGCTGTGAAGATGAAGCAGCAAAGAGAATGGGTGCCAGACAGCCCTGGCAAAGAGGTGGGGTGGGGGGGAGTGCCCTTCTGGGCCCCTCGGCCCTCCTGCTCCCTACCCAGCGAGCTGTCACATTGAAGATCCCCCGCCTTTCCCCTGTGGCGAGCAAAGCGTGTCTGGCGGCTGGGGAGCCGGGCAAGCAAAAGCGAGAGGTACTGGAGGCGGGGCAGGTTCCCACCGCCCATGTAGAGGGAGAGCCATCAATCTCGGGGCTGCAGCAACGGGCGCGCAGCATGGGAGACCTGGTGGAGAGAAGGTGCAGAGGAGGAGAGGAGGTGGCAGTGACTGAGATGGAAAAGGGGGGCGACCCAGTGGAGAGCGCACGCAAAGGATGGGAGCAGAGGTGCGCCAGCGAGCCGGGGCACTGGAGAGAGGGCCTGCCCCTGCTGTCTCCACCGGCGCGGACGTCAAAGAGCATAGAGTTGATTGTCTCTAAGATGTTGCAATACTTCCCTAACCAGGGCAACGTGCTCTTCCACAGTCTTAGAGTAAATAAGGATGTCATCTAAGTAAACCACCACTCCTTTATACAACAAGTCATGTAGATTCTCGTTAATGAGTTGCACGAAGACCCTCGGAGCCCCCTTTAATCTGAAAGGCATCACCAAAAATTCAAACATCCTGAAACAACTGGAAAAGGCTGTGAGGGGTTCGCCTCCTTCTCTGACTCTCATTCTATAATAGGCTTCGACCAGGTCCAATTTAGTAAAAACGCGTCCTTCTTTTAACTGCCCCAAGAGATCGGAGATCAGAGGAATGGGGTAGGCATTGGTTTGGGTGACCACATTGAGTTTCCGAAAGTCAATGCACAAGCATAAGTCACTGGTTTTCTTGCGTACGAAGAAAGCGGGGGCTGAATACGGAGCGGTAGAGGGTTGGATAAAACCTCGAGCCAGATTCTTGTCCAAGAACTCATGGAGCACTGCTCTTTCAGAAGCACTCATGGGATAAATCTTACTTTTCGGCAGTTTCCCTCCCCCACCACCTCAATAGCACAGTCAGACCTGCGGTGTGGGGGGGTAGCACATCACACTCTTGTACGTTAAAGACATTCACAAAATCCTGATATTCGGCAGGTAGTTCGGATGGCCCGGGGGCGTCTGAAACCAAGGCAGGGGTCAACGGGAGTATGGTTTTAACAGCTACTTTGTACTGATGTTGTTCGCAACCAGGGCTGGAAAATGACAAAGTCTCAGCCCCCAATGGAGGGGCTGTGTCCCCTGAGCCAATTTATGCCTAACACCACAGTGTATCGAATATTGGGGGCTATAATGAAGTCGATTTGCTCCCAATGATGGCCTATGCCCATCGCTACACCCCATGTGCAACGGTCAACCTTTAAAGTCACTACCATCCATCTGGGCGAATTGAACAGGGTTCGGTAGAGGTACCGCTTTCACCTTGAAAGTGGCTTCATTGATCAAAGAGAGGGCACATCCCGAGTCTATGAGGGCTTTGACTTGTAATTGGGGTCCCTTTCTATAATGCTGCAAGACTACGTCCACATATACAGTTTCCCCCACTTCACTCACCATTACAGGAGCCTTGGGTTTGGCAGAAACATCTGCAGAGGTCTGCGGGGCCGCTCCACTCACCACAGACCCAGTCCGTTTTTGGAAAGATCCAGGGGAGACTCTAGGTTTAAGGCAGCATCCCAATGGCGGTCCTCATCCGACGATGCAGAACCTTCCCCTGTTGGGGCAATTGTAATCCGGGACCCCGACGGGTCCACTGGCAAGGTTTTGTGTTTCGGCTCCTCGACGTGAAGGGCTGGGGGAGCTATCCATCCTGGTGCGGCAGTGTGATCCGTTGCGGCGCTTCTCCGAGCACGTCCTCGTCTGCGCAGTATCCCCTCCAGGCAGGGAGCGGGAGTTGGCTGCTCCAGGAGAGATGGGCAAGCCACAGCAAAATGACCCATGGCACTGCAAACGAGGCAAGCTCCCCTTTGAAAGCGCGTGTCAGGCCTGTATCTCGGTTTCTGTTTCTCAGAAGGTATCTCTGTGAGTTTCACTTCCCACTGTCCAGACTCAAGGATTGTTGTGCATACTTAGATCCGTTTGAAGCTCTGGGAACAGAGCTCTGTTTATGATTTGTAATCTCTTGCCTTTTCCTATGCTTTTATATTACCAAGTTCAAGCCAGCAATCCTCATTGCTGTCACCTTTTCTTCATGCTCTGTTAACCTATTTTGACCAGTAAAAACCAGCTTCTTTGGACCTGACTGTCTCTGAGTGGTTTTCGGTTCAGATTTGGGCCAAGGGCTGATATTGTGACAGCATTCACAGCATCTCTTCTCATCTGCCAGGCTAGAGCCCCGGAGGGTTCGCCAGGTGCTCGGATTGGAGCTGGGACGGTGCTCTCCGAGCTATTTGCCGGTGGCTGGAGCCCTGTGCGGTTCGCCCGGATCCCGGGGGGGAGCTTGGTCGCTCCCCAGATGGTGGGTTCCTCGCCGGAGCCCTGGAAGGGTCCCACCCTCGGTACCTTCCTTTGAGGATGCCCTAGACAAAGTTCATCGGGCAGACGTGGAACGTAACCACCTGACTGGACTTGTACGGGGGCAGCACGGAGGCCAGCACCCGCCACGACCTCCAAGTGTCAGATTGTCTAGTGGAGGATGCTCAACTGGCCCAGGTGTGCGGAGCCGGGCCAAAAGCACTGGCGAAACAGATGGTTGCGCTCTTCCACGGAATGACCTCGACCACCACTTCAATGACCGGGATTGCTAAGCTGTGAACCCCCGCCTTTGGTGTCAGCACAGCGGCTTTAGCGGTTCAGGTCCAGCCGTTACTGGATCTTCCGGATCAAGCCGGACCTCTTTCGGCATGGGAGCAGGAGGCTCTGCCACTAGTTACCACGGCCCTGACCACCAAACTTGAAGCGGATCAAGTTTTGGCAGATCGTAAGGGGGTCAAGGAGGACTTGCACTATGAGGAATCTCTCTGGGCTGCAAACCTCCGAATCAGCCAGCCCCGTCGCTTAGGTTATGTGGGCGAGGATATGTTTTTGCTCCGACAGCAAAAATGGAGTGCCCATGTGGCCAGTAGCTCCAGCAGTGCCTGTGGCACCAGGAGACCCCGGAGCTCCCGTCTTGCCGCTGCCAGGAAGGCCAGGGGCCCCATTCCTTGGATCTACACCAGCACCCGTACTACCTCCAGTCCCATGGAGACCACCCAAACTGAAGATCTCTTTTGCCGGCTCGGCAGAGATACTACCCCGTCAGCGACCCAAGGAGAGGGGAAGCCAGAAGCCTCCCCCCAAAGCTTCCGCTCCCTGCCCGCGGAGATCAGCACGACCCCCTCAGGATCGCGAGTCCCGATTCCAAAGGGGGGCCTGTCTCGTTTGTGGAGCTATGGACCACTTTGCTTCAGCTTGTCCTCAACGCCCGGAGTTCCCTCGACCGGACGCATCGCCCCGGGCTCGGGGACGACCTCAACGCAGAGGCACCGCAGCCACCCGCAGTACAGCACCAGGACGGCCCACACCCTCTGCACTTCATCTCAGAGGCTCTCCTGATCTTCCTACTTCTACAGACCCTTCCGGGTCTCGGATTACAAGTGTCCCAGTGGGGGACAATTCTCCAACTTCAGACAGGGATCTTCCCTGGGATACTCCAGCGTTACACCTGGACTCGCCTCTTGACCTGTCAAAAAACCGGGGACGACCCCAAAGCGGAGGCACTGCGGCTGCCCACAGTACCGCGCCGGGACGGCTCACACCCTCTGCACTTCATTTCAGAGACTCTTCCGATCTTCCTACTTCTACAGACCCCTCCGGTGTGAGGGTCGGTATGTCTTTGCCTGGTGTGTTTCCCCCCCCCCCCGGACTCGTAAAAGCAGTCCAGGCTTTTTGCCTTTTCTTGGTTCAGGCGCTGGGTCTGACAGGCCCCGGGTTGGAATGTCTCTTCCCACATCCACCTCCCTTCCTCTCTCTGACTCCCTCCCGCCAGCTGTGGCCTTGGTGGGTAGATAGCCTAACGAGTTCCCTGAGGTCTTTGATGTTCTTGTACCATGCACAATTATCTCGTAGTTTCCCATAACATACATTTGACATCTGCTTTCCTGTAGGGGTTATAATTCTGTCTTTGTGAAACTGTAAGCACTTGCAACTTTACCAGTGTAAGGCCTGTACTACCTGAAGCTTCCAATAAAGTTCCTTGTTTCTGCATGACAGTCTGAGCAAGTGATTTTATGGAGTTTGCACAGGAAGGCTGGAAACCCTCACATTAAGTTGCAAGTCTTCTGCCTCGTTATCCTGCTCCTGTACCGTTCTTGGACAGCTATGGCAGGCAACGGGGATGACGACGACAAGAAGGACAATGCTGTACCCAAACAGCCCGACTTGGCCCCTTCGGAAGGGAAGTCGACTGGGAAAACGCCCAGTGGAGCGGATTCAGGATCTGGTTTGGGTGCAAAGCCCAAGCCCACCCGCTTGAATACCTGGCTGGAGTCTCCCCGGCATTGGTTGCTCCCGCAGAGCGACACGCGGTCAAGACGGACTGCGGTTCACGGGTTGGAGTTCGAGGACGATCCCGCCCGAAAGGAATCCCTGCTGCTTCACCAGATGGATGAGGAGCGGCAGCGCTGGCAGGAAGAGCGCCAGGAGTTACTGGAATGGATGGACGCCATGATCGCGGTGATTCTGGACATGGCTCAAGCCATGGACGACCTGAAGGTTCAGACTCCACCTGTGGCCCCGGCAGACGGAGGGCGACAACCAGGCCCACTTGTGGTCCCCGCACCTCCCATCCGTCCCGCTCCACTGGCCCGCCGAGATCTGAAGATCACGTATGACGGGTCGAGTGACCAGCTGACGTTTTTTATGGTGCAAGTGGACATTTTTATGAGCGAACAGGACCGGACTTTTACCTCGGAAGAATCCCGGGTCCAATATGTGGCGTCCCTCCTACAAGGTGTGGCGGCCGCCTGGATGGTACAGCAGTATGAGCTCCGCTCCCCGGTCTTGCGAAGTCTCGATGACTTCATGATCGCCCTTCGACACCGTTTCGAGGACCCGCATTTGGGTGAGCGAGCAAAAACTGCCTTGCAACAACTGCGCCAAGGGACTAAATCTGTCACGCAGTATGCAAGCGAATTTCAGTCGCTCTCGAGTCGAATTTTGGACTGGAGTGAAGCTACCAGGGTGCAGTGTTTCCGCGAAGGGTTGAACCCGGAATTGCAACACTGGGCTTTCATGCAAGGTAACCCTCCCGATGTTGAAGGGTGGGTTCGTCACACCGCTGACATCGAAAACCAAAAGCAACTGCTGCTCCTGTCCCGACAATGCACCGGACGGGAGACCAAGACCCGTGGAGACAGGCCCGGCGGTCCGAAGGACTCTTGTCCCCCCTCGGGGGGAGGACCCTCCGTGACCGAACGCCGCAAACGCTTTGAGAGCGGGGTCTGTCTCGTTTGCGGGGGGAAAGGACACTTTGCTTCTCAATGCCCTTCCCGACCCAGACGTCCGGGACCATCTCGTCCGACAACGACTGAACCTGAGAAGCCCCCTCCCGAGGGACAACCTCGCCGCCGGAGCGGCGCACCAAACCGACGGGGCGCACCCTCGGCCTTGCACGCACACGCCGAAGTCGAAGCCTCGGGCTCTCCTGGCCCATCGGGGCCACGGATTACAAATGAAGCCTTTGACTCATCGGAGTTACGGATTACAAATACCGCAGCTGCTTCCTCCAGCGAGGAGGAGGACTGGGACATGCCGGCAAAAAACGCCGTCGGTCTGCTGTAAAGGGGGCTCCTCAGCAGACCGCTCCGAACGTTGTGCAAGGAGCTCCACTGATGGTAAGCGCTCAAGAAGACAATGTGTATGTAAAGGTCAATCTCTCATTGCCTAAAGGGGGGCCCACGTTAGAATTTATGGCCCTAGTTGACTCGGGTTGTGCCCGCACCCTGATAAGCGAAGAGGCTGCCTGACAGTTGCGCGTTAAGCGAAAGCGGCTACCTGAACCCATCCGCTTTTCCCAGATGGATGGCAGTGACTTTAAAAAAGGACCTGTAACTCACCGCACCGCCGCGGTCGTCATGGCCATAGGGGAGCATTGGGAACGACTTTATTTTACCATTGCCCCCATCACCGCACCCCTTGTGTTAGGGATGAATTGGTTGCTGGGGCACAATCCCTCCATAGACTGGGTTGAGCGGACGCTCACCTTTCCCCGCAACCCGTGTGAACTTCATGATAAAGTACTGCACACTCCCGCAGCCGCCCTCGTGGGGGCCCCTTCTATCGGGATTTCTCTGCCCCAGCTTCCCAGCGAGTATTCCCAGTTTGCCGATGTGTTTGACGTGCGGGAATGCAACGAACTACCCCCCCACCGGGAAACGGACTGTGCTATCGAGATAGTGGGTGATGGCAAATTATCCAAGGGGAAGGTCTACCCCATGAGTCCTAATGAAAAGGTGGTGTTACGAGACTATTTGGACACCAATTTGGCACGGGGCTTTATCCGCCTGTCTAAGGCTCCATTCTCGGCCCCCGCCTTCTTTGTCAAGAAAAAGACGGGTGACTTAAGACTGTGTATTGATTTCCGTAGACTGAATGCTATAAGTCCAATCGGTACTTGACTGGACTCCACCCTCTACCCGCAAGCAAGTGCAGCAATTTCTGGGCTTTGCTAATTTCTACCGCGGTTTCATTCCCAACTTCGCTCAAGTGGCACTGCCAATCACTGACCTCCTGAAAACGAAGGGTAAAGTGGTTTCTGCAACGTTGCCCTCTCCCAAAATACTGTGGACTGATCAATGCCAATCTGCCTTTGTAGCCCTCAAACGGCTTTTCACTTCTGAACCTGTCCTGCAGCATCCTGATCCGAACCAAATGTTTATTGTACAAGTCGATGCGTCCGACCTAGCCATGGGGGGGGGCTTCTCCAGAGAGGACCGGACGGTCTCCTTCACCCCTGTGCCTACTTCTCCAAAAAGTTTGCGCATGCCCAATTAAACTGGCCCATTTGGGAAAAGGAGGCATCAGCCGTCCACCATGCCCTTACTCTGTGGAGACAATTCCTGGAGGGATCCAGGGTCCCCTTTGGAGTCTGGACCGATCACAAAAATCTAGCTGCCCTCACGGGGACCCATAAGTTGTCTGCAAAGCAACAGCGTTGGGGGGACTTCTATGCTCAGATTCGCTTTGTTCTTAAACATGTTCCCGGGAAACAGATTGTACTCACTGATGCCCTTTCCAGGTTACCTCAATACCCGGTAAAACTTGATCGGCCAACAGACTCTTTATTCACCCCGGCGCACAGAGGAGTCCTACCCATGCTTGCCGTACAGACCCGGTCCCAAACTCGATCCCAACCTGGCAACCTCGCAGTGGCCGACAAGGGATCCAGCCCTAACCAGCAGGCTCCTTCGCCTGCCCCCCTTGTGCCGTCTATACCCAGCGGCCCGCAACAACCAGTTCCCCCCTTTCCATCACCACCAGCTCCGGATTCACCCTCCCTCGCGGAAGGGGGTTGGTCCTCTCCAACTCCTTCCTGGACTCCCTTTGGGCTCAGTGCTTAGCCGAGCGCACTGCCCAAACCCTGCCCCAAGGTGTACTTGAGCAAGGTGGTTGTTGGTACAAAGACTCAAAATTGTACGTTCCAAAGGTACTTCGAAAAGAGGTCCTGCAATTAGCCCATGGAGCTAAAACTGCGGGACACTTTGGGTTCCTGAAAACTCTTCACTTACTGTGCAGACAGTTTTGGTGGGGGGGATGCGTTCTGATGTAGACTCTTTCGTTCGCAGCTGCCCTATTTGTGCCACAGTCAAACGGTCTCAAGGCAAGCCCCCAGGACTGCTGCAACCGCTGGAAATTTCCAGTAAGCCCTGGGAAGTAATTGCCATGGATTTCATGACGGATCTCCCACTTAGCGGGGGCAAAACTGTACTATGGGTTGTTACTGACTTATTTTCCAAACAGGTACATTTGTGCTGGTGTTCCCTCCGCCCCCAAGTTGGCCCGCCTCTTTGTGTCACATGTCTTCCGTCTACATTCGTTTCTGCGCAAGATAATTTGTGACTGCGGAAGTAGTTTCGTTGCCAAATTTTGGAAGGCTTTTCTCAAGTTGGTGGGGGTGGAGCAAGGGCTGTCTACTGCGTACCATCCCCAAACGGATGGGCAAACTGAACTTGTCAATGCTGTACTGGAAAGTTATTTGCGTTGCTATGTCAATTACCATCAGGATAACTGGGTAGACCTGTTGCCCTTTGCAGAATATGCTTACAATAATGCTGTCCATCAATCTACAGGGTTCAGCCCTTTCTATGCTGTGTATGGTCAGGACTTCGGTCCTATTGCCCTTAGGGAGGTACCTGAGGGGGAGGGGGATCCTGATGTAGCCTCTTGGGCACATGCCCTCCGCTCCACGTGGCCCCGGCTGGTGAGCAACCTAGACAGAGCTAAGCGCAAGTATAAGGTACAAGCTGATAAGCATCCCTCTCCCAGCAAAGACTTCCAAGTTGGTGATTTGGTATACCTTTCCACCAAAAACCTGTGATCCACTAGACCTTGCCATAAGCTCAGCGCCAAGTACATTGGTCCATATACTATAGCCAGGATCATTAACCCTGTCACTGTGGAACTGACTCTCCCCAAAACTCTGAAGCGTATTCACCCAGTCTTCCATGTCAGCCTCCTTAAACCTCATGTTGCCTCCCCAGAATGGCACCCGGAACTGCCTCCCGAGCAACCCGTGATGGTGGTGGGGGGGAGGAACATTTCGAAGTGTCAAAGATCCTAGACTCATGTATACGACATGGATCCCTGCAATACCTAATTAGCTGGAAGCTCCCCTGCCTACGACGAGTGGGTGCGTGCACAGGATGTCTCCGCCCCACACTTGGTGAACGCCTTTCACACCGCCTACCCAGACAAGCCATCCCCCTTGCATGATGGGAGGGGGCCTTAAGGGGGGCAGAATGTCAGGCCTGTATCTCGGTTTCTGTTTCTCAGAAGGTATCTCTGTGAGTTTCACTTCCCACTGTCCAGACCCAAGGATTGTTATGAATTCCTAACCCGTTTGAAGCTGTTTGTGTTTTGTAATCTCTAACCTTTTTCCATGCTTCATATTACCAAGCCTAGGCCAGCAGGCCTCATTGCTGACACCTTCTCTCATGCTCTGTTAACCTATTTTGACCAGTAAAAACCAGCTTCTTTGGACCTGACTGTCTCTTAGTGGTTTTTGGTTCAGATTTGGGCCAAGGGCTGACAGAGACGAGGACCCCGCTTTGTTGCAGGATGTTTTGGAAGAAACTCTGCAAACTGACACGGAGGCCAACTGGCTGCTTGGCTTCGTGAGCGACCAGTGGCGTCTGGCTGAGGCGTCTCCCTGGAAGTCTGCGGACGCTGATCAACTTGCCCAGGACGACCTTTAGCATCTGGACACTTTGCTCAAAGAAGTGGGTGCATGCACAGGATGTCTCCGCCTCTGTGAGTTTCACTTCCCACAGTCCTCAAGGATTGTTGTGCATACTTAGATCCATTTGAAGCTCTGGGAACAGAGCTCTGTTTATGATATGTAATCTCTTGCCTTTTCCTATGCTTTTATATTACCAAGTTCAAGTAAGCAATCCTCATTGCTGTCACCTTTTCTTCATGCTCTGTTAACCTATTTTGACCAGTAAAAACCAGCTTCTTTGGACCTGACTGTCTCTGAGTGGTTTTTGGTTCAGATTTGGGCCAAGGGCTGACAGCGCGATGCATGGTCTTGTGCTGGTTGAGCCAGTCTCCGCGGGGCAGGTGTGGTTGCCCATGGGAGGGGGTTTCTGGCTTCCTCCCTCCTTGGCCCGACATTGAGCCAGGGCTATGAACTGGCGGCGGCTTTCTACTTCTTCCGCCAGTAGGATCCATTCCTCCAGGGTGGCTGGATCCCGTTGCATGTAAGCCCAGTTCAATATTTCGGGGTGTACGGCTTTCCGGAAATAATGCACCCGTGTAGCCTCAGTCCAATCCACAATCTTACTCGCAAGTCTCTGAAGCTCACCAGCAAAGTCCCTGACTGAAGAGGATCCTTGACGGAGCTGGAGGAGGGCGGCTTTGGCCTTCTCCCCTTGGAATGGGTCTTCAAACCGCAGCCTTAGCACTCGCATAAATTCGTTGAGAGAGCGGATGGATCAGGCCCAGGTGTCAAACTGGAGGACCATCCAATCCGCGGCCTTTCCTACCAAAAGTGAGGAAACGAACCATACTCTGCTATTTTCTGTGGGAAAATTGTGCCCCTGTTCTCTCATATAGCTGTCCACTTGGTGTAGAAAACAGGGCAATGTATCCACAGAGCCATCATAAGTTACCCGTAAACGGGGTTGATTCCACTGCACAATTGGGACTGGCGGAGGTGGTGCCAGTGGTTGTCCAGGGGGCGGCTGGACCGGTAGCAGCGGTTGTCCAGGGAGCAGCTAGGCCGGTAGCACTGGTTGTCCAGGGAGCGGCTGGGCCGGGAGCACAGGTTGTTCAGGAACCATCTGGGCCGTAGGACTGGTGCCTGGGCTGGTTGCGCTGGAGGCGCTTGTGGTTGCGTCAGAGGCGCCCAAGTCCTCTGTAGGCGGTTGTAATCAAGCATCAGTAAGTCCATTTGATCTTTCATGTGGGCCAAGTGGTCCATTAAGTCCCGGTTTTGGAACAATAGGAGATGGACCTCCTCTTTAGATGCCCCGGTGCGGCGGGTTTGGCTGGCACGGAAGTTGTTATTCCATTCATCCCCCTCAGTATAACATTCCTCCTCATCTGAGTATTCCAGCATGTCGGAAGCGAAGGCGAGCTGTTGTCTGCATGCCACATCCCGAGGCAGGCCACGATCCGGGGAAAATGAGGGGAAATACTATTCTAGTCCTCTGGTCCCCTTCGGGCACATGTCGGTTCCTGCCGCTGCTCGCTCCCGAGCGGCAGCTGTATCGGCTAAAAGTTGCTCCTCCGGTCGCCTTTGGTCAGCAAGGGCTTGATCTGCCTTGAGCTTGGTGGCGGCAGTTGTTGTCACGATCGGTAGGGCCTCTTGTTGCAAGAGCAACTCAATCTCCTTAGGCTGGCCCAACAGTGGTTGGACCCGGGCAGCTAGATCCATTGAGGCAGAGCCAAACTCAGGGACCAGTAGTTTCTCGACGTCGGCCGCCATTGTTGTAGCCAGCGGCAAGTCCAGGAGGACCATAACCGTCCTGGCTGCCACGTTCCGAGCTTCCTGTTGGCACAAAGCGGGATCGGGAACGGTTGACAGAACATTTCCCCCTACATCTCCAACCATAATAGAAAACTCCTCAGGCCCCCGGATTGGGGCCGCTGGCTTTTGTGGTAACTCACGGAGGGTGAGCTCCGCCAACAAACAAATCAAGGTGGCTAGGTCCTCTTGCGCCAGCCGGACTTCTTCGAGCAAAATGTCCAGTAGCTGAAGGTAGTCCTGGGCAAGTTGGTCAGCATCCGCAGACTTTCAGGGGGATGCCTCAGCCAAACGATGCCACTGGTCACTCATGAAGCCAATAAGCCAGGTGGCCTCCACGTCAGTTTGCAGCATTTCTTCCAAAACATCCTGCAACAAAGCTGGATCCTCATCTCGTAGCTCACGTCGAGGAGACGAGTGTCCTGGCGAACCCTCCAGGGCTCCAGCCACGGTCTATGCGCTCGGGGAGCACGTCCTCTGCTCCACCTGAGGTCCCGGCGATCCCCTTAGGGCTCTAGCCAGGGATTAAAATCCAGGTAAAAAAGGAAAGGGGATTAGTGCCATAATGTGAGCACTTGTCCCATGACAATCCCATAAACAACATCCTTAGACCAGTAGTCCAAAAGAGAGTTGATTTATTGGAAGATCCATAGGTTTACAGCAGCTAGAAGCAAGATGGCACTAATGAGAACTAAGAGCATGGTACAGGGTATATATGAAAGCAAAAGCATTGGATGCCATGAGAACCCCCCTCCCCTTGAGGTAAGATTCACACAGAGTCCAAAGTCAAAACACAAGTTGGCAGTTGCTACAGTTGACCTTGGCCAGCACCTGCAGTAAGCATAAACATCTTCAGTCAAACCTTGCCTGGCATTTCCTGTACAGGCTGGGCCTGACACCTATATACATTCTGATGTATTCATCTCTGCTAATAATTCTATTTATCATTATGTGGAAGTAAAATAGATCAGAATCAATCCTAGGTCTTGAAATACCTAGATTTCTTTTTTTAATTATGAACTCTGTATGCCTATCCCCTTCCCATAGACTTTGCATATGCTTCAGTGACACTCAACTCGACAATAACTGGCATAGATAAAGGCAGATCTAATGGCACATTAGTGCCTCTCACAAGAGCATCTACCTTCTCTTGCAGTGCACTCAGCCAGCACACCAGATGATGCGGCTTCTGCCAAGCCTACGCTCTTCCCAGGAGAGCTGTTGGGAGGGCCAGACTGAAAGTGCAGCGAGATATTATACTATCATATAAAGACTCTTTTGTATAGAGTCTGAGGTCAAGGTTCAGTTTGCAGCACAACTACTTGGTATTTGTTAACCCAGTCACACCTTTTGGCCTAGTTACTTTGAAGTTTCTTACCTATTCCTGTCAACCAGGAAACTAACTCAGCTCTCGCAGCTTCATTTGCATGAGACACAGCTTCCAAGATGTATAAATCTAGCCATAAATCCTGGAAGGCAAAAAGTAAGTGTACTTACACTTACAGAGATTAAACTTGCACTTTTATTTTGGATTATGAAAAAATCCAATGTGTAATATGGGACTACAGAAATGAAATGAATTCCTAAATTTATAATAAATTATACAAGAGAGGTATAAACCTCAGTTAATTATATTTTCCAAAGTTTCCCAAGCTGTCCAGCTGCTATGATGCAGAATTTGCAGCCTGAACCAGCATTACAAGCCTTCTCAGAGGAGTGCTACACCTATTTTGTAATATTCATTCTTCAGATTCTTACTCATTTGGGCAGCAGCAGACTTTATTATAATTATTTTTTATTATCTTTTTATCTCATCAAGGAGATTATGATAGTATACATGATTATCCTCCCTAATTTATCTTCATAAAAATACCATAAGGTAGGTAACACTGAAAGATAATCACTGGCTGAGGGCACAACTGTATGCAAATGACTGATAGACAGCCCTTTCCTGAGGGGGTGTGTGGATACGCAGTGGCCGGGAGAATTGGGAGAATAATATTCCAGTTGTGGGGTAAATGAGCTATTTTCTTTTTATTACTGAGCAGAGCTTGGTCCAAATGAATAATGAGCCTTCTATAATTAGCCTCACCTCCATAAAATGCCAAAAATTAACAAAAAAGTAAAAATTAACAAAAAGGCAGCTCAGCACCGCTTACCCCAAATGGTGTGGCAGGGGGGCTTCTTATCTAAGCAACAATAATGATAGGATTTCAGCCTCTACAAACGTTTGAACCTAGTACAAGAAATAATGTAGGTTACAGAGGGAAAGGTACAAACATGTGAGATATGAAATTCTCTTGAGCCCCTCCACAAAGACCTTCCCAGCTGTTGATAACAACACAATATTGATAGGACTGCATTATCTGACATGTTTAGTAGGATATTGTACTTGAATGATCCTCCCATCACTTGGCACTAGTCTTTCATTTTCTCAGATGATGAACTGAATTTATTTGATTTTCCAAGGAAAATGCACAATGCAAACACAAAATGCAACAGAACTAACCAGTCTCCTTGGTCATCCCCATTTTCCCCAACCAATCACTATCTGGTTTTTCAAAGATTTCACTACAAAGACTCTGCTGTAGCAGGTAGCTTAGACACGGAAACCTGAGTAGTCACTTGGCTAGTGACCAAAAGGAATTACACATTATAGCAGTGCAACGAACTTATTGGCACATGCTGGCAAAATAAATATATGGTGTGTTCCTTGATAAACCTGTTATAATTACAGAGCAAAGAAGTTCTCAGACATTTTGCTGATGAACAAAAAAGGGAGGAACACCATCATATTTTGAGCATATGCCCTTCAGTGGGAGGAATTAGATCAGATTCAAGAAAGAAAGCTGTGCACTTCCTGCATAGACGCTTTATGTACGGTATTGTGAAATGTGGCACTAAACACTGGTTATTATGTCTGAATCTGCTCTCATCTATGAAAAAACTTTTTGAAAACAAGTGCCAAGATGGAAAGTCTGCTATGACATGATTTCCTTGATTCTTCAAAATAATTGTAGTTCATGCTGAGCAAAATGGGGTAAGGGATTATGCAAATATTTTCATCTTCTATGAAATGGCCCTTTCCCCCTTTTCTTTGCAATTTTGCATCCTTTTGGGAAAGGGAAAAGGGGTCTAAATGGAACATGTTAGCTTTTCCATGACAAACTGATCCATGGAAAGGGAGCAGGGGTCATAAAGGGAACATGTTAGCTTTGCCACGGCAAACTGATCCATGCTCAATTGTTGCCAAACGGGTTGCCAATTTCACGGACTGGTCCTGGCAACCCCAGAAGACGCGTGCACACACTGTTCCAGCCATGCGCCGAGCCCCAAACGCTATGGGGACGGCTCCAGCTCTAGCGAGTGAAACTGACAAGAAGGAGCCACGGGCGGAGAAGCCTCTCGGAGAGAACTAGAGGGAATCCATTTTCCTGTGTGCTCCATTCCAGTGGAAGCCATCTCGCAAGGAGCTGCCAAGCACGTACCCAGCACAAGCACACACCCCTCTCAGCCTCATCAGCATGATTAAGTGCCCATTGGAAGACATCCTGATACCAACAATGAGTCGTTCCTCTGGCTATGCAAAGTAGCACGCCCCAGACACAGCTATGCACACCTTTGTGTTAGATCATTAATCCCATCTGCATGAAACTCCCAGTCTTCTCGGAATTGCACAAATCAATGGAAATAGGATAGTTTACTCAATTGCCTAATTGCCTCACCCCGGCAGCCGAACATTAGGGTCTTTGTCACCTTTTGTTTTACTTGGGAATCAAGAAAGTGTAATCCAATTACCCCGCCCCGGTGGAGAGTATATCTGGGGTCCCCGGCATCCATACGTTACCTTAGGTCTTTCCCTGGCTTACTTGCCACCATTCTGTTGGTTTGGGTTTTGCTCAGCCTGACCACGCTCCCCTCCCGCCTCACTGGTCAAGTCCTCTGGAACCCCTCCTCCTCGCCCCTCTTTCTCAGTACTTTAGCCTACTGAACTCAGGACAACTCCGCTCCTGTGAGCACTTGTACCCATGGTAATCCCACAAACAACATCCACAGACGAGGAGTCCAAAAGAGAGCTGATTTATTGGAAAACATACACGTTTGCAGAGCTACAGGTAAATTGGCACGAATGGCAACAGGAGCACAGTGTAGGGCCTATAAGGGAAAGTATCAGCCACAACGGGTCATGGCGGCCCCCCCTCTAATGAGGAGCCGTTCCCACGGGAGATAGTGCTGGAACAGGAATTCAGCAGTTAGCAAGTTCGACCTTGAAAGGCACCTGGTGGAATAGAAACTAAACCATTCTCAGTCTGACAGGCTGCTGAGAGCAGTGGAAAGCAGGCCTGACATCCTGCCCTCCTTTAGGCCCCCTCCCCACCATCCCCCCCAGTCCATTCGGAGGCACTGGCTTGTGAGGGTAGGCAGTATGGAACTGGCGGACCAAACGGGGTGCAGACACATCACGTGCGCGGAGCCAAAATGTTTCCAACGAACCAAATAGTGGAGAGACCCATGATGGATACGAGAGTCCAAGATCTTTGAAATCTCTAAATGTTCCTCCCCCCAATCATTACTGGTACTTCAGGAAGTGGTTCAGGATGCCACTCGGGAGAAGGCACATGCGTCTTCAGTAAACTGACATGAAAGACAGGATGGATCCGTCTGAGTGATTTTGGGAGTGAAAGTTCCACAGTCACTGGGTTAATGATACGAGCAATGGGGAAGGGACCTACGTACTTGGCACTGAGTTTGTTAGGTGGCGGGACCGTAAATTTTTGGTGGACAAATAAACCATTTCCCCCACTGCGTAGTCTTTGCCTGGTGAGCGATGTTTATCAGCTTGAGCTTTGTATTTACGTTTAGCTCGCTCCAGATTTTGTACCAGCCAAGGCCAGGTTGTCTGAATCGTGTGAACCCAGTTAGCAACACTTTCACCCCCCTCCACCCTGGAGACATGGGTATGGCTTATGGGTCCCAAGTCTTGCCCATAAACGGCCCAAAAGGGGCTGAATCCAGTAGATTGATGCACAGCATTATTGTACGCATATTCAGCAAAGGGTAACAATTTAACCCAATCATCCTGATGATAGTTCACATAACAGCGCAAGTAGCATTCTAGTACAGCATTCACTCGTTCGGTTTGACCATCGGTTTGAGGGTGGAAAGCACACCCCTACTAATTTTAAGAAAGCTTTCCAAAATTTAGCCACGTAGTTACTTCCGCGGTCGCTTATCACCTTGCGTGGAAAGGAATGTAAATGGAAGACATGTGACACAAAGAGGTGGGCCAGTTTTGGGGCGGATGGGATACCTGCGCAAGGGACGAGATGTACCTGTTTAGAGAACAGGTCAGTGATTACTCAATGTACAGTTTTTCCCTCGCTGAGGGGGAGGTCAGTCATAAAATCCATAGCAATCACTTCCCAAGGTCTAGTGGGGGTCTCTAATGGTTGCAACAATCCGGGAGGTTTCCCCTGGGCCCTTTTGACCGTAGCGCAGACTGGGCAACTGCGGATGAATGAATCTACGTCAGTTCACATGCCCACCTACCAAAACTGCCTTGGTAACAAATGTAACTTTTTTCTAAAACCAAAGTGTCCCGCGGTTTTGGCTCCATGGACTAGCTGTAGGACTTCTTTCCGGAGCTCTTTAGGCACATACAGCTTAGAGTCTTTGTACCACAAACCCCTATGTTAAATTAAAGCGGAAGGGAGGGCTTGCGCAGAGAGTTCGGCTTGGCAAGCGGAACGAAGTGAGGTAAAAAAAGAGTCCGTGAGATCCAACCCATCTGGCGGTGTGGGCTCCACATTGGAGGGAGGGGATGCCTCCAAGGGGGTTGGATGGCTGGATTGTCAGAGTGACCAGGTGCCGGTGGAGCTGGCGAAGGAGGCAAGGGGGGTGGCACGGTTGGGCTGAATGGTGTGGTTGGGCTTGAAGTGCCCCCCCTGTGGAGACTGTGGTGGGAGCCAGGCTTGCGATCGGGTTTGGACTGCTAGAGTGGGCAGCGAACCTTTTTGAGCAGGAGTGAACAGGGACTCCGTGGGGTGTTCAACCTTGGTTGGATATTGGGGAAGTCTGGATAGAGCATCAGCCAGGACATTTTGTTCCCCTAGCACATGTTTTAATACGAAACGGAACTGAGCAAAGAAATCCGCCCAGCGAACTTGTTTCGCGGACAGTTTACGGGCCCCCGTGAGCACCTCCAGGTTTTTGTGATCGCTCCATACTTCAAAAGGGACTTTAGAACCCTCCAAAAACTGTCTCCACACTGTAAGGGTATGGTGGACGGCAGCCACTTCCTTTTCCCAGATTGGCCAGTTGAGCTGAGATTGCGCGAACTTCTTAGAGAAGTAAGCGCATGGATGTAGAAGACTGTCCCTCCCTTGCTGTAGGAGTGCACTCCCCATTGCCACGTCTGAGGCATCAACCTGAACAATAAACATCTGGTCGGGATCAGGGTGCTTTAACACTGATTCAGAGGTAAACAGTTGCTTGAGAGTATCAAAAGCGGTTTGGCACTGGGGGGGTCCAATTGATTCTAGCTGAGGGCAACGTGGCTGCGCTGCCCTTTCCCTTAGTCTTAATTGGGAGTGCGATTTGAGTGAAGTTGGGGATGAACCCCCTGTAGAAGTTAGCGAACCCAAGAAATTGCTGAACTTGCTTACGGGTGGAGGGTGGTTCCCAACTGGTTACTGACTGCACCTTGTCAGGGTCCATAGTGAGTCCGTGGAAATTATATAGCCCAGGACAGTTAATTGTTTTTGGTGAAAGTCACACTTGGACACCTTAGCATAGAGCTGGCTGTCTCTAAGGCGTTGCAATACTTCTCTTACCAGGACAACGTGTTCGTCCATAGTTTTAGAGTAAATAAGAATATCGTCCAAATAAACCACCACACCCCTATACAACAACTCATGTAGGATCTCGTTAATGAACTGCATGAAGACCCCTGGAGCCCCTTTTAACCCAAAAGGCATCACTAAGAACTCATACATGCCAAAGCAACTGGAAAAGGCTGTTAGAGGTACATCACTCTCCCAAATCCTGATTCTATAATAGGCTTCCACCAAGTCAAGTTTTGTAAAGATACGCCCCTCCGTTAACTGTCCCAAGAGATCCGAGATCAAAGGAATGGGATAGGCATTGGACTGGGTGACTGCATTAAGTTTTCGAAAGTCGATGCATAAGCGCAAGTCACTCTTTTTTTGCGCACAAAGAACGCAGGGGCCGAAGAACGGGCGGTAGACGGTTGGATGAAACCTCGAGCCAAATTCTTGTCCAAGAATTCACGTAGCACAATCCATGGCTATGTTATTAGCTAAAGTCAAGGACATAGAAGCCAAAGTAAGCTCCATGAGGGAAGCTATTGACCGCCTTATAATTGTTAACAAGCCTAACATGTTTAATGATAAGGCAGACTTTGAACTTCCGCAACCAAACAAACTGACTGTAGCTGACTTGCCAAATACGAAAGAGGATTTTCGGGTGCATTCTCCACCAGCTTCCCTGACATTTCAACGGAATCATTTGGCTATCTTTTTTTAATTCTCAGACTGATTACTATAGATGGAGCAATTTTAAAGCCATTACCCTTTCATTGAGCCAATTGCTTAACTGCAATATCTCAGCTATATCCCTGCGTTCTTATTTTAGACTCCCCAGAGTGGGAATTTATAAGAGACTGGTTCTACGATTTAAAAATGGAGATATCCCTTCTAGGATGCTGCATCTCCAAAAATTTTATATAGGAAATACGGAATTCGGGTGACCAGAGTTTTTAAGAACTGTGTGAAAGCTCCCCTGTGCCTCAAGATAAGGGGAAAAGATTCTCTATTTAAACCAACAAAGGACGCATCAGGAGTAGTCTCTCTCAGTAATATTAGAACAGAGCAGAAACAGACAAGAGATGGAGACAACCCTATCAAACCTGGCAATTCGAGTGTAATTCCAATTGTTTATCCTCTAAATGGTGAAGGTCTTTCTCCCCTGCAATCATCATCTCAGGACGGAATTTCCAAGACCTTTAAATTGCCAGGGTATCGGGCAACCAATTGTCAGGATGGAGCTCAATATGAGATGGATTTGGACTTAAGGTGGCACAGAGTTACTTTTCAGACACCATGTTTCCCATCGCATAATAAATCTTTGGCTACTGAAATTTTGGAAGCCGAACATGCTACTGCTCAGCAGACTACTTTACCAACTTTACCCTTGAACCTCCACTTAGAAGGGTCCCCTAAGGAGATGGAAACTAATATCCCTCTGTCTTATCTTCTACCCACATTACCTTCAACACAGTCCCCCTTTACTACTGCGACTGTTAATCTGGTCTCACCCTCCCAATAAAATATTCAAACAGATGCTGAGGTGGAAGAATTGCCTTCTCAGGCATCCCAAGCCAGAGAAAATCTGGAGAACTTAAGACTACTTTTTACTCTCATTTGGGGATCTCCCTGCCCAGGAACAACAAGACGTAATTGAGAGATTGGAATGTACAAAAAACCGTTTATTGACACTAAAAATGAAAAAGTCTGTTAGTCCTTCTACTACATCGGATCCTCATTTCACCCAGGAAACAGATTTGACTGACATTGATGACCCTTATACTGCTTCTCCGCAAAAACTGACAAATATATCCCCATCTTCCCCATTGGATGCAACTGAGCCTACTATCGTCTTGGAAATGTCAGGAATGCCCATTGGTACTCTAATCCTTCCTCAATCAAATGGCTGTATTTTTAATGACCCTCTGATAGAAGAAAAGGATTGACTATCTCCAGACTGTAATAACAGAGCTTTTAATTTGTTATCATGGAATATTGCTGGGTGGAATAACAAAAGACAGGATACTGATTTTATTAATTTTCTGAAAGGGTTTGATGGTATATTCCTACAGGAAACTTGGGAAGCTACTGACTTGAGTATAAATGGTTTCCAAACTTTTCTCCTCCCAGCCTATAAAGTGTCCTCAATGGGTCGCCCAAAATGCGGCCTAGCTAGTTTGATCAGGAACAATAGCTTCTTTAAGCAAGCCTTTTTGGGAAATTGTGATTGTTTTGCTCAAGCAATATTACTCTCCTCTCCTACTCTGAGCCTTATTATGATTAATACCTATCTGCCAGCCTCTAATAATATTAAGGACTTGGACACTATGTGGTCCAACCTCTCTAAATTTACTTTTAAAATTGCTCAAAATCATCCGTTGGCTCAAATTGTTTTATTGGGAGATTTAAATGCTCAAATTGGGTCAAACCAGCAGGAATGAACCACCTCTATGGGTTTTGATGGGGAAGACTTGTTACCTCCCCAATTAAGTTTGCCTCATTACTCTACTGATAAAATATATAATAAGGCTGGAGTTAGACTGATAGAGTTTTGTGTGACTCATTGCTTAATAACTCAAAATGGACTACCACAATTCCCTTCATCAACAAACTCCACCTTTATATCTACAAGAGGCTGTAGTGTGATTGATTATGGTTTATGCTCTTTGAACTTATTGCCTCTTGTCAAGTCAGTGAATATTGAAACCCGTACCGAAAGTGATCATCTCCCCCTTTCATTTCTATTAAATTTCCCAATAAAGACCTTCAATTTTTTAAATCCCTCCCCTAATGAGAACGAGGTTTTAATGGTCAGAATCTACAGAAATTGAATTGTTCAATATCCTACAATCTGACTTATTGTCCAAACTAAAGATGTCTATAATTGGCTCTTCCTCTCATGAGGAGGTACTAATAGCCTTTTCCCAAGTTATAGAGCAATGTAGCTCTATAGCCAAACCGATAAGTAAAACTACTTTTGAAACATCGACCTGGTTTGATTACGAATGTTTTGAATTCACGTAGCACGGTACGTTCAGAAGCGCTCATGGGATAAATCTTACTTTTAGGCAGTTTTTCATTTCCCACTACTTCAATAGCACAATCTGTTTGGCGGGGGGGGGGGAGCAGTACATCACATTCCTGCACGTCAAAAACGTCTGTAAAGTCTTGATATTCAACAGGTATAGGACAGGGCACGGGAGTGTCTGAGACTAAAGCCGAGGTTGACGGAGGTACAATAGCCTCCTCGAGACATTGTTGGTTGCAGTTAGGATCAGAGAACTTGATAGTTCCAGCCCCCCAGTCAAAACAAGGGCTGTGCCCCTTGAGCCAGTTAATTCCCCACACCACTTCGTATCTGATAGGGGCTATGGTGAAGTCGATTTGTTCCCAGTGGTGGCCAATGCCCATCGCCACTCCGCGAGTGCGACGATCCACAGGCCCACCCTTGAAATGCCATCCATTTGGGCGAATTGGATGGGAGCTGGCAGGGTGTCTGACTTGACTTTGATCACTTTGAAAGTGGATTCATTGATCAGGGAGTGGGCACTGCGGGAGTCTATGAGTGCTTTAACATGTAACTGGGGGCCCCCCTTATGGCATTGTAAGACTACGTCCACATACACAGTCTCTTCGATCTCATTCACCTTCACCGGAGCTTTGGGTTTTACAGGAATAGCTGCGAGGGTCCGCGGTGTCGCTCCACTCACCGCAGACCCCGCCCGTTTTTTGATAGATTCAAAGGAGATTCAAGGTTCAAAGCAGGGGGTCCCAGTTCTTGTCTTCATCCGAAGACGGTGAGCTGTCCCCAAATGGGGCACTTGTAATCCTGAACCCCGATGGGCTCTCTGGTGCAGATTTGTGAGGCGAATCTCTGACGTGGAGAGCCGATGGTGTGGTCCGTCCTGGAGCAGAGCTTCGGTTGGCTGTGGTGCCTCAGCACTGAGGTTGCCCCCGATTCCGGGGCGGTCCGTCCAGCCGAGCAGGAACCAACCAGTCCAGTCGAAGTGGGCAGGCTGCTGCAAAGTGGCCCATGGTTCCGCAAACGAGACAGGCTCCCCTTTGAAACCGAGATGTGTGGTCTTGCGAGGTAGAGCAGGCCTTCGCGGAGTTTGAGCTGTAGCCTTAGCAGGAGGGTTTTGGTTGCCTCCCTCCCTGGCTCGATGTCGGGCCAGCGAAATGAATTGGCGACGACTTTCTACCTCATCAGCTAGTAAAATCCATTCTTCCAGAGTGTCTGGGTCTCGTTGCATATAAGCCCAGTTCAATATCTCTGGATGTAAGGCTTCCTGGAAATAGTGTATTCGGGTAGCCTCGGTCCAGTCCACTATGTTACTGGCGAGCCTTTGGAATTCGTCTGCAAATTCCCGCACTGGTGTAGAGCCATGTCGAAGTTGCAGGAGGGCCTCCTTGGCCTTGTCTCCCAGGAAAGGGTCCTCGAAACATTGCCATAACGCTCGCATGAAGTCGTTGAGTGAGCGTATGGATCGGGACCGTCAAACTGGAGGACCATCCAGTCAGCGGCTTTCCCAGTCAACAGGGAGGCAGCGAAGCGCACCCAACTGTCTTCGGTGGGGAAGTGCTGCCCCTGAATCCGCATTTAACTGTCCGCTTGGTGTAGAAAACAGGGTAGGGCCTCAACTGAGCCATCATAGGTCACTCTTAATCAAAGTTGTTTCCATTGTATGGGAGGGGTGCTGGGGGCAGCACTGGCGGTTGCCCTGGAGGTGGCAAAACCGGTGCTCCAGGGGCCGGCTGTCAGATAGGGCTTCTGACAGCTCCGTCCTCAAACAAAATGGTTCCCCCGCAAACAAAATGGAGTTCTCCGTACACTCCTCCCCCCCGTTTTGCACATGAGCTCCGACCAGAGATTTACAATTGTATTGGGACCCGCCCATGTAAATCTTCGATCTGATATCGGGTCCCGAGCACAAAGCTGAGAGCTTGGCCATCTCCTCCACTGATTGTTCATGATTGTTTCTGTTTCAGTTTTACTTAAGTTGTTACCGGCAGGAAACAACTACATTGTCTCTTTGTTCCTGTAACCCTATTGTATCAGCCCTATAAATGTATCCACACTCCCCCTGTCATGTATTCCAACCTTGCGCGTCTCTTACTGAAATCACTGACTTTTGAAATAAATCTTTGAATCGCTGCTCTGCCTGGATTGAAGGTCTATTGCCTGAAACGCTGTGTATTTGCTGAAGCCTGGCATTAGGTTGGAATCCATCTTTTTTATTTTCTACTAGTTAGTTCTTGAGAAAGATGTTACCCAGTTGGACCCGATCTGCCAAACTGATCCGGCAGTACGAACGCCTCTGCCTGTCGGAACAGCAGAGAGCGGTCCTGCCCCGGGAGGAAGCAGCCCCGAGAGGAACAGATCCAAGCTGGGAGGAAGTAACCCCGGGAAGGTGCCCCGCAGAACTTGCAGAGGGGGCACCGCGGATCACCAGACAGTACGTCCACCAATCAACCACGGGGCCAAACTTCGATCTCCTATATCGAGGACTGCTGGAGGACCTGTATTCCAGGGATGAGGAACCGTTCCAAGGCCGAGCTGCAGTCACCTAAACCCTGTGCCCCCAAGAAGAGGAACGCTGTTTTCTGCAGGAGCAGAATCACGACCTGACTCGGCAGAACTGGGAGCTTCAGGACCAGCTGGGATCCTAAGGAAGGAGATGACGGCGCTAGCAGGAAGGGTGCGAGGACTCTGATCGTCCATCGTTGCTACGACCTCCCCCCAGTTCATCCTCCACACACAGCCCCCCGGGACCTGAGGATCTCCTTTGATGGAACCTGCGCCCTGTTACCCCACTTCTTACTACAACTTTCAGGCTTCATGAAGGACCAGGGTGAGACTTTCCCCTCCAAAGAAGCCCGAGTTCGGTATGCCATCGGACTTCTGGAGAAGGAGGTGGTGGAGTGGGCAGTAACAGCAACGGAAGTTAATCCCGGACTTTTGCGCTCCCTCAATGGTTTCCTGGAAGCCCTGCACCGCCAGTTTGAGGACCCGCACTGGGCAGAGAGGGCCAAGATCGCCATGCGCAAATTGAGGCAAGGGTCCCGTACACTACTGGAATATGCCCAAGATTTCCAGCCCCTGGCGTGCAAAGTAAGGGAGTGGAGCGAGACCACCAAGGTCCAACACTTTCACGAGGGACTGCGATGGGAAGCGTTGGAGGGCTGCCTGACTCTGGGTGACCCTAAAATTTGGAGGGCTGGATCCGGCTGGCAGGGCAAGTGGAGCACCGTAAGCTTACCTTGCAGTTTGCCAAGGATCGCCTGGGGACGGAACCTCACCCCAGAGGCCCAACCAGGAGGAATGCCGCGGCGGGGGCGCACCATGGTGAGGGGAACCGAGGCAGGTTCTCAGAAGTGAAGGAGCGTCGTTTCAAAAAGGGGGCCTGCTTGTGTTGCAGGAGAATGGGACACTTCACGGCCAAGTGTACAAACGGATCCCCTGGACAGACGGAAGACAGAGCGATCCCGACCGACCCCCAAGTTCCGGACCGAAGGAGAGAAGAGGGAACACCCACCCAGCGAGGAGCGGTGGCTCTAAGCGCAGACCTGAGGCCTACTCCGTGTGAACATCGCTGCTGCTCCGGAGAAGCCTCACCAGCAAAAAACGAAGAAAGCTTCCTGTGATTGAACCAGCACAGGAGGCTACCTTGCAAGACAATGGGCCGGTTCCGACCTGGGTGAGTGACCAGGGAGAGACTCTACTGGTGCCAATGGTGTTAAAGAATCCCCAGGGAGGGGATCCAATTGCAGTAGTGGGCATTTTGGACTCTGGCTGCTCTAGGACTTTAATAGACCAGGGTGTGTTTGACCGACTGCAGCTGGGGGCTGTGGAGTTGGATCAACCCTTGCGCTTCCACCAGATGGACGGGAGCAACCTACAGGGGGGCTCCATTCATTTGCGCTCTGACCCAGTATTGTTGGGGGTGGGTGATCACTGGGAGCAGATCAGCCTTACCATTGCCCCTGGGATCGCTTATCCAGTGGTTCTGGGAAGCAACTGGCTGGCGGGTCACAACACCAGCATGACTGGGCGCAGCGTCAGATAGTATTTGACTCTCCACAATGCCAGTGGCATTGCCAGGAGGACATGCCCAATGGGGGACGGTGACTGCCGCAACAGCAACCCCCGTGTCACTACCCACGGAGTATCAGGACTTTATGGACGTATTTGAAGAGAAGGACTGTGACTTATTACCCCCTCACCACTCTACGGACTGTGCCATTGAGCTCACTGCGGACATGAAGCCCTCCAAGGCCAGGGTTTAACCCATGAGCCCCCTGGAAAAGACTGTCGCGGGAGTTTCTGGACAAGAACCTGGCTAGGGGGTTCATGTGTCTGTCCAAGGCTGCATTTTCCTCACCCTGCTTTTTTGTAAAGAAAAAGGGGACTTCGGACCTCCGGTTGTGCGTAGACTACAGGGGTCTCAATGCAGTGACTGAAAAGAATGTGTATCCCATCCCCCTCATCCCTGACCTCCTCAGTCAGTTACAGGAAGGCAGGGTATTTTCAAAACTGGACCTGGCAGAAGCCTATTGCCGGGTTCGGATTAAGGAAGGGGACGAGGCGAAGACAGCCTTCTCATGTTGTTTTGGTCTGTTTGAGTTTAACGTGATGCCGTTCAGGTTGTCTGGATATACTGCTTCATGCAACTCATCAACGAAATTTTACACAATTTATTGTTTCGGGGGGTCATCGTATACTTGGATGACATTTTAATCTATTCTCGGGATCCGGAGGAACACCGGAAGTTGGTGCGGGAGGTATTGTGCCGACTGAGGGAGCACCATCTATACGCAAAACTGTCCAAGTGTGCCTTTAATCAGGACAAGCTTGCGTTCCTTGGGTTTGTAGTGTCTCCCAACGGGTTAATCATGGACCCCGAGAAGGTCCAGGCGGTCCGAGACTGGGAACCCCCCCCCCAAACCCGTAAGCAAGTCCAGCAATTTCTGAGATTCGCAAATTTCTATCAGGGATTCATCCCAGATTTTGCTGAGATAGCCCTCCCGATCATGGACCTCCTTAAGACCAAGGGGAGGGGTCAGGCGGCCACAGCCGCTAACTACCAGGTGGAGTGGGACGACCGCTGCCAGGCAGCGTTTGACTTGCTTAAGAGCGGGTTCACGTCTAAGCCTGTTTTAGCTCACCCCGACCGTTCTCAGCCTTTCATCCTGCTGTCAGGCCTGTATCTCAGTTGGTCTGTTTACTTTTGTTTTCCCACTGACCAGACTCAAGGACTGTTGTGCATACCTAGATCCGTTTGAAGCTCTGGGAACTTAGCTCTGTTTATGATTTGTAATCTCTTGCCTTTTCCTATGCTTTTATATTACCAAGTTAAAGCCAGCAAGCCTCATTGCTGTCACCTTTTCATTATGCTCTGTTAACCTTTTTGACCAGTAAAAACCAGCTTCTTTGGACCTGACTGTCTCTGATGTGGTTTTTGGTTCAATTGGGCCAAGGGCTTACATTGTGACAGCAATCATCATCTCCCTGTCAGGCTTGAGCCCCGGAGGGTTCGCCTGCCACTCGGATGGGAGCGGGGAGCTGCGTCCACATAAACAGTGGTTTCCACTTCACTCACCTTGACAGGAGCTTTGGGTTTAGCAGGAGATTCTGCAGGGGTCTGTGGAGACGCTCCACTCACCACAGACAGAATCCGTTTTTTGACAGATCAAGAGGGGTTTCCAGGTTTAGAGCTGGAGTATTCCATTGGTTATCCTCGTCAAAAGAAGGAGAGTTGTCCCCCATTGGGGCACTTGCAATCCGGGACCTTGCGGGGTCGCTTGGTGCAGAAAGGTTAGCCGATTCCTCAACATGAAGTGCAGAGGGTGTGGGTCGTCCCGGCGCTGCACTGCGGGTGGCCGCGGTGCCTCTGCATTGAGGTCTCCCTCGAGCTCGGGGTGGCATGCTGGGGCGGGTGGCCCCCGGGCGTTGCGGACAAGCCGCTGCGAAGTGACCCAATTCCCCACAAACAAGGCAAGCCCCCCTCTGGAACCTTGTTTCGCGATCCAGGGGTGGCCTCGTAGGTTTACACAGGCTAGAAAGCGGCGCTTTTGATGGATTTTTTTGGGTGCTTTTATCCCTGTTCTGTTGCCGGACCAGGGAAATGAAACGTCGGTGGCTCTCGACTTCTTCAGCCAGTAAAATCCAATTCTCTAGGGTTTCAGGATCACCCCACATATATGACCAGTTTAGAATGTCAGGGTGTAAGGCTTCCCTGAAATAGTGAATAAGAGTGGCCTCCGGCCAGTCCACAATTTTACTGACTAGTCTTTGAAATTCATCTGCAAATTCCCGGACGGGAGAGGAGCCCTGTCTGAGTTGCAATATTCTGCTTTGGCTCGCTCCCCCATAAAGGGGTCCTCAAACCGTCTCCGCAAGGCAAACATGAAATTGTTGAGGGAGAGGATAGATCGGGATCTAGTGTCAAATTGGAGGAACATCCAGTCAGCTGCTTTCCCCATCAATAAAGAGGCTACGAAACGGACTTGGCTGTCCTCTGTGGGAAAGTATTGCCCCTGTTCTCTCATATAACTGTCCACTTGATGTAGAAAACAGGGCAAAGTTTCAAGCGAACCATCATAGGTTGTTTTCAGCCGAGGCTGCTTCCATTGACCGGGTATGGGTTGTCCCGGTTGCACGGGTGCCCCGGGAATTGGTGCACCCGGGGCTCCAGAGACTAGGGGGAGAGCAGGTGGCTAAGCGGGCGGTTGAGCTGACGGCTGAGCAGGCGGTTGAGCTGGCACACCCGGCTGGACTGAGGGGTGTACCGGTGCTGCGGGCGCAGGGAGAACGGGCTGCGCCAGAGCCGTCAGCTCCGAAAGTTGGGGTTAACAACTGTGACAGGTCGGCTACCGTGGTATCCTTAGGTAGTCCCACAAACAGTAACGCCGTTTGGACTGCAATGCGTTGTGCCTCTACTTGACACTCTGCTGCATTTGGTATCAAAGAAACACCTTCTGGCGCCGGTCCCGCCATGGCTCGGGATACGGCAGGGCGGATTGGGGCCACGGACAGATCAGAAGGGGTCTCACGAACAATAACTCTGTCCAGCAAGTCCGTTAGCAGTTGTAAATTCTCAGCCGCTGACCGAGGTCTAAGCAGGCATTGGCATCCTGAACGTCAGACATCCAGGGGGTTGTCGCTAGAGAATGCCACTGGGTCTGTATTAATCCATGTAGATGACTAACTTCTGTGCTAGTTCTCCGGAGCTCAGCTACAACGTCCCGTACGAGGTCAGGATAGTCTTCCAGGGTTCTCAGTCGGAAACCGCTACGCGGGGATCCAATCCGGCAGGCCTGGGGCAAACCGCACGGGGCGGACCGCACAGTCGACTCACTCGGAGAGCGCTCTCCTCGCTCCCATCCGAGTGGCAGGCGAACCCTCCGGGGCTCAAGCCTGACAGGGAGATGAAGATTGCTGTCACAATGTAAGCCCTTGGCCCAATCGAACCAAAAACATCAGAGACAGTCAGGTCCAAAGAAGCTGGTTTTTACTGGTCAAAAAGGTTAACAGAGCATAATGAAAAGGTGACAGCAATGAGGCTTGCTGGCTTGAACTTGGTAATATAAAAGCATAGGAAAAGGCAAGAGATTACAAATCATAAACAGAGCTAAGTTCTCAGAGCTTCAAACGGATCTAGGTATGCACAACAGTCCTTGAGTCTGGTCAGTGGGAAAACGAAAGTAAACAGACCAACTGAGATACAGGCCTGACACCGGCGCACAGAGGAGTCCTGCCCATGCTGGCCATGCAGACCCGGTCTCAAACTCAATCCTAGCATGGCAACCGCGCAGAGGCTGACAAAGTACCCAACCCTAATCAGCCGGCTCCCTCGCCAGCCCCCCTTGCACCATCTGTAACCGGTGCCCCACAGCAACCAGTTCCCCCCCCTTCCATCACCACCAGCTCCTGGTTCACCCTCTCTCGTGAAAGGAGGGGGGTGATCATATGCAACTCCTTCCTGGACTCCCTTCGGGCTCAGTGCTTAGCCGAACGCACTGCCCAGACCCTGCCCCAAGGTGTACTTGAGCAAGGTGGTTGTTGGTACAAAGACTCGAAATTATACATGCCAAAGATGCTTCGAAGAGAGGTCCTGCAATTAGCCCATGGAGCTAAAACTGCGGGACAGTTTGGGTTCCTGAAAACCCTTCACTTGCTGCGCAGACAGTTTTGGTCGGGGGGGGATGCATTCTGATGCAGATTCCTTTGTTCGCAGCTGCCCTATTTGTGCCACAGTCAAACGGTCTCAAGGCAAGCCCCAAGGACGGCTGCAACCGCTGGAAATTCCCAGTAAGCCCTGAGAGGTGATTGCCATGGATTTCATGACGGATCTCCCACTTAGCGGGGGCAAAACTGCACTATGGGTTGTTACTGACTTATTTTCCAAACAGGTACATTTGCTTCCGTGTGCAGGTATTCCCTCCGCCCCCAAGTTGGCCCGCCTCTTTGTGTCACATGTTTTCCATCTTCATTCTTTCCCTCGCAAGATAATCTGCGACCGCGGAAGTAGTTTAGTGGCTAAATTTTGGAAGGCTTTCCTCAAGTTGGTGGGGGTGGAGCAAGGGCTGTCTAGTGCGTACCATCCCCAGACGGATGGGCAAACTGAACGTGTCAATGCTGTACTGGAATGTTATTTACGTTATGTCAATTACCACCAAGATGACTGGGTAGAACTGTTGCCTTTTGCTGAATATGCTTACAATAATGCTGTCCATCAATCTACAGGTTTCAGCCCTTTCTATGCTTTGTATGGTCAGGACCGGTCCTATTGCCCCTGTGGAGGTACCCGAGGGGGAGGGGGATCCTGATGTAGCCTCTTGGGTGCATGCCCTCCGCTCCACGTGGCCCTGGCTGGTTAGCAACCTAGATAGGGCTAAGCGCAAGTATAAGGTGCAAGCTGATAAGCATCGCTCTCCCAGCAAGGACTACCAAGTTGGTGAATTAGTGTATCTTTCCACCAAAAACCTGCGATCCACTCGACCTTGCTACAAGCTCAGTGCCAAGTACATTGGACCATATCCCATTGCCAGGATCATTAACCCTGTCACTGTGGAACTGACTCTCCCCAAAACCCTGAGACGTATTCACCCAGTCTTCCATGTCAGCCTCCTCAAACCTCATGTCGCCTCCTCGGAATGGCACCCGGAACTGCCTCCCGAGGAGCCCGTGATGGTGGGGGGGGGGAGGAACATTTCGAGGTGTCAAAAATCCTAGATTCACTTATACAACATGGCTCCCTGCAATACCTAATTCTCTGGAAGCACTTCCCCCCCTGCCTACGACGAGTGGGTGCGTGCACAGGATGTCTCTGCCCCACACTTAGTGAACGCCTTTCACACCGCCTACCCGGACAAGCCGTCCCCCTTGCGAGATGGGAGGAGGCCTTAAGGAGGGCAGAATGTCAGGCCTTTATCTCAGTTGGTCTGTTTACTTTCATTTTCCCACTGACCAGAGTCAAGGACTGTTGTGCATACTTAGATCCGTTTGAAGCTCTGGGAACTAGCTCTGTTTATGATTTGTAATCTCTTGCCTTTTCCTATGTTTTTATATCACCAAGTTCAAGCCAGCAAGCCTCATTGCTGTCACCTTTTCATTATGCTCTGTTAACCTTTTTGACCAGTAAAAACCAGCTTCTTTGGACCTGACTGTCTCTGATGTGGTTTTTGGTTCGATTGCGCCAAGGGCTTACACCTGCAAGTAGACGCTTCTGATAAGGCAATGGGGGGAGTGCTTCTGCAAAAGGATGCTCAGGGGAGGCTCATACCCTGCGCTTACTTTTTCAAGAAATTCTCTGGGGCCGAGCTCAACTGGCCGATTAGGGAGAAGGAGGCCATGGCTATCAAACATGCCCTCACGGTTTGGCGCCAGTTCTTAGAGGGGGCAATGGTGCCGTTCAAGGTTTGGATGGACCACCGGAACCTTGAGGCCATCTTGGGGCAGAGGAGGCTCTTGGCCAAGCAGCTGTGGTGTGCGGATTTCTTTTCTAGATTCCGCTTCACCATTAAGCATGTCCCTGGGAGGGAGAATTGCCTGGCGGACGATCTCTCCCACATGCCGCAGTACGACTGCAGGGTCGAGAGGCCTCTTGGGTCCCTTTTTACCCCAGAACACCTGGGCTTGGACCCAGAGGGGGCAAGCGCAGGAGTTCTGACCTGGGCCCAAGACCGAGCGGCGCCCCCCTCACCTGCCCCGGTTCTTCCGCAAGGCGGTACGAGTGGTGCCACCCATCCCCTAGGGGTTCAGACCCAGGCCCAGACCCGGGCAGCAGTCACCCCATCTGTACTGGACCTCCAGCAAGAAGAAGTGCCCGAAGACTTCCTCCCCCGGGGGGCCTTGACCCAGGCGCAGACCCGGGCAGCGGGTCCTCCACCTACTCCGGTCCTCCCGCACAGGGAGACTCACAATTCCCCCTGTTCCCAGGGGGTCCCTGGAGATCTCCCCACTACTGCATGGACCAGGTGCGAGGAGGTTCTTCGCGAGGAATGAGGGGAGAGCTCCCTGGGGGTGGAAGAGACTGGGACCCCAGAAGGAAAGACTTATGTTCCCCAGAAGCTGCGCCAGGAGGTGCTAGAATGGAGCCACAGCTCCAAGACGGGGGGGTCACTTTGGGTTCGTTAAAACCCTACACCTGGTAAGGCGGCGCTTATGGTGGCCAGGGATGCACCAGGACATCAATGGTTTTGTAAGGTCCTGCCCAACATGTGCTACCAATAAACGTCTTATGGGAAAGCCCCCTGGGCTGCTGAAACACCTGGAGACCCCGGAGGCCCCCTGGCAGGTGATTGGCATGGACTTTGTGACCAATCTTCCCCCTAGCCAGGGGAAAACCGTGCTTTGGGTGATCATGGACCTGTTTTCTAAGCAGATCAACCTTATTCCGTGCGAGGGATTGCCCTCAGCCCACAAGTTGGCCCGCCTGTTTGTTCAACAGATCTTCCATCTGCACTGTTTTCCCCGGAAGATTGTGAGCAACAGAGGCTCAGTGTTCCTGTCTAAATTCTGGCAGGCATTTTTGGGAATTGTTGGGGTACAACAAGGTTTATTGTCAGCCTATCACCCCCAGATGGATGGGCAGATGGAGAGGGTGAATGCTGTCGTTGAATGCTATTTGCGCTGCTTCACCAATTATCACCAGGATAATTAGGTTGATCTGTTACCCCTGGCGGAGTACGCCTATAACAACTCTGTGCACTCTGCTACTGGACAGAGTACCTTTAAGACTGTCTATGGGATGGAATTCGACCATTTGGGGGCGGTTCCCATCCCGCCGGAAGGTGACCCTCCGGAGGTATCTGCTTGGTCTAAAACCGTCAGAAATACTTGGCCGGGACTTGTTAAACAGTTGGACCAGGCTAAGGAATGGTACAAGGCGCAGGCTGACAAACACAGAGTGCCTCAGTGGGATCTTGTGGTCGGGGAAAAGGTGTACCTTTCCACCAAGAATTTAAAGTCCCTGCGTCCTTGTAGAAAACTTTGCCAAAAGTACGTGGGTCCGTTCACTATATCCCGAGTAATCAACGAGGTCACTGCTGAACTGGATCTCCCCAAGACTCTACAGGGGGTGCATCCCGTGTTTCACATTAGCCTCCTGAAACCCTTTTCTCCCGCCCCTGATTGGCACCCTGAACCCCCAGAGGCAATCCCTATCATGGTGCAGGGGGAACAGAATTTTGAAATTTCTAGGGTCCTGGACTCCAGGCTGCGGAGGGGTCTGCTGGAGTACCTGGTACACTGGAAACATTTGAACTCGAGTCACGATGAGTGGGTTACGGCAGAACATGTGAACTCTCCCTCTCTGATCACCGAATTCCATCGGAGTTGTCCCGACAAGCCTGGGAACCCGGAGAGGGGGCCTTTGGAGAGGCGGAATGTCAGATAGGGTTTCTGACAGCTCTGTCCTCAAACAAAATGGTTCCCCCGCAAACAAAATGGAGTTCTCCGTACACTCCTTCCCCCCCTGTTTTGCAAATGAGCTCCGGCCAGAGATTTACAATTGTATTGGGACCCGCCCGTGTAAATCTTCGATCTGATATCGGGTCCCGAGCACAAAGCCGAGAGCTCAGCCATCTCCTCCACTGATTGTTCATGATTGTTTCTGTTTCAGTTTTACTTAAGTCGTTACCGGCAGGAAATGACTACATTGTCTCTTTGTTCCTGTAACCCTATTGTATCAGCCCTATAAATGTATCCACACTCCCCCTGTCATGTATTCCAACCTTGCGCGTCTCTTACTGAAATCACTGACTTTTGAAATAAATCTTTGAATCGCTGCTCTGCCTGGATTGAAGGTCTATTGCCTGAAATGCTGTGTATTTGCTGAAGCCTGACACTGGCAAAACCGGTGCTCCTGGGGCTGGCAAAACTGGTGCACTGGGAACAGGTTGAGCTGGAAGCCTTGGAGGCGGCAGGGACGGTCATCCCGGAGGGGGGAGAAGTGGTGGCTTCAGCGGCAGAAATTGTGCTCGTGGAGCAGGCAGGGTTGGCTGAGTTGGCACCGGTTGGACTGGGGTAGTTTTCATTTTCGTTCATTTTCTCTGAGTAATTGCTCCATTTGGTCCTGCAGACGGGCCACACAATCGTTCAAGTCCCGGTTCTGGCCCCGCAATAGACGCATTTCGTCCCCCGCTCCCCCAGTGCGTCTGGACTGGCTAACCCGGAGACCAGTAGCCCAGTGGGGTTCCTCACCATATAGGTCTTCCTCATCTGAGTAGTCCGGCTCGGTGAAGCGACCTGTGAGCCGACACGCGCGTTGTGCATCACGAGATGGACCAAAACTCGGGGGAAATGAGGGGACAAACCCAACACCTATGCTGTCTCTGGGATGCACGTCCGTGACCGTGCGGGCTCGAGCAGCGGTCAAACGTTGCTCCTCTTCTTTCTCGGCTCGCGCCTGAGCTGCTGCCGCATCCGCTGCCTGCAATTGTTCCTCGGCTTGCTGTTGGTCAGCGAGCCGAGGTCAGCCTCGAGCTTGGCGGCGATCGCCATGGTGACGATCGGGAGAGCTTCTCGCTGCAGAAGCAGAAGGAGTTCAGAGGAATCTGGTAGGTCCAATAACAGTTGAACCTGGACTGCCAGAGCAGCAGCGTCTGCTCCAAAGTCAGGGGTTAGGCGTTCTGTGAGTTCAGCCACCAAGTGTGAGGAACTGTACTGCTTTATTTCTGTTTATTTCTGTTTTTGCCCGTACAAGCGGCAAGGCAGACCTTTGCTAGAACTTTGGCTCAGGCTGTAGTTGAAGTAACCCCCGTGTAGGCCCTAGCTGGAATGTAACGCTCACTCTCCTCCTCCCGTTCCCTCCTCCCTCCCCTGATCTTGACTTCCGCAGGATTGCATTAACGAGCTTCTTAAGAACTTTGATGTCTGCTCAAATAGACTAGCCTGACTGTTATCACGTCATTCTCAAAACATGTAACCAACATCTGCTGTGTAGAATTGTTTATAGTCTCACCCTTTTGGAATTGCTAGCACTTGCAACTTTGACCCTGTAGGGCCCAGTCAAACCTGAAGCTTTCCAATAAACTTACCTGCTTCTGAATGGTCGTCTGAGCGAGTGATTTTATGGAAACTGTCCAGGGAGGCTGGAAAGCCTTACATTAAGTTGCAAGTCCTCTGCCCCGATTCCTGCTCCTGTACCATGTTTGGACAGCTATGGCAGGCAACGGGGATGACAAGAAGGAGGAGGACAGCACCGTACCAACGGAACCCAATCCTGGCCCTTCGAAAGGGAAGTCGACTGGGAAGATGCCCAGTGGAGCCGACTCTGGATCGGGTCAGGGTACAAAGCCTAAAACTACCCGGTTGAACACCTGGTTGGAGTCCCCTCAAGGTTGATCGCTACCGAAGGACGAAACGCGAGCTCGGAGGACCGCAGTTCCCGGGGTCGGCTTCGAGGACGATCCACCCGAAAGGAAGCCCTCCTGCTACACCAGATGGAAGAGGAACGCCAACAGTGGCAGGTGGAAAGGCAGGACATGCTTGAACGGATGGATGCCATGAACGCCGTAATACTCTACATGGCCCAAGCACTGGATGACTTGCGGGTGACTCCGCCACAGCAGCCTGCAGCACCGGCGGGGGGAGGACAACAACCAGTGCAGCCCATGGTTCCTGCACAGCCAGTCTGCCCCACTCCGCCGGCACACCGGGATTTAAAAATCACGTATGATGGGTCGAGTGACCTGTTGACATTTTTTATGGTTCAAGTGGATATTTTTATGCGGGAGCAAGCCAGGACCTTTACCTCGGAGGAGTCTCGGGTCCAGTATGTGGTTTCCCTACTACAGGGTGAGGCGGCCGCCTGGATGGTGCTGCAGTACGAACTCCGCTTCCCTGTCCTGCGAAGTCTTGATGACTTCATGATAGCTCTCCGACATTGTTTTGAGGACCCGCACTTGGGTGAGAGAGCCAAAACAGCCTTGCTACAATTGCGCCAAGGGACTAAGTCAGTGATGCAATATGCAAGCGAATTTCAATCACTCTCGAGTAAAATTTTGGACTGGAGTGAGGCTACCAGGGTGCAGTATTTCCGTGAGGGTTTGAACCCGGAATTGCAACACTGGGATTTTATGCAAGGTAACCCTCCTGATGTGGAGGGTTGGGTCCGGCATGCAGCCGACATCGAAAACCGAAAGCAGCTGCTGCTCCTGTCCAGACAACGTATGGGTCGAGAGACCAAAGTCTGTGGAGACAGGCCGGGCGGTCCGAAGGACTCTTGCTTCCCCTTGGGGGGAGGACCGTCAGTGGCTGAGCGCCGCAAACGCTTTGAGAGCGGGGCCTGTCTTGTTTGCGGAGGTAAGGGACACTTTGCTTCTCAGTGCCCTTCCTGGACCGGACGTCCAGGACGTCCGGGCAGCGGCCGAACCGGAGAAGATCCCCTCGGAGGGGCAATCTCGCCGCTGGAGCGGCGCACCTAGCAGACGGAGTACGCCTTCGGCTTTACATGCCCAATCCGATCTTGGAGCATCGAAAGCTACTGACCCATCGGGGTCACGGATTACAAATGAAACCTTAGACTCAGTGGAGTCACGGATTACAAATCCCGAGTTGACCTCCTCCAGCGATGAGGAGGATTGGGACATGTCGGCAAAAAACGCCGTTGGTCTGCTGTAAAGGGGGCTCCTCAGCAGACCGCTCCGGACCTTGTGCAGGGAGCTCCTATTATGGTAAGCGATCAGGAAGACAATGTATATGTAAAAGTTACCCTCGCTTTGCCAAAAGGGGGACCTTTGTTTGAGGTAACGGCCCTTGTTGATTCGGGCTGTGCTCGCACCTTGATAAGTGAGAAAGTCGCCCAGCAACTGCAGGTTAAACAAAAGCGGTTACCCGAACCCATCCGCTTTTCCCAAATGGACGGTAGTGACTTTAAAGGGGGTCCAGTCACCCACCGCACGGCTGCGGTAGTAATGGGCATGGGAGAACACTGGGAGCGGCTTTATTTTACCATTGCCCCCATTGAGACCTCCGTTGTTTTAGGGATGAACTGGTTGCTGGGACATAACCCCTCTATAAACTGGGTTGAATGGACCCTTACTTTTCCCCACACCCTGTGTGAGCACCATGATAAGGAATGAGTGCTCAAAAGCCAGGCGGCTGCTCTCGTAGGAGCCCCGCCTGCCGAGACTTTCCGGCCCCAGCTCCCTAGCAAGTATTCTCAGTACTCTGATGTGTTTGATGTGTAGGAATGTGATGAATTGCCTCCTCACCGGGAAACCGACTGCGCAATCGAAGTGGTGGGGGATGGCAAGCTATCCAAAGGAAAGATTTATCCCATGAGCCCCAACGAAAAGGCTGTGTTACAGGACTATTTGGACACTAACTTAGCACGGGGTTTTATTTGCCCATCAAAAGCACCATACTCGGCTCCCGCCTTCTTTGTCAAGAAGAAAATGGGAGATTTAAGACTGTGTATTGATTTTCGTAGACTGAATGCAGTCACTCAGTCTAATGCATACCCCCTCCCTCTCATTCCAGACCTGCTCGCACAATTGAAGGAGGGCCGGATTTTCACTAAACTGGATTTAGTAGAAGCCTACCACCGCATTCGCATACGAGAAGGGGATGAACCTAAAACAGCCTTCTCTAGTTGTTTTGGGATGTTTGAATACTTAGTGATGCCGTTCGGACTTTCAGGAGCTCCGAGTGTGTTCATGCAATTAATTAATGAAGTATTACGTGATTTGTTATTCCACGGAGTAGTGGTTTATTTGGACGATATTCTCATTTATACAAAAACCATGGAGGAGCACGTACAATTGGTACAAGACTTGTTGCAACTGTTGCGCGACCATAAACTGTTTGCTAAAGTTGCTCAAGTGTGACTTTCACCAACCTTCCATCACCTTTCTAGGGTGTGTGATTTCCCACCAGGGCTTGGAAATGGATCCCGACAAGGTTCGGGCGGTAGTTGAGTGGGACCCCCCCACTACGCGTAGACAACTACAACAATTTCTGGGTTTTGCAAACTTTTATCGGAATTTCATCCCAAACTTTGCCCAGGTGGCGCTCCCTCTCACTTCGCCCTTGCACACAAAGGGGAAGGGGGCAGCTGCCACTTTGTCTTCTGCTAAGTTGCAATGGACTTCGGACTGCCAGCAGGCGTTTGAAACGCTCAAACGGTTTTTTACGTCTGAACCCATTATCGCTCACCCAGACTGCGAAAAACCTTTTGTAGTCCAAGTGGATGCTTCAGACGTTGCCATGGGGGGGGGGGGCCTTCTGCAGCGGGATGAGGATGGCCAACTAAAACCGTGTGCTTATTTTTCTAAAAAATTCTCCCAATCTGAAATAAATTGGGCTATATGGGAGAAAGAAGCAGCGGCAGTAAAACATGCCCTCACCATTTGGAGACATTTCCTGGAAGGGGCAGAGGTTCCCTTCGAGGTCTGGAGCGATCACAAAAATCTGGAGGCCTTGAAGGGGACTAGAAAACTAATGGCGAAACAAGTTCGTTGGGCGCAGTTTTTCGCCAAGTTCCGGTTTGTCCTTAAACATGTACCTGGCAAGGATAATTCTTTGGCAGATGCCTTGTCTCAACTTCCCCAATATCGAAATGACTTTGACCGGCCAATTGAGTCCTTGTGTGAGGGTCTGGTATTCTTTGTTCCCCTTCCCCACTTTGTTCTTTGCCTGTCTCTCTGAACTCGTAAAAGCAGTTCACACCTCCCCACAACCCGGCGCCTCTGCTGTCTTTCCCAGGTGCCCTCCCCTGCCGCGCTTCCTGTGAGCATTCCCTCAGGCCGAGTCCGGCCTTGAAGATCTCAAAAATAGCCCTAGCAGCCTCGCTGGTACCCGTTTGATGTTTTGTATTGCACCAATCTATCTTGTAACTTCCCATAACATCTGTGTGAACCCCAGTGCCCTGGAATAGATATATTTTGTAACCCGGCTGTGCCAATTCACTTGCAACTTTGAATCCGTGTCTGTCTCATCTGTCTGAAGCCTTCAATAAATCTATTGTTTCTGCTTTCAAGCCTGAGCAGTGATTTTGCGAAGTTAGCCCAGGGAGTTGGGAACTCTCACATTAAGTTGCAAGTCTCTGCCTTGTCGCTCTGCAGCTGTACCTTAAGGGACTGTAATGCCAGGCGACGGGGATCCCTCTTCTCCCCCGGGTACACCGGAGAAACCCGAGGTCCCGGAGAAACCGGACCCTAAGGAGGAGGATGTCAGGCGGAAGGTGCCCGGTGCCCCACACCCGGGACCGGACTTGGGTACGAAGCCCAAGAACACCTTTAACTCCTGGCTGGATTCTCCTAAAGGCTGGTCGCTTTCCCGGACTGAGGCGAAGCATCGCCGTCTGGGGTTGTCCGGTACGGGACTCGTAGACGACCCCGCGTGTAGGGAAGTCCTGATGGACGAGGAACGGAGACAATGGCAGGAGGAACGCCAAGCCATGCTGGAGCGGATGGATGCCATGCAAACCGTGATGGGTGAGATGGCAGCCGCCATGGACGCACTGAAGGTACGGCCTCCCCCCGGCAACGCTCCGGATGGAACGCCGGCGACTCCTCCCGCTCCTCCCAGCGCTCCGGCCCGCCGTGACCTGAAGATCACGTACGATGGGTCGGGAGATCAGTTAACTTTCTTTATGGTCCAAGTGGATATTTTTATGAGGGAACAGGCCCGGACCTTCACCTCGGAAGAGTCCCAGGTCCAGTATGTGGCCTCCCTCCTGCAAGGCGAAGCGGCCGCGTGGATGGTGTTACAGTACGAACTCCGCTCCCCTGTGCTGCGGAATCTGGATGAGTTTATGGTCGCGCTCCGCAACAGGTTCGAGGACCCGAACCTGGGGGAGCGGGCTAAGGCCACTCTGATGCAACTGCGCCAAGGGACTAAGTCGGTGGCGCAGTATGCGAGCGAATTCCAGTCTCTGTCGAGCAGAATTGTGGACTGGAGCGAAGCTACCCGGGTACAGTGCTTCAGAGAGGGGCTAAACCCGGACCTGCAACATTGGGCCTTCATGCAAGGCAACCCCCCGGACGTCGAGGGTTGGGTGCGCCACGCCGCCGACATCGAAAATCGGAAACAACTCTTAACCCTGTCCAGACAACGCACCGGCCGCGACGCTAAGCCGAAAGGGGACAGGCCGGGTGGTATCAAGGATTCCCGTACCCCGGGGGTCCCCTCGACAGCCGAACGCCGCAAGCGTTTTGAAACCGGGGTGTGCCTGGTGTGCGGTGGCAAGGGCCATTTTGCCTCGCAATGCCCTTCCCGTTCAGGACGCCCGGCTACCCCTCGCCCAGCCCCGGCCGAACCGGAGAAGACCCCGACGGAAGGCCAACCTCGACGCCGCAGCGGCGCTCCCGGACGCCGGAGCGCACCCACCGCCTTACACGCGAGCGCTCAAGAGGACGCCTCCATCTCCACTGGTCCATCGGGACCTCGGATTACAAATGCAGCTTTTGACTCGGCCGAGTCACGGATTACAACTACCACGTCGCCTTCATCCAGTGAGGAGGAAGAGTGGGAGATACCGGCAAAAAACGCCGTCGGTCTGCTGTAAGGGGGGCTCCTCAGCAGACCGCTCCCGTTGTTGTGCAAGGAGCTCCACCGATGGTAAGCGCCCAAGAGGACAATGTGTATATTCGGGCACACCTCTCGCTGCCCAAGGGGGGCCCAGTTTTAGAATTTCCCGCCTTGGTAGACTCTGGGTGCGCCTGCACTTTGATTAGCGAGGAAGCCGCCAAAAGGTTGGGCGTCCGGCGCAAACTACTCCCAGGTCCCCTCCGCTTTTCCCAGATGGACGGTAGCGACTTTAAGAAGGGACCTGTTATTCACCGTACCGCTGCGGTGATTATGGCTGTGGGGGAACATTGGGAACGCTTATATTTCACTATTGCCCCCATAGTTGCCCCCATAGTTTTGGGGATGAATTGGTTACAGGGGCATAATCCCTCGATCGATTGGGTCAAGCGAACCCTCACGTTCCCGGAGGACCCTTGCGGGGCACACGATAAGGACCGAGTGCTTTGCACTCCGGCCGCCGCATTGGTGGGATCCCTTCCCCAAGTCACCCCTCCACCCCGTCTTCCCGCTGAATATTCCCAGTTCACGGATGTATTTGATGTGAGGGAATGCGACGAATTGCCCCCACACCGGGACACTGATTGTGCTATTGAAATTGTGGGGGAAGGCAAATTGTCCAAAGGGAAGGTCTACCCCATGAGCCCCAACGAAAAGGCGGTGCTGCGGGACTATCTGGACACCAACCTGGCGAGGGGCTTCATTCGCCCCTCCAAAGCCCCGTACTCCGCCCCCGCCTTCTTCGTTAAGAAAAAACGGGGGACTTAAGACTGTGCATTGACTTTCGTAGACTGAACGCGGTCACCCAGTCTAACGCTTACCCCCTCCCTCTCATTCCAGACCTTCTTGCGCAACTAAAAGAGGGCCGAATCTTCACTAAACTGGATTTGGTAGAAGCCTACCACCGCATCCGCATTAAGGAGGGGGACGAACCCAAGACGGCCTTTTCCAGCTGTTTTGGAATGTTTGAGTACCTTGTTATGCCTTTCGGACTTTCAGGGGCCCCGAGTGTTTTTATGCAATTAATTAATGAGGTTTTGCATGATTTGTTGTTTCGGGGGGTAGTGGTATTTCTAGATGACATTCTCATTTATTCTGAAACCATGGAGGAACACGTTAGGTTGGTTCGCGAGGTCCTCCAACGCTTGCGGGAACACAAGCTGTATGCCAAAGTATCCAAATGCGAATTTCACCAGCCCTCCATCACCTTCCTGGGTTATGTCATTTCCCACCAGGGCTTGGAAATGGACCCCAAAAAGGTTCAAGCCGTGCGGGATTGGGAACCCCCCACCACACGCCGCCACCTGCAACAGTTTTTGGGGTTTGCCAATTTCTACCACAACTTCATCCCCAATTTCGCGCAGGTGGCCCTCCCCCTCACTTCCCTTTTGCGTACCAAGGGGAAGGGAGCGAGCGCCGCTCTACCCTCGGCCCGTTTGCAGTGGTCTCTTCCCTGTCAGCAGGCGTTTGATGAGCTTAAATTGCTTTTTTCGTCAGAGCCAGTTTTAGCCCACCCAGACTGCACCAAGCCTTTCGTGGTTCAGGTGGACGCCTCTGACGTGGCCATGGGGGGGGCCCTACTGCAAAGGGACGGGGAAGGGAAGTTGCGGCCCTGCGCCTACTTCTCCAAGAAATTCTCCCAATCGGAAATCAATTGGGCTATTTGGGAGAAGGAGGCGGCTGCGGTAAAACATGCCCTCACCATCTGGAGGCATTTCTTGGAGGGGGCCGAATTTCCGTTTGAGGTGTGTACCGACCACAAGAATTTGGAGGCCCTCAAAGGGGCTAGGAAACTCAATGCCAAACAAATTCGGTGGGCCCAGTTTTTCGCCAAATTCCGCTTCACCCTCAAACATGTTCCCGGAAAGGAAAATGCCCTGGCGGATGCCCTGTCCCGACTTCCCCAGTACCGCAATGATTTTGACCGCCCCGTGGACTCCCTTTTCACCCCAGAACAACGAGGGGAGATCCCGGGACTCGCTGTCACTACCCGGTCGCAAGCCCGTCTACCTGAGAATCCCATGCTCAAGGGTATCCCGGAGGCCTTTCAGCAAAGGCTCCGGGACGCATCCCGGCAAGAGGTGGAGCAGCAGATTCTCCCGACGGGCATGGAGCAAAGGGACTCCTGGTGGGTGCAAGGGGGAAAACTCTATGTCCCAACCTCTCTCCGCAAGGAGGTTCTGGGACTGGTCCACGGGGCCAAACTGGCAGGTCATTTTGGTTTTGTCAAAACACTACACCTGGTGAGAAGACAATTTTGGTGGCCAGGTATGAGAGCCGATGTAGAATTGTACGTACGCAGCTGCCCCACCTGCGCTACGGCCAAGAAAAGAATGGGAAAACCCCCTGGACTGTTAAAACCCCTGGAGAATCCCACCCGACCCTGGGAGGTGATCGCCATGGACTTTATCACCGACCTACCTCCCAGCCGGGGTAAAACGGTTCTATGGGTGATCACGGACCTCTTCTCCAAACAGGTCCACTTCGTTCCCTGCGCCGGACTCCCCTCGGCCCAGGGATTGGCTAAGTTGTTTGTCACTCATGTCCTCAGACTACACTCGGTCCCTAGGAAGGTCCTCTCCGACAGGGGGGTCCAGTTTGTCGCCAAATTCTGGCGAGCCTTCCTAAAATTGATGGGGGTGGAAGAACAGGGTCTCTCCTCAGCTTACCACCCTCAGACCGATGGTCAAACGGAACGGGTAAATGCAGTAGTCGAATGTTACCTCCGTTGTTATGTCAATTACCACCAAGACGATTGGGTGGATCTGCTGCCGTTTGCTGAATTCGCCTATAACAATGCCCCCCACTCCTCCACGGGTTTCAGTCCTTTCCGCGTAGTGTACGGGATGGAATTTGGTCCTTTTGGTTCCGCCCCCGTCACCCCTGAGCTCGAAACTGTTCCCGAGGTCCAGGAGTGGGCACGAGTAGTCCAGTCTACCTGGCCCTGGTTGCTCAAAAATCTCGAACGTGCCAAGAGCAAGTACAAAGAACAAGCCGACAAACATCGATCCCCGGGCTGGGAACTCAAGGTGGGGGGGCAGGTCTATCTCTCCACTAAGAACCTGCGCTCCCTCCGACCCTGCAAAAAACTCAACGATCGATATGTGGGCCCTTTTCCCATTACCCGGGTGATTAATGAAGTCACTGTGGAACTCGAACTCCCAAAGACCCTTAAGGGCGTCCATCCCGTCTTTCATATAAGCCTCCTCAAACCGTAGGTTGCTGCCCCCCAGTTCCACCCCCCTCCGAAACCTGAGGTTCCTACGGTTGTGGGAGGGGACACCCATCTGGAAGTGTCAAAAGTGTTGGATTCCAAATGGAAAAAGGGGAAATTGTTCTATTTTGTCCGGTGGAAACATCTGGGACCTGCACACGATGAATGGGTGGCAGCCCCACACATGGCGGCCCCCCGTCTGGTACATGATTTCCACACCGCCTATCCCGATAAGCCCCGTCCTCCCGACCTTGCGGGAGGGGGGCCTTAAGGGGGGCAGAATGTGAGGGTCTGGTATTCTTTGTTCCCCTTCCCCACTTTGTTCTTTGCCTGTCTCTCTGAACTCATAAAAGCAGTTCACACCTCCCCACAACCCGGCGCCTCTGCTGTCTTTCCCAGGTGCCCTCCCCTGCCGCGCTTCCTGTGAGCACTCCCTCAGGCCGAGTCCGGCCTTGAAGATCTGATAGCCCTAGCAGCCTCGCTGGGACCCGTTTGATGTTTTGTATTGCACCAATCTATCTTGTAACTTCCCATAACATCTGTGTGAACCCCAGTGCCCTGGAATAGATATATTTTGTAACCCGGCTGTGCCAATTCACTTGCAATTTTGAATCCGTGTCTGTCTCATCTGTCTGAAGCCTTCAATAAATCTATTGTTTCTGCTTTCAAGCCTGAGCAGTGATTTTGCGAAGTTAGCCCAGGGAGTTGGGAACTCTCACACCTTGTTTACCCAGAACAGAGGGGGGAGGTATTGGGACTGTCAGTAACCACCCGGTCCCAAACTCGGGCTCAAGATTTGTCTCCTCTCAAAGGAGTACCAGAGGCGTTCCAGCAACGGCTTAAGGAAGCCTCACAATTTGAGGAGGAAAAGCAGACTCTCCCCGCAAATCTTACCCAACAGGGACTCTTTTGGCTCCAGGGGAGTAGACTGTATGTACCAGAAGCTCTTAGAAAAGAGGTGTTGGGAATGGTCCACGGAGCCAAACTTACAGGACATTTTGGGTTTGTCAAATCTTTGCATTTGCTGCGGCGCCAGTTTTGGTGGCCAGGCATGAGAGCTGATGTTGAATTGTTTGTGAGCAGCTGCCCCATCTGCACCACTGCCAAAAAACGTATGGGGAAACCACCTGGTCTTTTGAAACCTCTAAAAACCCCGACCATGCCTTGGGAAGTAATTGCCATGGATTTCATCACTGATCTACCCCCAAGCTGGGGTAAAATGGTACTGTGGGTGATAACTGACTTATTTTCAAAACAGGTTCATTTTGTTCCTTGTGTGGGGTTGCCCTTGGCTCAAAAGCTGGCACGGTTGTTTGTGAATCACGTGGTGAAACATCATTCGGTTCCGCGGAAGGTCCTCTCCGACAGGGGAGCACAGTTCGTGGCCAAGTTTTGGAGGGCTTTTCTGAAAGTGATGGGGGTAAAAGAACAAGGTTTATCTTCAGCTTACCACCCCCAAACAGATGGCCAAACCGAACATGTAAATGCCGTGGTGGAGTGTTATTTGCGGTGTTATGTAAACTACCACCAGGACAACTGGGTGGAACTGTTGACGTTTACTGAGTATGCTTATAATAACACCCCTCATTCCTCCACAAGTTTCAGTCCTTTTCAGGCTGTGTATGGAAAGGAGTTTGGACCCTTTGGTTCCACTACCATTACTCCTGAGATGGAGGGAGTGCAAGGGGTTCAGGACTGGGTGCAGGTGGTGCAGACGACTTGGCCCTGGCTTCAGAAAAACCTAGAAAGGGCAAAACGCAAATACAAGGACCAGGCAGATAAACATCGGTCGCCCGGGTGGGAACTCAAAGTGGGGGGTCAGGTCTATCTCTCCACCAAAAATCTACGATCGCTTCGCCCTAGTAAAAAACTAAGTGACAAACACGTAGGTCCTTTTCCTATCACCCAGGCTATCAATGACGTCACGGTTGAGTTGGCTCTCCCCAAGTCCCTTCGAGGAGTGCATCCTGTGTTTCATATCAGCCTACTCAAACCATACATTGCAGCCCCCCAGTTCCATCCTCAGCCTGAACCCGAGATTCCTACGGTTGTGGGGGGAGAGACACATCTTGAAGTTTCTAAAGTGTTGGATTCTAAAATGAAAAAAGGGAAGTTGTTTTATTTGATTCGCTGGAAACATCTGAGCCCTGCCCAGGATGAATGGGTGGCAGCTCCCCATGTTGCGGCTCCCCGATTAGTGCAAGAGTTCCACACCACCTATCCCGACAAGCCGCGTCCGGAAGAGTCGGGGGTAGGTGGGCCTTAAGGGGGGCAGAATGTGAGGAGCTGTACTGCTTTATTTCTGTTTATTTCTGTTTTTGCCCGTACAAGCGGCAAGGCAGACCTTTGCTAAAACTTTGGTTCAGGCTGTAGTTGAAGTAACCCCCGTGTAGGCCCTAGCTGGAATGTAACGCTCACTCTCCTCCTCCCATTCCCTCCTCCCTCCCCTGACCTTGGCTTCCGCAGGATTGCATTAACGAGCTTCTTGAGAACTTTGATGTCCGCTCAAATAGACTAGCCTGACTCTGTTATCAGTCGTTCTCAAAACATGTAACCAACATCTGCTGTGTAGAATTGTTTATAGTCTCACCCTTTTGGAATTGCTAGCACTTGCAACTTTGACCCTGTAGGGCCCAGTCAAACCTGAAGCTTTCCAATAAACTTACCTGCTTCAGAAAGGTTGTCAGAGCGAGTGATTTTATGGAAACTGCCCAGGGAGGCTGGAAAGCCTTACACCGAGGCCGTGGCCGAGGTTAGTCCTACAAACAAAGTAAGGCCGTACGGGCCGCCACATCCTGTGCTTCCTTCAAGCATAGGTTGGGATCAGGAGCGGTTGGGATCAGGGCCTCCTCCGTCCGCGTCCCCGCCATGGTCCAGGGCAGAGGGGGGCGGATCGGGGCCGCTACCGGCTCTAGTTGCTCCTCACGTACAGTTAACCCTGCTAACAAACGGGTCAAGGTTGCTAAATCCTCCTGCCCAGTCGCACTTCTTCCACTAGACAGTCCACTATTCGGCTGGGCACTTTGATCTGCGATGGGGTTTGTCCAGGGGGTCGTGTCAGCCAGGCGATGCCAGTGAACTCGAATGAGTACAATCAGGCGATTGATCTCCGCATCCATCCGCAGTGCCTCACCAAGAATGTCATTCAGCAAGGAAGGGTCGTCAGGGTACTCGTCCGACAATTCCAATGGAGGGTACCAAGGTTCAGGACCCTCCAGGGTTTCGGCCAGAAACCCTCTACCCTGGGAGTGCTGTTTCAACTCCCACCCGGGACCCTGGCGAACCCTCCAGGGCTCCAGCCAGGCAGGTAAAAAATTGAGGAGTGATTCGTGCCAAGATGTGAGCACTTGTCCCCGTGGTAATCCCACAAACAGCATCCACAGACGAGGAGTCCAAAAGAGAGCTGATTTATTGGAAAACATACAGGTTTGCAGAGCTACAGGTAAATTGGCACGAATGGCAACGGGAGCACAGTGTAGGGCCTATAAGGGAAAGTATCAGCCACAACGGGTCATGGCAGCCCCCCCTCAAATGAGGAGATAGCATTCCCATGGGAGATAACGCTCCCGTTCCCACGGGAGATAGTGCTGGAACAGGAATTCAGCAGTTAGCAAGTTCGACCTTGAAAGGCACCTGGTGGAATCGAAACTAAACCATTCTCAGTCTGACAGGCTGCTGAAAGCAGTGGAAAGCAGGCCTGACAGCTCCAGGACAGGTGCAGTATAACCCATCATCGTGGGCCTGCCACATTGGCAACTGTCTTTCTATTCCTCTCTTTGATTCCTAGACTATGTTGGTGTGTGTATGATATTTGGGTGCTTGTGCACACATTTTATTAAGTAAACTCTTGAAACTAAATCCATTGTCTCGGCTTTATTCTTTGACTCACAGTTTGGACTCCCTTAGACATAGGTTTAGAGCCTGTGGGTTATGCCTCTACCTGGTTATTGATTTGCTAATTTCCCCATAAATATTCATAACCAAGCAATTTGGCTAACACTCTCCCCCAATTCAGTCATCCATAGGTGATTGTTGGGGCAGAGTATAGAAGGGATGCACATTTGAACGTGTATCCCCTTGAAGGTAATGGAGAACATAGGGATGATGCATGTCTGAATGTTGTTCATCAACACTGCATTTTCAAATGGATAAAACAGTGAAATACAAAACTGTGTTTCTTAAATTCATTTCAAAAACAAAGATGGATAGAAATTTCAATAAACAGAACAAGTGGCATGTGGTCAGAGCAGAGAGGGAAGCATCTTCTAGACTGCAGTCCTGATCTGGTTTTCCCTCACCAGGGCTACTCTGGTCATAGTGCAATCAGGATGATCATTCCACACTGCCTGTTTTTATGTTGAGCTTCCCTGTGTGTGTGTGTGTGCGTGTGCGCGCGCGCGTGTGATACTTTTGTTTACAGACTGTTCAGTTTTCAGCTATTTGTTTTGTTTTCTTTTGTTTGCACTTCTGCTGTTGCACTGGAGTAATGAAGCAATTAAACACCTCCATTGGTCCCCATTGGCTTATGTAATTATTGCCCCCAAAGCTATACCTTGCAAATCATACCTTGCCTACCTGTCTGTGTTTTCATTGATTAGTTGCTTTTCCCTGTTTGGTTGTTTTGATTGGCTGTGCTGCCCTTCCTTCCCTTTTTGAATTATGGACAGTATCTAAAGAATTCAGCACAGCTATGATCATGGCCAATTGTAGGGCCAAAGGGATATTACTTTGGAAGGTTATTGTTGAGGTTTTTCAGTGCACCCTTACACTAATCCTATTCTTTGGTTCTTGTAGGTTATCCGGGCTGTGCAACCGTGGTCTTGGAATTTTCTTTCCTGACGTTTCGCCAGCAGCTGTGGCAGGCATCTTCAGAGTAGTAACACTGAAGGACAGTGTCTCTCAGTGTCAAGTGTGTAGGAAGAGTCAGAGAGGGGTTGGGTTTGAGCTGAGTACTGTCCTGCAGACGTAATGTGCTAATCATTGTCCTGTAAGTATCAAGATAATGCACTAATGAGAGTGTGGTATGTTAATATGGAAGCATTGGGACAAGATTGATAATCTCACCTACAGAAAAATGGAACAGGGGTTAACCAGCCATACTTCCAGACAGAAGCAAAAGTTTAATAAATTACAGGAAAGAAGACAGACCAGTCCAAAACTTGACAACAAACGGATTATCTTCAATCTAACAGACCGACAACTCTCACCTGAAGAAACTTCCATCTTAGCCAAGCGAGGAAACTTTGCAGTCACTCCCACCCAAATTCCGGTGGAAGACATCATTGCAAATGTAGAATCTGCCATTCATAATCTACCTGAAGAAGATGCTGAGGAAATAAGAGGAGAGACAGCAAGAATTCTACGAAAAGCAAAGCCCCCTGCTAGCAATATAACACGCAAGGAGAGAAACGCCATCAAGACCCTCAATGCAGATCCAGAAATCATTATTCTACCAGCTGACAAAGGCAATGCCACAGTAATCATGAAAACAGAAGTACAAAAAGAAGATTGAGGAACTTCTGGACCCTGCCACATACAAAAAACTAAAACGAGATCCAACTTGCAAAATAACCAGGAAAACTAGCATTCTGATCAAGAATTCCACTCTTCATCCCGACACACACAGAAAACTATGCAAGACAGAAGCATAACCACCACGATTATATGGACTACCTAAAATTCATAAGGATTCCGTCCCACTCCGACCCATCGTGAGCGCCATTGGTTCCCCAACATATGAATTAGCTAGATATTTGACCACCCTCCTACAGGACCACATTGGAAAAACCACATCTTACATCAAAGATTCAACTCACTTCATCAACAAAATCAGTCCGTTGAGACTCAATCCACAGTATATATTAGTCAGTTTTGATGTTGTATCCCTCTTTACCAAGGTTCCAGTAAAAGACACAATCTCATTGATTAACCAGATTTTTCCAGAAGATATAACAGCCTTATTTCACCATTGTTTGACCACAAGTTATTTCCTATGGGATCAAGAATTTTATGAACAGATTGATGGAGTAGCTATGGGAAGTCCACTCAGTCCAGTAATAGCAAATTTTTACATGGAATATTTTGAAAAGACAGCATTAGAATCGGCACCTTACAAACCTACAGTCTGGTTCAGATTCGTAGATGATACATTTACCACTTGGAGCCATGGTGAAGAAAAATTAATGGACTTTCTAAACCATCTTAATAATATCCATCCAAACATTCCATGGAAAAGGAAATTGAGGGTAAACTCCCATTTCTTGATACCCTTGTCATCCGTAAAACAAACTTTCAGTTAGGTCACAAGGTCTACTGGAAACCAACTCACACAGATCGCTACTTACACAAAAACTCCAACCACCACCCCCGACAGAAAAGAGGAATAATCAAAACATTAATGGACCGTGCAAGACGGATCTGTGAACCACAGTTTCTCAAGGAAGAAACTAATCATTTAAATCACGCACTGCTAGCAAACGGCTATTCCAAGAATGAAATCAGAAGGGCCATTAAACCAAACAAAAATCAGAAAACTCAGGAAAAACAGTCTCCCATAGGAAAGGTATTCTTGCCATTTATTAAAGGAGTCACTGACAGGATGGAGAAACTTTTGAAAAAACATAACCTACAGTGTTTAAACCCACCAAGAAAATACAACAAATGCTACAATCAGCAGAAGACAAAAGAGACCCCCTCAAGTCTGCAGGAGTATATCGTATACCTTGCAGCTGTGGAGAAGTTTACATCGGGACCACAAAACGCAGCATACAAACAAGGATAAAAGAACATGAAAGATACTGCAGACTTGGCCAACTTGAGAAATCAGCAGTGGCTGAACATGGACTGACACAAACAGGACACAGGGTCTTATTCCAAGACACTGAAAGACTGGACAATTCTACCAACTATTTTGTCAGATTGCACAGAGAAGCCATTGAAATTCATAAACATCAGCACAACTTTAACAGAAAAGAAGAGAGTTTAAGAATGAATAAGGCTTGGCTTCCTGCCCTGAAAAACCTCCAGACTAACAAAGGCTACAGTCAACAATAGCCATGCAGATTAGCTTTGGATTTCACACATTACCAGATCATTTCAGGATACAATGCTTCCATATTGTCAGGCCTGCATCTCAGTTGCCGTTTACTTTCACTTTCCCGTCAACCAGACTCAAGGACTGTTATGCCCACTGTTATGCCTACTGAACACCGGCAGGATTCAAGGACTGTTATGCCTACTGTTATGCCTACTGAACTCTGTTTGAAGCTCTGGGAACACTGCTTTGTTTATGATATGTAATCTCTCGCCTTCCAAGTGCTTCTATAATACCAAGTTCCAGCCAGGCAGCCTCATAGCTATCACCCTTTTCTTCATGCTCTGTAATCCTATTTAGACCAAGTAAAAACCAGCTTCTTTTGGACCTGGCTGTCTCTGATGTGGTTTTTTTGGTTCTGATTTAGGCCAAGGGCTCACATTGTGACAGCTATCACTTTTCTTTTCTCTCTTCTCATTTGCCTGGCTAGAGCCCCGGAGGGTTCGCTAGGCGCTCGGATTGGAGCTGGGACGGTGCTCTTCGAGTTGTTTGCCCGTGGCTGGAGCCCCTGTGTGGTTCGCCCGGATCCCGGGGGGGAGCTTGGTCGCTCCTCAGACAGTGGGTTCCTCGCCGGAGCCCTGGAAGGGTCCCATCCTTGATACCTTCCTTTGAGGACGCCCTAGACAAAGTTCATCGGGCAGACGTGGAATGTAACCGCCTGACTGGACTTGTACGGGCACAGCGCGGAGGCCAGCGCCCGCCACGACCTCCAAGCATCAGATTATCTAGTGGAGGATGCTCGACTGGCCCGGGTGTGCGGAGCCGGGCCAAAAGGACTGGCGAAACAGATGGTTGTGCTCTTCCACGGAATGACCTCGATCACCACTTCAGTGGCCGGAATTGCTAAGCTGTCAACCCCCGCCTTTGGTGTCAGCACAGCGACCTTAGCGGTTCAGGTCCAGCCGTGACCGGATCTTCCGGATCGAGCCGGACCTATTTCGGCATGGGAGCAGGAGGCTCTGCCACTAGTTACCACAGCCCTGACCACCAAACTTGAAGCGGATCAAGTTTTGGCGGATCGTAAGGGGGTCAAAGAGGACTTGCACTATGAGGAAACTCTCTGGGCTGCAAACCTCCGAATCAGCCAGCCCCATCGCTTAGGTGATGCGGGCGAGGATATGTTTTTGTTCCAACAGCACAAACGGGAACACATAGACCGAGTGGCCCGCTTGCAGGATCAAATGCACCTTTTGCTTCACAACAACGACTGCTTGCAGCAGATACAAGCCGTACCGGGTGGCTCGGACCCAGCTCCACAACCAGGGACTCCTGATCAGGTTCAACCGCAGCAACCTGCGGCGCCTCTGGGCGGACCGCCCGTGTTGCCAGTAGCTCCAGCAGTGCCTGTGGCACCAGGAAACCCCGGAGCTCCCGTCCTGCCGCCGCCAGGGAGGCCAGGGGCCCCGTTCCTTGGATCTACACCAGCACCCGTACTACCTCCAGTCCCATGGAGACCACCCAAACTGAAGATCTCTTTTGCCGGCTCGACAGAGATACTACCCCGTCAGCGACCCAAGGAGAGGGGAAGCCAGAAGCCTCCCCCCAAAGCTTCCACTCCCTGCCCGCGGAGATCAGCACGACCCCCTCAGGATCGCGAGTCCCGATTCCAAAGGGGGGCCTGTCTTGTTTGTGGCGCTATGGACCACTTTGTTTCAGCATGTCCTCAACGCCTGGAATTCCCTCGACCGAACGCATCGCCCCGAGCTCGGGGACGACCTCAACGCAGAGGCACCGCGGCCACCTGCAGTACAGCACCGGAACGGCCAACACCCTCTGCACTTCCTACTTCTGCAGACCCCTCCGGGTCACGGATTACAAGTGCCCCAGTGGGGGACAATTCTCCATCTTCGGACAGGGATCATCCCTGGGATACCCCAGCATTAAACTTGGACTCGCCTCCTGAACTGGCACAAAACCGGGGACGACCTCAACGAGGAGGCACCGCGGCTGCCCGCAGTACAATGCCGGGACGGCTCACACCCTCTGCACTTCATTTCGGAGACTCTCCCGATCTTCCTACTTCTACAGACCCCTCCGGGTCTCGGATTACAAGTGCCCCAGTGGGGGACAATTCTCCATCTTAAGACGGGGATCATCTCCAGGTTACCCCAGCGCTAAACCTGGACTCGCCTCTTGACCTGTCAAATAACCGGTCACAGTCTGCGGTGAATGGAGCATCCCCGCAGACCCCCGCAGTTTCTCCTGCAATACCCAAGAAACCGGTGAAGGTGAGAGAAGTAGAAAATACGGTGTATGTGGATGCAGTGTTGCAACACTATAAAGGGGGTCCCCAACTGCCTGTCAAGGCACTTATTGACTCTGGCTGCGGCCACACTTTAATCAGTGAGGCCACATTTGCAGCCCTCAAAGTCAAGTCCGAGGCTTTACCAGCTCCTGTCCAATTCGCCCAGATGGATGGGAGCCCTTTTAAGGGGGGACCAGTCGATCATCTCACACGGGGAGTAGTGATGGGTATTGGTTCCCATTGGGAGCAAATAGACTTTACCATAGCCCCCATCCGATTCGAAGTTGTCCTAGGGATTAATTGGCTTAAAGGACATAGTCCTTATATAGACTGGGAAACAGATACTATTTCCTTTGCCAATCCCAAGTGCGAACAGCACCGACAGGGAGTCGCGGTGATGCCTCCACCCGCTCCGGCTTTAACCTCCAATACCGCATCGCCACAGCCTTTGCCCGACGTGTACAGAGACTTTGCAGATGTCTTTGATGTTAAAGAATGTGATGCCTTGCCCCCCCACCGTACCACTGACTGTACAATTGAGGTGGTGAAAGATTGCACACTGACTAAAAGCAAGATTTACCCCATGAGCGTTTCTGAACGTGCTGTGTTACGTGACTTTTTGGATAAAAATCTCGCTCGAGGGTTCATTCGACCATCGAACGCTCCCAACTCAGCCCCAGCATTTTTTGTCCGGAAAAAGGAGGGTGACCTGCATTTATGCATTGACTTCCGAAAGCTTAATGCAGTTACCCAAGCCAACGCCTACCCCATACCGTTGATTTCAGATATTATGGGGCAATTACAGGAGGGTCGCGTTTTCTCCAAGTTGGACTTAGTGGAAGCTTATTATCGCATCCGTATCCGCGAGGGAGACGAACCCCTCACTTCTCTAGCTGTTTTGGAATGTATGAATTTCTTGTGATGCTTTTCGGATTGAAGGGGGCCCCGGGGGTCTTCATGCAACTCATTAACGAATTCCTCCATGATTTGCTGTACCGCGGCGTGGTAGTTTATTTGGATGATATTCTTATTTATTCGAAAACCATGGAGGAACATATTGTTCTGGTCAGAGAGGTTTTACAACGGCTGCGTAACCACCAGCTCTATGCAAAACTGTCTAAATGCGAATTTCACCAAAAGCAGATCACCTTTTTGGGGTACATAATCTCTCATCGTGGCCTTAGCATGGACCCCGCTAAAGTCCAATCGGTACTTGACTGGACTCCGCCCTCCACCCGCAAGCAAGTGCAGCAATTTCTGGGCTTTGATAATTTCTACCGCGGTTTCATTCCCAATTTTGCTCAAGTGGTGCTGCCAATCACTGACCTCCTGAAAACGAAGGGTAAAGGGGTTTCTGCAACGTTGCCCTCTGCCAAAATTCTGTGGACTGATCAATGCCAATCTGCCTTTGTAGCCCTCAAACGGCTTTTCACTTCTGAACCAGTCCTGCAGCACCCAGACCCAAACCAAATGTTTATTGTACAGGTCGATGCGTCCGACGTAGCCATGGGGGGCCCCTACTCCAGAGAGAACCGGACGGTCTCCTGCACCCCTGTGCCTACTTCTCAAAGAAGTTTGCACATTCCCAATTAAACTGGCCCATTTGGGAAAAGGAAGCATCAGCCGTCCACCATGCCCTTACTCTGTGGAGGCAATTCCTGGAGGGGTCCGGGGTCCCCTTTGAAGTTTGGACCGATCACAAAAATCTAGCTGCCCTCACGGGAACCCATAAATTGTCTGCAAAACAACAGCGTTGGGCGGACTTCTTTGCTCAATTCCGTTTTGTTCTCAAACATGTGCCCGGGAAACAGAACGTGCTTTCAGATGCCCTATCCCGGTTGCCTCAATACCCAGTAAAACGTGATCTGCCGACAAACTTTGTTTACCCCGGCGCAAAGGGAAGCCCTGCCCCTGCTGGTCGTGCAAACCCGGTCCCAAACCCGGCTCCAGCAGGGGAACCATACCGTGGCCGACAAGGTATCCAGCCCTAACCAGCAGGCTCCCTCGCCTGCCCCCCTTGCGCCACCTGTATCCAGCGCTCCACAGCAACCAATCTCTCCTCCCCCTCCACCACCACCAGCTCCTGGTTCACCCCCTCCCTCGAAAGGAGAGTGGGTGATCATCTCCAATACCTTCTTGGACTCCCTGCGGGCTCAGTGCCTAGCCGAATGCACTGCCCAAACCTTGCCCCAAGGTGTACTTGAGCAAGGTGGTTGTTGGTACAAAGACTCAAAACTATACGTGCCTAAGATACTTCGAAGAGAAGTTCTGCAGTTGGTCCATGGAGCTAAAACTGCGGGACACTTTGGGTTCCTGAAAACCCTTCACCTGTTGCACAGACAGTTTTGGGGGGAATGCGTTCTGATGTGGACTCCTTCATTCGCAGCTGCCCTATCTGTGCTACAGTTAAACGATCTCAAGGCAAACCTCCAGGACTACTGCAACCGCTGGAAATTCCCAGCAAGCCCTGGGAAGTGATTGCCATGGATTTCATGACGGATCTCCCCCTTAGTGGAGGTAAAACTGTACTATGGGTTATTACTGACTTATTTTCAAAACAGGTACATTTGGTTCCGTGTGCGGGTATTCCCTCCGCCCCCAAGTTGGCCCGCCTCTTTGTGTCACATGTTTTCCGTCTACATTCGTTCCCGCGCAAGATAATCTGCGACCGCGGAAGTAGTTTTGTAGCTAAATTCTGGAAGGCGTTCCTTAAGCTGGTGGGGGTGGAGCAAGGATTGTCAACTGCTTACCATCCCCAAACGGATGGACAAACCGAACGTGTCAATGCTGTATTAGAATGTTATCTACTTTGTTATGTCAATTACCACCAGGATGACTGGGTTGACCTATTGCCTTTTGCAGAATATGCGTACAATAATGCTGTCCATCAGTCTACAGGGTTCAGCCCTTTCTATGCTGTGTACGGCCAGGACTTCGGTCCTATTGCCCCGGTGGAAGTACCTGAGGGGGAGGGGGATCAGGATGTAGCCTCTTGGGCGCATGCCCTCCGCACCACTTGGCCCTGGTTGGTAAGCAACCTAGATAGAGCCAAGCGCAAATATAAAGTGCAGGCAGATAAGCATCGCTCCCCCAGCAAGGATTTCCAGGTCGGTGAATTAGTGTATCTTTCCACTAAAAACCTGCGATCCACTCGACCTTGCCATAAGCTGAGTGCCAAATACATCGGACCCTATCCCATTGCCCGGATCATCAATCCTATCACTGTGGAGCTGACCCTCCCCAAAACCCTGAGACGTATCCACCCTGTCTTCCATGTCAGCCTCCTTAAACCTCATGTCGCCTCCTCGGACTGGCACCCGGAGCCACCTCCCAAGCAGCCCGTGATGGTGGGGGGGAGGAGCATTTTGAAGTATTAAAAATCCTAGATTCACGTATACGGCATGAATCCCTGCAGTACTTAATTCGCTGGAAGCACTTCCCGCCTGCCTACGATAAGTGGGTGTGTGCACAGGATGTCTCCACCCCGTACTTAGTAACTGCCTTCCACCCCGCCTACCCGGATAGACCGTCCCCCTTGCAAGGCGGGAGGGGGCCTTAAGGGGGGCAGGATGTCAGGCCTGCATCTCAGTTGCTGTTTACTTTCACTTTCCCGTCAACCAGACTCAAGGACTGTTATGCCCACTGTTATGCCTACTGAACTCCGGCAGGATTCAAGGACTGTTATGCCTACTGTTATGCCTACTGAACTCTGTTTGAAGCTCTGGGAACACTGCTTTGTTTATGATATGTAATCTCTCGCCTTCCAAATGCTTCTATAATACCAAGTTCCAGCCAGGCAGCCTCATAGCTGTCACCCTTTTCTTCATGCTCTGTAATCCTATTTAGACCAAGTAAAAACCAGCTTCTTTTGGACCTGGCTGTCTCTGATGTGGTTTTTTTGGTTCTGATTTAGGCCAAGGGCTCACACATATTAACATACCACACTCTCATTAGTACATTATCTTGATACTTACAGGACAATGATTAGCACATTACGTCTGCAGGACAGTACTCAGCTCAAACCCAACCCTTCTCTGACTCTTCCTACACACTTGACACTGAGAGACACTGTCCTTCAGTGTTACTCCTCTGAAGATGCCTGCCACAGCTGCTGGCAAAACGTCAGGAAAGAAAATTCCAAGACCACGGTTGTACAGCCCGGATAACCTACAAGAACCAATGAACTCTGACCGTGAAAGCCTTCGACAATAATACTGTTCTGTTCACCAATAAAGCATTTTGCTTTGTTTATACTCCATTATTACTGTGCAACAATTTTGTTTACAGAAAGTGTGAGTTTTGGGGGAAATGCCATACACCAAACAGGTGATTCTTTCAGCCAGCACCACCTCTGCTTGCCCGCCAGCAAGAGGCTTATTGGGCTGTAGGCTGCAGGCTGCACGCCCACAATGCATACAGAATTTGAAAATGGCACACAGGCATGGTGCTCAGGTGTACTCTAAGGAATATTCCATGAGGCAACAAGGCAAGAACTAGCTGCTTGTTTTGAGTCTCCTGATTGGCCATGATGGTTTGTTCAGCACAGGGCAGTCTACTGCTGCCCCACTGTAATGCTACCATGCAATTTTATAAAAAATGAAATCACTGCCTATTGCACCCCATGACAAAATAGCAATGTTGGCAGAGCACTGTGAAATGGCTCCAGATTTCAGACTGGCAAAAAACCAAAATGAAGCCATTTCAGAAAAAAAGGTCAGGGGGAAACAGGTTTCAGAACAAGCAGGGGAAAAACAAAGAAGAAACAAGAAAGGGAAATGAGGTGGAAATGGTATGTAAACTGGAATATTAGGGCTGTCTGGAAGTCACCACAGAGAAACTCCCGTTCTTCCTGCCTTCCAGTTTCTTCTCCCCATCCAAGTTTAGTGTGCTGCAGTTGGCAGCTGTTAATGTGACAAGTGTGGAGCTTATGGCATCTGGTGCAGCAGTAGCAATCACCCACTGCCTGTAAGAACAATGAGGAGAGGGAGAGAAGCAGGGCAGCGGTGGCGGTGCTCTCACGGAAATTGATAGGAACTGAGATAATAACGGGAGGAAATGATGAAGGTAATGAAAAGGAATCCATTTTTTGAAACACAAATGAAACACGCCTCTACAATACATTATTTCTTGATGGAATGTACAATTGGATACTCTACCAAAAGTTCATCCACAATTTATAACCACAGCCACAGTTCCCTGAGCAATGGGGACATGCTGTCCCCCCCCCCCGCTACATTTAGAGTAAGGCAACAGAAGAGCTTTGATTGCCCTCGATGGTCTTGACACATAGCTAAACTTGGTGGTGCATTTGGTGGCACTGTGACATCATGTTCACTACACGACCCACAATTGTTAGAGATTAGGGATGTTACTGAATGTTGTGACAAGTGTGGTTTGATTGGAAAGTTCTAAATTTTTGAATTGTTTCTTCATACTTAGGACAAAACCACAGCTATCTTTTTCTCAACCCATATTAACAAAAAGTGATAGAAGTATTGCCATTAAAAATGATTATTTTTTTCTTTAAGCTTCTTTACAAGATTTTGAAATGGCATTTAATGATGACATTTAAATGGCATCAAAAAGTTTAACATAAAATGGCATTAAAATGCCACACAAATATTGTAAAAACAAACAAATACAAATTGAAAATATTTCTTCATTATTTAAAACATTTTTATGCAAACTTTCCACCCTGTTTAGGGTCCCTAAAGTGCAAACAATTAAAACAAGCTTTTGAAACACATGGTATAAAAACAACTAAAAAACAGTTGAACAAAACACATACAAATTTTAAAGAACACATAGACAATTAAAACTCATATACAGGAAGGAAGGTCAGTGAGGGAATGCCAAATGAAATAGATAAATCTTCACCTGCTGGTGGAAGGCTATGACAGGGGGTGGGGGGATAGACAAATCTCCCTAGGAATGGAATTCCATAATTTTGGTACCATGACTGAGAAGACCCTTTCTTGGGTTGCCACCTGTCTAGCCTTAGACAGTGAAGGCACCCAGAGAAAGACCCCTTAAGACAATGCCAGTGGCCTTACGGTCCATTGGTCCCAAGGTCAATGCCAGCATCTTGAATTAGACCCGGGAGCTACTTGGGAGCAGTGTAAGTGGAATAATGTGCCCCCCACCCATGACTTCAGTTCAGCATTCTGACTGCAACACTCTCTACCAACTGCAGGTTCTGAACACTTTTCAAGGGCATGTACAGCACATTTCAGTAGTCTAATCTACATATGTTACCAGTGCATATACTACATCAGAAATCTTTTTTTTTTTTTTTTGCCTAGAAAAGGCCACCACCCATTCACCAGTCAAAGCGGGCAAAAAACATCTCTGGCTCTGATCAAACAGTGGTCTCAGAAGCACTCCCTAAGCTACAAACCTGTTCTTTTAGGGGGAGTGCAACCACATCCAGAATGGGAGACATATCAATTCCTGGGCCAATCCTTCTGCTAGGGATGCCAGCTTCCAGGTGGGACCTGGGGATTCCATGGAATTACAGCTCATCTCCAGACTACAGCTCCCTTGGTGAAAATGGATGCTTTAAAGGGTGGACTCTATGGCATTATACCCCACTGAGGTCCCTGTTCTCCCCAGGAGGATCAACAGGGTCACACACACCCTGTCCATCTCTCAGTGCAGTTCGTCCACTAGGGTTAACAAGGCTGTTTCAGACCCCTAATCAGGCTTGAAACCTCATTGGAAAGGATTCAAGCAATCTGATTCATTCAAGAATCCTTGGAGCTGTCTTGCCACCACTTGTTCAGTCAATCTCGCTTAAGAATGGTATTTGAGTGTGGATGGTATTCAAATCTCCTGGGTCTAGAGTAAGTTTCTTTAACATTGGGTGCACCACTGCATATTTCAAGACAGGTGTGACCATCCCCTATCTCTTTTTTTTTAACATTTATCTGTTTGTTTATTTTTAAAAAGAAAAAGAACTTAAAATCCAGCAACTAAATATGCTTTAAAAAAAAGAAAGATAAGAAAAAAGATATACATAAAGACAAAAATATAACAACACCGGGGGTGGATCTATACATGTTTCTATAAATGGATACCAAATATGTAAAAATGTCCATATGTGCCATGCATTCAAGTATAGATAGAGTTCTACAGTCTTTCCAATGTTGTAATACAAGTCTTTTAGTAAGGGCACGGAGGGTTCATTTTCATTGACTATCAGGTAACTCCAAAAAGATGGGCAGATAGTTTAAAAGTACATAAGTATCCTCAAAAATCAATGAACATCTATACACCATTGATATGAATAATAACTTCCCAGAAAAACAAATCTGGACACACCAAAACTATATGTTTAAGGAATGTGTCAAGAAGGCATTGTCTCCCAGACCCAATAACCCACCACCCCTCAACAGATTTAAATCATAAGGAATGGCAAAGTTCATACAAGCGGTTGGTAGGCCTCAGACTTCCTGTCCACATTCTCAGAGTGATTAAACTGAAAAATACCCCATATAAAAAGACAAGCCATCACTTTGAAGAAGAGGAAGAGTTGGTTTTTATATGCCGACTTTATCACTTAAGAAAGAATCAAACCAGATTACAATCACCTTCCCTTCCTCTCCCTACAACAGACACCCTGTGAGGGTGGGGCTGAGAAAGTGTGACTAACCCAAGGTCACCCAGCTGGCTTCATGTGTAGTAGTGGAGAAACAAATCCAGTTCACCAGATTAGCCTCCGTAGCTCATGTGGAGGAGTAGGAATCAAACCCGGTTCTCCAGATCAGAGTCCACCACTCCAAACCACCGCTCTTAACCACTACACCATGCTGGCTCTCTTTGTTAAAATGTGACAATATCACCGCTAATGTAGAGTCCAAATAGGCAGGATAAAAATGGTCTTGAGAAGCCAGTTAAAAATAAGCCATCAGACATAAACACCACAAAAAACTATCCATAAAACAAACACAGGACCAGAATCAGATCATTAAAAAAAACTTGGTAAGATAAAACACCTAATTAAAAAAAGTAAAAAGATGTGTTTTGGCCTGGCACCTAAAAGATAGCCAAGTCGGTGCCAGGCGAGCCTCAAGGGGGAGGGCATTCCAAAAGCAAGGGGCCACCACAGCAAATGTCCTGTCTTAGTCACTATCCACCTTACCTCTGAAGGTAGAGGCACAGAGAAATGGGCTTGAGATTCAGGTCTTTACTGGTATGCTTGATAGTATAGGAGGAGAAAGTCCTTCAGGTACTCTGACCCCAAACCATTTATAGCCTTAAAGGTAAGAACCAACACTTTGAATTATGCCCAGAGACAAATGGGTAACCACTGCAGATCTTTCAGCACACTGTTGATATAATCCCTTTAACCAATCCCTGAAAATAGCCTGGCATTTTGGACAAACTGAAGTTTCGGGACTGTTTTCAAAGGCAGCTTTGAGTGTGTGTTTTTCCATTTCAAGTTACTGTTTTGTTTTGTTTTTTAAACTGAGGACACATTGGTACATCCCTAGCTCAGATCATGTTTTGAAGAAAAGAAGAAGCCCTAAAAATAGTGCTGAAGCAGCAGCATATTGAGGCTGTGAGCAGGCTTGGGAAAAGTGCAAAAGACCACTGAAACACAATATTTTTCAAGAGGGTTTTGGTACCCCTCAAATGTATGCGATGAAAACTAAACCACACAAAATTTGCTGCTGTACAAGTTGTAGCCCTGCTTAATTCATATGTGATATATGTATTCCTAATGACAGTTCAAAGTATGCTTATATCACCATTTTTCCATTGTAATCTCCCAGTACCTTATTGTACCTGTCTAGAGTCATTATTAATATTACTTGGAGCAAAGTGGACATCTGAATGTTCCATTGAAGGGAGCCAATTCCCTGTAAACAATTACGGCCAAGTGGTTGCCATAAACACCTTGTGAACCAGAGCTTGGCTTCACATTTATAGCAAGCCACCACCTGTCAAAAATGCATAAGATTAACAGTTCTGAAGCCACTCCTAGTAGAAAGAAACTTGAATTTGAGCCAATTGTCATCATTTCAACATGTAACCACCCCCAGTTAAAGGTGACTCATTTTTAATGTAGGCAAACTACTTTTACACTTGTTTAAAAAAATGCATCCAAACATATAACTTTTGTTATATGAAAAGTATTAGATTCTCCCTCAACTCAAAAGCTTCTTAAAGGGAAACATATTAATGTTTCAAATATCTAGGCTTTCATTAATAACTCAAAATAATGTTCCAGTTTACAGGGTACACTGTGACGCAGAGTGGTAAACTGCAGTAATGCAGTCCAAAGCTTTGCTCACGACCTGAGTTCAATCCTGACGGAAGCTGGTTTCAGGTAGCTGGCTCAAGGTTGACTCAGCCTTCCATCCTTCCGAGGTCGGTGAAATGAGGACCCAGCTTGCTGGGGGTAAAGGGAAGATGACTGGGGAAGGCACTGGCAAACCACCCCGTAAACAAAATCTGCCTTGGAAACATTGGGATGTGACGTCACCCCATGGGTCAGGAATGACCCAGTGCTTGCACAGGGGACCTTTACCTTTACCTTACAGGGTACACAGAGGAGTAAACAAACAAAATGGTATATCGTCATCTTCTGTCCCTCCAGCCCTCTCAGAGCAAGTTGAAGACCTTTTTGTTGTGGGCCGCCCTCTCGCCTAATTTGAGAGGGGGGGGGCACAAGGTGTGTTGAATTTATGCCTGCTTGAGTTCTATGTTAAATGCAATAAATTGTTGCGTGAAAAAATAGATTTTTGTTATTTTGTAAGCTGCTTTGTCAGTCAAAAGAGCAGATTATAAGTACAAAAAACAAAATAATTGTCAAAGTATCTACACTAAATGCAGTGCTGCCATGCCAAATCTTCACTTGTGAAAATCAGAACCTTCAAGATTGGTTGTCTGCAGAAATGCAGCTGTTTGTCCATTAGTAAAGAAGGTAGGTCATATGCTTCATCACAGCGTTTTCATAATTATGGATACTGTATTACATCAGCTTTCTTGCTAATTTAATTTCTTTATGGCCCCAGCTTTTATTTCTTCACATTACTATCAATATAAACTTACTGGCATTTTGCCATCTGTGCTACTCGAAGGCAGATTTCGGAAAATCCCTCCGTCTGGCAGGCTCTGCCCTTGGGGCAACAAGTGTATTGAAACGGTTGCTAATGTCTTATTTTATTTTAGCTTCTACACAGAATCTCATAATGAACTTTTAAGCCCCCTGTTGGTTAATAGACAGAATGTCTCAGATTCTTTTAACGTTTCCTATTTATTGAACAATCATTCGCCCCATATATTGGAAACGGTGGCACAGTTTTTAAAGTTTTTTAAAAGCCCGCCAAACAGCTAATTAGATGGCAGTATCAACAAACAGCGCTATTCAATGTAACTGTCTTTTATCTATTCTATAAAGGGCACTTTTTAATATCTCCAGTCTTTTTGTACCCTTCTGTATTATGTTTTTATGCCAATAAAGGAAAGATGCTGATACTGGCATTTTGAAGTCAACTACCAAGCTCAAAGTGCATTCTGTGGGAGTCTGAGTCTTGTTTGGGCCAGGGCTCATCGACGAGTGTGCGTAGGTTTATGTTTACCATATTTGGGGCTTGCTTCATCCACATATTTTAGAAAACCTCACCTGATTGGCTTCCTTACTGCAGCCCTCCTGATACAATGCTTTGGTCCCTACACATCATATGATCCCCAGCATAGCCTTTTTTGCTGGTCCTTCCTTTTTCATCAACAGAGAAAAATGAAACTACTGCATATCTGCATATCAATTGTGTACAGTGATTACGCTTGTTATAACAGGTGCAGAGCTCTCACAAACACTTGCCTATGTAGTCTTTGCCCAAAATGCAATGCTCTGGGACCAATCTTGCTTTGATCTACCCTCAATACTGTCCAGAGCCATCAGCACAATGCAAAGTGTCTACTGACTTTCTTCAGTAACATGACGATCCTGGGATGAGGGTTATATGGATTCTGTTCACCTGGAAGACGAAAAGCATGCAGCCAAATTATGTGAAACATTTCTTTCAATTTTTGTCCTGCTCTCAATCTAATTAGCACGAGACTGATGTTCAGCTGGGAAATATTTTCAGCTGGCCTATGCTGCTCTGGTTCAGCATTTCACTCTCCTCTGGAAGCACACAGAAGCAAGGTCTTAACTAAGTGCAGAAGACGGAGAAGGGGAAGATGGCCTGGAGATTGTGGAACAGTTTCCTTGATGGACTGATTTTGCTTCGAGGGGCAGAGGCAAAAAGAATCATGTTTTTTTTTTAGTCTTAATTGCTGGCAATGCTTTCGTTCTTTCACGAATTGTCAACTGCAACTCAAGGGTCTGAGGCACAAGAAGTAGGAGGTTTAGAAATTATCAGCGTTGATTTATTTTCTATAAGTGATTGTTATCTAACTGCATTTAGCACCCCTTTCATTGTTTTTATTATTTATCACTTTATACGGCACCTAAAGGGGGCAGGATTTTACACAGAAAAGTGAGAGAGCAGATGTGTCAGGCCTAGCCTGTACAGGAAATGCAGGCAAGGTCTGACCAAATATGTTTATGCTTACTGCAGGTGCTGGCCAAGGTTAACTGTAGCAACTGCCAACTTGTGTTTTGACTCTGGACTCTGTGTGAATCTTATCTTCTCATAGCATCCAATGCTTTTGATGTCATATATACCCTGTACCATGCTCTTAGTTCTCATTAGTGCCATCTTGAATATCAGCTGCTGTTAACCTGTAGATTTTGCAAGAAATCAACTCTCTTTTGGACTATTCATCTGTGGATGTTGTTTATGGGATTGTCACGGGGCAAGTGCTCACATTATGGCACTAATCCTCTCCTTACCTTTTTTACCTGGATTTTAATCCCTGGCTAGAGCCCTGGAGGGTTTGCCTGGGTCTCAGGTTGGAGCATAAGCCATGCTCCCCGAGTGGACTGTCTGGCTGGAGCCCTAAGGGGATCTCCGGGACCTCGGGTGGAGCAGAGGACATGCTCCCCGAGCGCATAGACCATGGCTGGAGCCCTGGAGGGTTCCCCAGGACGCTCGTCTCCTCGATGTGAGCTGTGAGACTGTCAGGCCTGTATCTCGGTTTCTGTTTCTCAGAAGGTATCTCTGTGAGTTTCACTTCCCACTGTCCAGACCCAAGGATTGTTATGAATTCCTAACCCGTTTGAAGCTGTTTGTGTTTTGTAATCTCTAACCTTTTTCCATGCTTCATATTACCAAGCCTAGGCCAGCAGGCCTCATTGCTGACACCTTCTCTCATGCTCTGTTAACCTATTTTGACCAGTAAAAACCAGCTTCTTTGGACCTGACTGTCTCTGAGTGGTTTTTGGTTCAGATTTGGGCCAAGGGCTGACAGAGACGAGGACCCCGCTTTGTTGCAGGATGTTTTGGAAGAAACTCTGCAAACTGACACGGAGGCCAACTGGCTGCTTGGCTTCGTGAGCGACCAGTGGCGTCTGACTGAGGCGTCCCCCTGGAAGTCTGCGGACACTGATCAACTTGCCCAGGACGACCTTTAGCATCTGGACACTTTGCTCAAAGAAGTCCGGCTGGCACAAGAGGACCTAGCCACCTTCATTTGTTTGTTGGTGGAGCTCACGTCCATGAGTTACCACAAATGCCAGCAACCCCACTCCGGGGGCCTGAGGAGTTTTTTACTATGGTGGGAGTTGTAGGGGAAAATGTCCTGACAACCGTTCCCGATCCTGCTTGGTGCTAACAGGAAGCTCAGAACATGGCAGCCAGGACAGTTATGGTCCTCCTGGACTTGCCACCGGCTATGACAACGGCGGCCGACGTTGAGAAACTACTGGTCCCTGAGTTTGGCTCTACCTCAACGGATCTAGTTGCCCGGGTCTAACTGCTGTTGGACCAGCCCAAGGCGATTGAGTTGCTCTTGCAACAAGAGGACCTACTGATGTGTGACTATGACCAGCTACAGAGGACTCAGGCACCTCCAATACAACCACAAGCACCTCCGGCGCAACCGGCCCAGGTACCAGTGCTACCGGCACAGCCGGCTCCTGGACAACCAGTGCTCCCGGCTCAGCCGCTGCCTGGACAGCTGGTGCTACTGGTCTAGCTGCTCCCCGGACAACCACAAGCACCACCTCCCCCAGCCCCAATTTTGCAGTGGAATCAACCCTGTTTACGGGTAACTTATGATGGCTCTGTGGATACATTGCCCTGTTTTCTACACCAAGTGGACAGTTATATGAGAGAACAGGGGCATAATTTTCACACAGAAAATAGCAGAGTATGGTTCGTTTCCTCACTTTGGTAGGAAAGGCCGCGGATTGGATCGTCCTCCAGTTTGACACCCGGGCCCGATCTATCGGCTCTCTCAACGAATTTATGTGAGCGCTAAGGTGGCAATTTGAAGTCTTGTTCCAAGGGGAGAAGGCCAAAGCCGCCCTCCTCCAACTCTGTCAAGGATCCTCTTCAGTCAGAAATTTTGCTGATGAGTTTCAGAGACTTGCGAGTAAGATTGTGGATTGGACTGAGGCTACCCGGGTGCACTATTTCCGGGAAGCCTTACACCCTGAAATATTGAACTGGGCTTATATGCAACGGGATCCAGCCACCCTAGAGGAATGGATCCTGCTGGTGGAAGGAGTAGAAAGCCACCGCCAGTTCATCACTCTGGCCCGACGTCAGGCCAAGGAGGGAGGAAACCAGAAAACCCAGGGACGTATTCCGCTAGGGGCAGCAGGTCGACCCAATCATCTTGGTGATAATTGGTGAAGCAGCGCAAGTAGCATTCAACAATGGCATTCACCCTCTCCATCTGCCCCTACGTCTGGGGGTGGTAGGCAGAGGATAAACCCTGTTGTACCCCGACGATCCCCAAAGACACCTGCCAGAATTTAGAAAGGAATACTGAGCCTCTGTTGCTCACGATCTTCCGGGGAAATCCGTGCAGACGGAAAACCTGTTGCACGAAAAGGCGGGCTAATTTGGGGGCTGAGGGCAGTCCTTTACACGGAATAAGGTGGATCTGTTTTGAAAACAGATCCTGGGCCCAGACCCGGGCAGCAGTTTCCCCGTCTCCCCCTGTCCTCTTGCATGAGGAAGCGGCCGAACCCCCCCTGCTCACAGGGACCCCCTAGCAACCTGCCCCCTGCCACCCAGGCTAGGTGGGGGGAGGCCCTTTTGGAAGAATGAGGGGGGAAGTCTCTTGGGAGGGAGGAGGCAGGGATGCGACAGGACATCGATAGTTTTGTAAGGTCCTGCCCAACGTGCGCCACCAATAAATGCCTTATGGGGAAGCCGCCCGGTCTACTAAAACCCCTGGAGACTCCCTGGCGGGTGATCGGTATGGACTTTGTGACCAATCTCCCTCCCAGCCAGGGGAAGTCCATACTGTGGGTGATCACCTTATTCCATGCGAAGGACTGCCCTCAGCCCCCAAATTAGCCCGCCTTTTCGTGCAACAGGTTTTCCGTCTGCACGGATTTCCCCGGAAGATCATGAGCAACAGAGGCTCGGTATTCCTTTCTAAATTCTGGCAGGCGTTTTTGCCTACCACCCCCAGACAGATGGGCAGAAAGAGAGGGTGAATGCCATCGTTGAATGCTACTTGTGCTGCTTCACCAATTATCACCAAGATGATTGGGTCGACCTGCTGCCCCTAGCGGAATACGCCCATAACAACTCTGTTCACTCTGCTACTGGACAAAGCCCCTTTAAGATGGTCTATGGTATGGATTTCGACCCTTTAGGGGCGGTTGCTCTCCCGCCAGGAGGCAATCCTCCTGTGGTGTCGGCTTGGTCTAACACCGTCAGAAATACTTGGCCGGGGCTAGTAAAACAGTTGGATCAAGCTAAGGAATGGTACAAGGCGCAGGCTGACAAGCACAGAATTCCCCAGTGGGATCTGGTGGTCAGGGAGAAGGTGTACCTTTCCACCAAGAATTTAAAGTCTTTACGTCCTTGTCGGAAACTGTGTCAAAAGTATGTGGGTCCGTTTACTATATCTTGGGTAATCAATGACGTCACTGCTGAACTGAACCTCCCCAAGACCTTGCAGGGGGTACACCCCGTGTTTCACGTTAGCCTTCTGAAGCCCTTTTCTCCCGCTCCCGATTGGCACCCCAAACCCCCGGAGGCAACACCTATCAGGGTGCAGGGGGAACAGCATTTTGAAAATTCCAGGGTCCTGGACTCCAGGCTGCGGAGAGGTCAGCTGGAGTACCTGGTGCGCTGGAAACACTTGAACTCGAGTCATGATGAGTGGGTCACGGCAGAACACGTGAACGCTTCCTCTCTGATCGCCGAGTTCCATCAGAGTTGTCCCAACAAACCTGGGAACCCGGGGAGGGGGTCTTTAGAGAGGCGGAATGTCAGATAGGGCTTCTGACAGCTCCGTCCCCAAACAAGATGGTTTCCCCTCGAACAAGATGGAGTTCTCTGTGCACTCCTTCCCCCCCATTTTGCACATGAGCTCTGACCATGAATTTACAATTGTATTGCGACCCGCCCGCATAAATCTCCGATCTGATATTGGGTCCAGTGCACAAAGCCGAGAGCCCGGCCATCTCCTCCACTGATTGTTCACAATTGTTTCTGTTTCAGTTTTACTTAAGTCGTTACCGGCAGGAAACAACTACATTGTCTCTTTGTTCTTGTAACCCTATTGTATCAGCCCTATATATGTATCCATACTCCCCCAGTCATGTATTCCAGCCTTGCTCGTCTCTCTACTGAAATCACTGACTTTCGGAATAAATCCTTGAATCGCTGCTCTGTCTGGATTTGAGTTCTATTGCCTGAAACGCTGTGCATTTGCTGAAGCCTGACAGGTGGAATATGGCAGGAGAAGATGCTTGTGGGTGCAACAGAAGGGGTAATAGAGGATTAGGAGAATATTTGATTGAAGCCCCCCTAAATTTCTGGGAAGCCCCTCCCTAAATCCTCCATGGCCATGCCTCCATAGATAGTGGCATAGGAAGACCCTCCCTGTCATGTCACTGACTCCTCCCCATGATGTCAAAGCAATGCCTCTTGCCCAGCCCCAGCCCCCCTTGGGAAATCAGAAAGTCTACGCCCCTGATCCAGTACCTGGATAAATTGGCAGTTTTAATCACACATTCAGCTGTAACATGAGATTCATTAACCACATGTATAAAGAAAAATCGAGTGTACGCAGTGGTCCTGCTCATATGTTACAGTAAATGCACACGTATCCTGCATGTACATCAGTACATATATGTTTGTAAGAAAGCCAACATGAGTTAACTTTCAATTGAAACCAGGGATCCGTACCTGATAAATGTGGGGTTTTGTGAGGGCCATCTGGTTTTGGCTCTTATCTGTTTCTATCTCTACCCCTTTGAACTCGTACAAGCAGTTCGCACCTCTGTGTATCTTCCTGAGTTCCCCGCCTCGTCCTTCTTGCCCAGGTGCCACCTCTCCTCCCCTGCTGTGCTTTCTGCCTTCACTCCCTCGGGCCGAGTCCGGCCTTGAAATGCAGATAGCCCTCACTGTCTCTCTGGGACTGTTTGATGTTTTATGCTGCACCGGTTTGCCTTGTAACCTCCCATGCCTCCCATGCGTGTGAACCTTCGTGCCCTGTAGTAGATAAATACTGTAACCCCGATAAGCTAGTCACTCGCAACTTTGTATCCATGAGCCTGTCTTCTCTACCTGAAGACTTCAATAAATCTTTTGTTTCTGCATCCAAGTCTGAGCAATTGATTTGGCGAAGTTTGCCCAGCTAGGTTGGGGACTCTCACATTAAGTTGCGAGTCCTTGCCTCTTCGTTCTGCATCTGTACCCTACGGGACAGCCATGTCAGGCGACGAGGACAAAACTACCCCTCCGGCCTCGCCGGACGGAAGCGGTGCACCGGACAAGCCGGCCCTGAAGGACAGACCGGACCAGAAGGTGCCAGGTGCGCCCCGCCCGGGCCCGGGACCGGGCACACGTCCCAAGACCACTTTTAACACTTGGCTGGATTCGCCGAAAGGTTGGTCGCTTTCCCGGACTGAGGCAAAGCACCGCCGCTTGGCCTTAACTGGTACGGGGTTCGAGGACGACCCCGCCCGTCGGGACGCTCTGATGGATGAGGAGCGGAGACAGTGGCAGGAGGAACGCCAAGCGATAGTGGAGCGCATAGATGCCATGCAACTTGTGATGGAGGAGATGGCCGCGGTCATGGACGCGCTGAAGGTACAGCCCCCGCCGGGTAACCCTCCGGATGGGACACCGGCGGCTCCCCCTGCGCCTCCTCCCAGCACCCCGGCCCGCCGGGACCTGAAGATCACGTATGATGGGTCGGGGGACCAGTTGACCTTTTTCATGGTCCAAGTGGATATCTTTATGCGGGAGCAGGGCCGGACCTTTACCTCCGAAGAGTCCCAGATCCAGTATGTGGCCTCCCTCCTGCAAGGCGAAGCGGCCGCGTGGATGGTGTTACAGTACGAGCTCCGCTCCCCTGTGCTACGGAGTTTGGATGACTTTATGATCGCACTCCATAACCGGTTTGAGGACCCGAATCTGGGGGAGCGGGCCAAAGCCGCTCTGATGCAACTGCGCCAAGGGACCAAGTCGGTGGCGCAGTATGCGAGCGAGTTCCAGTCCTTATCGAGTCGGATTCTGGACTGGAGCGAGGCTACCCGGGTGCAGTTGTTCAGGGAGGGCCTAAACCCGGACCTGCAGCATTGGGCCTTTATGCAAGGTAACCCCCCTGACGTTGAGGGTTGGGTGCGTCATGCCGCCGATATCGAAAATAGGAAGCAGCTCCTAAACTTATCTAAGCAACGATCCGGCCGCGACTTTAAACCGAGAGGAGACAAGGCAAGGGGGATCCGTGACCCTCGCACCCCAGGCGGCGGCGGCCCCACGCCAGCGGAGCGCCACAAGCGCTTCGAGGCAGGGGTGTGCCTGGTTTGTGGAGGAAAGGGTCACTTCGCCTCCCAATGCCCATCCCGCTCCGGACGCCCGGCTTCCATTCGTCCCGTCCCGAGCGAACCAGAGAAAGCCCCCGCAGAGGGTCAGCCGCGACGCCGAAGCAACGCTCCAGGACGACGGAGCACTCCCTCGGCACTACAGGCGCACGCCCTGGATGGGATCGCCAGTTCGACCGGTCCATCGGGACCCCGGATTACCAGTGCAACCTCTGACTCTGCCGAGTCACGGATTACAAATACCTCGTCCCCCTCGTCCAGCGAGGAGGAAGAGTGGGATGTGCCGGCAAAAAACGCCGTTGGTCTGCTGTAAGGGGGGCTCCTCAGCAGACCGCACCGTCCCCTGTGCAAGGAGCTCCACCGATGGTAAGCGCCCAGGAAGATAATGTTTATATCCGAGTTCACCTCTCACTACCCAAGGGGGGCCCAGTTTTAGAATTCCCCGCGCTCGTGGACTCGGGGTGCGCCCGCACTTTGATTAGTGAGGAGGCGGCCCGGAAATTACAAGTCCGCCGCAAGCGCCTCCCGGGTCCCCTCCGCTTCTCCCAGATGGACGGGAGTGACTTTAAAAAGGGGCCTGTCACTCACCGGACTACCGCGATAGTCATGACTGTAGGGGAGCATTGGGAACAGCTGTACTTTACCATTGCCCCCATAGTTGCCCCTGTAGTACTGGGAATGAACTGGCTACGGGGCCACAACCCTTCCATTGATTGGGTCAAGCGGACCCTTACCTTCCCAGAGGATCCCTGCGCCATGCATGACAGGGACCGCATGACCGGGACCCCGGCGGCCGCCCTAGTGGGTTCCCCAGGACCCGTTTCCAATACCCCCAACCTACCCTCGGAATACTCCCAATATTTGGATGTGTTTGATGTGCGGGAGTGTGACGAACTGCCACCGCACCGGGAGACCGACTGTGCGATTGAAATAGTTGGAGACGGCAAGTTATCCAAGGGAAAGGTGTACCCCATGAGCCCCAGTGAAAAGGCAGTGTTGCGGGACTATTTGGACACTAACTTGGCGAGGGGCTTCATCCGCCCCTCCAAAGCTCCGTACTCCGCCCCCGCCTTTTTTGTCAAAAAGAAAACGGGAGACTTGAGACTGTGTATTGACTTTCGGAGGCTCAACGCTGTCACGCAGTCTAACGCTTACCCCCTCCCTCTCATTCCAGACCTACTAGCACAATTGAAGGAGGGCCGGATTTTCACCAAACTGGATTTAGTGGAAGCCTATCACCGCATCCGCATAAAAGAGGGGGACGAACCAAAAACGGCTTTTTCGAGCTGTTTTGGCATGTTTGAGTATTTAGTCATGCCGTTCGGACTTTCTGGGGCTCCGAGTGTGTTCATGCAGTTAATCAATGAAGTGTTACATGATTTGTTGTTTCGGGGGGTGGTGGTATTTCTGGACGATATACTCATTTATTCTGAAACCATGGAAGAGCATGTCCGGCTGGTGCGGGAGGTCCTCCAGCGGTTACGGGACCACAAGTTATATGCCAAAGTGTCTAAGTGTGAATTTCACCAGCCTTCCATTACCTTTCTAGGCTATGTAATCTCCCACCAGGGGTTGGAAATGGACCCCGGAAAGGTTCAGGCTGTGCGAGATTGGGAACCCCCTACTACGCGCAAGCAACTGCAGCAGTTTCTGGGGTTCGCCAACTTCTACCGCAATTTCATTCCCAACTTTGCGCAAGTGGCTCTTCCTCTCACTTCCCTTCTGCGCACTAAGGGAAAGGGTGCCAATGCCGCCTTGCCTTCGGCACGACTGCAATGGTCCCCTCCCTGCCAACAGGCTTCCGAGGACTTGAAGCTACTCTTCTCGTCCGAACCGGTTCTGGCCCACCCGGACTGCACCAAACCGTTTGTGGTCCAGGTGGACGCATCCGATGTAGCTATGGGAGGGGCCCTCCTGCAGCGGGACGAAAGTGGCGCTTTAAAGCCATGCGCCTATTTCTCCAAGAAGTTTACCCAGTCTGAAATCAACTGGGCCATCTGGGAGAAAGAAGCCGCGGCAGTTAAGCACGCCCTCACTGTGTGGAGGCATTTTCTAGAGGGGGCAGAATTCCCGTTTGAAGTGTGTACTGATCACAAGAATCTGGAGGCTCTCAAAGGGGCTAGAAAGCTCAACGCCAAGCAAATACGTTGGGCCCAATTCTTTGCCAAATTTCGGTTCACCCTCAAACACGTGCCCGGCAAGGAAAACGCCCTAGCGGATGCTCTATCCCGACTGCCCCAGTACCGCAACGATTTTGACCGTCCTGTGGACTCTCTGTTCACTCCTGAGCAAAGGGGAGAGGTCCCGGGTTTGGCGGTCTCCACCCGGTCTCAAACCCGCCGCCCCAATGGTCCCTCGCTCAAGGGAATCCCGGAGGCTTTCCAGCAACGCCTCCGGGAAGCGTCCCTACAGGAAGCGGAGCAGCAGACACTCCCTTCCGGTATGGAACAGCAAGAGTCCTGGTGGGTGCAGGAAGGGAAACTCTATGTCCCAGCCTCTCTTCGCAAGGAGGTTTTGGGACTGGTCCACGGAGCCAAGCTGGCCGGTCACTTTGGGTTTGTCAAGACGTTGCATTTGGTACGGCGGCAGTTCTGGTGGCCGGGCATGAGAGGGGATGTAGAATTGTATGTTCGCAGTTGTCCCATATGCGCCACTGCCAAAAACAGGGGGGGGGCAAAACCCCAGGGCTTCTGAAACCTCTGGAGATCCCCACCCGGCCATGGGAGGTGATCGCCATGGATTTCATCACCGATCTACCCCCCAGCAGGGGCAAAACCGTACTGTGGGTTGTTACAGACCTCTTCTCCAAGCAGGTCCACTTTGTCCCCTGCGCTGGACTCCCGTCGGCGCAGGGGTTGGCCAAAATGTTTGTCACCCATGTCCTCAGGCTTCACTTGATCCCTAGGAAGGTCCTCTCCGACAGAGGGGCCCAGTTCGTTGCCAAATTCTGGCGGGCCTTCCTGAAGCTTATGGGGGTGGGGGAACAGGGTCTCTCGTCTGCCTACCACCCGCAAACTGATGGCCAAACCGAACGGGTGAATGCCGTGGTCGAGTGCTACCTCCGATGTTATGTCAATTACCATCAGGATGACTGGGTGGACCTGTTACCCTTCGCCGAATACGCATACAACAACGCCCCCCACTCCTCCACGGGGTTTAGTCCGTTCCGTGTGGTGTACGGAACCGATTTCGGCCCTTTCGGTGCCGCCCCCGTCTCCCCCGAACTCGAGGCAGTGCCCGAGATGCAGGAATGGGTACAGGCGGTCAGTTCCACTTGGCCCTGGCTACAGAAGAACCTTGAACGGGCCAAGCGGAAATACAAGGAACAGGCCGACAAACACCGGTCACAGGGATGGGAACTCCGAGTGGGAGAACAGGTTTATCTTTCCACGAAAAATCTGCGTTCCCTCCGACCCTGTAAAAAACTCAGTGACCGTTATGTGGGCCCCTTCCCCATTACCCGGGTGATAAACGAGGTAACTGCGGAGCTGGATCTTCCCAAAACTCTTCGCGGGGTACACCCCGTTTTTCACATCAGTCTGCTCAAACCGTTCGTCTCCGCTCCCCAGTTCCACCCCCCTTCCAAGCCAGAAGTGCCCACTGTTGTGGGAGGGGATACCCACATGGAAGTATCCAAGGTTTTGGATTCCAAGTGGAAAAAGGGAAAGCTGTATTACTTTGTACGGTGGAAACATCTAGGCGCTGCGCACGATGAATGGGTTGCAGCCCCCCATATGGCCGCCCCCCGGCTCGTACACGAATTCCATTGCGCTTATCCCGAGAAGCCTCGACCTCCCGAACTCGCGGGAGGGGGGCCTTAAGGGGGGCAGAATGTGAGGGCCATCTGGTTTTGGCTCTTATCTGTTTCTATCTCTACCCCTTTGAACTCGTACAAGCAGTTCGCACCTCTGTGTATCTTCCTGAGTTCCCCGCCTCGTCCTTCTTGCCCAGGTGCCACCTCTCCTCCCCTGCTGTGCTTTCTGCCTTCACTCCCTCGGGCCGAGTCCGGCCTTGAAATGCAGATAGCCCTCACTGTCTCTCTGGGACTGTTTGATGTTTTATGCTGCACCGGTTTGCCTTGTAACCTCCCATGCCTCCCATGCGTGTGAACCTTCGTGCCCTGTAGTAGATAAATACTGTAACCCCGATAAGCTAGTCACTCGCAACTTTGTATCCATGAGCCTGTCTTCTCTACCTGAAGCCTTCAATAAATCTTTTGTTTCTGCATCCAAGTCTGAGCAATTGATTTGGCGAAGTTTGCCCAGCTAGGTTGGGGACTCTCACAGGTTTGCATCAAAAATTCAGCTGTACATGCATTGAACTTAATGTGAGAATTAGTCAACAGATGCATTGAAAAAGTTTAAGTGTACCCTGTACATAGATGGTATGCATGTTCACTGTAACTTGTGAACAGAGCTAGTACAGGGATACTATGTGCATTCACTGTAACTTGTGAATGGTAGGCTCATAATGATAGGAACCATGAGTGTTTTTTGAGCAAGAGCTCAACTAGACATGATGGCACGATGGGAACTAGCTTGTTCTCGGTTGCTTCAGAGACTAGGACACGGAGTAATGGATTTAAACTAAGAGAAAAGCAATTCCACCTAAACATTAGGAAGAATTTTCTGACGGTGAGGGCGGTTCGATGGTGGAATGCGCTGCCTTGGGGGGGTGCCCATCTTTGGAGGTCTTTAAGCAGAGGCTGGATGGCCATCTGTCAGGAGTGCTTTGATTGTGGGATCCTGCATGGCAGGGGGTTGGGCTGGATGGCCCTTGTGGTCTCTTCCAGCCTTGTGTGATTTTGTGATTTTTTGCATCCTCGAATCTACCATAAGGATGCCTATGCTATTGTAGAGATGAAATTACCTCTGTTTACAATTACTGCAGGGGCCCAATCCTGATCAGAAACACAACATGAGCGGCCCAAACCCCTGGTTCATATGGACACAGTAAGAAAAAATACGGGAGCCATCAGCATCCAGAAGTGATACCAACTAGTCCCAGTGATGTCATTACATTACCAGCAAGCCCCCCACCCCAGCACGGTGAGTTTCCCAACATTTTCCATCCTCGTGCTGGCAATCCTACTGCAGACACCACACTCTGAAGCTGTCATTTCTTCCATGAGAACTAATCTCTGTAGCCTGGAGATCTGTTTTAATTTGAGGAGAACTGCAGGTACCACCTGGAGGCTGGTAACCCTACACCACGCTAGCTCTAGCTGCTTTTACTATTGGGTAAGGATAGGAGAGGTGGGGGACAGTGAATAGTGTCAGCAGCAAGGGGTAATGGTTAAGCGTGGTGTAGTGGTCAAGAACGGTGGTTTGGAGCGGTGATCTGGAGAACTGGGTTTCTGCAGCCTGAAGATAGCAGCTTGACGCCCATACTCTCCGAGGGAGCTTTTTTAAGTCCCCCGGAGGTGTGGAGACTGTCCTGCTTGGCATTGAGGGGAGAAAGCATCATCGTGAGCATTTTCTTTGGCGTCTGGCCAGGATCTCCACCACCTATTACCAACTTATCAACTAATTAACGAACAAATACCTCACGATCTGAAGTCTATGTGAGTAACAAGAATACTTTCGCTTTTACCGGGAATAGAAGAGTAGCCTGGCTGTTAGAAATAATTGGGAACTCCGCATTCTCCTCCCCCCCCCCAATCAAAAAACTGACTGGCTGAGATAAGACATTGGATAAAGCAGTAAAGAAGTTATAAATTTGGGTAGACTAAACAATTGACTTTTTGATGGACGTGACAAATACCAATTGGACTCTGTGACATTTGAGGGAAAAGGAGCACTAAACCCCTCCTCTCCCTTGGTCACAATACCTTTTCTGGGCTAGGAAGATCAGCCTGCCACGTACTCAAAATTGAAATGCCTGTCGACTCTGCAGAAGGGAAGTACAGAACTACTCATGACCAGAAACTCCCCTGGTGCATCCAATAAAAGGCTTATACTAAAAACTACAAAAAGGGTAAGATGGAAGGTCCGTGGCTGCATCATTTCTGGCTGACCTCCTGTTTTCTGTGACTGTTGACCTAGAGCGGCCAGCAAAAAACTCGTTGGTATTTTAAACTTTGAAGAAAATCACAGTGATTGTGCTTGATAAAAGTTAATGGTCTACCCACACCCTGGAGAAAATAGAAAAAATCCAAGATCTGTTTGCCCAGCAGTATGAGGCTTCTGCTAGATGGTATGAACAAATGTTAAAAAAACAGAAGCAGATGGAATGGATGGCTGTTACAATAAATGTTGATATCCAGTTACCTGACCAAAAAATAAATGAGGAAGACCTTAAAGGTTCTATAGAATTGCCACTTGATGACAAGAAAGAAGAAAGACAGAGGAGTTACTCGGATGAAATGGGAAATTTCAATAAGCAAAGTGTGATAATCCTGCTACCAACAATGGATTTGACAGTGAAGGACTTGGATTTGTGTCTCTATAACCTGCCTGAGGAAATCTTTAACATATGCTTGGAGGACCTAATAAGCAAGAAAACTGGAGCTGACAAGATTCCTTTACTTGAACGTGGAATGGAACAGACTACAACCTGGATCTACTATGAAGACCATCTGTATGCAGAAGAGACTTCAATAATGATCTCCAAGGATGATTTCCGATGCCTATTGCTATTGGAGGCAAGAAGGAAACGGTGGAAATTCTGACAAAGAGACTAATATAAAAGAGTTGGGTTTTCCTTGGTGATATGATTAAAGGGAATGGGTTAAAGGGACTGGTTTAAATGGAAAGAGAATCATATTGATTTATTAGAATATTAATGCTTAAAATAAAGAATGGGCGAACCTTGCTGGAAATTATATACATAAAACAACTATTCTTTTAATGAATGGAAAGAGATGTTGGGTAATTTTTTTTATTATTATATAGGGGGTAAGGAGGCATGGAGAACATTGTGAAAATTATTTTCTGATGGATCAACTTAAAGGATAAATTTTGATTTAATCCCATGTATATATTTTGTATAATGGCTAATTAGGATACCATAAGATTTGTATTAGATAAAACAGGAAAAGGATGAATTTTTTATATAGATGGGGATTATGGTGTTAGCAAAAGTAATTAAAATTTATTTTCAGATGGAAGAAAATGAAGGGGGAGTCATTTTAATTTGTATTAGAAATTTTATTAGACTTTAATTTACATTTATTAATTTTTATAACTGAGTAGTGACACATGTATGAGGTATTAAATGAGAAAATAATAAAAATTCTTTTAAAAAAAAAAGTCTAAGTGCAACGTTCCAGTGACTCGCACGTAGAGACAAAGAGACCTATTATAATAACCAGTGTAAAGAAATAGAAGAGAACAAAAAAAAAGGAAGAGATCTGTCCACAAAATCCAAGAAATCAAAGGGAAATTTAAAGCAAGGTTAGGCCATGGAAATACATTAACTGAAGAGGACAAAATAAAGAAAAGGTGGGAACAATACACTGAAGAACTATACAGAAGAGATGAAAGGATAAAAGATTCTTTCCAAGAAGAATCTTTTGAAGAAGAACCTACAGTTTTAGAAAGTGAAGTGAAAGCTGCATTGAGAGCAATCGGGAGAAACAAATCACCAGGAGCAGATGGGATATCAATAGAGCTATTCCAAGCCACAGAAATGGAGTCCATCAAAATCTTGACAAGAATATGCCAAGAGATATGGAAAATAAAACAATGGCCCACAGACTGGAAACGATCCATTTACATTCCAATTCCCAAGAAAGGAGACATCAAAGATCGCAGCAACTATTGGACCATCGCATTAATTTGTCATGCAAGTAAAGTGATGCTCAACATATTACAGCAAAGGCTGTTACCATATATGGAACGAGAAATGCCTGATGTTCAAGCTAGTTTCAGAAAAGGAAGAGGTACTAGAGATCATACTGCAAATATAAGCTGGTTACTGGAGCACACAAGAGAATTTCAGAAGAAAATCAGCTTGTGTTTCATAGATTACAGCAAAGCTTTTGACTGTGTGGATCATGAAAAGCTATGGCTGGTTTTAAAGGAAATGGGTGTGCCACTACATCTGATTGTTTTGATGAGCAATCTGTACTCTGGACAAGAGGCTACAGTTAGAACAGAATATGGAGAAACTGAATGGTTTGATAATTTGCGACCGTGGAAGTAGTTTTGTGGCTAAATTTTGGAAGGCTTTCCTCAAGTTGGTGGGGGTGGAGCAAGGGCTGTCTAGTGCGTACCACCCCTAGACGGATGGGCAAACTGAACGTGTCAATGCTGTACTGGAATGTTATTTACGTTGTTATGTCAATTATCATCAAGATGACTGGGTGGAACTGTTGCCTTTTGCTGAATATGCTTACAATAATGCTGTCCATCAATCTACAGGGTTCAGCCCTTTTTATGCTGTGTATGGGCAGGACTTCGGTCCTATTGCGCTTCGGGAGGTACCCGAGGGGAAGGGGTATCCTGATGTAGCCTCTTGGGCGCATGCCCTCCGCTCCACGTGGCCCTGGCTGGTTAGCAACCTAGACAAAGCTAAGCCCAAGTATAAGGTACAAGCTGATAAGCATCGCTCTCCCAGCAAGGACTTCCAAGTTGGTGAATTAGTGTACCTTTCCACCAAAAACCTGCGATCCACTCAACCTTGCCACAAGCTCAGCGCCAAGTACATTGGTCCTTATCCCATAGCCAGGATCATTAACCCTGTCACTGTGGAACTGACTCTCCCCAAAACCCTGAGACGTATTCACCCAGTCTTCCATGTCAGCCTCCTTAAACCTCATGTTGCCACCTCAGAATGGCACCTGGAACTGCCTCCCAATCAGCCCGTGATGGTGGGGGGGGGGAGAACATTTCGAGGTGTCAAAAATCCTAGATTCACGTATATGACATGGATCCCTGCAATACCTAATTCGCTGGAAGCACTTCCCCCTGCCTACGACGAGTGGGTGCGTGCACAGGATGTCTCCGCCCCACACTTAGTGAACGCCTTTCACACTGCCTACCCGGACAAGCCATCCCCCTTGTGTGATGGGAGGGGGCCTTAAGGGGGGCAGAATGTCAGGCCTTTATCTCAGTTGGTCTGTTTACTTTCGTGTTCCCACTGACCAGACTCAAGGATTGTTGTGCATACCTAGATCCGTTTGAAGCTCTGGGAACTAGCTCTGTTTATGATTTGTAATCTCTTGCCTTTTCCTATGTTTTTATATCACCAAGTTCAAGCCAGCAAGCCTCATTGCTGTCACCTTTTCATTATGCTCTGTTAACCTTTTTGACCAGTAAAAACCAGCTTCTTTCGACCTGACTGTCTCTGATGTGATTTTTGGTTCGATTGGGCCAAGGGCTTACATTACCCAAAGTACAGTTTTTCCTTCACTGAGGGGTAGATCAGTCATAAAGTCCATTGCGATCACTTCCCAGGGTCTAGTGGGGGTTTCCAAAGGTTGCAATAGTCCAGGTCGTTTGCCCTGTGGTCTCTTGGCAGCAGCGCACACTGGGCAACTGCAGATGAACGAATCCACGTCTGGTCACATGCCCGCCCACCAAAACTGTCTCCTCAGTAGATGTAATGTTTTGAGAAACCCAAAGTGTCCTGCGGTCTTAGCCCCATGAACCAGACCCAGAACCTCCCTCCGCAGTATCTTAGGAACATACAACTTTGATTCTCTATACCAATAACCATCGCATTCAATCAGAGAAGCCAGGAGGGTTTGCGCGGAGAGCTCTGCTTGGCAACCACGATGGAGAGTTTCCTAGAAGGAATCGGTAAGCCCCTCCACATCCGGCATTGTGGGAACTGTGCTGGTGTCAGCCCTTGGCCCAAATCTGAACCGAAAACCACTCAGAGACAGTCAGGTCCAAAGAAGCTGGTTTTTACTGGTCAAAATAGGTTAACAGAGCATGAAGAAAAGGTGACAGCAATGAGGATTGCTGGCTTGAACTCGGTAATATAAAAGCATAGGAAAAGGCAAGAGATTACAAATCATAAACAGAGCTCTGTTCCCAGAGCTTCAAATGGATCTAAGTATGCACAACAATCCTTGAGTCTGGACAATGGGAAGTGAAACTCACAAAGATACCTTCTGAGAAACAGAAACCGAGATACAGGACTGACATTCTGTCCCCCTTAAGGCCCCCTCCCATCACACAAGGGGGATGGCTTGTCCGGGTAGGCGGTGTGAAAGGCGTTCACCAAGTGTGGGGCGGAGACATCCTGTGCACGCACCCACTCGTCGTAGGCAGGGGGGAAGTTCTTCCAGCGAATTAGGTATTGCAGGGATCCATGTCGTATACGTGAATCTAGGATCTTTGACACTTCGAAATGTTCCTCCCCCCCCACCATCACGGGTTGTTCGGGAGGCAGTTCCGGGTGCCATTCTGGGGAGGCAACATGAGGTTTAAGGAGGCTGACATGGAAGACTGGGTGAATACGTCTCAGAGTTTTGGGGAGAGTCAGTTCCACAGTGACAGGGTTAATGATCCTGGCTATAGGATATGGACCAATGTACTTGGCGATGAGCTTATGGCAAGGTCTAGTGGATCGCAGGTTTTTGGTGGAAAAGTACACCAATTCACCAACTTGGAAGTCTTTGCTGGGAGAGCGATGCTTATCAGCTTGTACCTTATACTTGCGCTTAGCTCTGTCTAGGTTGCTCACCAGCCAGGGCCACGTAAAGCGGAGGGCATGCGCCCAAGAGAGTACATCGGGATCCCCCTCCCCCTCGGGTAGCTCCCCAGGGGCAATAGGACCGAAGTCCTGACCATACACAGCATAAAAAGGGCTGAACCCTGTAGATTGATGGACAGCATTATTGTAAGCATATTCTGCAAAAGGCAACAGGTCTACCCAGTCATCCTGATGGTAATTGACATAAAAACGCAAATAACATTCCAGTACAGCATTGACACGTTCAGTTTGCCCATCCGTCTGGGGGTGGTACACAGTAGACAGCCCTTGCTCAACCCCCACCAACTTGAGAAAAGCCTTCCAAAATTTAGCAACGAAACTACTTCCGCAGTCACAAATTATCTTGCGCAGAAATGAATGTAGACAGAAGACATGTGACACAAAGAGGCGGGCCAACTTGGGGGCGGAGGGAACACCAGCACACGGAACCAAATGTACCTGTTTGGAAAATAAGTCAGTAACAACCCATAGTACAGTTTTGCCCCCGCTAAGTGGGAGATCCGTCATGAAATCCATGGCAATTACTTCCCAGGGCTTACTGGAAATTTCCAGCGGTTGCAGCAGTCCTGGGGGCTTGCCTTGAGACCTTTTGACTGTTGCACAAATAGGGCAGCTGCGAACGAGAGTCTACATCAGAACGCATCCCCCCACCAAAACTGTCTGCACAGTAAGTGAAGAGTTTTCAGGAACCCAAAGTGTCCCGCAGTTTTAACTCCATGGGCTAATTGCAGGACCTCTTTTCGAAGTACCTTTGGCACGTACAATTTTGAGTCTTTGTACCAACAACCACCTTGCTCAAGTACACCTTGGGGCAGGGTTTGGGCAGTGCGCTCGGCTAAGCATTGGGCCCGAAAGGAGTCCAGGAAGGAGTTGGAGAGGACCACCCCCCCTTCCGTGAGGGAGGGTGAATCCGGAGCTGGTGGTGATGGAAGGGGGGGAAACTGGTTGTTGCGGGCTGCTGGGTATAGACGGCGCAAGGGGGGCAGGCGAAGGAGCCTGCTGGTTAGGGCTGGATCCCTTGTCGGCCACTGCGCGGTTGCCAGGTTGGGATTGAGTTAGGGACCGGGTCTGTACGGCCAGCATGGGTAGGACTCCTCTGTGCGCCGGGGTGAATAAAGAGTCTGTCGGCCGATCAAGTTTTACCGGGTATTGAGGTAACCTGGAAAGGGCATCAGCAAGTACGTTCTGTTTCCCGGGCACATGTTTAAGAACAAAACGAAATTGAGCAAAGAAGTCCGCCCAACGCTGTTGCTTTGCGGACAACTTGTGGGTCCCCGTGAGGGTAGCTAGATTTTTGTGATCGGTCCAGACTTCAAAGGGGACCCTGGATCCCTCCAGGAATTGTCTCCACAGAGAAAGGGCATGGTGGACGGCTGATGCCTCCTTTTCCCAAATGGGCCAGTTTAATTGGGCATGCGCAAACCTTTTGGAGAAGTAGGCACAGGGGTGAAGGAGACCATCCAGTCCTCTCTGGAGAAGCCCCCCCCCCCAATGGCTACGTCAGACACATCGACTTGTACAATAAACATTTGGTTCGGATCAGGATGCTGCAGGACAGGTTCAGAAGTGAAAAGCCGTTTGAGGGCTACAAAGGCGGATTGGCATTGATCAGTCCACAGTATTTTGGCAGAGGGCAACGTTGCAGAAACCCCTTTACCCTTCGTTTTCAGGAGGTCAGTGATTGGCAGTGCCACTTGAGCGAAGTTGGGAATGAAACCGCGGTAGAAATTAGCAAAGCCCAAAAATTGCTGCACTTGCTTGCGGGTAGAGGGTGGAGTCCAGTCAAGTACCGATTGGACTTTAGCGGGGTCCATGCTAAGACCACGATGAGAGATTATGTACCCCAAGAAGTTTATTTTCTCTTGGTGAAATTCACATTTAGACAGCTTTGCATAGAGCTGGTGGTTATGCAGACGTTGCAAAACTTCTCTGACCAGAGCAACATGTTCCTCCATGGTTTTTGAATAAATAAGGATGTCATCCAAATAAACTACCACGCCGCGGTACAGCAAATCATGGAGGATTTCATTAATGAGTTGCATGAAGACCCCTGGGGCCCCTTTTAATCCGAAAGGCATCACAAGAAATTCATACATTCCAAAACAGCTAGAGAAGGCGGTGAGGGGCTCGTCCCCTTCACGGATACGAACGCGATAATAAGCTTCCACTAAGTCCAATTTGGAGAAAATGCGTCCCTCCTGTAATTGCCCCAAAATATCTGAAATCAAAGGTATGGGGTAGGCGTTGGCTTGGGTAACTGCATTAAGCTTTCGGAAGTCAATGCATAAACGCAGATCACCCTCCTTTTTTCGGACAAAGAACACAGGGGCTGAGTTGGGAGCGTTCGATTGCAAGATTTTTATCCAGAAAGTCACGTAACACAGCGCGTTCGGAAACGCTCATGGGGTAAATCTTGCTCTTAGTCAGTGTGCAGTCTTTTACCACCTCAATTGCACAGTCAGTGGTACGGTGGGGGGGTAAGGCATCACATTCTTCAACAGCAAAGACATCTGCAAAGTCTCTGTACGTTTTGGGCAAAGGCGGTGGTGATGAGGCATCAGAGGTTAAAGCCAGAGTGGGTGGAGGCACCACCGAAACTTTCTGTCGGTGCTGTTCGCACTTGGGATTGGCAAAGGTAATAGTGTCAGTTTCCCAGTCTATACAGGGACTATGTCCTTTAAGCCAATTAATCCCTAGGACAACTTCGAACCGGATGGGGGCTATGGTAAAGTCAATTTGTTCCCAATGAGAACCAATACCCATCGCTACTCCCCGTGTGCGATGGTCGACTGGTCCCCCCTTAAAATGGCTCCCATCCATCTGGACAAATTGGACGGAAGCTGATAAAGCTTCGGACTTGACTTTGAGGGCTGCAAACATGGCCTGACTGATTAAAGTGCGGCCGGAGCCAGAGTCAATAAGTGCCTTGACAGGCAGTTGGGGACCCCCTTTATAGTGTTGCAACACTGCGTCCACATACACTGTATTTTCTACTTCTCTCACCTTCATCGGTTTCTTTGGTTCTGCAGGAGAAACTGCGGGGGTCTGCGGGGACACTCCATTCACCGCTGATCATGACCGGTTATTTGACAGGTCAAGAGGCGAGTCCAAGTTTAGCGCTGGGGTATCCTTGAGATTATCCCCGTCCGAAGATGGAGAATTGTCCCCCACTGGGGCACTTGTAATCCGAGACCCAGAAGGGTCTGTAGAAGTAGGAAGATCGGGAAAGTCTCTGAAATGAAGTGCAGAGGGTGTGAGCCGTCCCGGTGCTGTACTGCGGGTGGCCGCGATGCCTCTGTGTTGAGGTCGTCCCCCAGCCCGGGGCGATGCGTCCGGTCGAGGGAACTCCGGGCGTTGAGGACAAGCTGAAGCAAAGTGGTCCATAGCGCCGCAAACAAGACAGGCCCCCCTTTGGAATCAGGACTCGCGATCCTGAGGGCGTCGTGCTGATCTCCGCGGGCAGGGAGCAGAAGCTTTGGGGTGAGGCTTCTGGCTTCCCCTCTCTTTGGGTCGCTGACGGGGTAGTATCTCTGCCGAGCCGGCAAAAGAGATCTTCAGTTTGGGTGGTCTCCATGGAACTGGAGGTAGTACGGTTGCTGGTGTAGATCCAAGGAACAGGGCCCCTGGCCTTCCTGGCGGCGGCACGACGGGAGCTCCGGGGTCTCCTGGCACCACAGGCACTGCTGGAGCTACTGGCCACACGGGCGCTCCGCCCAGAGGTGCCACAGGTTGCTGCAGTTGAACCTGATCAGGAGTCCCTGGTTGTGGAGCTGGGGCCGGGCCACCCGGTACGGCTTGCGTCTGCTGCAAGCAGTCGTTGTCGTGGAGCAAAACGTCCATTTGATCCTGCAAGCGGGCCACTCGGTCTATGTGTTCCCGTTTGTGCTGTCGGAGCAAAAACATATCCTCGGGGGAGTTCCGCTTCCGGTTGAAATTGAGAGCAGCATTGTGACTGAGCTCCGCTCCGTGGAGCGTATTTTTACTTTCTTTTTAGCCCTAAGCCTTTGCTTAGACTATTATTTTATTGTTTTATTGCTTTAGTGCCTACTTGGGCACTATAAATCTTCTGCTTTTTCTCTCCCTCACCCCTGCAGGCTCGACAAGTCTGTTGTTGTTGAGCTCATTATCGAGGCACTAGGCGACGCCTATGTAGCCAGTGGGGTGGGGGGCCGAACTGAGAACAGCCTGCGACTCTGCAGATTGGTTTCAGTTCCTCTGCTCCTGTCTAGCTTTCACTTTCCCTGTTGTGGCGTTTATTTGGTGCCTGGCTGCCTGTATTTTTGGGGATTTGATTTGCCCTTCTGAAATTTTTTTCTTGCGTCTGCCAGACGCTGAGGCAAAGAGCTGTGTGATGCTCACAAAATCCGTGGGTGGGGTTGGATATAAGCAAGGGGGAAACCCTGAATTAGAACTCTATCATAGAAACTCACTCTTTACCCCACATCTCCTCAGGGGTACGAAAGGAGAGGGGAAAGGGTTCTTGCCAATATTGATCAAACTATTCTGAGAAAGTAGGATTTTATTGACCTTGCCTTCCTCTTATTTTAGCTCTCTCGCCCCACTTATTTTTCCCCTTATTATCTTTGCTTATTTACCTCTTACACTTAAGCCGTTGTAGGCTCCTACTTTTAAATAAGTGCTATTTTAAACAGGGATCTTTTTATCTTATTTTATCTTATTTTATTTTGTCTTGTTTTAAGCAGCCACACCCTTATTTTAAATCAGCTATATTTAGCTATTTCCAGTAATTTTTAATTACTCCTGTTATTTCTATCACTATCCTTATCCCTACATCTAAAGCTTTTAACTTCTCTTAATATTATTCTAGCCATTTAAATAGCTTTGTTTTTAAATAGCCATACCCTTGTTTTAAACCAGCTACAACTAGTTATCTCTAGTAACTTCTAATTTCCCTTGCTTTTTCTATTTCTATCCCTCTTACCTCTTCTTAGAAATTTAAACAGTTTTATATATCTCTGTATCTTATATTTATATCCATATCAGGCATACAATTAAACTATAGCCCATTTATTTATTCATTTATCTATTTGTACTTGTGAGGGTCTCTGTGTCTCTGACTCTGTGTCTCTGCTTTCCATCACCTGCTTTGTTATCAGTGAACTCATAAAAGCAGTTCACACCTTCTGGTCCCAGGCGCCTGGCCTGATTGCCCCAAGTATCTCCCCCCCCCCCGCTGTTCTTCCTGTCAGTACTCCCTCAGGCCGATGCGGCCTTGGAAGTGTGATAGCTTCAGCAGACTTCCTGGGACTCGTTTGATGTTTTGTATTATGCCAAGCTTGTAACTTCCCATAACAATAAGTGTGAACCCCAGTGCCCCAGTGCCCTGGAGTCAATATATTCTGTAAACCCGATAAGCCCCTCACTTGCAACTTTCTACCTGTGCTTGTCTCATCTCCTGATGTCTTCAATAAATCAGTTGTTTCTGTATCAACGCCTGAGCAATTGATTTGGAGAATAGGACTCAGAGAGGGGGAACTCTCACATTAAGTTGCAAGTCCTTGCCTCTCGGACTGCAGCTGTACCTGTTGGGACAGAATGTCAGCCGACGAGGAAACCACCCCTACCCCAGAGGTACCGGAGGAACCAGAGGTACCGGAGAAACCGGACCCCAAGGAAGAGGGCGCCAAGCCAAAGATGCCTAGGGGTCCCATCCCCGACCAGGGCCGGGAAGGACGCCCTCGGGGATTCTTCAACAACTGGCTGGACTCTCCCAAAGGTTGGTCTCTCTCACGGACTGCGGCGAAGGAGCGCCGTTTGGCCTTCCCCAGTACGGGACTCGAGGGTGATCCGGCACGCAAGGAGGCCATAATGGAGGAGGAACGGCGGCAGTGGCAGGAGGACCGCCAAGCTATGCAGGAGCAGATGGAGACCATGCAGCGTGTGATGGGTGAGATGGCAGCGGCCCTCGATGCACTGAAAGTGCAACCGCCCGCCGGCAATCCCCCGGACGGGGCGCCGGCAGCTCCTCCCGCACCTCCCAGCCTCCCGTCCCGTCGAGACCTGAAAGTCACGTATGACGGTTCAGGGGACCAGTTGACCTTTTTTATGGTCCAAGTGGACATTTTTATGCGAGAACAGGGTCGGACCTTCACTTCCGAGGAGTCCCGGGTGCAGTACGTGGCTTCCCTACTGCAAGGGGAGGCGGCCGCCTGGATGGTGTTGCAGTATGAACTCCGCTCGCCGGTGCTGCGAACCCTGGACGAGTTTATGGTAGCACTCCGAAACCGCTTTGAGGACCCGACTCTGGGTGAGCGGGCTAAAGCCTCCCTGATGCAACTGCGCCAAGGGACCAAGTCGGTGGTGCAGTATGCAAGTGAGTTCCAGTCACTGGCTAGCCGAATTCTGGACTGGAGTGAGGCCACTCTGGTGCAGTGTTTCAGGGAGGGTCTCAACCCGGACCTCCAACATTGGGCCTTCATGCAAGGAAACCCCCCGGATGTGGAAGGTTGGGTTCGCCACGCTGCGGACATTGAGAATCGTAAACAACTCCTGAATTTGTCTAAGCAGCGCATCGGACGAGACCCGAGACCCCGGAGTGACCGGGGCCGAGACTTCCGACTGGGAGGGAGCGGGGGTCCCTCGGCCGCTGAACGTCGCAAGCGTTTTGAGACCGGTGTCTGCCTGACCTGCGGGGGAAAGGGACACTTTGCGTCGCAATGCCCCTCTCGTTCGGGTCGTCCCAACCCCCCTCGCCAAGCCCCGACCGAACCGCAGAAGACGGCTGCCGAGGACCAGCCCCGCCGCAGGAGTGGGCCACCGGGCCGACGTTCCGGCGCACCCTCCGCTCTCCATGCGCGCCCCCAGGATGTGGTCTCCACCTCTACAGGCCCAACGGGGTCCCGGATTACAAGTACTACTTTTGATTCGGACGGATCCCCGAACGCCACCACTCCATCCCCCTCTTCCAGCGAGGAGGAAGAGTGGGAACAGCCGGCAAAAAACGCCGTCGGTCTGCTGTAGAGGGGGCTCCGCAGCAGACCGCCCCTGTCGTTGTGCAAGGAGCTCCACCGATGGTAAGCGCCCAAGAGGACAATGTGTATGTGCGTGTTCACCTGTCCCTACCCAAAGGGGGTCCCAGTTTAGAATTCCCCGCTTTGGTTGACTCGGGGTGTGCCCGCACCATGATTAGTGAGGAAGCTGCCAAGAAACTGGGAGTCAGGCGCAAGCGGCTCCCAGGACCCCTCCGCTTTTCCCAAATGGACGGGAGCGATTTTAAACGGGGCCCAGTGACCCACAGAACTGCAGCCGTGATTATGTCGGTGGGGGAACATTGGGAACGCTTGTATTTTACCATCGCCCCTATTGTAACCCCTGTGGTGTTAGGGATGAACTGGCTACGGGGACACAACCCCTCCATCGACTGGGTTAAACGGGTACTCTCGTTTCCCGAAAGCCCCTGTGGGTTACACGACAAGGAACGGGTACTCAGGACTCCGGCCGCCGCATTGGTAGGGTCCCCCACCCCAGCCTCCGTTCCTCCTCAACTGCCCACTGAATACTCGCAGTTTGCGGATGTCTTTGATGTTAGAGAATGTGACGAACTACCTCCCCACAGAGAAACGGACTGTGCCATCGAAATTGTGGGGGAAGGCAAGCTGTCTAAAGGGAAGGTCTATCCCATGAGCCCTAGTGAGAAGGCGGTGTTACGGGACTATCTGGATGCCAACTTGGCGAGAGGTTTCATACGCCCTTCCAAGGCTCCTTATTCGGCCCCAGCCTTCTTTGTGAAGAAAAAGACAGGAGATCTAAGACTGTGTATTGACTTTCGTAGGCTAAACGCAGTCACCCAGTCTAACGCTTACCCTCTCCCTCTTATTCCCGATCTTCTAGCACAATTAAAGGAGGGCCGAATCTTCACCAAACTGGACTTGGTGGAAGCATACCACCGCATTCGCATTAAAGAAGGAGACGAACCCAAAACGGCCTTTTCCAGCTGTTTTGGAATGTTTGAATACCTAGTCATGCCATTCGGACTTTCGGGGGCTCCCAGTGTTTTTATGCAATTAATTAATGAAGTTTTACATGATTTGCTGTTTCGGGGGGTGGTGGTATTTCTCGATGACATCCTTATTTACTCTGAAACCATGGAAGACCATGTGCGTCTGGTTCGAGACGTGCTCCAGCGGCTGCGGGAGCACAAACTGTATGCTAAAGTGTCCAAGTGTGAATTCCACCAACCTTCCATTACTTTCCTTGGGTACGTGATTTCCCACCAGGGTTTGGAAATGGACCCCGCTAAGGTCCAAGCGGTGTGGGATTGGGAAACCCCCACTACCCGCCGCCAACTTCAGCAGTTTTTGGGGTTCGCCAACTTTTACCGCAACTTCATTCCTAACTTTGCCCAAGTTGCGCTTCCCCTCACTGCCCTGTTGCGTACCAAAGACAAGGGGGCTAGCGCCGCACTTCCCTCAGCCCGTTTGCAATGGTCTCCCCAGTGCCAGCAGGCTTTTGAACGTTTAAAGCTACTTTTTTCGTCCGAACCCGTTTTAGCTCACCCTGATTGCACTAAGCCGTTTGTGGTACAAGTGGATGCCTCGGATGTGGCCATGGGCGGGGCCCTATTGCAAAGGGATGTAGGGGGGCGGTTGCGGCCGTGTGCCTACTTCTCCAAAAAGTTTTCCCAGTCCGAAATCAACTGGGCTATTTGGGAGAAGGAGGCGGCAGCAGTCAAACATGCCCTCACCATATGGAGGCACTTCTTGGAGGGGGCCGAACTGCCATTTGAGGTGTGTACCGATCACAAGAATCTTGAGGCTCTCAAGGGAGCTAGAAAGCTCAACGCCAAACAGATTCGGTGGGCCCAATTTTTCGCCAAATTCCGGTTCACCCTCAAACATGTTCCTGGCAAAGACAATGCCCTAGCCGATGCTCTGTCACGACTTCCCCAGTATCGCAATGATTTCGATCGCCCGATCGACTCCCTGTTCACTCCCGAGCAGCGAGGGGAGGTCCCAAGCTTAGCCGTCACAACCCGGTCCCAGGCCCACCAACCAGGGACCCCCCCTACGCTCAAGGGTATCCCGGAAGCCTTCCAACAGCGGCTCCGGAACGCCTCCTTACAGGAGGAGGAGCACCATCTCCTCCCCACTGGCATGGAACGAACGAACACCTGGTGGGTACAGGGGGGAAAGTTATATGTCCCATCTTCCCTTCGCAAAGAGGTGTTGGGACTTGTACATGGTGCCAAGTTGGCGGGTCATTTCGGCTTCATAAAGACCCTTCACCTGGTTAGGAGGCAATTCTGGTGGCCCGGTATGAGGTCCGATGTGGAACTGTATGTGCGCAGTTGCCCCACTTGCGCCACAGCTAAGAAACGGATGGGAAAACCCCCCGGGCTTCTCAAACCGCTTGAGAACCCCTCCCGTCCCTGGGAAGTCATAGCCATGGATTTTATCACCGACCTACCTCCCAGTCGGGGAAAGACGGTTCTCTGGGTAATCACGGACCTTTTTTCCAAACAGGTCCATTTCGTTCCATGTGCGGGTCTTCCTTCGGCCCAAGGCTTGGCTAAACTATTTGTCACACACGTCCTCAGGCTACACTCGGTCCCTAGGAAGGTCCTCTCCGACCGGGGGGTCCAGTTTGTAGCCAAATTCTGGCGAGCCTTCTTAAAATTGATGGGGGTGGAGGAACAGGGCCTTTCTTCCGCCTATCACCCCCAGACTGATGGTCAAACTGAACGTGTAAACGCGGTGGTAGAATGTTATTTGCGTTGCTATGTGAATTTCCACCAAGACGACTGGGTCGACCTGCTGCCATTTGCCGAATATGCGTACAACAATGCGTCCCATTCCTCTACCGGCTTTAGTCCCTTCCAAGTAGTATACGGGACGGAATTTGGTCCTTTCGGTTCCTCCCCCGTCACGCCAGATCTCCAGTCCACCCCCGATCTTCAGGAGTGGATTCAGGTAGTTAAATCTACCTGGCCGTGGCTGCTCAAAAACCTTGAGAGGGCAAAAAGCAAGTACAAGGAACAAGCGGACAAACACCGGTCTCCGGGATGGGAACTTAAGGTGGGGGAGCAAGTTTACCTGTCCACCAAAAACCTCCGCTCCCTTCGTCCCTGCAAAAAACTCAGCGACCGTTATGTGGGACCTTTCCCCATTACCAGGGTGATCAACGAGGTTACCGTGGAACTGGACCTCCCAAAGACCCTCAAGGGAGTCCATCCCGTCTTTCATATAAGCCTCCTCAAACCCTGTGTAACAGCTCCCCAGTTCCACCCCCCTCCCGAACACGAGATTCCTACGGTGGTGGGAGGGGATACCCATTTGGAAGTGTCCAAGGTTTTAGATTCCAAATGGAAAAAGGGAAAACTGTATTACTTTGTTCGTTGGAAAAACCTTGGTTCCGCGTACGACGAGTGGGTGGCTGCGCCCCACATGGCGGCCCCTCGCTTGGTCTGAGAATTCCACCTCGCTTATCCCGATAAGCCTCGTCCTCTCGAGGACGCGGGAGGGGGGCCTTAAGGGGGGCAGAATGTGAGGGTCTCTGTGTCTCTGACTCTGTGTCTCTGCTTTCCATCACCTGCTTTGTTATCAGTGAACTCATAAAAGCAGTTCACACCTTCTGGTCCCAGGCGCCTGGCCTGATTGCCCCAAGTATCTCCCCCCCCCCGCTGTTCTTCCTGTCAGTACTCCCTCAGGCCGATGCGGCCTTGGAAGTGTGATAGCTTCAGCAGACTTCCTGGGACTCGTTTGATGTTTTGTATTATGCCAAGCTTGTAACTTCCCATAACAATAAGTGTGAACCCCAGTGCCCCAGTGCCCTGGAGTCAATATATTCTGTAAACCCGATAAGCCCCTCACTTGCAACTTTCTACCTGTGCTTGTCTCATCTCCTGATGTCTTCAATAAATCAGTTGTTTCTGTATCAACGCCTGAGCAATTGATTTGGAGAATAGGACTCAGAGAGGGGGAACTCTCACAGTACTCTTGAGCTTTGGTTTTATTGTTTTATTGTGCTCTATATATTCTTATATTTCTACATTTTATTATGGGCCTTGGTCTTACTGTTCTATTGCTGTAAATTTTGAAATTTGAGTACTTTTATATACATATATACATATATATATTTATCCTATTTTAACTTTACTTATTATTATTTTTAGTAGTATAGATCTCATCATTAATTTTACTAGTAATATTGGCACCCCTCATGTCCTCTAAAATGAGTCGAAAAAGAGGTTTCCCCTCTGATTCTGATACTGAAAAGCTCCCTTTTAGTAAGCAAAGCAAGATGGATGATTTTTTTATACCTATTAACACCACTAATAGGTTTAACGTGCTGCAGGACTTGCCTACTGAGTTGTCTTCTAACCCCATTGTCCCTGATGCTCAGGAGAGTACACCATTTAGCCCAAGCTTTGCCTTTACCCCTAAAATATCCTCAAATGTTGGCAACCCCCAAGCTTGCATAGAGGAGGAGAACGGAAATACTGACCAGTATGACACCTTAAGTCTGTTAGCCTCGCAGACATTTATTTCCAAAACCCTCCAGAAGATCTATGACAAATTGGATATTTTGGAAATACAACTCTCACGCTTAAACTCCCCTGATCTTGCACCAAAAGGTTCCCATCAGGAAATCAATCTTTCTGCACCTATGCACAGAACCCCACTTTTTCGAAGGCATGGAGTACAAAGGTCCCACTATCCTAATCACCCTACCCTTATCCCTGATAGCTTCAGGATCTCTTTAAGCATACGTTCTTACCAGGGGCGTGTTATAAGCTGGCATGGGAAATGGCGAATTAAAGAGCATTTAGCATTCTTATTGCACTGCCACCCAAGTGATATTGACTTGAAATACTTTGATAGACTCCCAGGATTATTAAGTGAACATCGTCTGTCCCTTACTTTTTATTCCCCTCGTATCCCAGTGCTGATCCTTGAAAATCAGGACCGACTAATGACATTCGGCATTTTCCCCAAAGAATCCTTTCGCACAACAATAATAGCACCTCTGCTCTCATCTACGATCCCTCCCAAGCCCCTCTTTAAAAAATCAACTAAATTTGCTCCCCAAAACCAGGCTGAGTCTCACAAGGTTGATAAGCCTTTAATAGATCTGTCTCCAACTAGTTTAAAGAATGCCTCCCCAGTTGATTCAAATCTAAAATTCATGTACCGTAAATCAAGCTTACCACCAGATTCTAGGTGCTCTCTGCTCCAGCCATGTAACCCGGTTGATGATATACTCGAAATGGAGGATGCAAAACTAATTAGTTCTTTTCGCATTCTCCCAACAAAGGAACAAAACAATATAATAATGAGGCTAGGGAACCTTAAAGATAACCTTACCCAGATTAAGTCAGCACAGGCCCATTTACCCCCTTTTAAACCAAGGGTACCTTCCCTTTCTACTAGAACTGAGCACCAACCAAATTCCAAACACACGGTTGATATGACTCCTGACTTAGTAAGCCAGCCAGCCCAAGAGTCTGACCTATTTCAAGGCAATGCCCCGGTTCCTCTGGAACCAACCATAATAGTGTGTCCTCCTACAGCAGATTCTAACTTGCTTAGGGAGATGTCTCCTACAGATCTCCCTGATAAGGACTGACTCTCATCTTGCTGCAAATTTCTCAGCTGGAATGTTGCTGGATGGGCAGCTAAACTTACTGATCCTGATATACAGTTATTTCTCTCGACGTTTGATATCATCCTTGTTCAGGAAACTTGGGCCACAAATGAGATCTTTCTCCCAGGCTTTACCTCTTTTACCCAAAAAGCAATCAAAGGCTCTGTGGGCCGCCCTCGTGCAGGATTAGCATGCTTTATCTCCACTTCTTTAAGCATAAGCTCAATTGACCTTCTTTTGGCTGAAGAGTTGGTGCTAGCAGTTAGAGTAAATCTGACTTTTTCTTCACTTATTTTATTTTCTGTTTATATTCCTCCTGCTAGATCAAGTAATACTGCATGAAACTGGGCCCGTCTGGGAGAACTATTTGATGACATCAAAAACAACCACTCAACTATTCCAATTCTTATGGCTGGTGATTTTAACGCACGAATAGGGCCGGATGATAATACTCTCTTCCAAAATCTTATAGAGAATTTTGATTAATCTTTCCTGAGTTCCCTATGGTATACTAGAACTTCCAGGGACTCGGTAATCAATTCTTCCGGCTTAAGTCTGGCCCAATTCGCTATTCAGAGGAACCTAATAATAGTAAATGGGTGATCGCAGATCGACCCTAATGGAGATTTCACTTTTTTTAGCCAAAATGGTGCCAGTGTTATCGATTATTTTCTGGTTTCATTAGATCTCTTACCTCTAATCAGTAATATGGAAGTCTGTGATTACATGGGCAGTGACCATCTCCCTATCTCTCTTTCAATCAACCAATTATGTGTTCCACACTTAATACCGTCCTACCATCAAATATTGCACCAATCCCAAAAAGCCCTAGCTCGTGTTTACTGGAGCCCTGAGCTTGATTCCTTGGTGCGTGGCAAAATGCAGCTTTTGGAGGTGACTTCGTTGAAAGCTGCCCTCCTTGAGCAAGAGTCTGCAGCTACTGTCAAATGTTTTTTTCAGATTAATTGATTTATTTAAACCTCTATTTATTAAAGAAATCACCTCAAGCTTGCACGCTCTATACAAACGAAATTCTTGGTTTAACCGCGAGTGTAGACTACTCAAACGAGCAATAACCAGGAAACATAGAGAATTCAGAAGGAAAAACACTATTTCAGTATTGAAGGAATTGTTAACTATTAAAAAGAACTACAAGGACTTGGCAAACTGGAGGAAAAAAGAGGACCTATATAAAAATTGGAGGAGCTTGATTACAGCTATAAACAACAATGATAATTCAACCTTCTGGCGGACTGTGAATTCTTTAAGTAATGGCTATGTCAGAGTCCCCGCATGTATCCCGTCTTCGGTCTGGGTAGCTTACTTCAAGAGCCTCTTCTCCTACTCTGTGGGAAACCAGGGTCTTATACCTGTAGCACCTTCTATTTTGCTGAATTCCTGGCCAGATGTGTCTCCTAAGGACATTAAACCGCTCATTGATCGCTACGCTCAGGCAAAGCCCCAGGTCCTGATCTAATTCCCTACGAACTTTTTAAAGTCAACAGCGAATGGTGGGCCAACATTGTTGCTCCTGTATTCACACAAATTAATGCCTCAGGAGCTATTCCAAAATCTTGGAGACATACCATTATCGTCCCAATCTTTAAAAAAGGTCAGCGCTCTGACCCAAGCTGTTATCGTCCAATCAGCCTTTTGTCTTGCTTAGGCAAATTGTATTCCTCCTACTTATTAAAGAGGCTGTTGGACTGGGTTGAGAGTAATGACATCCTTGGCTGGGAGCAGATTGGCTTTAGAAGGGGTTGGTCTGTCACGGACCACTGTTTAGTGCTCTCCCATCTAGCCGAGAAATATTCCTTCCCCCGAAATGGCACCCTTTATGCGGGTTTTATGGATCTTAAGGGAGCTTTTGATACCATCCCGAGGGAGAGGCTATGGTTGAAACTATCACATTCTACTATGGATAGGAGGTTACTATGGCTTATCCAGCAATTTCATACTGACCTCACAGCTCAGGTTCGCTGTGGCAACCAAGGAGAACTAACCGAGCCTTTTGAACTGGCCAAGGGAGTTAGACAAGGTTGCCTCCTTGCTCCTCTCTTGTTTAATCTATACCTGAATGATATGGCAACCAATTTCTCAGAGTTTTGCCACCCCCCAAAGCTTGCAAGCCATTCCACACCGATTCTACTCTATGCTGACGATGCAGTTCTCCTGTCCCGCACAAGAATTGGTTTGAAAAGATCTTTGCAAACTTTTTCTGAGTACTGCTCTAGGGAAGGTCTTAAAATAAACCATCATAAATCTAAGATCATGATCTTCACCAAGAGGAGAAAAATGCCTCTTTTTCGCTGGGTATTAGATGGCTTTGAGATTGACCAAGTCAAGGAGTTTGTTTACCTTGGCATTCTGTTTTCCCATAACCTAAATTGGAATGCCCATCAAAAAGCAGTGTCCAACAAAATTAAACCTGGGGTTGGTGCTATTGTCAATTTTTTTCACACCAAAGGTGGCAAATATATTCCAGGGGCTATTCAGGTTTTTAACCTGAAAATTACCCCAATTATCCTCTTTGGTGTTGCCATCTGGATTACAGCCATCAATGAATCTATAGATCGTCCACTGCTTCAGTTCTTACGAAAACTCCTAAATGCCCCTCGATGTGTTGCTGGCGTTACTCTTCGTTCCGAGTTTGGCCAAATGTCACTTGAAGCTAGGGCGTGGTTGGCCGCCTTTAAACTCCACCTTAAACTGTGCTTTAGCACTGAGGGATTCCTAGCTTCTCTGAAGCATGACCCTTTCAAATCCTCATGGCAAAAAATCTTAGATGAGAAACTGGCGTTGCTGGGCTTCTCGCAGGATATGTTATCAGATCTTGGGAAAACTGAAGCTTTTGCCAAAATTAAAAAGCGCATTAAAGAGCTCGATTATAACAGCACTACTTTTCGTGCTCGTTGCATCTGTTCATCCCAGTTCTTCGGAATACCCCCTCCATGTGGTCTGCCTGCCTATACATATTATCTGACAACTCCTCGTCTCTGTAGAGCTTTTTGCTTGGCTAGATTGAATGCTAATCCTTCCATGTTAATGCAGGGCAGAATTCTGAATATACCATACTCAGACAGGATCTGCCCTTGCTCTTCTGGCTCTATTGACACATTAGCCCATGCCCTTTCGGAATGCCGCTTTTACGAGGAACTTCGATCGCACTATATTTCCCCCCTTTTAATATACAAATCCAATGCCTCTGTGACTGACATAATGCCTTTTTTACTAAGCGACAGGGACCCCAAGGCTACATTGTCAGTGGCAAGATTTGTTTCAGTCCTTATATCCCTCCAACACTAGATATTTGCTGCTCAAGATCAACTGATCAAGGAGCTTCTAAGGGATAAAAGGAAAACATATCCTCGCCCGCATCACCTAAGCGACGGGGCTGGCTGATTCGGAGGTTTGCAGCCCAGAGAGATTCCTTATAGTACAAGTCCTCTTTGACCCCCTTACAATCCACCAAAACTTGATCCGCTTCAATTTTGGTGGTCAGGGCCATGGTAACTAGTGGCAGAGCCTCCTGCTCCCATGCCGAAAAAGGTCCGGCTTGATCCGGAAGATCCAGTAGCGGCTGGACCTGAACCGCTAAGGCCGCTGCGCTGACACCAAAGGCGGGGGTTGACAGCTTAGCAATCCCGGGCATTGAAGTGGTGGTCGAGGTCATTCCGTGGAAGAGCGCAACCATCTGTTTCGCCAGTGCTTTTGGCCCGGCTCCGCACACCCGGGCCAGTCGAGCATCCTCCACTAGACAATCTGACGCTTGGAGGTCATGGCGGGTGCTGGCCTCTGCGCTGCGCCCGTACAAGTCTAGTCAGGCGGTTATGTTCCACGTCTGCCCAATGAACTTTGTCTAGGGTGTCCTCAAAGGAAGGTACCAAGGATGGGACCCTTCCAGGGTTCCGGCGAGGAACCCACCATCTGGGGAGCGACCAAGCTCCTCCCCGGGATCCGGGTGAACCACACTGGGCTCCAGCCACGGGCAAATAACTCGGAGAGCACTGTCCCAGCTCCAATCCGAGTGCCTGGCGAACCCTCCTGTACTCTAGCCTGGCAGATGAGAAGAGATGCTGTGTTTGCTGTCACAATGTCAGCCCTTGGCCCAAATCTGAACCGAAAACCACTCAGAGACAGTCAGGTCCAAAGAAGCTGGTTTTTACTGGTCAAAATAGGTTAACAGAGCATGAAGAAAAGGTGACAGCAATGAGGATTGCTGGCTTGAACTTGGTAATATAAAAGCATAGGAAAAGGCAAGAGATTACAAATCATAAACAGAGCTCTGTTCCCGGAGCTTCAAACGGATCTAAGTATGCACAACAATCCTTGAGTCTGGACAGTGGGAAGTGAAACTCACAGAGATACCTTCTGAGAAACAGAAACCGAGATACAGGCCTGACAGCTGGCAGGTGTCTTTGAAGGAGAAGGAGCCGGTGCCATTGAGGGGGCAGGGTGGTCGGTTCAACCTGGCGGACGGGTCCCTGCACCTCGGGACTTGCACTGGTAGACTGCATGGGTGGAGGAGTCAGTGCTGGCGAGGGAGGCGAGGGGAGCGGAGTGGATGGGCCGACCACCATGGTCGGGCTTTGGGCTTCCCCCCTTTCGAAGGTGGTGTTGGGAGCCGGGTCTGCGTCCGGGTTTGGACTGCCAGGGTGGGCAGTAAACCTCTCTGAGAAGGAGTGAATAGAGACTCTGTGGGGCGCTCGATCTTGGTAGGGTATTGGGGTAGTTTAGACAAAAGCATCGGCCAGCAAGTTTTGCTTCCCTGGCACGTTTTAAAACAAAGCGGAATTGGGCAAAGAAGTCCGCCCATCGTACCTGTTTTGCAGACAGTTTGCGAGCCCCCGTTAATGCCTCCAAGTTCTTGTGATCATTCCACACTTCAAAAGGGACTTTAGAACCTTCTAAAAACTGTCTCCACACCATGAGGTCATGCTTAACCGCAGCTGCCTCCTTTTCCCAGATGGGCCAATTAAGCTGAGACTGCGTGAACTTCTTAGAGAAGTAAGCGCATGGATGCAGTTGGTCATCCCCCCTCACTGCAGCAGCGCACCCCCATTGCTACTTCTGAAGCGTCTACTTGGACTACAAACATTTGTTCACAATCAGGGTGTTTCAAAACCGGTTCGGAGGTAAGCAGTTGTTTGAGACTTCCGGATCCGGGCTGACCCCCCGTGGTAGCGCGAAACGAGCTCCCGGCTTGAACGCAGCCTCGGGGGGAGGGAAACCGCCCCCCCAACATCGGGTTCGTGGCGCCCCCGGGAAAGGAGGGGACGCTGATCGGCGCACCAGCAGGCTCCTCGCCCTGAAAGCGGCCGTTGCTTCCAAAGCGGTGACGGAGTGCTCGGGTGAGAGAGCAAAGGAGCGGATGCCATTTTTAAAGAGCCGGAGCGGTGCGGAGGCTTGGATCTTCTTAAAGGTTTTTCTTATCTCTTTTAAAAAAGATTGGAAAAATAAATACACTGAGGTGTCTGTCAGTACTAAAAAGAGTCTGAAAGCAAGCCTGATTGTATTCTAGACTCGCTAACGGATCAAAAGTGAAACTTGGATTTCTGCCAGTTGTTGCACACTTATAATTCACTTCGCTCTGCCAGGCAATCTGAGAGAACTGATCTATCTGAAGCTTTGTAGGTTGTAAATCTGGCAGGAAATAGCTGAAAAAACAAGTTAATGTGCTAATGTGCTAATCTAACTGAACATTGAATAAATTGTTGGTGGTAAATGACTTGTAAACTGATGATATAAACTACAGCCTCTCTCCCCCCCCTCCTGCCCTTTGGATTACAAACAGCCATTGTAAGTTGGAATGGGAGACAAAGATAAGGAGAAAGAAAAAAAGACTCAGAAAAACACCCCAAAGGACTTATTAAAGAACCTAAACAGCTGCAGATCCAACAGTCACTGCTACCCTACAGAAGAGCTTCCATCCCTAGTCCAGCAGCTTCACCAGTTTCCTCACCAACAACACTGGTTTCATTAACAGCAAAGATGTCAAAAAACCCTGATGCCACATTGAACTCCATACAAGATTTGCTGGCAAAAACTCTTCAGGAGATGACAGCTATGAAGCAGGAAATGACCTCAGTAAAACAAGAGATGACATCAGTGAAGCAGGAGGTGGAATCAGTCAAACAAGGTTTGCTTCAAAATACAGCAGTGGTTGGGCAAAATACTGCTGCTATTTCAGCTTTGCAAAACTCCATATCAACTTTGACAGTAAGACAAAATAGGTTGGAAGAGAAAGTTCAGAAATATTCAAAAGATAATAAAGATACCAGAAAAAGAGTTGATGGTTTAGAGATGGCAATGGAGGCCTGTGCAGAAAGAGAAGAAAAGTGCACGACCACACTGCAATGTTAGAACTGAAGATAAAAGAGATCTGGATTCGCATACGCAGCCTCAGAGAAAAAGTGGAGGGAAAAGACCTAAAAAATTATTTGAAAGGACTGTTGGCTGTTTTTCTTCAGGAAGATGAAGTGATTGTTGAAGGAATGATTATAACAGCCTACAGAGTCAACTCTGCATATGCGACTAAATACAAAGTTCCAAGGGACTGTTTGGTGCAATTTTTCTCTAGAAGCCATCGGGACCTAATTCTGAACAAGCATTATCAGACTCCACTTTCTATAGCAGATACACCGATGAGATTGATGAAGGAGATCCTGGGAAGACTGCTGAGAAAAAGAAAAGAGTTTGCAGAGATTGTGGAAAGACTCAGATTCAATGGAATTCAACACAGATGGGAATTTCCGCTGGGTATCTCGTTTCTCTACAAAGCCAAAAGATTTAAGATTACAGATACTGTCAAAGCAGATCAATTCTTGAGAAGATATGGAGCAGACTTACGCAAGCCACCACAACAAACATCGAAAGAACTTGTGGGAAAAGAGGTTCCTGAGGAAGAGAAGGCAACAGAAGCAAGTAGGGGGGCCAAAACGTCATCATCTGAGGAGGAAGATGGCTGAACTATGTTAAGGGGAAAACACTGGAGGGGGAGGAGGGAGGGAAGGGAGGGGATTGGTTTCAGAATAATAAAAGAGAATGGGGTTTGATTGAATATCGAAATGCTACAGATAATGTCATGGAATGTTAGCGGTTTGAATTCCCCCAACAAAAGGAAAAAAAATTTCTATCACTTACAAAAGTCAAAAGCTAATATTTTTTGCTTACAGGAAACTCATATTTTACCAAAGGATATTGTAAGATTGGAATATGCAAAACTTGGTAAACTATTTACATCATGTAATGAGAAGAAAAAAACAAATGGTTTAGCTATGTATATTCCCTTAGTAATGGAACCCAAGGAAGTATATTCTGACAAAGGGAGGATCCTTTTGGTGGAAATTGTCTCTGGTTTCCAAAAAAATTTGTTAGTTGGTATTTATGCAACAAATATTAATCAAAAAATATTTTATGACAATTTAGCATTGATACTGGCATATGCGAATTATGCGAATTAAAAAATTATATGGATGGGAGACTTTAATGGGGTTATGGATCCTAGGTTGGATAGATCCTCAAAGAAGAAAAAGGGTAAATGTGAGGGTAAGCTACCAGGTATTTTTAATCATCTTACAGAACAATGGGAAATGTTTGATATATGGAGATTGTTAAATGGTAAGAAAAAGGGATATACTTTTTACTCATCTAGACATTCTTCTCATTCAAGAATAGATATGTTTTGGCTTTCTAAATGTATTACAGGATGGTCAGAAACTCCGGAAATTTTACCTAAAGTTTTGTCTGATCATAATGCGCTTTCGATTAGAATTAATTTTGAAGATAGAAGAAATAAACCATGGGGTATAAATGAATATTTACTGAAAAATAAGAAAATAGTGGATAAGTTAAAAGTAGGTATACAGAATTTTTTTTTTAGAAAATGTAGATAAAGGTGTATCAGATGAAATAGTATGAGATGCTAGTAAGTCAGTAATTAGAGGACTTCTGATTCAGCAAAACTCAAGATGGTTTAAAGAGAAGGAGAGGCAAAAGAAAAAGATTTTAGAGGAAATTAAACAAGGAGAGAGGCAGCTTAGAAAATCCCAAGATAAACTATTTAAAAAAGAACAGTTGGAAAGTCTAAAAAAGCTACAATATCAATATGAATTTTTATTAACTTCTGAAATAGAAAAAAAATTATGTTTAATAGACAGAAATTTTTTGAACATGCCAACAAACCGGGTAAATTACTAGCATGGCAAATTAAATCCAAAGAGAGGAAATCATTAATATTAAAAATTAAGAGGGATGGGGAAATAACAACTGATAAACAGAAAATTATGGAAACATTTAGAGATTATTATTCAAAGTTATATAAACAAAATGTAGAATTAGAGAGGGAAATAGATGTTTATCTAAATAAATTTAATTGGGATCGGATATCTCAAGAACATAAAGACCTATTGGATTCTGATATAACAATGGAGGAATTAAGAATGGTTATCGGAAAAAGTAAATTAAATAAATCTCCAGGTGAAGATGGTTTTACGGCAATTTATTATAAAACTTTTATAGAACAATTAGCTCCACATCTGTTAAAAGTGATGAATCAATGTTTGCAGAAGGGAACCATCCCACAAACCTGGAAACAAGCAAATATAGTGTTAATTCCAAAACCAAACTCGGATTTATTGGATGTCAAAAATTATAGACCAATTTCATTACTGAACAATGATTACAAACTATTTGTAGCTATTTTGGCAAACAGACTTAAAATTGTATTGAATCAGGTTATACATGAAGATCAGGCTGGCTTTCTCCCAGGTAGACAAATAAATCAAAATGTTAGAGTCGTGTTAGATATTATAGAATATACAGAATCTACTACTGTACCTATTGCAATGATTTTTTTAGACGCAGAAAAAACATTTGATAATGTAAATTGGAAATTTATGAAAAAAGTAATAGAATATATGGGTTTTGGTAAAAAATTTCAAGTAGCTATTGATAATATTTATACTCATCAAACAGCTAGATTGTTAATTAATGGGAGTATGACAGCACAATTTGAAATCCAAAAGGGCACAAGACAAGGGTGTCCGCTGTCACCCTTATTGTTTATATTAATATTAGAAGTTTTATTGAGTAAGATTAGAAATAATACAGAACTGACTGGTTGTAATGTTGGGAAAAATCATTTTAAGGTTAAAGCATATGCTGATGATTTAGTTTGTTTTTTATCTAATCCTAATGATCAAATTGAAGAATGGAATAAAACTTTGGAGGTTTATGGAAAACTTGCAGGATTTAAAATAAATAAAAGTAAAACGAAAATATTGGTTAAGAAATTGACGTTATTGCAGCATCAAGGACTATCACAACGTTCAGGATTTTCAATTGAATCGAAAATAAAATGTTTGGGTATATGGCTAACCTCTTGCAATCTTAATTTATTTAAAAATAATTATGTTAAGATATGGCAACAAATTAATAAAGATTTAGAAAATTGGCGAAGAATACCATTAACATTATGGGGAAGAATTGCCGTGGTCAAAATGATGGTCTTGCCTAAAATGCTTTTTTTGTTTCAAAATTTACCAATTATAAAGGGGGTTAAAATATTAAAAATTTGGAGAAGAGATACTTTAAACTTTTTATGGGGAAAGGAAAAGCATAGGATTGCATATAATAATTTAATTGAACTAATAGAAACAGGAGGGTTAGGGTTACCGGATTTAAGAATGTATTATGAGGCAGCCTGTTTTTCCTGGTTAAAAACTTGGATATTATTAGAAAATATTAAACTTTTAGAATTAGAAGGTTTCAACTTACGTTTTGGATGGCATGCATATTTATGGTACGAAAAGGAAAAGGTAAATAAAGATTTTAATATACATGTTATTAGAATAGGATTGTTCCAAGTCTGGAAAAAATATAAAAGGATTTTGGAAATTATCAGGCCTGTATCTCAGTTGGTTTGTTTACTTTCGTTTTCCCACTGACCAGACTCAAGGACATACCTAGATCCGTTTGAAGCTCTGGGAACTTAGCTCTGTTTATGATTTGTAATCTCTTGCCTTTTCCTATGCTTTTATATTACCAAGTTCAAGCCAGCAAGCCTCATTGCTGTCACCTTTTCTTTATGCTCTGTTAACCTATTTGACCATTAAAAACCAGCTTCTTTGGACCTGACTGTCTCTGATGTGGTTTTTGGTTCGATTGGGCCAAGGGCTTACAGAAATTAAGACTCCAGGTTGGATTAATCCAATTGAAGCATTTATGAAGAGAGGAACCCATTTAAATTTAGATACGGAAAGATATAGTGAAATTATAACATTTAAAGATGGAGAATCTTTAATTAAAGATTGGTTTATGTATTATAAACTAAAAGATATATTTAATAAAAATAATCAATTGGGTTTTAATAAATCTAAATCCAATTTGGAAAAAATATTAATGAAGGGAAATAAAGGTTTGATCGGAAGAATATATAAATTATTAATTGAAATTAATTTAGAACAGGAAAGAATCAAACCAGTAATGGTGAAATGGATGAGGGAATTAGGATTTAATATAGATTTGGATATTTGGGAAAATTTATGGAAGAGAGAGTTCAAATTTACAATCACGAATGAAGTCAGGGAAAATTTATATAAAATGTTTTACAGATGGTATATAACACCTGTGATGATAGCTACAATGAAAAAAAGGGGAGACAGGCTTTTCCATCCCCCACCACCTCAATAGCACAGTCCGTTCTGCGGTGGGGGGGGTAGCACATCACACTCCTGTACATTAAAGACATCCGCAAAGTCCTGATACTCAGCAGGTAGTTGGGATGAACCAGTAGTGTCTGAAGCCAAGGCAGGAGTTGATGGGAGTACGGTTTTGTCAACTACTTCATACTGGTGCCATTCACAAATCGCACCTTTTCTCCGAGCGCATCCCCTCCTGCGAGGCGTGCCCTTCGGCTGGGGAGTGGGAGCTGGCTGCTCCGGACACAATGGGCAGGCTGCAGCAAAGTGACCCATGGCACCGCAAACGAGGCAGGCTCCCCTTTGAAAGGACGACACTCGGTCTTGCGCGGGTTGAGCCGGTCTCCGCGGGGCAGGAGCTTGGAAGGGTTTTTCTGGCCTCCCCCTTCCTTGGCCTGACGCCAGGCAAGAGAAATTAACCAGCGGCGGCTTTCCACTTCCTCCACCAGTAGGATCCACTCCTCCAGGGTGGCTGGATCCCGTTGCATAAAAGCCCAGTTCAAAATCTTGGGGTGTAAGGCTTCTCGGAAGTAATGCACCCGGATAGCCTCTGTCCAATCTACGATTTTACTAGCAAGTCTCTCATCAGCAAACTCCCTGACCAAAGAAGATCCTTGATGGAGTTGCAGAAGGGCAGCCTTGGCTTTCTCCCCTTGGAACGGGTCCTCGAAACGCCATCTTAACGCTCACATAAATTCATTGAGAGAGCATCATCCACTCTGCAGCCCTCCCAGTCAGAAGAGAGGAGACAAACCTTACCCAGCTATCTTCCGTGGGGAATGCATGCCCTTGTTCTCTCATATAGCTGTCCACTTGGTGTAGGAAACAAGGCAGTGCATCTGCGGAGCCGTCGAAAGTCACTTGCAGTCGGGGCTGCTACCATGGTACAACCGGTGCCACCAGTTGCAGTGGGGCCCCCGGCTGGGCAGGCTGCCCTGGGGGCAGCGCTGGTGGTTGTCCAGGAGCTGGCAGTTGCCCAGGTATCGGCTGTCCAGGAACTGGCTTTTCCCCTGGGGATGGTGGTGGTACCTGCGCCGGTACGGGCGGGAGTACAGCTTGGGCCTGCTGCAAGTGACCGTACTCGCACACTAGCACCTCCATTTGGTCCTGCATTTGGGCCAAACGCTCCAACAGTTCCCGGTTCTGATACTTCAGAACATGTATCTCCTCCTCAGCCCCCCAGTCCGTCGGGCTTGGCTAACACGGAGGTTTGTATTCCAGTCGTCTGAGTCCTCTTCATCGGGCTCACCCTCATCAAAGTAATCCTGTATATCAGACGCGAAGGCAAGCCACCGCTGAAGGGGCCACATCCCGGGGCGGATAGGGCTCCGGGGAAAACGAGAACTAGGGCCGCTCCAGACCCCCCCGCCTTTCGGTCGCGCTCCAGTGGCTATGGCCACTTGCTCCAGGGCGTCCTTCTTCTGAGCGGCGGCAACCTCCACCAAAAGTTGCTGCGCTGCCCGTTGTTGAGCAGCTTGTGCCTGAGCCGCTTCCAAAGTGGCTGCCCAGGTTGCCGCGGGGGCCGCCAACAGCAGCTCGGCTGCTTGTTCCAGAAACATTTGAATTTTCTTATGATTGCCCAGTAATGGTAAAACCTTGCGGGCAAGCTCCACGGAGGAAGAGCCAAACTGTGGATGCAGTACCTTAACCACATCGTCCTCCGACGCCGCGCTTGGCGGTAAATCCATAAGGGACAATACGGTCCTGGCGGCTGCGTTTTGCTCGTCCCGGCTGTGCTGGCTGGGATCTGGGACATCTCTCCCTCCCACTCACGCCATTGGGAACGGGGCAACGGGCACCAGGATCGGGGCCGCCGGCTCCCGCTGCACCCCGCAGGACGGAACCTCGGTAGACAGCTGGGTTAGAAGCGTTAAGTCCTCTTGCACCAACCTGGTCTCTTCCAGCAAGGTGTCCAGCCACCACAGTTCGTTGTGGGCATGTAGGTCAGCGTCCTGCGTCCCCAGGGGACCACTGCCACCAGTCGATGCCACTGCTCCACGACCAACCCAGTCAGTCGGTTGGACTCAGCTTGAGTCCGCTGAGCCTCCTCAAGGATAGCATGCAGTAGAGCCGAATCCTCGGGGAGCTGACCCAAAGCTCTAACCCAATCTCCCGGCGAACCCTCCAGGGCTCCAGCCAGGGACAATACCCTTGGGGAGCACGTCCGTAGCTCCAATCCGAGATCCCGGAGATCCCTTCAGGACTCCAGCCAGGGATGAAAAATTAGTGTCCAAATGGAGTGTCCAAATGTATCCCATGATAATCCCATAAACAGACATCCACAGACAAACAGTCCAAAGAGAGTTGATTTATTGGAAAATCCACAGGTTAACAGAAGCTAAGAATCAAATGGACACTAATGGGAACTATGGGAACGGTGCAGGGCATATATGGATGAGCAAAGGGCAAATTGGTAGATCTGGATGCCATGAAAACCCCCCTCCCAGGATCTGTCAGGGCACTAGAAAACTTCCCATGAAGGGCAGTCTAAACTGTTCCCTGTTTACAGGATACGATGCTGGCCAAGGCCAGCGCCTGGACAAACCACAACATTCCTTTCTCAGACCAGGCCTGACAGATGGATAATACATCATATTTTTAACTATAAAACCTGAAATGTTAGGATTCAGAGATTAATATCTGCTCTTCATGAGATAAATTACCAAACCCAGGAGATTTTGGAAAACATTGCTTTATTCTGGATGGAGTTTCGTTTAAGGGGTGCTCACATAAATAAGCAATTCGTGTCATAAATAAGGGCTCCAATACCAGTCAACATATTGGACTCATGGATAAAAGTAATATAATTTCAATAGCAATCATCTTGGTGGCTTTAGACCACATCTCTTGCCATTTTTATTAACTGATCGGTTTTATTATTTCCTCGTACTTGTATATTATTGTTCTTCATACAAGTACATATTTCTAACAGGAGTTTTTACAAAATGATGTGTGTGCTTGCCCATGTTGTTCATGTGCTATTCTTCTTCTGTTTAATTCAGCTTTCCCAGCTGTGAATTTTGAATGCTTCTTTTCCTGGAACATCATCTGCAATTAGAAACAGTTCTACAGGGAGAGAGGTGCAGGCTGCTTCAGAGATATTCCTGTGCTGTTGAAAATACACATGAGGCTTTGAGAATATCTCCCCTGCCAAAACAATTTAGGCATTTCACTGTCAAACAGCAGGCAATCCAGGGGGAAAGAATACATTGAAAGAGACAGCCCGCCAAGACCCAAGATGTTTTTTTAATGCACCATGCAATTAATTCATTTCCTTTTGCAGTAATGTAAAATGTAGTTCAATGTATTATATTTTAATAACTGAGGTTTTTATTAATTATAAATGAGTGTATCCCTTTGCAACTACATAGAGATTAGATTGCCTGTGATGCTGATGAATGACCAAGATAAATTGAAAGCATGTGCAACAGCAAACCTCATGGAAAATGTGCCATTGCATGCAGTTCCATGATTTAGTTCAGGGTGGGAGAGGGTTGCATTTCCTACAAAAATAATAAGGCAATGAAGAGAGGAGTAAAATGATAGTGGAAAGAGGCTGGCATGTAATAGGGAAGCTTGTTAAGAAGTTCATTATGCCCTCCCCTTTTGTTAAAACAAGCTGGTCGAGTTCTATCACTGCTTACTGGTTTAACTCCATTAAGTATTTGGAATTCTACTGCAGCTCCATAATGTAAGGCAAGGTTAATCCTGGTAGGCTCAGATACCAAAAATGAAATAGCAAATAATCTGATTAAAGACTTCATCTATAAATCATGAAATCTCCATCTGCTCCACCGTACGTTTGCACTAGTTTCACAGGTGAATTTAAACTTTTCTCATGGTGGACTTTCACTTGCCACACTCCCATTCCTCTTATAAACCATCATGCATCAAGGCCATTTCAAGATATTTTGTTACTCCAAACAAGGCACAACCCCCCCACCTCACCATGTATGTGTATTATAAACAACCGTTCCAGTCCACTTTTGCATGCAGACGTGGAATAAGGAGAACCAGCACTTTGGGATGGAATAATGAAGGGCCAAGTTTACATTGATCAACAGGCAATCTGCAGCAACCACAGGCAACCCCATTCCAAACCCATTCACAGTGTGGGCAGTTGGCAAGATGCAAAAGAATCAGGACTTCTCAGTTTGTGTATCTTTGATTTTAAGGGCAAGGTTACCCTGGCCCAAGCCTTGAGCCATCACACGCGTATGACTCAGCCTCCTCCTTGTCAGGCCTTCATAATGCTTGAGGGAGGTGTGCTATGTTCTGTCTCCTTAGCCACTGGGTGTATGGGCTGAGGATAATGGCTCCCCCAAAGAGTTACTGTCCCATGTCCATGAAGTCACCAAGGCCCCAGGCCTGGTCAGCGGAGTACCCCTTCACCCTACTAATGATGCCTCAGGGAGATCATCTAAGCTAAACTGCATATCACGCAAGCAACTTTATCTGCACTGCTACCACTGTTGTGTAATTCAGATAGGGTTGCCAACTCCAAGTTGGGAAATACCCAGAGATTTTGTGGGTGGAGCTTGGGAAGAGCAGGGTTTGGGGAGGGGAACGATCTCAGCAGGGTATAACACCATAGAGTCAACCATCCAAAGTAGCCATTGTCTCAAAAGAACTGATCTTGATTATCTGGAGATCAATTGTAATAGCAGGAGATCGCCAGATGCCACCTGGAGATAGGCAATGCTAGTTACTGATGACTTAAATGTCACGGAAAACTGGTGGATTTCTTGGTAGCCTGTTCAGAGTACAGTACATGAAACCCTCCACCCTGTTTAGTGCTAATCCATTAGAATAGAAAACAATTCACACTCAGTCCCCCAAATGAGTGGCCCCTTTGCAACTACTCTGAAATAAAAAGATGGATAAAGGGAAGGGGGTGTCTCCCTTGCCTATGGTCAAAAGGGTTGGGGTGGGACAGACATTAGTCCCCATATGGCTTTCTTTCACACGTACACACACACCCATTCTGCGTTCAAAGGAGGAAGCATGAGCTGGACCAGATCTCCCTTACATTGCTGTGGAAATGTAACTCTTCTCCCCCTCAACTCTTCAAGGCCTGGAACAGTTGCTGGAACATCCTTCTCCTTGACAGGATTCAAGGCAGTATTAGTCCCATTTTGCAAATGTGAGGGTGAGAGATAGTGGTTTGCCAAGACAATCACTTGAATTCACAGGGGATTCACGATTTGAATCAGCATCTTCTCCCACACACAACTACTACAAGAGAACAATTTGTAGCTAGCCAGGGTCCTACAATTTTAGGCAATTTGAGTGATCAAAAGCACAAAACTTGATTCAAGCTGATTTTGAACCAAGATCATCTGGCAAGTTAGCAGCCTTACAAGATCATTTATTCAAAGTTAACAACCTCTAATTTGCTTAAGAAATAAATCTTATAAGAGTTTGAAGTCAGCAACTTCACATTCCATTTTATCCCATATTGACTGGTCCCATAAAATAGGATTCAGTCCCAGATGGGTAATATTCACAGTTCCATAGGAGAACACAGTAAAGGAACTTCATAAAAAATTAGCTATGGTGATTGATTTAACACCCTGAACCATTTGTCTGTAAAATAAGACTAGTGGTCTTAGGCAAGTCAATATTCTCTCAACCTTAGCTCTCTTCTTGTGTGGCTTGGTAGCAGTAATGGCCTACTATGTATTTTACTCATGATAAAATACCAAGAAGTAACTGATATTTTTAATTTTATTTAGCTATAAGTCTATTGGTTATTAACTAATAGTAAACTGAAGTCTGTTACTGCAACCTGCCTCTTACGTACTCACAACAAATAGGAATTAGTGCTGTAAAGTTGATATTTAACTCAAAGGAAAACAGCACAAGCTCATATATGACGAATACAATACTTTGTTTACAAAAATATGTCCAAAAAACACACACCAAAAAGACAATGTTAACACAACTGTATGAATGACTAGAAAAATAACATACAAGAAACATTCCAGGAAACAGTCTTATGGTAACTCAATATACTATGTGACGATTAATTCCCAAAGATGGCAAGCATGAAGGAACTTGGTTTCAGCAAACACAACTCCAACGGCCGGTTGGGTTGATCATGCGCAATAGAACAGCTGAAGGCAGCTTCAGTTACTGGCAACGAATCATGCTGGGGTTTGGGGAGGGGAGGGACTTCACTGCCATAGAGCCCAATTGCCAAAGTGGCCATTTTCTCCAGGTGAACTAATTTCTATCAGCTAGAGATCAGTTGTAATAGCAGGAGATCCCCAGCTAGTACCTGGAGGTTGGCAACCCTACATGACCCAACCAGGAATCATCACCCTTATGCCCCACTGATGTCCTTTCCCTCCCCAAACCCTGCCCTCCCTAGGCTTTACCAAATCTCCAGGAATTTCCCAAGCTGGAATTGGCAACCCTATATGCCTTCTAAATTTCATTTGACCTCAGTGATGTCATCATGCCCATCGGAAATCTGACTGCACTGTTATTTCCAGCATCATCACAACATGATGATTAGCTGAGATCACTTAGAGAAGGGGGGGAAAGAAACCTAACTGGGGGGGGGGGAGCAGTGCTGAAGCAGCAGCAAAAGGGGAACAAAACAAGATCAGATAAAGGTCAGCAGTCACAAATGCAAAGATTTTGGGGAAATACTCTTCTCATGTTCTCTAGTGCATACACAGTTTTTGACACAAACCTCAAAGTGGGCAAATATTCATCACAGTCCTAGTAAACAGTCCAACCAGGGCTTATCACAACTATAATTTTCAACACATCCATGTGTAGAAAAGCACATGGCAAGGCAGACAAGGCCTCAGAGACAGTTGGATCTTTGTGCTGTCAGCCTGATTAGCATTTCCTATTGCAGCTTTTTTCTGCTCCTGGCACAGCAGGCTCTGGAAGCAGAAGAACGGAAGATGAAAAGCATGACTTGGCAACTTGGCTTCATGCTGCTTCCCACTGCAGGAAAAGGCATTGTGTTTGAAGCAGCATAGTTTGAACCACCATTTTCTGGGAGCTTAAGCACTCCTGTGTTTTTATTTCACTTTTCTTGTGTTTTTGTAGGGGAGAAGGAAAGGGGGAGGAAGCCCAGTTCCCTTAGAATTATTGCCAGAGAATACAACCCTCTTCATTTGATGAAGGCAAATCTATGCACTTACCCATCAAGGCAGAGACATTTAATTTCTGTCCAGCCATTAAATAAGGAGTCTTTCAGCTTGGAACAAAACAGCTTGGAAAGCAGAAGCCATCAGTGGAAAGAAATTCTCACCATGGTGATTTTGGAGCAGTCAGCAAGGGAAATAATGCCTGCTAAAGCTTGTCTCTAGAGCAAGGCTCATTTGGCAGATAATAAGCTACAACACTGTACATCTCTGCAGGAGTTGTTAGTGACAACCTTGACCTGTGTTTTTGTTTTCCCCAATTGTCAGGAGAAGGTCATGAGGATGGTATGCAGTAGTGCGATTGTGCTGCTTCCAGGTGCTGTTGTGCTATTCTGTCCAAGGCCAGTCTATGCCCCGTGTTTAGTCTTCATAGATTCCCATACTGTGGGAAGCGCCAAGTACTCCTTCCTGCCTCCTGGAGGGGGATTGCCTGGGTTGCCAGTTATCTCCTTTTGCTCTTCCATATATGCTATGTACCTTGCCTTTGCCCCTTACTAGTGTCCTTTTGAATATGGCTTCTGAAACCTGTTGATTCTAACCAATAAAATTGCTTTCGTGGATTTGCCATCTGCTGAAATCTGTTTATGGGTTTGCCGCAGGGCTAGAGCTTACATTAGGATACTAGTCCTATCCTTACTTGCTAACCTTGGCTGGAGCCCTGGAGGGTTCACCTAGACACTCATCTCCTCGGTTTGGGGAGCAGGACAAGCTCCCCAAGGACCCCGACTTTCTGCGTGCCATCTTGGAGGAGGCGCAGCGGACTTATGCGGAGTCCACCCAGCTGGTTAGGCTGGTGATTGATCTGTGGCGTCGCCTGGCAGCGGCGACCCCCTGGAGGACTCAGGACGCTGATCTACGGGCCCACAATGACCTTTTGGGACTAGATACTTTGCTGGAGGAGGCCCAGTTGGTGCAAGAGGACTTTGCTTTCCTAACTCGGTTATTGGCTGAGCTTGCACTCCGCGGGACGCAACAGGAGTCAGCAGCTTCAATCCAGGGACCCGAATTCTGTTTCCCAATGGTGGGAGCAGAGGGGGGTGATGTTCCACAAACTGTTCCGGATCCCACCCTATGCTGCCAGGAAGCACAGAATGCTGCCGCCAGGACAGTCCTGGTTCTTGTGGATTTCACTCCGACCACGGTGACAGCGGCCAACGCCAAAAAGATACTAACTCCTGAATTTGGTCCTGCCTCTGTGGACCTGGCTCAACAGATCCAACCACTGTTGGGCCAGCACAAGGAAATCCAAATGCTCTTGGAGCAAGTGGCCGAACCAATTGTGATGGCTGCCGCCACTGCCAAACTTGAGGCGGACCGAGCGCTCACTGACCGGAGGAGGGCGGAGGAGCAACTGTTGGCGGATGCGGCCGCCACTTGGGTGTGGGCGACGGCAGGAACTGGAATGCAGTCAAAAGTTAGTGGGGGACTGGACTGGTCTTTCCCATCATTTTCTTGGGGCTCCCCGGAACCTGGTCTGCCCAGGGAAGTGGAGCGCAGGCAATGGCTCACCTTTGCTCCTGATGTACAGGAATATTCGGATGAGGAGGACTTGTATGCAGAGGAGGGCAATTGGAATATGAACTACCAAGTCAGCCAAGCCCAACAGACTGGGGGGGCTGAGGAGGAGATCCATGCCTTGAGGTTTCAAAACCGAGAACTGCTGGATCGTATGGCCCGTATGCAGGACCAAATGGACGTGTTGATGTGTGAGTACGGTCGCCTACAGCAAGCTCAAGTGGCGCCTGCGCAGGCACTGGTCCTGGGCCAACAACCCCTTGGCCAGCAGCCTCCGATGCAGCGGGCTCCAGGGGAACCTCCGGCACAACTGCCGCTGGGGCATCCTGCCCCGGTACAACTGGCTCCCGGGCAGCAGGCCCCTAGACAACCACTGGCACCACCACCAGTGGGACCGGTCGTGCAGTGGAAGCAACCCCATTTTCAAATGACATTTGATGGCTCCGTGGACACGTTGCCCTGTTTTCTACACCAAGTGGACAGTTACATGAGAGAACAGGGGCATACCTTTCCCACGGAAGACAGCCGAGTAAGGTTTGTTTCCTCACTTTTGGCTGGAAAGGCTGCAGAATGGATGGTCCTCCAGTTTGATACCCGGGCCCACTCCATACGGTCGCTTAATGAATTCATGCGAAGATTAAGGAGATGTTTCAAGGATCCGTTTCAAGAGGAGAAGGCCAAAGCGGCCCTCCTACAACTCTGTCAAGGATCCTCCTCAGTCAGAGAGTTTGTGGATTAGTTCCAAAGACTTGCTAATAAAATAGTAGATTGGACTGAAGCTACCCTGGTGCATTACTTCCGAGAAGCATTGCATCCTGAGATTCTAAACTGGGCATACATGCAGCAAGACCCAGCTACCTTGGAAGAGTGGATTTTGCTGGTGGAGGAAGTGGAAAGCTGCCACCAGTTTATTTCCCTTGCCCGACAGCAGGCCAGGGAGGGGGGAAGCCAGAGAAACCCTCCCAAACCTGCCACTCCTCAGGCCCCGCGGAGGCCGGCTCTACCTCCGCAAGTCCGAGTGTTGCGGTTTCAAAGGGGAGCCTGCCTCATTTGCGGTGCCATGGGTCACTTCGCTGCCACTTGTCTGTCAAGTCCGGGACTGCCGAGTCCCACTCCCCAGCCAGAGGGGACTCCTCGTGGGAGAGGACGTGCTCGGGGGAGAGGCACCGCAGCCGAGCGGAGCATTGCTCCAAGATGAAAAGCTCCCCCAGCTCTGTACACCAGAGAAGTGACAATGGACCTTTCGCCAGGGGACCTGTCGGGGTCCAGGATTACAGTTACTACTCCTGGGGAGGGTAGCTCCACTTCTTCAGAGGAGGGTAACCACTGGAACTCCCCAGCCCTTAACTTGGAGTCTCCCCTCGAACAGCCAAAAAAGTGCCGCCCAAATGTCAGGACTTTGCAGAAGTGTTTAATGTGCGGGAGCATGATGTGTTACCCCCCCCGCCAGACCGACTGTACTATTGAAGTGGTGGGGGATGGAAAACTGCCAAAAAGTAAGATCTATCCAATGAGTCCAACAGAACAGATGGTGCTCCACGAATTCTTAGACAAAAACTTGGATCGCGGTTTCATCCGACCCTCCACAGCGCCCTATTCGGCACCAGCTTTCTTCGTGCGTAAGAAAACAGGGGATTTGCGTTTGTGTATTGACTTTCAAAAACTCAATGCTGTTACTCAAATGAATGCTTATCCCATCCCCCTCATTTCTGATCTCTTGGGAGGGAGGGACACATTTTCACCAACTTAGTCAAGGCTTATTACAGAGTCAGAATCCAGGAGAGAGATGAATCTCTGACTGCCTTTTCCAGTTGCTTTGGGATGTTCAAATTTATGGTGATGCCTTTTGGATTAAAAGGGGCCCCGGGGGTCTTCATGCAATTCATTAATGATATCCTCCATGATCTACTGTTCAAAGGAGTGGTAGTTTATTTAGATGATATTCTCATTTACTCTAAAACCATGGATGAGCATGTTGCCTTGGTTCGAGAGGTGTTGAAAATCTCAGAGACAATCAGCTGTATGCTAAAGTGTCTAAATGCGAGTTCCATAAAAAGCAATTGACTTTCCTGGGATATATTATCTCACACCAGGGACTGACTATGGATCCTGAAAAGGTGCAAGCAGTGCTCGGTTGGGAACCACCCTCTACTCGTAAACAGGTCCAAAGATTTCTCAGGTTCGCAAATTTTTACAGGGCGTTCCTCCCACATTTTGCTCAGATTGCACTACCCATTATGAACCTCCTTAAGACTAAGGGAAAAGGGAATACAGCCACCTTACCCAACGCCCGGGTGGAGTGGACCCCCCAGTATCAAGCCGCCTTCGATAGTCTTAAACAGCTTTTTACATCCGAGCCTGTTTTGCAGCACCCAGACTGCAATCAACCATTCATAGTGCATGTAGACGCTTCCGACGTAGTGATGGAGGGTGTGCTCCTGCAGCGGGGGGAGGATGGGCACCTGCATCCGTGTGCTTATTTTTCTAAAAAGTTTGCTCAATCCGAACTCAATCAGGCTGTTTGGGAAAAGGAAGCCGCTGCAGTAAAGCTTGCCCTGACAGTGTGGAGGCAGTTTTCAGAAGGTTCCAAAGTGCCCTTTGAAGTATGGGCCGATCACAAAAACCTAGAGGCCCTAACAGGGGCTCGCAAGCTGTCTGCGAAGCATGTACGCTGGGCGGACTTCTTTGTCCAATTTCGATTCGTCCTAAAATATGAACCAGGGAAGCAAAACCTGTCAGAGTATCAAGTTGGTTGTAATAATCTGACAGTAACAGCTGTGTGATAGCTGTCAGATCTAGGAGATCTGGGAGGTCAAGCAGAAGCAATAGCCTTGCTGGTACCAAAGGGAACTGCAGGAATCCGGATCTGGGCAGTTTGCTGATGTAATGCTTTGGGCAGGTCCACAGGTGACCGAATACAGATCAGGTGCAGTGGGTGTATATAAGGCTATGTAACTGTGATTCTGTAACCAAACCAAACCTAACCTATCCTAACCTAACCTATTTGGAAGAAGCCTGGAAGTAGTAGTGGAGTAGTGTACGTGATGGTATGTTTTATCTGTGCACTGTAAATAAAAGACACTGTTTCTTATAAAGCAAGACTTCTGGTGGTTATGTCCTGGAGGAACTCCTAATCCACTTGCTTCCACGTTAGGGCTCTGGGCCCAGAATTTGTTTCACTGCTCAGGAGTCGTGTGGTGAGAGCTCGGCTGAGTTCCAGGACGTCCAGAGGCTTTTTTGAAACAGTGAGAGATTGAGTGGGAGTGATGGTTCAATCTGCAATCCCGCTGGAGAGGCTCAACGCTGACAACTACTCTATATGGTCAGTGAGAATTGAGCATTACCTTAAGAGAGAAGGTTTATGGGATGTTGTGGCCCGGACCCCAGCTGATGATGATGATGAAGGGCAACAGAAAGATAAGAAGGCACTTGCCAACTTAATACTTACTGTGGGGGATGGCCAATTAGTATATATTGCCAGCAAAAACACAGCAAAAGCAGTGTGGGAGACTTTGCAAGGCGTTTATCACAGAGACTCTGCTGGCTCGATACTAACACTAATGAGGCGATTATACCGGACTTATAAATCACCTCACATTCCTGTCTCAGAGCATTTGAGAGGCCTGGCTGATTTGTTTCAGCAGCTGGAACTGAGAGGGAAAGTAATTGCAGATGAGGATAAAGTTTACATCATGCTGGGTTCCCTTGATGCATGCTTTGATGTGTTAGTGGCCTCACTGGAATGCATGGCCATGCAGCAGCTCACATATGATTATGTGACTGGAAAGATCCTGGAAGACAAGGAGCGTTGGCAGGAGGGACGTTTTCAGAGGATTGCAGCCCCGCTGGGAACCAGACACCCCGATAGAGCAGAGTCTTGGCTATCTGCGGTGACAACAGCCCACGAGTCTTACAACCCAGAATTTCACCCCCGGCAGTGAGGTTCATTACAGTCAATGCCGCTGACCTCAGCCCCGCTGCTGAGACAGCCTGTAAGTGGGAATGAAACCTACTCAGCGCAGACTTCGGAGAAGCAAGGCTTTGGAACGGGCCGGAGGAGTGGAGTCTTCAATCAAGAGGGAGAGGACTGTGTGCTCTATGTGAGAAAATGTCATTCTTGTGGAAGCACTCAGCACCTGAGAAGGAACTGCCCCCAGTTAAAGAAGAAGACGGCTAAGCAACAGGATAAGAATGCCACAGCGGTTGTGCTGGCTGGGACTAATAAGGGTGAGGATTTATAGCTGGTTGATAGTGGGGCAAGCAAGATGTTTGTTAGAGATAGCTCCTTACTATCAAATAAACATGTGTCTGCAAGAACGCATGTAAGCTTGGCAGACGGGAAGCGTTTAGAGATCCAATGTCAGGGCAGTCTAAACTTCCCTAAGCCATATGTTCCAGAATGTGCTTTGCGTGCCTCTCCTGGAGAATAATCTGCTAAGCGTATCTGCCTTGACTGGGGCTGGTTTCTCTGTGAGGTTTACAGGAAACACCTGCCAGATAAGCAGAGAGGGAAAAATGCTGTTAGAAGGGCAGTTAAAGCAGGACGTTTATGTGGTGCGCAGAGGGGCTGGGGAAGCCGCTGTGAGGGTCTCTGTGTCTCTGCTTTCCTTCACCTGCTTTGTTATCTGTGAACTCATAAAAGCAGTTCACACTTACTGGTCTCAGGCGCCTGACCTGATTGCCCCAAGTATCTCCCCCCCGCTGTTCTTCCTGTCAGTACTCCCTCAGGCCGGTGCGGCCTTGGAAGTGTGATAGCTCCAGCAGACTTCCTGGGACTCGTTTGATGTTTTGTATTATGCCAAGCTTGTAACTTCCCATAACAATAAGTGTGAACCCCAGTGCCCCAGTGCCCTGGAGTCAATATATTCTGTAACCCCGATAAGCGCCTCACTTGCAACTTTCTACCTGTGCCTGTCTCATCTCCTGATGTCTTCAATAAATCCTTTGTTTCTGTATCAACGTCTGAACATTTGATTTGGAGAAGTAAACTCAGAGAGAGGGGATCTCTCACATTAAGTTGCAAGTCCTTGCCTCTCGGACTGCAGCTGTACCTTTTGGGACAGAATGTCAGCCGACAAGGACACCACCCCTAACCCCGATGTACCAGAGAAACCTGAGGTGCCGGAGAAACCGGACCCCAAGGAGGAGGGCGCCAAGCCGAAGGCACCTAGGGCTCCTGTCCCCGACCAAGGCCGGGACGGACGTCCCCGGGACTTCCTCAACAATTGGCTGAACTCTCCCAAGGGTTGGTCTCTCTCCTGGACTGCGGCAAAGGGACGCCGGTTGGCCTTCCCCAGTACAGGACTCGAGGGGGACCCTGCACGCAGGGAAGTCGTGATGGACGAAGAACGGAGGCAGTGGCAGGAGGACCGCCAAGCTATGCAGGACCAGATTGAGACCATGCAGCGCGTGATGGGTGAGATGGCCGCGGCCTTAGATGCGCTTAAAGTACAACCACCCACCGGTAATCCCCCGGAAGGGGTACCGGCAGCTCCTCCCGCACCTCCTAGCCTCCCGACCCGTCGGGACCTGAAAGTCACGTATGACGGTTCAGGAGACCAATTAACCTTTTTCTTGGTCCAAGTGGACATTTTTATGCGGGAACAAGGCCGGACCTTTACCTCCGAGGAGTCCCGGGTGCAGTACGTGGCTTCTTTACTGCAAGGGGAGGCGGCCGCTTAGATGGTGTTGCAGTACGAGCTCCGCTCGCCCGTGCTGCGGAGCCTTGACGAGTTTATGGTTGCACTCCGAAACCGGTTCGAGGACCCGACTCTGGGTGAGCGGGCTAAGGCCTCCCTGATGCAACTGCGCCAAGGGACCAAGTCGGTGGCGCAGTATGCAAGCGAGTTCCAGTCCCTGGCCAGCCGAATCCTGGACTGGAGTGAGGCCACTCTGGTACAGTGCTTCAGGGAGGGTCTCAACCCGGACCTCCAACATTGGGCCTTCATGCAAGGGAACCCCCCGGACGTGGAAGGCTGGGTCCGCCACGCTGCGGACATTGAGAACCGTAAGCAACTCCTAACGTTGTCTAAGCAGCGCATCGGACGGGACCCGAGACCCCGGAGTGACCGTGGCCGGGACTTCCGACCGGGAGGGAGCGGGGGCCCCTGGGCCGCTGAACGCCGCAAACGCTTCGAGACTGGTGTCTGCCTGACCTGCGGGGGGAAAGGGCACTTTGCATCGCAATGCCCCTCTCGCTCGGGCCGTCCAACCCCTCCTCGCCAGGTTCAGACCGAACCGGAGAAGGCTCCCGCCGAAGACCAGTCCCGCCGCAGGAGCGGACCACCGGGCCGACGCGCCGGCACACCCTCCGCTCTCCAGGCGCGCCCCCAGGATGGAGCTTCCACCTCCATGGGCCCAACGGGGTCCCGGATTATAAGTACCACTTTTGATTCTGACGGGTCTCAGATCGCCACCACCCCGTCCCCCTCTTCCAGCGAGGAGGAGGAGTGGGAACAACCGGCAAAAAACGCCGTCGGTCTGCTGTAGAGGGGGCTCCGCAGCAGACCGTCCCTGTCGTTGTGCAAGGAGCTCCACCGATGGTAAGCGACCAAGAGGACAATGTGTATGTAAGGGTTCACCTATCCCTACCCAAAGGGGGTCCCCATTTAGAATTCCCCGCTTTGGTTGACTCGGGATGTGCCCGCACCATGATTAGTGAGGAGGCAGCCGAGAAGCTGGGCGTCCGGCGCAAGCGGCTTCCGGGACCCCTCCGCTTTTCCCAAATGGACGGCAGTGATTTTAAACGGGGCCCGGTGACCCACAGAACTGCGGCTGTAATTATGTCTGTGGGGGAGCATTGGGAACGCTTGTATTTTACTATTGCCCCCATTGTGACCCCGGTGGTGTTAGGGATGAACTGGCTTCGGGGGCACAACCCCTCCATCGACTGGGTTAAGCGGCTGCTCACGTTTCCCGAAAACCCCTGTAGGTTACATGATGAGGAACGGGTGCTCAGTGCTCCGGCCGCCGCACTGGTGGGGTCCCCCGCCCCAGTCTCGGTTTCTCCCCAATTGCCTACCGAATACTCGCAGTTTGCGGATGTGTTTGATGTTAGAGAATGTGACGAACTGCCTCCCCACAGAGAGACGGACTGTGCTATCGAAATTGTGGGGGAAGGCAAATTATCTAAAGGGAAGGTCTATCCCATGAGCCCCAGTGAAAAAGCAGTATTACGGGACTATCTGGATGTCAACTTGGCTAGAGGTTTCATACGCCCCTCCAAGGCCCCTTATTCGGCCCCAGCCTTCTTTGTGAAGAAAAAGACGGGAGATCTAAGACTGTGTATTGACTTTCGCAGGCTGAACGCGGTCACCCAGTCTAACGCTTACCCTCTCCCTCTTATTCCCGACCTTCTAGCACAATTAAAGGAGGGCCGAATCTTCACCAAACTGGACTTGGTAGAAGCCTACCACCGCATTCGCATTAAAGATGGAGACGAACCCAAAACGGCCTTTTCCAGCTGTTTTGGAATGTTTGAATACCTAGTCATGCCGTTCGGACTTTCAGGGGCTCCGAGTGTGTTTATGCAATTAATTAATGAGGTTTTGCATGATTTGCTGTTCCGGGGGGTGGTGGTATTTCTCGATGACATCCTCATTTACTCTGAAACTATGGAAGAACATGTGCGTTTGGTTCGTGACGTGCTCCAGCGGCTGCGGGAGCACAAATTGTATGCTAAAGTGTCTAAGTGTGAATTCCACAAACCTTCTATTACGTTCCTGGGATACGTGATTTCCCACCAGGGTTTGGAAATGGACCCCGATAAGGTCCAGGCGGTGCGGGATTGGGAAACCCCCACTACCCGCCGCCAACTTCAGCAGTTTTTGGGGTTTGCCAACTTTTACCGCAACTTCATTCCCAACTTTGCCCAGGTAGCGCTCCCCCTCACTGCCCTGTTGCGTACCAAAGACAAGGGGGCTAACGCCGCTCTTCCCTCGGCCCGCTTGCAATGGTCCCCCCACTGCCAGCAGGCTTTTGAACGTTTAAAGCTACTTTTTTCGTCCGAACCAGTTTTAGCTCACCCGGATTGCACTAAGCCTTTTGTGGTGCAAGTGGACGCCTCCGATGTGGCAATGGGCGGGGCTCTATTGCAAAGGGATGAAGGGGGGCGGTTGCGGCCATGCGCCTACTTCTCCAAAAAGTTTTCCCAGTCCGAAATCAACTGGGCCATCTGGGAAAAGGAGGCGGCAGCAGTCAAACACGCACTCACCATTTGGAGACACTTCTTAGAAGGGGCCGAACTGCCATTTGAGGTGTGTACCGATCACAAAAATCTTGAGGCTCTCAAGGGAGCTAGAAAGCTCAACACCAAACAAATTCGGTGGGCCCAATTTTTCGCCAAATTCCGGTTCACTCTCAAGCATGTTCCTGGTAAAGAAAATGCCCTAGCCGATGCTCTGTCACGACTTCCCCAGTATCGCAACGATTTCGACCGTCCGGTCGACTCCCTGTTCACTCCCGAGCAGTGAGGGGAGGTCCCGGGCTTAGCTGTCACAACCCGATCCCAGGCCCATCAACCAGGGACCCCCCCCTACGCTCAAGGGTATTCCGGAAGCCTTCCAGCAGCGGCTCCGGGACGCCTCCTTGCAGGAGGAGGAGCACCATCTCCTCCCCACGGGCATGGAACGAACGAACACCTGGTGGGTACAGGGGGGAAAGTTATATGTCCCTTCTTCCCTTCGCAAGGAGGTATTAGGACTTGTACATGGTGCCAAGTTGGCGGGTCATTTTGGCTTCGTAAAGACTCTTCACCTGGTAAGGAGGCAATTCTGGTGGCCAAGTATGAGGTCCGATGTGGAGCTGTATGTGCGCAGCTGCCCCACCTGCGCCACAGCTAAGAAACAGATGGGAAAACCCCCCGGGCTTCTCAAACCGCTAGAGAACCCCTCCCGTCCCTGGGAAGTCATAGCCATGGATTTTATCACTGACCTACCTCCTAGTCGGGGAAAGACGGTTCTCTGGGTAATCACGGACCTTTTTTCCAAACAGGTCCATTTCGTTCCGTGTGCGGGTCTTCCTTCAGCTCAGGGCTTGGCCAAACTGTTCGTCACACACGTCCTCAGGCTACACTCGATCCCGAGGAAGGTCCTCTCCGACCGGGGGGTCCAGTTTGTGGCCAAATTTTGGCGAGCTTTCCTAAAATTGATGGGGGTTGAGGAACAGGGCCTCTCTTCCGCCTATCACCCCCAAACTGATGGTCAAACTGAACGTGTAAACGCGCTGGTAGAATGTTATTTGCGTTGCTACGTGAATTTCCACCAAGACGACTGGGTCGACCTGCTGCCATTTGCCGAATATGCATACAACAATGTGCCCCATTCCTCTACCGGCTTTAGTCCCTTTCAAGTAGTTTACGGGACGGAATTTGGTCCTTTCGGTTCCGCCCCCGTCACGCCAGATCTCCAGTCCACTCCCGAACTTCAGGAGTGGGTACAAGTGGTTAAGTCTACCTGGCCGTGGCTGCTCAAAAACCTTGAGAGGGCTAAAAGCAAGTACAAGGAACAGGCAGACAAACACCGGTCTCCGGGATGGGAGCTTAAGGTGGGGGAGCAAGTTTATCTGTCCACCAAAAACCTCCGCTCTCTTCGTCCCTGCAAAAAACTTAGTGACCGTTATGTGGGACCTTTCTCCATTACCAGGGTGATCAACGAGGTTACCGTGGAACTAGAACTCCCAAAGACCCTCAAGGGAGTCCATCCAGTCTTTCATATAAGCCTCCTCAAACCCTATGTGGCAGCTCCCCAGTTCCACCCCCCTCCCGAACCAGAGATTCCCACCGTGGTGGGAGGGGATACGCATTTGGAAGTATCCAAGGTTTTAGATTCCAAATGGAAGAAAGGCAAACTGTACTACTTTGTTCGTTGGAAAAACCTTGGGTCCGCACACGATGAGTGGGTGGCCGTGCCCCACATGGCGGCCCCTCGCTTAGTTCGAGAATTCCACCTCGCTTATCCCGATAAGCCTCATCCTCTCGAGGCCGCGGGAGGGGGGCCTTAAGGGGGGCAGAATGTGAGGGTCTCTGTGTCTCTGCTTTCCTTCACCTGCTTTGTTATCTGTGAACTCATAAAAGCAGTTCACACTTACTGGTCTCAGGCGCCTGACCTGATTGCCCCAAGTATCTCCCCCCCCGCTGTTCTTCCTGTCAGTACTCCCTCAGGCCGGTGCGGCCTTGGAAGTGTGATAGCTCCAGCAGACTTCCTGGGACTCGTTTGATGTTTTGTATTATGCCAAGCTTGTAACTTCCCATAACAATAAGTGTGAACCCCAGTGCCCCAGTGCCCTGGAGTCAATATATTCTGTAACCCCGATAAGCGCCTCACTTGCAACTTTCTACCTGTGCCTGTCTCATCTCCTGATGTCTTCAATAAATCCTTTGTTTCTGTATCAACGTCTGAACATTTGATTTGGAGAAGTAAACTCAGAGAGAGGGGATCTCTCACAGCCGCAAGCACAGTGGGAACTTTAAATGTTAATCCTCATTCAGAGTGCCTACATTTGTTACACCGGCGTTTAGGCCACGGCTCTTTTTCTACGATACAGAAAACCCTGAGCTTGTTAGGGGGAAATGAGGTAAAGCTTAACAAGTATAACACCTATCTTGATTGTACAGTGTGTAAATCTGTAAAAAGCAGGAGGTCCCCAGTAGCCAAAGTAAGCCAAAGAGTGACAGACCCCTAAGACTTGTCCATGTAGATATCTGTGGCCCATTCCAGGAAATTGTGTCTGGGAACAGATGGGTTCTACTTCTGGTCGATGACTTCACTAGGTTCAGTTGGATTTATCTGCTCAAGCATAGAAGTGAAGCCTGTAAGACAATCAAATACTGGGTGAAAAGAGTGGAAAGGCAGCTAGATTTGCCGCTTGCCAACCTCCAGAGCGACAGGGACGGAGAATTCCTCTCTAATGAGTTAGCCCAGTGGTTAGACAGCAAGGGAATACAGCACAGACTTGCTAACCCGGGTGTCCCCCAGGAAAATGGAGTTGCAGAAAGAAGGATAGGCTATTTGAAATCCATGCTGCAATCTCTGTTAGAGGACGCTAATCTAAAGCCTAGGTTTTGGGCGGAGGCAATTAAAGTCTCAAATTACCTCATTAACCGACTATGGACATCCAGCATAGATAACATCCCCTATACAGCTTTGTATAAGAGAAAACTATCCCTAAAGCATCTGAGAGTGTTTGGTGCCAAGGCATGGGTTAATATACCTTTAAAGCTAAGGAGGGGGGAGGAAAAAAGTCCAAGCCGCTTTTATTCCTTGGGTATCAATGCTGCAAAATCCTACCGTTTTGCTGATACCAGTAACAAGATTACAATAAGCAGATCTACCAACTTCGGCGAGTCGTTTAATTGGGCAAGATTGCATGGCTCTGATGAGATCCCTGACACAGTGTTTATGCCCATTAATGAGCAGCAAAGAGCCAGAGGTAATGGTGGTTCTTCAGCTAGTACTCCCAGAAGGGAGAGTGTAGAAAGTTCAGACAGCTCAGAAGGAGAAAGTTCTGACACTTCAGAAGGAGAAGCTGCAGTCAGGAGATCTGAGAGAAGCACCAAAGGTGTGCCACCGGTGAAGTTTGGATTTAATTATTGTGATTATGTTTGCAATATGGATGCTGAGAGCTATGAACCTGGGAACTATGAAAGTATATTAGCTGAAACTGAAAGAGATAAGCTGTTGTTGTTCAGAGCTAAGAAAGCTGAACTGGAAGCATTGCAATAGCTCAAGGTATTCTCACACTAATCTACCAGGTGGTGGTTTGGAAATTGGCTGCACCTGGATGTGAGACTGTGAAATATTCATGAAGCAAATACCTGGTTTTGAATTAAAGCAGGAAAGCATGGTCCTGAAATTAAACAAAGCTTTTTATGGTCTCCATCAGTCTCCTAGAGAGTGGAACATTGTTTGACTGATGCTATCAAGAAATTGGGATTCAAGCAGAGTGTGTCTGATTCCTGTTTGTTTTCCAAGTGTTCAGGACAGAAAGAGTGCTTTGTGATGTCTTGGGTAGATGACCTGTGTTTAATGACTAATAATAAAGGTGACAAACAGCATTTTGAAAAGCTACTTGGCGAACGTTTTAAGCTAAAATGTCTAGGCCGAATAAGTAACTACCTGGGAGTGCAAATAAGCAGAGGTGAAGATGGAATGTTTTCTTTATCTCAGCCAGATAAAATACAACAGCTTCTGGAGAAGTTTAAGATGTTAGAAGCTAATGTTGTAGACTCTCCCACGGTAACAGGTTATGTGAGTGGAGAAACAGATGGACAGGCAGAGTGTGATAGAACGATGTATCAATCTCTGGTAGGAAGCCTGCTGTATCTCACAACCTGGTCTAGACCAGACATATATCAGGCTGTGCACTGCCTGAGTAAACAATGCATGTCACCAACAGTAACTGACTGGAAGGCATCTAAAAGGGTGCTAAGATACATGAAAGGATCTATGCACAGGAAGCTGTGCCTTAACGCTTGTGATGGAGAACTGGTTGCCTATTCTGACACTTCATGGGCAGACCAGGCAAAAGCAAAGTCCACCAGTGGGTATGTATTATATCTGGGCAAGGCTCCCATTCACTGGAAGTCAGTGACTCAGTCATTCGTTGCAATGAGTACTTGTGAGGCTGAGTACAGTGCAATAAGTGAAACAATAACACAGTGGTTCATGTACCTAGTGAAAGAACTGTATGTAAATGCACCTGTTACGGTATATATTGACAATGCTGCGGCAATGAGCTTGGGAAACGAGCAATGTTTCAGAAGCAAGAGCAAGCACATAAGGATAAGATATCAAAATGTGGCTGATGCAATAAACAGAAAGGATGTATATATTGTAAAGTGTGTGTGAGGTACTGCCATACATCACTTTATGCATCACTTTCGCTTTCGCCCGTATAAGCGGCTCCTGACATGATTCTGGTCTCGGCCGTACAGTTCCCACTCCCTGTGCTTCCCCCCTCCCTGTGTCCTTGACTGCTCGCTTGTTAGCAACCGCTATGAGTAAGCCCCAGCCTGTGTTGTCTGTTTCACTGTTATCAAATCCTTTCCCACAGCACAGAGCTGGGCACCTGCTTTGTAGAATTGCTTATAGCTGTGTACTGTTCTCTGAACAATCACTTGCAGCTTTGCCTCTGCGAGGGCCTAGCTGAACCTGCTGCTTCTAAATAAAGTTTACCTGCTTCTGACCTGACCGTCTGAGCGAGTGGCTTTTTTGGAATAGCCCAGGGGGGCTGGAGAGCCTCACAGTGTGCAGGTGAAAGGAACGTGGCTGATCTGTTCACTAAAGCAGTGAGTAGTGACAGATTTAAACAATTAGTCCAATTATTTTAACAACTTGAGAAGGAGTGTCAGAGTATCATGTTGGTTGTAATAATCTGACAGTAACAGCTGTGTGATAGGAGATCTGGGAGGTCAAGCAGAAGCAATAGCCTTGCTGGTACCAAAGGGAACTGCAGGAATCCGGATCTGAGCAGTGTGCTGATGTAATGCTTTGGGCAGGTCCACAGGTGGACTAATACAGATCAGGTGCAGTGGGTGTATATAAGGCTATGTAACTGTGATTCTGTAACCAAACCAAACCTAACCTATCCTAACCTAACCTATTTGGAAGAAGCCTGGAAGTAGTAGTGGAGTAGTGTATGTGATGGTATGTTTTATCTGTGCACTGTAAATAAAAGACACTGTTTCTTATAAAGCAAGACTTCTGGTGGTTATGTCCTGGAGGAACTCCTTTTTTTTTTAATAAAGTTTTTATTGTTTTCTCATTTTATACATCATAAATCATTTTCCATTATACTTAACAATATAAAGTTGAATCTATAAAAATTTCTAATCTTAAAAATAATAAAACATAATTGACTTCCCCTTCACTCTCTTCTGTCCATAATTAAATTGTATATACTTTTGCTAACAGTATAACCCCCCTGCTTAATTACTTTATAAGTATCTTACTTAATATAATTAATATACCTGTAATCATCCTAATATTTTCACTATACCAAATAAATGTGAGGGATTAAATCAAAAAGTATCCTTTAAAATGACCCATTGAAAAATATTTTTCACAATAAGTTCTCCACACCTCCCACTCCCCCCAAAATTGTACATTATCGGTCTGATTAATATAAGCAATAAGTTTCACCATCTCCATCAATTCCATCATCTTATATATCCAGTCCTTTTTTTCCGGTATCTCATCAGTCTTCCATTTTGCTGCATATATCAACCGTGCAGCTGCGGTGGCATATATCTAAAAAGTTCTATGAGTCAAAATAGTTTCTGGTATCATACTCAATAGCATCATTTCAGGTGTTTTAAGTATATTTTGTTGTAAAATTAACCTTATTTCCTCATATATCGTTTCCCAAAATATCTTGGCTTTTTCACAAGTCCACCAAATATGATGAAAGGAACCAATTTCTTTCTTACATTTCCAACAATTTGGTGACATTGAGGGAAATGTCTTTGCCAGTTTCTTCAGTGTTAGATACCATTTGTACATCATTTTATATACATTTTCTCTTAACAGTTGTGAAGATATTAACTTCAAGTCTTTTGTCCACAGTTTTTTCCACTTCTCCAACATTATATCATGTCCCAGCATTTGTGCCCAACTAGTCATGGTAGGTTTTATTCGATCTTGTTCACAATAAAGTTCTAGTAAGAGTTTATACATTTTAGATATTAAATGGTCACCAGTATCCAACAAAAGTTTCTGAAGAGTTGATTTACTACTGGAAAATCCTGTTTTTAAATCCTGCAAATAAACGGAGTTAATTTGATGATACTGTAACCAATTCAATGACTCTTTAACTTCTTCATATTCTTTAAGTGAACATTTTGTACCATCCCATTTCAAAAGGTCTTGATAAGTTAAAAATTGAGCAGGTCTAAGTGGGCGCAAGGTTAACATTTCTTGTGGTGAAATCCATAGTGGAGTCTTTGGTTCTAACAGATGTTTATATCTAATCCATATTCTGTAAAGAGAAGATTTAACCATATGTTGCTGAAATGATGCATGGATCTTAATTTTGTTATACCACAAATAACTGTGCCATCCACTTCTATTATCATAGCCCTCCAAGTCCAATAATCTGATATTTTTTAAGACCATCCAATTGTGAGGGTCTGTATGTCTATGTGTTCTCTGATCCCAAGTTCCCCCTCCCTCTGGACTCGTAAAAGCAGTTCAGACCGTTTGGCCTTCTTTGAGGTCAGGTGCCATATCTGTCAGGCTCTGGCTGGTATGTATCATGAGTGCCTCCCCTGCTGTGTTCCCCGGCTGTGCTTTTGGTTCACTCCCTCTTACCAATTCCGGCCTTGGATAGTAGATAACCCTAACTAGCTCCCTGGGGACGATTGATGTCTGTACCATACCCATCTATCTTTTAGCTTCCCATAATATAGGTGTGACCTTTTGCTCCTCTGAAGGAGATATATTCTGTAACATTGTAGTCGGACTTACTTGCAACTTTAACCCGTGTATGGCTAACACCTTCTGAAGCTCTCAATAAAGATCCTTGTTTCTACATGACTGTCTGAACAAGTGGCTTTATGGGATTTGCACAGAGAGGTGGGGAATCCTCACATTAAGTTGCAAGTCAATTACCACGTTGTCCTGCTCCTGTACCGTCTCTGGACAGTTATGGCTGGCAACGGGGACTCCAACGATAAGCCGGACGACGGCGACAAGAAGGGCGATGCTGTACCTACGAAACCGGACTCATCCCCTCCAGATGGGAAGTCGACTGGGAAGACGCCCAGTGAGCCCGACTCCAAACTAGGTCTGGGGACTAGACCCAAGCAAACTCGCTTGGAGAACTGGTTGCAAACCCCCAAGCATTGGTCGCTCCCGATGAGCGACACTCAGTCAAGACGGACTGTATTGCATGGGAGAGGGTTCGAGGACGATCCCGCCCAAAAGGAGGCCGTACTGCTTCACCAGATGGACGAGGAGCGGCGGCGCTGGCAGTCGGAACGCCAGGAATTGTTGGACCGGATGGATACTATGCAAGCAGTGATGCTGGAGATGGCCGGAGCCATGGATGCGATGAAGATTCAAACTCCACCCGCCAATCCGCCGGACGGTGAGCCTCCAGCCCCCGTGCCCCAGGCACCCCCTAGCCGGCCTGCCCCGCCGGCCCGTAGGGATTTGAAAATCACGTACGATGGGTCGAGTGACCAACTAACGTTCTTCATGGTGCAAGTAGATGTGTTTATGCGGGAGCAAAACCAGACTTTTACTTCGGAAGACTCCCGGGTGCAGTATGTTGCTTCTCTCCTACAAGGGGAAGCGGCTGCCTGGATGGTCCAGCAGTATGAACTCCGCTCCCCGGTTTTGCGAAGCCTAGATGACTTCATGATTGCCCTTCGACACCGTTTTGAGGACCCGCATTTGGGGGAGCGAGACAAGGTGGCCCTGCAACAGCTGCGCCAAGGTACTAAGACTGTCACGCAGTATGCTAGTGAGTTCCAGTCGCTGGCAAGTCAGGTTTTGGACTGGAGCGAAACTACCAAGGTGCAGTGTTTCCGGGAGGGCTTAAACCCGGACTTGCAACACTGGGCAATCATGCAGGGCAACCCTCCTGACGTTGAAGGCTGGATCCGCCACGCTGCCGACATTGAAAACCGTAAGCAACTGCTGCTCCTGTCCCGGCAACGCACCGGACGAGAGACCAAACCCCGTGGAGACAGACCTGGCGGCCCGAAGGAACCACGCACTCCCTCGGGGGGTGGACCCTCCATGGCCGAACGCCGCAGGCGCTTTGAGAGCGGGGTCTGTCTCGTTTGCGGGGGGAAAGGACACTTCGCTTTGCAATGCCCGTCTCGAACCGGACGCCCGGGACCGACGCGCCCGACCACAACCGAACCTGAGAAGCCCTCTCCTGAGGGAACACCCCGCCGCCGGAGCGGCGCACCACTTCCAAGCCGCCGCAGCGCGCCCTCAGCCCTGCATGCCCGCACCGAGGTCGTAGCCTCGGACACCACCGACCCATCGGGGTCAAGGATTACAATGGAAGCATTTGACTCGTCGGAGTCGCGGATTACAAATGCCATAACCACTTCCTCCAGCGAAGAGGAGGACTGGAGCCTGCCGGCAAAAAACGCCGTCAGTCTGCTGTAAAGGGGGCTCCTCAGCAGACCGCCCCGACCGTTGTGCAAGGAGCTCCACTGATGGTAAGCGCTCAAGAAGACAATGTGTATGTTAAAGTCAAACTTTCTCTACCCAAAGGGGGTCCCACCTTAGAATTCACGGCCCTGGTGGATTCGGAGTGTGCCCGTACTATGATGAGCGAAGACGCAGCCAGGTTGCTGCAAGTTAGGCGGAAACGACTACCCGAACCTATCCGTTTTCCCCAGATGGACGGCAGTGACTTTAAAAAGGGCCCCGTAACCCACCGCACCGCAGCGGTCATCATGTCCATAGGGGAACATTGGGAGCGCCTTTATTTTACCATCGCTCCCATAGTCGCACCCGTAGTTTTAGGAATGAACTGGTTGCTGGGGCACAATCCCTCTATAGACTGGGTGAAGCGGACGCTCACCTTCCCCCGCAACCCATGCGAACTCCATGATAAGGATAGAGTACTCAGCGCCCCAGCAGCCGCCCTAGTGGGGGGCCCCCTTTCCGAGACTGCTCCACCCCAGCTTCCCAATGAGTATTCCCAGTTCGCCGATGTGTTTGATGTGCAGGAATGCGACGAGTTGCCCCCCCACCGAGAAACGGACTGTGCTATTGAAATTGTGGGAGATGGCAAATTGTCCAAAGGGAAGGTGTATCCTATGAGCCCAAATGAAAAGGCCGTGTTGCGCGAGTATTTGGACACCAATTTGGCGCGGGGTTTCATCCGCCCGTCCAAAGCTCCTTACTCGGCTCCCGCATTCTTTGTCAAAAAGAAGACGGGGGATTTAGGACTCTGTATTGATTTCCATAGACTGAATGCGGTCACTCAGTCTAACGCATACCCCCTCCCTCTCATTCCAGACCTCCTCGCGCAATTGAAGGAGGGCCGAATCTTCACCAAATTGGATTTGGTGGAGGCATACCACCGAGTCCGCATCCGAGAAGGGGACGAACCAAAGACTGCATTTTCTTGTTGTTTTGGAATGTTCGAGTATTTAGTGATGCAGTTCGGACTTTCGGGGGCTCTGAGTGTGTTTATGCAATTAATTAATGAAGTCCTACATGATCTATTGTTTCGAGGGGTGGTGGTATTTCTAGATGACATCCTCATTTATTCCGAAACCATCGAAGAGCATGTTCAACTGGTGCGCGAAGTACTGCAGCGGCTGCGTGAGCACAAACTGTTTGCTAAGGTTTCCAAATGTGATTTCCACCAACCCTCCATCACCTTCCTGGGCTATGTAATTTCCCATCAAGGCTTGGAAATGGACCCCGAAAAGGTTCGGGCAGTAATGGACTAGGAACCCCCCACCACGCGTAGACATTTGCAACAATTTCTAGGTTTTGCCAACTTTTACCGGTACTTTATTCCTAATTTTGCCCAGGTAGCGCTCCCCCTCACTTCGCTCCTGCGCACCAAGGGGAAGGGAGCAAACGCCGCTCTGCCTTCAGCTCGGTTACAATGGACTTCTGACTGCCAGCAGGCTTTCGATAAACTCAAGCTGCTTTTCTCGTCCAAGCCCGTTCTTGCTCACCCCGATTGTAATAAGCCGTTCGTGGTCCAAGTGGATGCTTCGGACGTTGCCATGGGGGGGGCCTCTTACAGCGGGATGGGAACGGCCAATTGAAACCGTGTGCCTACTTCTCTAAAAAGTTTTCCCAGTCGGAGATTAACTGGGCCATTTGGGAGAAGGAGGCAGCCGCTGTCAAACATGCCCTCACCATTTGGAGACATTTTTTAGAAGGGGCGGAATCCCCGTTTGAGGTTTGTACCGATCACAAGAACCTCGAGGCTCTAAAAGGGGCTAGGAAGCTCAACGCGAAACAAATTCGTTGGGCTCAGTTCTTTGCTAAGTTCCGTTTCGTTCTAAAACATGTACCGGGGAAAGATAATGCGTTAGCGGATGCTCTCTCTAGGCTTCCCCAGTACCACAATGACTTCGATCGCCCAGTAGACTCCTTATTCACCCCTGAGCAGAGGGGGGAAGCCTCGGGACTCGCAGTCACCACCCGCTCCCAATCCCAGGGCCAGAAAGTTCTTCCTCCCAAAGGGATCCCAGAGGCCTTTCTGCAATGGCTCCAAGACGCTTCTCTAAAGGAAGCGGAGCGCCAAGTCCTCCCCACGCAGCTCACCCAACAGGACTCCTTATGGACGCAGGGGGGTAAAATCTATGTTCCAGAGGCACTCCGGAAAGAGGTCCTGGGAATGGTCCACGGGGCCAAACTTGCGGGGCACTTTGGGTTTGTCAAAACTTTGCATCTGTTACGGCGGCAATTTTGGTGGCCCGGCATGAGAACTGATGTGGGAAAAACTGTGTTGTGGGTAATAACTGACTTATTTTCCAAACAGGTTCACTTTGTTCCTTGTGCGGGGCTACCCTCCGCTCAGAAGCTGGCTAAACTGTTTGTTAATCACGTGGTAAAACACCATTCGATTCCGAGGAAGGTCCTCTCCGACAGGGGGGCTCAATTTGTGGCCAAATTCTGGAGAGCCTTCCTAAAAGTAATGGGGGTGGAAGAACAGGGACTTTCTTCAGCTTACCACCCCCAGACAGATGGTCAAACCGAACGTGTCAATGCTGTGGCTGAATGCTATTTGAGATGTTATGTCAATTACCACCAGGACGATTGGGTGGACTTGTTGCCCTTTGCTGAATATGCGTACAATAATGCCCCCCATTCTTCCACAGGTTTCAGTCCTTTTCGTGTGGTCTATGGGAAAGATTTTGGACCCTTTGGTTCCCCTAACATCACCCCCGAGCTCGAAGGGGTGCAGGAGGTTCAAGAGTGGGTACAGGTAGTACAAACCACTTGGCCCTGGTTGCAGGAAAATCTGGAAAGGGCCAAACGTAAATACAAGGATCAAGCCGATAAACATCGATCTCCGGGGTGGGAACTCAAGGTGGGGGGTCAGGTATACCTTTCCACTAAAAACCTGCGCTCCCTGCGACCTTGTAAAAAACTGAGTGACAAGTACGTAGGTCCTTTCCCCATCACCCGGGTGATCAATGATGTTACTGTGGAATTGGAACTCCCTAAGTCTCTTCGAGGAGTACACCCTGTGTTTCACATTAGTTTGCTGAAACCATACGTTTCAGCTCCTCAGTTCCATCCCCTCCCTAAGCCTGAGATTCCTACTGTTGTGGGGGGGGAAACACATTTGGAAGTTTCTCGAGTGTTGGATTCCAAACTGAAAAAGGGGAAATTGTTCTATTTAGTCCGTTGGAAACACCTGGGCTCCGCTCAGGATGAGTGGGTGGCAGCTCCCCATGTGGCCGCCCCTCGTTTAGTTCGTGACTTCCACTCTGCTTATCCAGACCGTCCTCGCCCGCCCGAACTCGGGGGAGGAGGGCCTTAAGGGGGGCAGATCTTTTAGCCATACTAAAGCAGCCGCTTCAGCATATAGTTTAAAGTTTGGAAGTGCAAGTCCACCTCTTTCTTTAAGATCTATCAAATATTTATATGCAATCCTCGGTTTTTTACCTTGCCAAATAAAGTTCAGTAAATCTTTTCTCCAAGTATCAAAATATTTTGCTTGAGATATAATAGGCACATTTTGAAACAGGAATAACAATCTTGGAAGTACATTCATTTGTATCGTTGAAATGCGACCTAACAGGGATAAGTTTTTTCCTGATTGATTTTAAATCCTGAGACTTTACTGTATGAATCCAATACCTCTTTCAACTTTATTGCCGATTGGTTGGGATCATCTAAAATCAATAACAAATCATCAGCAAATGCTCTCATTTTAAATTCCTGTTTATTTATTTTCAACCCAGTTATATCTTTTAACTCACGAATCTTACAGCATAAGGACTCCAGCACCAAAATAAAATGCAGAGGTGAAAGTGGACATCCCTGTCTGGTTCCTTTTTGTATATTACATTCTCCTGACATTGATTCATTCACCAATATTTTTGCTTGTTGTTTGGTATATATAGCATCTATACCTCTTCTGAACCTTTCTCCAAAATTCATTATTTCCAAAGTCTTTTTCATGTAGTCCCAGGAAACCATATCAAATGCCTTCTCTGCATCCAGGAAAACAAAACCTGCCTTGTGTTGAATGTGGTGTTCATAATATTCCAAAGCATCTAAAAGTACTCTAATATTATCCTTGATTTGTCTTCCTAGTACAAAACCTGCCTGATCTGCATGTATCAGGTCCACAATAAATTTTTTAATTCTAGATGACAAAACTGAAGCATAGATTTTGTAATCCACATTAAGTAGCGAAATTGGTCTATAATTAGTTACTTTTTCAGGATCTCTTCCAGATTTATGTATCAATGAAATAAATGCATGTGTCCATGTTTCTGGTACCATTCCTGTTTCCATTATTGAATTGCAAAGTGTCAAAAATGGTTTCATCAGTGGAAGGTTAAAAGTGTGATAAAACAAAGCAGTTATACCATCCGGTCCTGGAGTTTTATCTATTTTCTGTTTTTTAAAAGCTTCTTCTAGCTCCTCCAAAGAGATAGGTTCATCAAGAAATTTCTGTTGGGCCATTGAAAGTTTTTTAATATTTGTAGAACATAAAAATTTCTCCATCTTTTTTATTGGTATTTCATTTTTTTGATACAACCTAGCATAAAAAGATACAAATTCTTTCTGAATATCTGCTGTGATGTAAACAGGTTCTTTTACTGTTTGTATTTTAGCTATAATCCTTTTTTGAAACGAGTCCCGAAGTTCAGTTGCCAGAAACTTTCCCGGTTTATTTGCTTGTTGTCAGGCTTCAGCAATGCATGGCGTTTCAGGCGATAGAACTCAAATCCAGCAGAGCAGCGATTCAAGAATTTATTCCGAAAGTCAGTGATTTCAGTCAGGAGATGCGCAAGGCTGGAATATATGACTGGGGGAGTGTGGATACATTTATAGGGCTGATACAATAGGGTTACAGGAACAAAGAGACAATGTAGACATTTCCTGATGGTAACGACTTACGTAAAACTGAAACAGAAACAATTATGAGCAATCAGTGGAGGAGATGGCCGAGCTCTCGGCTTTGTGCGCGGGACCCGATATCAGATCGGAGATTTACATGGGCGGGTCCCAATACAATTGTAAATCCCTGGCCGGAGTTTGTGTGCAAAACGGGGGGGAGGAGTGCACGGAGAACTCCATCTTGTTTGCGGGGAAACCATCTTGTTTCAGCACGGAGCTGCCAGAAGCCCTATCTGACATTCCGCCTCTCCAAAGACCCCCTCCCCGGGTTTGCAGGCTTGTCAGGACAACTCCGATGGAACTCGTTGATCAGAGAGTTCATGTGTTCTGCTGCAACCCACTCATCATGACTCGAGTTCAAATGTTTCCAGTGTACCAGGTACTCCAGCTGAACCCTCCGCAACCTGGAGTCCAGGACCCTAGAAATTTCAAAATGCTGTTCCCCCTGCACCATGATAGGGGTTGCCTCTGGGGGTTTGGGGTGCCAATCAGGGGCGGGAGAAAAGGGTTTCAGGAGGCTAACGTGAAACATGGGGTGTACCCCCAGCAGAGTCTTGGGGAGGTCCAGTTCAGCAGTGACCTCCTTGATTACCCGGGATATGGTAAAAGGACCCACGTACTTTTCGCAAAGCTTTCTACAAGGATGCAGAGACTTTAAGTTCTTGGTGGAAAGGTACACCTTTTCCCCGACCACAAGATCCCACTGAGGCGCTCTGTGTTTGTCGACCAGCGCCTTGTACCATTCCTTAGCCTGGTCCAATTGTTTGACAAGTCCTGGCCAAGTATTCCTGACGGTGTTAGACCATGCCGACACCTCCGGAGGGTCGCCCCCCAGCGGGAGGGGGACCGCCCCCAAAGGGTCGAATTCCATCCCAAAGACTGTCTTAAAGGGGCTCTGCCCAGTAGCAGAGTGCACAGAGTTGTTATAGGCGTACTCCGCCAGGGGCAACAGGTTGACCCAATTATCCTGGTGATAATTGGTGAAGCAGAGCAAGTAGCATTCAACAACAGCATTCACCCTCTCAATCTGCCCATCCGTCTGGGGGTGATAGGCTGACGATAAACCTTGTTGTACCTGTCAGGCCTGTGTCTCAGTTGGTTTCATTTTCCCACTGACCAGACTCAAGGACTGTTGTGCATACCTAAATCCTTTTGAAGCTGTGGGAACCACAGCGCTGTTTGTGTTTTGAAATCTCTTGCTTTTTTCTATGCTTTTATATTACCAAATGCAAGCCAGCAAGCTCCATTGCTGTAACCTTTTCTTTATGCTCTGTTAACCTATTTGACCAGTAAAAACCAGCTTCTTTGGACCTGACTGTCTCTGATGTGGTTTTTGGTTCAGATTGGGCCAAGGGCTTACATTGTGACAGCAATCTCTTCATACTTTCTACTACCTGCCTAGCAGGATCCTGGAGGACTTGGATCCCTGGGCCCTGCTGCTGGGGTCATCGACTTGCCCTGACGACCCTACCCTCCTACGGGATGTGTTATTGGAAGCAATACAGACTGATGCAGAAATCAACTGCCTAGTGGAACTTATTCGAGGCCAGTGGCAATCGCTTGCCGCGACACAACCTTGGACCTCTGAGGACTCGGATCAGAACGCCTACCACGACCTTGTGATCCTGGACGGGCTTCTGGACGAAGTACATGCTGCCCAGGACGACCTGGTCACCTTAACTTGCATGTTGGCGAGGTTAACTCTACAGGAAGCTCAACAGCAACCTTTGGCAGCATCCCCAATCCGCCCTGCCGTATCCTGAGCCATAGCACCAGCTCATTAATTAACAATAACCATGAAATATCAAAATTAATTGTACATCATTAGATGATATTATTGAAGATATGCCAAAACCACAAAAGTATAACAAAATGCACGGTTGCTTCACCCCTGCCAAATCCTTGGTCAGAAAATAATACAGAAAAAAAACGGTGATATCGCAACGTCCAATAAGTCAACTGAGAAATATGAATTCCAGGTGCAAAGTCCAAAAAATCACAAATAAGAAATACAAAACGTCACTTCTGGATAAGTAGGCGTTTCGCAATTATGATTGCTTCATCAGTTGTAAATGTCCAGTTCTAGTTCTCCTTACCCCGGTGGGGTTATCAAACGTGTAAACGGGTACAACGACCTCTGTAATAGATAAACCAAGATCACATATGCACCTTCTTACATATTAAACAGAAGTATTTTAACATTTATAACGTTTTTTAACACTTTTTAACATATTTGAACGTTTTTAAATTTTAATTTTACACCGTTTTAACATTGTTATAACATATTTAACATATTTAACATATTTAACATTGTCAACATGTCAATCAACTAGCCAAAAGATTAATAAGAAATTACCTATGATGACCAGTAGACCCTCACGGTTCCTCAGGCTTCTGCCGTAACTGGTAAGGAATGCTAACCCTGACCAACATTTTATTCCAAAGAGTGGTAACAGCTGCGTTACCTTGTTAATTAAGTCAAGACAAAAAAGGAAATTTCTTAAAGAAAACAAGAAAGGTCAAATTCGTTATTAAGACCCAATGGGGTCATAGTTTTGAAGAGATGGATGAACCTCATTTCATTCCTATGCATAATTTTTGCTACGTCCTCGAGGACATGGGGACGCGGTTTGTACTGCCATAGCGCAAAAAAGAGAAGGTCCCTGTCAGAATGAGCCTTCTCAAGGTAGTGTCCCGTGAGTGGTGCCTCCAGGGTCTTAGTGCGGATCCTTGTTCTGTGTTCCCCTATGCGGACCTTAAGGGGTCTTAATGTTGAACCGATGTACATTAAAAAACACGGACATAAAATTGTGTACACCACGTTTGAAGAGGAGCAATTGGTAAACTGTTTTAATCTGAATTTAAAATTGGAATTTGTGGAACCAACTTCCTTGATCGGAAGGGAGAATGCGCACATCGCGCGTGCGCCACATTTAAAGTGGCCATGTGGTTTTGCGTCCGATCTGCCCTGTAAGAGGTCAGTTTTCACTAGAAAATTGCGAACCGATTTGGTCTTTCTTAAACCAAACAGGGGATATTCATCGCAACCCAGAACACTGTACAGGACGTGCCAGTGTCTTCGAACTATTTTTTGAATCTCATACGTTAGGTGATCGTATTCCAAAGATGCAAAGATTCTAGATTTACCAACGGAACAGAGAAAAGAGCACCCAAAACCCCCCATCGAAAGCGCCGCTTTCCAGCCTGCATAAACCTACGCGGCCACCTCTGGATCGCGAAACAAGATTCCAGAGGGGGGCTTGCCTCGTTTGCGGGGAATTGGGCCACTTTGCAGCGGCTTGTCCTCAACGCCCGGAGGCCACTCGCCCCAGCATGCCATCCCGAGCTCGAGGGAGACCTCAACGCAGAGGCACCACGGCCACCCACAGCGCAGCGCTGGGACGACCCACACCCTCTGCACTTCACGTTGAGGAATCGGCTAACCTTTCTGCACCAAGCGACCCCGCAGGGTCCCGGATTACAAGTGCCCCAATGGGGGATAACTCTCCTTCTTCTGACGAGGATAATCAATGGAATTCTCCAGCTCTAAACCTGGAAACCCCTCTTGACCTGTCAAAAAACAGATACGGTCTGTGGTGAGTGGAGCGTCTCCACAGGCCCCTGCAGAATCTCCTGCTAAACCCAAAGCTCCCGTCAAGGTGAGTGAAGTGGAAACCACTGTTTATCTGGATGCAGTGTTGAAACACTATAAAGGGGGTCCCCAATTACCTGTCAAGGCACTTATAGACTCTGGCTGCAGCCGCACTTTAATTAGTGAGGACACGTTTGCAGCCCTCAAAGTCAAGTCCGAGGCTCTATCAGCTCCCGTCCAATTTGCCCAGATGGATGGGAGCCATTTTAAGGGGGGACCAGTCGATCATTGCACACGGGGAGTAGCGATGGGTATTGGTTCTCATTGGGAACAAATAGACTTTACCGTAGCCCCCATCCGATTCGAAGTTGTTCTAGGGATTAATTGGCTCAAAGGCCATAGTCCCTGTATAGACTGGGAAACTGACACTATTACCTTTGCCAATCCCAAGTGCGAAAAGCACCGACACGAAGTCGAGGTGGTGCCTCCACCCGCCCCGGCGTTAACCTCCGATGTCTCATCGCCGACAGCTTTACCCAAAGTATACAGAGACTTTGCAGATGTTTTTGATATTAAAGAATGCGATGCTTTGCCCCCACACCGTACCAGAAAATGTGCAATTGAGGTGGTAAAAGACTGCGCCCTTAACTAAGAGCAAGATTTCCCCCATGAGCGTTTCCGAACGCGCTGTGTTACGTGACTTTTTGGATAAAAATCTTGCTCGAGGGTTCATTCGGCAATCGAACGCTCCCAACTCAGCCCCTGCGTTCTTTGTCCGGAAAAAGGAGGGTGACCAACATTTATGCATTGACTTCCGAAAGCTTAACACTTTAACCCAATGCTTTAAGCTTAAAGCTTTAAGCTTTAAGCTTAAAGCTTTAAAGCTTTAAGCTTAAAGCTTAACCCAAGCCAACACCTATCCCATACAGTTGATTTCAGACATTTTGGGACAATTGCAGGAGGGACGCGTCTTCTCCAAATTAGACTTAGTGGAAGCTTATTATCGAGTCCGTATCCGTGAGGGGGACGAGCCCCTCACCGCCTTCTCTAGCTGTTTTGGAATGTATGAATGTCTTGTGATGCCTTTCGGGTTAAAAGGGGCCCCGGGGGTCTTCATGCAGCTCATTAACAAAATCATCCATGATTTACTTTACCGCAGCGTGGATGACATCCTCATTTATTCAAAAACCATGGAGGAGCATGTTGCTCTGGTCAGAGAAGTTTTGCAACGTCTGCGTGACCACCAGCTCTATGCAAAGCTTTCTAAATGCGAATTCCACCAGGAGAAAGTAACTTTCTTGGGGTACATAATCTCTCATCGTGGTCTTAGCATGGACCCCGCTAAAGTCCAATCGGTACTTGACTGGACTCCACCCTCCACCCGCAAACAAGTGCAGCAATTCCTGGGCTTTGCTAATTTTTACCGCGGTTTCATTCCCAACTTCGCTCAAGTGGCGTTGCCAATCACTGACCTCCTAAAAACGAAGGGTAAAGGGGTTTCTGCAACGTTGCCCTCTGCCAAAATACTTTGGACTGATCAATGTCAATCCGCCTTTGCAGCCCTCAAGCGGCTTTTAACTTCTGAACTTGTACTGCAGCACCTGGACCCGAACCAAATGTTTATTGTACAGGTCGATGCGTCCGATGTAGCCATGGGGGGGGGGCTCTTCTCCAGAGAGGACCGGACGGTCTCCTTCACCCCTGTGCCTACTTCTCGAAAAAGTTTGCGCATGCCCAACTGAACTGGCCCATTTGGGAGAAGGAGGCGTCAGCCGTCCATCATGCCCTTACTCTGTGGAGTCAATTCCTGGAGGGGTCCAGGGTCCCCTTTGAAGTCTGGACCGATCACAAAAATCTAGCTGCCCTCACGGGGACCCATAAACTGTCCGCAAAACAACAGCGTTGGGTGACTTCTTTGCTCAATTCCGTTTTGTTCTTAAACATGTGCCCGGGAAACAGAACGTGCTTGCTGATGCCCTATCCAGATTGCCTCAATACCCAATAAAACTTGATCGGCCGACAGACTCTTTATTCACCTTGGCGCACAGAGGGGCCCTGCCCGTACTGGCCGTGCAGACCCGGTCCCAAACTCGACCCCAGCCTGGAAACCGTACTGTGGCCGACAGGGGATTCCACCCTAACCAGCCGGCTCCCTCGTCGGCCCCCCTTGCGCCGTCTGTACCCGGCACCTCGCAGCCACCAGTTCCCCCCCCCCAATCGCCACCAGCTCCTGATCCACCCTCTTCTGCGGGAGGAAGGGGAGTGACCCTCTCTAACTCCTTCCTGGACTCCCTTCGTGCTCAGTGCTTAGCCGAACGCACTGCCCAGACCCTGCTCCAAGGTTTACTTGATCAAGGTGGTTGTTGGTACAAAGACTCAAAATTATACGTGCCTAAGATACTTTGAAGGGAAGTCCTGCAATTAGCCCATGGAGCTAAAACTGCTGGGCACTTTGGGTTCCTGAAGACCCTCCATTTGTTGCGCAGTTTTGGTGGGGGGGATGCGTTCCTATGTGGACTCCTTCATTCGCAGCTGCCCTATTTGTGCCACCGTCAAACGGTCTCAGGGCAAGCCCCCGGGACTGCTACAACCGCTGGAAATTCCCAGCAAGCCCTGGGAGGTGATTGCCATGGATTTCATGACGGATCTACCACTTAGTGGGGGTAAAACTGTACTGTGGGTTATTACTGACTTATTTTCCAAACAGGTACATTTGGTTCCATGTGCGGGTATTCCCTCTGCCCTCAAGTTGGCCCGCCTCTTTGTGTCACATGTTTTCCGTATCCATTCCTTCCCGCGCAAGATAATCTGCAATTGCGGAAGTAGTTTCGTGGCTAAATTTTGGAAAGCTTTTCTCAAGTTGGTGGGGGTGGAGCAAGGTTTGTCTAGTGCTTATCATCCCCAGACGGATGGGCAAACTGAACGTGTCGATGCTGTACTGGAGTGCTATTTACGTTGTTATGTCAATTACCACCAAGATGATTGGGTGGAACTGTTGCCTTTTGCAGAATATGCTTACAATAATGCTGTACATCAATCTACAGGTTTCAGCCCTTTCTATGCTGTGTATGGTCAGGACTTTGGTCCTATTGCCCCTGTAGAGGTAACCGAGGGGGAGGGGAATCCTTACGTGGCTTCTTGGGCGCATGCTCTCCACACCACATGGCCCTGGCTGGTGGGCAACCTGGACAGGGCCAAGTGCAAGTACAAGGCGCAAGCAGATAAGCATAGCTCTCCCAGCAGGGACTTTCAAATTGGTGATTTAGTGTATCTTTCCACCAAAAACCTGCGATCCACTCGCCCTTGCCACAAACTCAGTGCCAAGTACATAGGGCCATATCCCATCGCCCGGATCATTAACCCTGTCACTGTGGAACTGACTCTCCCTAAAACCTTGAGACGTATCCACCCAGTCTTCCATGTCAGCCTCCTAAAGCCTCATGTTGCCTCCTCGGAATGGCACCCGGAACCGCCTCCCGAGCAACCCGTGATGGTGGGGGGGAGGAACATTTTGAAGTGTCAAAGATCCTGGATTCACGTATACGGCATGGGTCCCTGCAATACCTAATTCGCTGGAAACACTTCCCCCCTGCCTACGACGAGTGGGTGCATGCACAGGATGTATCCACCCCACACTTAGTGAACGCCTTTCACACCGCCTACCCGGACAAGCCATCCCCCTTGCAGGATGGGCCTTAAGGGGGGCAGAATGTCAGGCCTGTTTCTCAGTTGGTTTCGTTTTCCCACTGACCAGACTCAAGGATTGTTATGCATACCTAAATCCTTTTGAAGCTGTGGAAACCACAGCACTGTTTGTGTTTTGTAATCTCTTGCTTTTTTCTATGCTTTTATATTACCAAGTGCAAGCCAGCAAGCTCCATTGCTGTCACCTTTTCTTTATGCTCTGTTAAACTATTTGACCAGTAAAAACCAGCTTCTTTGGACCTGACTGTCTCTGATGTGGTTTTTGGTTCAGATTGGGCCAAGGGCTTACAGTACCCCAACAATTCCCAAAAACGCCTTCCAGAATTTAGACAGGAACACCGAGCCTCTGTCGCTTACGATCTTCCAAGGAAAACCGTGCAGACAGAAGATCTATTGAACAAACAGGCGGGCCAACTTGTGGGCTGAGTTTAACCCCTCGCATGGAATAAGGTGGATCTGCTTAGAAAACAGGTCCATGACCACCCAAAGCATGGTTTTCCCCTGGCTAGGGGGGGAGATTGGTCACAAAGTCCATACCAATCACCCGCCAAGGAGCCTCCGGGGTCTCCAGGGTTTTCAGCAGTCCAGGGGGCTTTCCCATGATACATTTATTGGTAGCACATGTTGGGCAGGACTTTACGAAACCATCTATGTCCTGGCACATCCCTGGCCACCAAAAGCGCCACTGTACCAGGTGTAGGGTCTTAACCAACCCAAAGTGACCCCCCGTCTTGGAGCTGTGGCTCCATTCTAGCACTTCCCGGCGCAGCTTCTGGGGAACATGTCTTTCCTTCCGGGGTCCCAGTCTCCTCCACCCCAAGGGGACCCTCCTCTCATTCCTCGTGAAGAACCTCCTCCCACCTGGACTTTGTGGCAGTGGGCAGATCTCCAGGAACCCCCTGGGAGCAGGGGGAATCGTGAGTGTCCCTCTGCGGGAGGTCCGGGGGAGGTCGAGAACCCGCCACCCAGGTTTGGGCCCTGGGTCGGACTCCCCGGAGGGGGAGGCATCTGGTGCTCCCTCTTGCTGGAGGTCCGAGACAGGCGGGATAACCGCCGCCCGGGTCTGTGAGCCTGGGTCTGAACCCCTGGGGGACAGGTGGCACCGCTTGTTCTGCCTTGTGGAAGGACTGGGGCAGGTGGGGGGCGCCGCCTGGGCTTGGGCCCAGGTCAGAACTCCCACGCTTTCCCCCTCCGGGTCCAAGCCCAGGTGTTCTGAGGTAAAAAGGCACCCAAGCGGCCGCTCAACTCTGCAGTCTTATTGCGGCATGCAGGAGAGACCATCTGCCAGGCAATTCTCCTTCCAGGGAACATGCTTAATGGTGAAGCAGAATCTAGAAAAAAAGTCCGCCCACCTCAGCTGTTTGGCCTAGAGCTTCCTCTGCCCCAAGATGGCCTCGAGGTTCAGGTGGTCCGTCCAAACCTCGAACGGCACTGTCGCCACTTCTAAGAACTGGCGCCAAACGGTGAGGGCATGTTTGATAGCCATGGCCTCCTTTCCAATCGGCCAGTTGAGCTCGGCCCCAGAGAACTTCTTGGAAAAGTAGGCGCAGAGTCTGAGCTTCCCCTGAGCATTCTTCTGCAGAAGCGCTCCCCCCATTGCTACTTGCAGGACGAAAGGCTGAGAACAGTCGGGGTGAGCTAAAACGGGCTTAGACGTGAACCGGCTCTTAAGCGAGTCAAACGCTGCCTGGCAGCGGTCGTCCCACACCACCTGGTAGTTAGCAGCCGTGGCCGCTTGACCCCTCCCCTTGGTCTTAAGGAGGTCTGTGATCGGGAGGGCTTTCTTGGCAAAATCCAGGATGAATCCCCGATAGAAATTTGCGAAACCCAGAAATTGCTGAACCTGCTTACGGGTTCGGGGGATTTTCCAGTCTCGGACCTCTTGGACCTTCTCGCGGTCCATGATTAACCCATTGGGAGACACTACAAACCCAAGGAAAGCAAGCTTGTCCTGATTAAAGGCACACTTGGACAGTTTGGCGTATAGGTGGTGCTCCCTCAGTCGGCACAATACCTCCGGGACCAACTTCCGGTGTTCCTCCGAATCCCGAGAATAGATTAAAATGTCATCCAAGTACATGATAACCCCCCGAAACAATAAATCATGTAAAATTTTGTTGATGAGTTGCATGAAGCAGGACGGAGCTCCAAACAACCCAAACGGCATCATGCTAAACTCAAAAAGACCAAAACAACATGAGAAGGCTGTCTTCGCCTCATCCCCCTCCTTAATCCGGACCCGGTAATAGGCTTCTGCCAGGTCCAGTTTTGAAAATACCCTGCCCTCCTGTAAATGACTGAGGAGGTCAGGGATGAGGGGAATGGGATATGCATTCTTTTCAGTCACTGCATTGAGACCCCTATAGTCTACACACAACCGGAGGTCAGAAGTCCCCTTCTTCTTTACAAAGAAGCAGGGTGAGGAGAATGCAGCCTTGGATGGACGGATGAACCCCCTAGCCAGGTTCTTGTCCAGAAACTCCAACAACACAGTCTTTTCCAGGGGGCTCATGGGGTAAACCCGGGCCTTGGAGGGCTTCATGTCCGCAGTGAGCTCAATGGCACAGTCCATAGTGCGGTGAGGGGGTAGCAAGTCACAGTCCTTCCCCTCAAAGACATCCGCAAAGTCCTGATATTCCGGGGGCAGTATCACAGAGGTCACTGTCACGGCAGTCACCCTCCCCCCATCGGGCATGTCCTCCTGGCAATGCCACCGGCATTGTGGAGACTCAAATACTATCTGACGCTGAGCCCAGTCAATGCTGGGGTTGTGGCCCACCAGCCAGTAGCTTCCCAGAACCACTGGGTAAGCGATCCCAGGAACAATGGTAAGGCTGATCTGCTCCCAGTGATCTCCCACCCACAACAACACTGGGTCAGAGAGCAAATGAACGGGGGCCCCCTATAGGTCACTCCCATCCATCTGGCGGAAGCGCAAGGGTTGATCCAACTCCAATGCAATCGGTCAAACACACCCTGGTCTATTAAAGTCCTGGAACAGCCAGAGTCCAAAATGCCCACTACTGCAATTGGATCCCCTCCCTGGGGATTCTTTAACACCACTGGCACCATTCTTTAACACCCTGGTCACTCACCCAGGTTGGAAACGGCTCATTGTCTTGCAAAGTAGCCTCCTGTGCCGGTTCACTCACAGGAAGCCTCCTTCGTTTTTTGACGGTGAGACATTTCTGGAACAGCAGCGATGTTCACACGGGACAGGCTCCAGGTCCACGCTTAATGCCACCATTCCGCGCCGGGTGGGTGTTCATCCTCTTCAGGTCTGGAACTTGGTAGCCGGTCAGAGCTTTCTGGTCTGTCGCCTGCCTGTGCGATCCGCTAATGCACTTGGCTGTGAAGTGTCCCATCCTTCCGCAATGTAGACAGGACCCCTCTCTGAAGCGGCGCGCTCTCTCATCCGGGAACTGGCCTTGATTCCCTTCGCCTCGGTGTACCTCCGTCGCAGTGTTCCCCTTGGTCGGGCCTCTGGAGGGGGGTTCCTTCCCCGGGCGATCCTTGGTGAACTGCAGGGTCAGCTTGTGGTGTTCTACTTGCCCTGCCAGCCGGATCCAACCCTCCACAGTGTCAGGGTCTCCCAGAGTCAGGCAGCCATCCAACACTTCCCAGCCCAGTCCCTTGCGAAAGTGTTGGACCTTGGTGGCTTCGCTCCACTCTCACACTTTGCACACCAGGGACTGGAACTCCTGGGCATATTCTAGCACAGACCGGGACCTCTGCCTCAATCTGCGCATGGCCATCTTGGTCTTCTCTGCCCGGTGAGGGTCCTCAAACCGGCGGTGCAGGGCTTCCAGGAAATCATAGAGGGAGCGCAAAAGTCCAGGGTTAACACTCTACTGCCTCCTTCTTCAGAAGCCCGATGGCGTACCGCACCCGGGCTTCTTCAGAAGGAAAAGTCTCACCCTGATCGTTCATGAAGCCAGAAAGTTGCAGTAGAAAGTGGGGTAACTGGGCGCAGGTCCCATCAAAGGAGATCTGCAAGTCCTGGGCGACTGTGCGTGGAGAATGAAAGGGGGGGTAGTCGCAGCGCTGATGGACGATCGGAGTCCTCACACAGTCCCTGCTAGCGCCATCATCTCCCTCTGCAGGGCTCCCAGCTGGGCCTGAAGGTTCCGATTCTCCCGGGTCAGGTCATGGTTCCGCTCCCGGGGGCAAGGGGTCGAGGTGGCTGGCGCCTGGTCTCGAAGCGGTGTCTCCCTCCCGGAGTACCAGTCATCCAGTGGGCCTTGATACAGGTGATCGAAGCTTGGGGTCGCTGTCAATCAGTGGACGTACTGTCCGGTGTGGAGTTTGTTTAGCGGCGCCCCCTCGGCAAGTTCTGTGGGGCACCCTGCCGGGGCCGCTTTCTCCCGGAGCGGGCCGGCTCCTTCCAGGGCTGCTTCTTCCCGGAGTAGTGCCTCTTTCTGCCATTCTGACTGGCAGATACGCTCGTACCACTGGATCAGCTCGGCGAATCGGGATGACATAGAAAACATTTTTTCAAAAACAAACTGGTCGGAAATACAACTAAAAAAAAATATTGATTCCAGCCTAATGTCAGGCTTCAGCAATGCACAGTGTTTCAGGCAATAGAACTCAAATCCAGCAGAGCAGCGATTCAAGAATTTATTCCGAAAGTCAGTGATTTCAGTAAGGAGATGCGCAAGGCTGGAATACATGACTGGGGGAGTGTGGATACATTTATAGGGCTGATACAATAGGGTTACAGGAACAAAGAGACAATGTAGTCATTTCCTGATGGTAACGACTTACGTAAAACTGAAACAGAAACAATTATGAGCAATCAGTGGAGGAGATGGCCGAGCTCTCGGCTTTGTGCGCGGGACCCGATATCAGATCAGAGATTTACATGGGCGGGTCCCAATACAATTGTAAATCCCTGGCCGGAGTTCGTGTGCAAAATGGGGGGGAAGGAGTGCACGGAGAACTCCATCTTGTTTGTGGGGAAACCATCTTGTTTCAGCATGGAGCTGTCAGAAGCCCTATCTGACACTTGTTCAAAATATCTTTGTTTTGCATATTTCAAATTTTTGTTCATTTCTTCAGAAACCACCATATTTAACTGATGCTTGAGAGCCTTTATCCTTTCCAATATGTTATCCCGTAGGTCTTTTTGTACTTCCAAAGTCAAATCTTGTTCAAGTTTTTGTAAATCCCATAATATGGTATTTATCAACTGGAGCTGTTGCTTTCTCCATGCCGTGTTCTTCTGAATCATAAATTCCCTAACCACTGCTTTAAAGGCATCCCATACGACATTTAAGGTGGTTTCCCCATTCCAGTTGATTTCAAAGTAATCTTTAATCAAAATAGATAATTCCTCCAATAGTTTCTGGTCTTTCAAAAGTTTATCATTTAACTTCCATCTAAAAGCTTGTCGGTTATTCCATTCAAAAGAGATCAGATTATGATCAGAAAAAGTCCTTGGTAAAATATGTATTTTCCGCAATTGTGTAAAAATTGATTTACTTGCCCAAATTATATCAGTCCTGCAGTATGAATCATGTCTTGCTGAATAAAAGGTAAAATCTTTGGTTGTCGTATTCATTGTTCGCCAAATATCTTGTAAATCCAAATCAGTCATCATATTGAAGAAGGTCTTTGGAAGGATTCCTTCTTTCTCAGTTTTAACTCGAGTTTTTTTGTCCAAAAGGCGAAAGGTAATTCCATTAAAGTCACCCATTAGAAGGATCTGTTCTTGAGCATGTTGTAACAAAATTTCATGTAATTGTTCATAAAATTTAGCTTTCCCTTCATTAGGTGCATAAGTTCCTACCACCAATGTTCTCTGACCTAATATTTTTGTCCTAATTATCATAATACAACCTTCTTCATCTTTATACACAAGGATTCAAACTTGGATGTGCATAAATTACAACTCCTTTAATTTTTGTTTTAGATGAAGCAATAAATGCTTGGCCCAGTATTTTCCTAGCCAAATATTTTCTGTCCTTTTTGGCAATGTGGGTTTCTTGTAGACAAATTAATTTATATTTCTGTTTTTGCAACAATTTGAAGATTCTTGCTCTTTTTATTTTTTCATTAAGTCCATTTACATTCCATGAAATAACTTTCGCCATGGTGATTCTTTAGTGTGATATGAGAGTCTTATAATCTTGTTCCTCCTGATGCTCCTTTCAGTGAAAGATCCTCTTCTTCTTTTTCTTCTTCCTTTTCCGATTCAGTAAATGTACCATCTGCAAAATCTCTTTTGTACTTCCTCATGAATTTCCCCACATCTTGTAGGTAAGTGACAGTTGTTCTGACTCCCTTGTGGATAAAGGTTAAACTCTGTGGCAGTATCCATCTGTATTGTACACCATTTTTTCGAAGTGTTGCAGTGAAATCTTTAAAAATATTTCGTTTTGCCATTAAGTGTCTAGGAATATCTTTCAGTATTATCAAAGTGGTATCTCCTACCATCATCAGATTATCATAATGGAGTTTCATAATGGCATCTTTCATCCTAATATCATAGAAAGTAACCATCAGGTCCCTTGCTTTGGTTTTCTTGAGTCTGGTAGGTAAAGGAATCCTGTAAATTCTATTCACTGCAGCATCTAATTCTTGTTCATTAATTTGAGTTAAATCTACAAGACACCTTATTAATGATTGTCTGGAGTCACCTACATCTTCATGAAGATTCCGTATGCATAGGTTAGATTCTCTAGCCTTCATGTCCATTATTGCCAATTGGTCTTTCACTGGTCTCTTGGACCAGAATTGCATCAATTTGTCTCTCATGGCTCTCTACCTTCTTCTTGACATCCTTTTGATCTTCCATTACTTTCTTTAATGAGCTATCCAGTGTCTTCACATCCGTGGTGATTGTAGTAACCTGGTTCTTCACTTCCTTCAATTCTTCAGTTACTCCATCCATCTTTTGTGTCAATGTCTGGGCCAAGGAATTTATCATTGTAGTCAATTGCTCCATTTGTTTAGACAGCTGTTCATGTTGTTTGGCAGCAGTTTCATTTTGCTTAACAACAGTTCTTGAATTTTCTTGTCCATGGTTGCTTCTTGAGAAAAAACCTTGGGCTTAGATGTTGCAGGTGACACTACTGATCCGGATCTTGGACGTGACATTTACCAATTGTCACTATTTAAAGCGATTTTGGCAGGTCCTTTTATAAGAGTTCTAATGGATATGAGTAGTTTAGTAACAGTTAGTGAGCATAATTGTCAAAAAATTTTTCCAAAAAGTGCTTTAAAACTTGTAATATTAAATGTTGAAGTTTTAAAAAACCAACAAGTTTTTTATGGACACTCTAGGTCGGCACAAACAGGAAGTAGGAAGTTAACCGGAAACAATGCAGCCGCGGACCTTCCGATGTCCTCTTTTTGTAGTTTTTTCGAGGTAACCTTTAGATGGTGCACCCGGGGGACTCCTTCTGGTCCTGCGCGTTCATGGGGCTTCCCTTCTTCCTAAAATCGGCAGACGTATTTTGCAGAGCACATCCAGAAATTGCAGAAACGAAAGTTAAAAGCACAAACTGGGAGCGGCCAAAAAAGAGGTAAGGTGGCCAAGGGGAGGGAGGAGTTTATTCCTCCTATCCCCTCAAACACCATGACTTGATTGGTCCTTCTCACGTCAATCAGAAAAGTTCAGTTGTTATGTCTACCCATAGATCAATTTGATAGAGTTCCTGCCGCTTTATCTGATGGCTTATCATAACAAAAGAAGTCTTGTTGTGGTGGGGGGAAGCATGCAAAGGCCCCTGGAGTTGCCAGCTACCCGATTGACTTTGTTTGCTCGGTAAGATCAAAAGTATTTCTTGTACTCAGGCTTCTGAGAGTGAGGTATTTTCCTTAAATAGTTCATAGGATGGTTATAGGTGCTGGAGGTCCAAGCTGGTAGCCAAGAAAACGCCCAAGGTGATGTTTTCTCCCCTCAATGCCTAGCAGGACAGCATCCACACCTCCGGGGGACTTAAAAAAGCTCCCTCGGAGAGTATGGGAGTCACACTGCTATCTTCGGGCTGCAGAGGAATTCCTGCATCCGAGCCCACTGTTTAGAGCTGGGTTGGTGTGCTATTTGCACTCCAATTTAAAGCGTATTTTGGATTCTCCTGGGAACTCTCCCTGGAGACTGTTGCCGGGACCAACTCAGGAACCAGAAGTCATGTCCTGGAGGAACTCCTAATCCACTTGCTTCCATGTCAAAACCTTCTGGCTGACGCTTTATCCAGACTTCCCCAATATCCCACCAAAGTTGATCGGTCCACAGAGTCGCTCTTCACCCCTGCCCAATGAGGTCTGTTGCCCACTTTGGCCGTACAAACCCATTCTCGGACCCGATCCCCACCGCCACCGCTTTCGATGGGGGGGGAAGCCCCATGCCCGGCTGAGCTGGCAGCGCCGCCCGCCTCGCTTCCTCCTCCCCCTGAGCGACTGACAGCCACAGTTCCCGAGGTGCGGGAGCCCCAGTGCCCCGTTCAGTCGCTCCCTGCACCTGTGTCGGCTCCGTCCCCAGTCAAGCTGCCCACCGACTCCTCTTCGGAGGGGGTGGAAGGACTGTCTGATTCCTTTAAGAAGACTCTCCTTCGCAGTTATCAAGCGGAACTGTCCTTGCAGACCCTTCCAGCTACTCTAATTAAACGCGGGGAGTTTTGCGCAAAGATTCTAAATTGTATGTTCCGAAAGTGTTGCGGGGGGAGGTTTTGGGTTTGGTTCATGGCGCTAAGACCACTGGACATTTCGGATTTCTCAAGACTTTGCATTTGCTACGGAGACAGTTTTGGTGGGCCGCATGCGGTCAGATGTGGACTCCTTCATCCGCAGCTGCCCCATATGTGCAGCGGCCAAACTATCTCAGGGCAAACCACCCGGACTTTTACAACCGTTAGAGACTCCCTCCAAACCATGGGAAGTTATTGCAATGGACTTCATGACAGACCTACCCCTAGTGGGGGAAAGACTGATTACTTTGGGTGATTACTGATCTGTTTTTGAAACAGGTGCATCTTGTACCCTGCACAGGTATACCTTCCGCCCTGAAATTAGCCCACCTCTTTGTGTCACATGTCTTCCGTCTACATTCCTTTCCACGCAAGATAGTGATGGACAGGGGGTCAACTTTCGTGGCCAAATTCTGGAAGGCTTTCCTCAAATTGGTCGGAGTAGAACAAGGACTGTCTAGTGCCTTCCATCCCTAAACAGGCGGTCAGACTGAATGGGTGAATGCAGTGTTGGAATGCTATTTATGCTGTTATGTTAATTACCATCAAGATGATTGGGTAGACCTGTTGCCTTTTGCTGAATATGCTTACAATAATGCGGTTCACCAATCCACGGAGTTCAGCCCTTTCCAGGTTGTCTATGGTAAAGAATTTGGCCCTGCTGGTCATATTGATGTTTCTGAGGAGCAGGGGGGAGCTGATGTGGCCGGATAGGTACATTCAATTCAAACAACCTGGCCATGGCTGGTTAAAAATCTAGAGTGGGCCAAACGGCGTTACAAGGCTCAGGCTGAAAAACATCGCTCCCCCAGTATGGAATGCAAAGTGGGGGATCTTGTCTATCTGTCCACCAAGAACCTACGATCCACCCACCCATGTGATAAACTCAGTGCCAAGTATGTGGGTCCATTCCCCATTTCCTGGATCATTAATCCAGTGGCTGTGGAACTCTCCTTGCCCAAGTCCCTACGAAGAATTCATCCTGTGTTCCATGTCAGTCTTTTAAAACCATATGTTCCTTCCCAAAAATGGCATCCTAAACCACAACCCGAAGTGCCTGAAATGGTGGGGGGGAGGAGCATTTTGAAGTGGCTAAAATACTGGACTCTCGCATTCGCTACGGTACCCTTCAGTACCTGGTCCACTGGAAACATTTTAGTCCCACCCAGGATGAATGGGTGCGCGCCTGTGATGTCTCCGCCCCCCTCTTAGTACAAGAATTCCATGCCGCCTACCCTCACAAACCCATGGTGGGAGGGTGAGGGGGGTCTTTAGGGGGGCAGAATGTCAGGAGCAGGTCATGAGGATGGTATGTGGTAGTGCGATTGTGCTGCTTCCAGGTGCTTTTGTGCTATTCTGTCCAAGGCCAGTCTATGCCCCGTGTTTAGTCTTCATAGATTCCCATACTGTGGGAAGCGCCAAGTACTCCTTCCTGCCTCTGGGAGGGGGGTTGCCTGGGTTACCAGTTATCTCCTTTTGCTCTTCCATATATGCTATGTACCTTGCCTTTGCCCCTTACTAGTGTCCTTTTGAATATGGCTTCTGAAACCTGTCGATTCTAACCAATAAAACTGCTTTCATGGATTTGCCGTCTGCTGAAATCTGTTTATGGGTTTGCTGCTGGGCTAGAGCTTATACCAATGCTTAATTTAAAAAATGTTGGAAAAGATGCTATTGTTTAGCACAAAAAGGTAAAGGTCCCCTATGCAAGCACTGGGTCATTCCTGACCCATGGGGTGACGCCACATCCCGATATTTCCTAGGCAGACTTTGTTTATGGGGTGGTTTGCCAGTGCCTTCCCCAGTAATCTTCCCTTTACCCCCAGCAAGTTGGGTCCCCATTTGACCGACCTTGGAAGGATGGAAGGCTGAGTCAACCTTGAGCCGGCTACCTGAAACCAGCTTCCGTTGGGATCGAACTCAGGTCGTGCGTAGAGCTTGGCCTGCAGTACCACTCTGCGCCACAGGAGAGGGGAATGCTGTAATTTACATTTATTGTTACGTTGGCTGTAATTGATTTCATCAGCATTTCAATCAGGAGAAGGTGAGGAATGGTAAGTCATCAGCACCAACAACCACTGCAGCTGGAATTCTGGTAGAAAGCAGTATGTTAAAACTAAGAGGGGAAATGTGGTTGGGGAAAAAAAATCCTAGCAGCAAGAATAGCCCACGCTCTCCAGAGCTTGAGATCTAAGCAGGGTCAGCCACAGTCAGTACTTGTAATGGAGATCACCAAGGAAGACAGGGGCTGCTATGTGGAGGAAGGAAAGGGCAAACCACCTCTGCTTGCCTCTTGTCTGGAATGCCATGTGGAAGGGATCATCTGTAAGGCACGGCCTGATGCCAGCCAACAGGGGAAACGGTGGACAGGCCAGATGGTATTTTCTTTTTTTTTAATAATATATTTTTATTTTCTACAGTTAACATAACAACATAAAAACAATATCCAATACTAAAAATAATAATAATAGTAAAAAAGACAAGTAATTAACAATATAATGACTTCCCCCTCTCCCTCTTGCGTCTAAAAATAAATTGTGTAAACTTTTGCTAACGGAACTAATCTCATGGCCAGATGGTATTTTCAAGGTTGTTCTGTTTTTCTGTTTCACTTTGTTTTGACTCGCTGAGAATGGGACTCAGTCTGAGAACGGGAATCTTATATTATCTTATGTTGTCATTAACTTATGTTGCCGTGGCAACTTGGAGTTGTTCTGAAAGTTCTTTGCAACTGTATATCTATTGTACTCTGCTTCCTACCCTCATTAGTCTCATTGCTTTATCCCAGTTAGATTCTGTAGCTGCTGTGTATTTTCCCACTAAACTAACTTTCTATGGAAAACATTCCTAGAGGTCGTTTGTGGGATTTATCTGGCAAGCCCAGAGCTGACATGATCCATTAATCAGTTATGAGTCAATGGCACATTCTTCTTCTTCTTCTTTAGTAGTCCATGGACAGGTATAAAGACTTGGAAGGAGGACAAGAGTATCAGCGGATTCGATTTTAGCTGCCAAACTGTTTCTTCACACAACATTCCTTTTACTATAATTTATGTTTTTGCAGTTGTCAAGGAGATACACTTATGAATCATCCTCCATTGTATAAATTCCTACAAAACCCCAGTATAGGAATATTGCCCCCTCCTCAAAGAGCTTACAGTTTGAGAATAGAGAGAGATGAGACAGAGCAAGGCATGTTTGTGTGGGGAAACAATGAGGCATGTGTAGACAGTTTATGTAAGGCCATTGTCTTACAAAATGACCATTTAGCAAATTATGCACACCTGCTTCAATAAGTTCTATAAGGACAAACACTGCATTTTCCTGTGGCACCCAGCAGAATCTGAACAGTCATAAAACAGAAGAAGAGGCATGTGTGTGTCACATTGACATCAAGGCAAAGCTGACTCATGCAGCCCTTGTATGTACATTAGGTGTAATTGTGAGTATGTGAGCAGTGCTAGCAGTAGCAGCATAGGCACAGTTCACATTGAAGTCTGATGACATCAGCTTATATTCTAATAGTCAGAAATCTAAATCCATGGATCAAGGCCACACGGACATAAAACAGATTTTCCGGCAAACATGGGGGGGCCTCGGGGAGGGGCTGTGCCTCAGTGGTAGAGCATCTGCTTGATATGCAGAAGGTCCCAGGTTCAATCCCCGGCATCTCCAGTTAAAGGAACCAGGCAAGTAGGTGATGTGAAAGACCTCTGCCTGAGACCCTGGAGGGCTGCTGCCAGTCTGAGTAGACAATACTGACTTCAATGGACAAGGGTCTGATTCAGTATAAGGCAGCTTCATGTGTTCAAGTCTGCAGAACAATCAGAAAACTTAAAAACACTCTGTGTGTGTGTTAAATCCTCCCCCAAATAAAACAGCGTTCTCTGTGCAAGTGTGGAGAACAGACCCTTCCTCCTGTGTTGTCTGTTGTAGTCAGGTAACTACTCTGGGCCTAGCTGTGGCTGACCAGAGCTAGTTTTAAAAACAGATGCCGACAGTGGCTGTATCCACAACCATTTTTAAAGCATTCCAGGCTTGGTTTCTGTCAGGAATGGCAGGGGGCTTGTCAGGGTCCTTTCCAGGGTTGTTTTGGCTTTTGTTCCTGCCAGGCAACTTCCTACCATGAGACTTCCAGGCCCAGCTGCTTGATACTGTTCAACAATTAAAAAAAACCCAATGAGTGCCCAAAATGTAGCAACTGGAAAATTACAGGCACTTATGGCAAAAACAAACACTATAATGCAATTAAGAAAACTGTGTATTATACACAAGCACAAACAGTAACATATATTCCAAAAGCACAAACTGATGTACTTATCACAATATCTCCTGTTGTTATAACTCACAAAACATGAACTACATTGAGTCCTTAATATGTAGTATCTCCGGGGTGTGGGACTGCAATGGTCCTTAAAGCTGAGTAATGAAAGCCAAAAGACACGAGGTCCTTGAAGCTAGATGGTGAAAGCCAAAATAGGTCTCCGGTAAGTTCCTATTTCACATTCGCTTTTTCATCATTGGCAATCCACATAATATTTCTTCAGAACATATGTTCTGCAAAAATGTAAGTCCTCATAAATATGACAAGAAAAATCCAAGGAGTTACACAAGCACAAAACTTACGACATACATGAAAAGAATATTTTTACATACCCAAATCACAGGCACATAGCCGCTTCATACAGATGGATGGCGAATCTGCATCATCTGAACACAGTAACTACTGTTCCTGATTTAAAGGGAACCCATGTAATCGTATACAGCTGAAGCCGTCTTTACAATCACCAGAACAGGCGAGAATCAATTAAGAATTACAAATAGCTCTGATACCATCATTAATTACTTAAAATATAGAATCAGATGTTAAGCACTCATTATACAAAAATATACAGATATATACAAAAAATTCTATATCTGATGCGCTGACTACAAAAATCTATCATAAGAAACTGGATAAATCAAAACTGGTGTTTAATCCGTTTGGCGCTAAAGTATTAAATAAATAAATAAATCTACTTTCCTGCTGTGATAATAACCTATTGATGTCTTGATGATGGTATGGCTTACCCTGATACTGCCAGACCACGAAAAATTGCATTTCATGGTCTACATGTTTAGCCTGAATGTAATGTGTGGTTAATGGAGCTTCTAAATTCCTATTCCCCACACGTTATCGGTGCTCACCGATCCTCAGTTTAATTTGCTGTTTCGTTTTACCCGTATAAAGTAATCCACACAGGCATCTAATAATATAAATCGCATTTTTACTATTGCAATTTGAAAAATATTTCAAAGTAAATTTAAATCCTGTGCGGGTGTCCACAAATTCTTTAACGGGTAGCACCTGCGAGTAGGCGATGCAATCCCTGCACCGGAAATGTCCGGCTGTTTGTAAAGTCAGAGATGGTTTTCCTGTATCTGAATGAATTAGTCGGTCTTTAAAGGACCAAGTGCATTTTAAACCTAACACCGGTGGGGATTCACATCCTGGAATCCCACTTACCAGATGCCAGTGTTTTTTTTATTGTTTTTTGTATATGCCCTGTGAGTGGAGAAAATTGTAATGCAGCTGTTAATCCCCAATTAACCTTGTTTTTTTATATTGTCCTTCAATAAGGTGTCCCACTGAATTCCATCCGCTCTATGGCGGGCTTGTAGGATTACATTAGAGGGGAAGCCACGTGTACTTAAAGTTTGACTCAAATTGTTGGCTTCTTGCTTATAATCCTGTGGATCAGTGGCGTTTCTTTTTAATCTAATGAATTGTCCATAGGGTAAATTACAGATTAGGTGTTTTGGATGATGTGATTGAAAGTGCAGTAACGCACCCTTGTACGTATTTTTTCTATAGGGTTTCACTGCAAGTGAGTGAGTTGATGTCCTGTAAACAGAAACATCCAAAAAATTAACCCTATGATGATCTGCTATACTTGTAAACTTGATATTTCTATGGCGCATGTTCAGCCAGGTTTAAAAAGCCTCTAACCGGTGGGCTGGCGAAAAAATCAGAAAAACATAATCTATGTATCTTTTCCAAGAGACAATATTGTTAGCAAAGGGGTTATTATGAAAAATATAATTATTTTCAAAATTAGTAATAAAGATATTTGCCAAGGAGGGGGCGCACGCGCAGCCCATGGCAACCCCATGTTGTTGCAAGTAAAGTTGGTCCATAAATCTAAACAGATTATTATCTAGTACCAAATCCAATAAATCCAGCAGGAAGTGAGAAGGTGGTACTTGCGACAAGCGACTTGAGAGCAAATGGTCTATGATGGATCTTATTTCATCTAAAGGCACATTGGTATACAGTGCCGATACATCCAAAGATATTAATATTGCTTGTTTGGGAATTATTAGACCCTCTATATTTTTAATGAAATCCTTAGTATCTTTAATGAAGGTTGGTGTTTTGGTGGAAAAATCATGAAGATGAAATTCCAGGAATTGTGAAATGTGATCAGTGGGAGAATTGTTGCCCGCTATAATGGGATGGCCAGGGGGAGGTGTTATTCCTTTATGTATTTTTGGTAAGGTGTAGAACACTGGTACCTTGGGAAATTTGTTTATAAGAAAATCCGCTTCCGATTTCGTAATATAGTCCAGGCCTAAACCCTCTTGGACTACCGTTCTAATTTTCAGTTGTATATGATTAGTTGGATCATTTGAGATTTTTTTGTATATTTTTTGATCATTTAATTGTTTCAAATTTTCAGTGATATAGGTATCACGGTCCATCAGCACAATGGCCCCTCCTTTGTCCGCCTCTTTAATTATTAAATTAGGGTCGGAGGATAAACTAGTAATGACCGCTAATTCCCTGGGCGTTAAATTATCCGATGTTAAGGCTCTTTTTTGGCGTTCTATTTTTTGAACGTCTTTCAATACTAAGTGCTGGAAGGTGGAGATCAAGTGACTGCATGTAGGGGGTATGAAAGTAGATTTCGGTCTAAATTTAGGGGCGGTGAATGTAGAGTTGCCAAAAAAAATCCCTCAGTTTCAATTGTCTAGTTATTTTAAAGATACCAATGCACGTTTGAAAGGCATTGTATCTTGGTTTCGGGACAAATCCTAGCCCGTAGTTGAGAACCTTCACTTCCTCATTGGTCAGCACTAAGAGAGTTAACTACTAAATTGGACGTTTCTTGTATCCCCTCCTGGGAAAAAAATCTCTGTAATTTTGTGTTCTGTCTCTAGGTCTCAGAGGAAAGTCTCAGTTCGATGACTGGCTAGATAGACTAGATGAATCAGTATGTGAAGTAAAATATTGACCTTTTCGTCTGCCTCCTTTAGAGGGAGGACGTGTGTCAGAAGTGATGTTATCCGATTCATTAAACCACGGGTAAACTGTGTTTTTATTGTAGTCTGAGACATCTCTCTCAAATTTTTTCTTTTTGAAACTTTTTATATTGTCATGATAAGTTTGTAAATCTGCATCCAATTTTTTAAGAAGCTTATTCAGGTCTGAATTATCCAATTCCTTTTCTAGTGTGTCCTTACATTTGTTAATTGCCAAATTAATGCTGGAAGCCTCTTTATTTGCTGTTGTCATAACTCACAAAACATGAACTACATTGAGTCCTTACTACATAGTATCTCCGGTGTGTGGGACCGGAGTCCCGGCAGGGCTGGGGGGGGGCTTTGAATAGATCTGTGCCTCCCGGCCGGGAGGCACAGATCTATTTAAAGAGCCCGCCGCGCGCCTCCAGGGAAGCTCCCTGGAGGCGCGCGGCGGGTCTTCAAAGAGATTTGTGCCTCCCAGTCGGGAGGCAGAAATCTATTTAAAGCCCCCCCCCGCCCTGCCGGGAGTCCCGGTAGGGCTGGTGGGGGGATGGCAAGACCCTCTGCGCTGTCTTCCCCAGTGGGGAGGCGCAGATCTATTTAAAGGGCCCGCCGCGAGCCTCCAGGAAAGTTCCCTGGAGGCCTGCGGGGGGGGGGGGGACAGATCAGCGCCTTCCAGCTGGAAGGCGCAGATCTGTTTAAAGGGGCCGAATTCACCGAATTTATTCGGGACACTCCGAACTCGGTGAATTCAGCTCCCCGGTTTCCCCCCCTTTTTGAGTTTAATTCGTCAGAACAGAAAAACCGCCAAATTGTGGGAAATTCGGCTGTTTTTCAGTTCAGACCGAACTGAATAAACAGCCCTATTTATGACATCTATAAAGACGTCTCATTAAGGCCAAAATAGTCCCCTCCGAGTCACGCAGATAAACGGCTTTGAGTGACTCCCATGCTGCTTTTGCATTCCCCTTTCCAGCTACATAAATAAGCTGACTGTCTTCCACAGACAAAGTTATATTAGCCAATGCCTTAATGTCCAAGGCTATCTCAGCTGCAGTAACTGCGTCTCGCTCCACAGCATCCCACTGGCCTTCCCGTTTAAGATATTGCTCTAGCCTCACTGACCATACGTGGTAGTTATCTGAGGTGAGCTTCTCAACAGGGATCAAAAACTGCACCATAACTCATACAGTCTCTTGCTGTGTGAGCTTTTGTAGCTTCTGGACTCCTGGACTCTGCTATGCTATCACCACACGTAACATGCGCAGTGTAGTGGATCTGGGCCCATAACCATGACGCGGGAGCCAGCAGATTAAGCAGGTTGTCCAGGAAAACACCACCAGAACTCCTTGCTACTAGAAAAGCAGTGCTCCTTTATTTTACAGTGCACAGGTATAATACAAACTCCTCTTACCCTCTTCCATTCATAGCATCCCAACACATAAGCTTCCATTTACAGCTTTATACAATATGCCATCTCAGGCAACCAATCACAGTAGATGCTAAGTCATACACCTGTTGCTAGTACATTGCATCAGCTATCTGGCCCAAACCGATTCTGGCCAGATCCCTCAGGCTATCCAGGGACTTTCCAGACTTATGAAATCATTACAGATCTACTTGATCTCAGTGCAACCTGTCAAACTAATCTGACAGCCTTGCATCTCTGACAAACAGTGCCCGAGACCTTAAGTCATAAAGCTGGACCATCCAGCTGGCCGCCTCTCCTTCCAACAGCGAACCCACATATTGCACCCAGCTCTCTTCGGAGGGGAACATATCCGTCCACTTGGATTAAAAAGTAGGGCAACTTTTCTCCAGAGCCATTGAACATGGCCCTCAGGTCCTGGTGGAAAGCCTGCGGCAGGGGTAGAGGAGGTGTGGCTGGCAGTGGTGGAGGTTGTACCAGTGGCGGTGGGTTCATGGAAGCGCCGCCACCACCGGGAGGGTGCGCCCGCCGCAGCTCTTCCAGCTCATGCCACATACCTTCCACCAGACCCCGTAAGCCCACCAACTGTTTCGCGAGGTCCTGATTCTGCTGCTGGAGACGAGAGTAGTCCTCCTCTGCTTCATGCCAGCGCGGTGTCTGGCGCACCATGGTGCCACAGAACAGGGTGTCCTTTGGGCCTCTAAAACTTCTATCTTGGGGTTCGAGGTGAGAGTCCAATAGCAGCAAGGACCCCCAGTCTCCTTCTGGTAGTACCGACCCCACTCCATGCTGACGTTGTGAAGCGGGTCGTTCTGTTCAGATGACAAGCTCTTAGAATGTATCACTTACTGAGAAGTGAAGTTATCTTATTCAGCCAGTCATCAAGTAAGCAGGACTCAACGACTTTACCTACTTTTAAAAAGCAAGTCTTTTTATTGATATACTTCTAGTAAAATATGTGTAAATGCAGATTATCAAGTCTTTAACACTTCTATAAAAACTCGTCAAAGTACAATATATATATTTACAATGTATGAAGCAAGTCACATACTATACAGTTTCAAAATCCAACTTCTAAAATATAACAGTCAAATTATTCTGATTCAGTTCAAAGTATCTAATTCATAAAGTCTAGAGCAGTGGTTCCCAACCTTTGTTTGACCAGGGACCACTCGGACTTTTTTGTTCGGTGCAGGGACCCCAAGGTTCGAAATAAAAATTCCGAGAATCTGAAAATAAACTTTAATCATAACTGTTAGTTAAACATTAAACTTAGAATAATATTTGAATATATATTTTTATAACAGAGAACTTTTAATTGAAAATGTTAATTTATTATGGTTTTATAACTTTGTTTCGCGGGCCTTAATTTAGTTCTCGCGGACCCCTGGGGGTCCACGGACCCCTGGTTGGGAACCAGTGGTCTAGAGTAATGTATTTAAGCCATACATACCAGTCAGCCTTTTCTTGAGAGCCTTTGGAAGGTTCTGAGTCTCTGGGCTTACTGTGGCTGTATTTATACTCTTTCAGACTCATTAAGAGTGTTGATTTTTACCATCAGGAGGGATATCTTCCTCCCCACTTTCAGATAACATGAGCAGTGCAATAATGTCTTAGTTGCAGCTGTTCAGGTTATTAGCTTCTCCCCATGACCAAATATGGGCTTCCTTTCCTTTCAGTCTATTTTGCTTAAAGTATAAACAATCATTTCTGAGCTCCATGATTACTCCATATACTCAATTTTCATACCATTCTCATCTTCAGTACAATACGCATTAAATGAGACTATTTAGAAAACTACAATACAATATATAACTATATAAATCATAAAACACAATTATTGCTCAAACCATCTGGTCAGTAGGAAACATAGCCTTCAGCAAGGTTATAGAAAGCAAGAGGCTTACTGCACTTATAGCCTTGAGGTCTTTGAGCAGACCTTCTCAAGGATAGCAGGACTTTTCTGCTTTTGAGATATGAGCAGCTGACAGCTAGCAGCTGAATCAGGAAGGGTAATTTCAGATACACCTTTCTGGCAGATAGTGAAGAATGACTCTGTTCTTCTCCCTTCAAGGACAAGACCAGGGTAAGTTAGTTAGCTCTTGAAAGAATTCAGACCTTGAGAGAATTCAGTCAGCCTGTTCTAAGGACATTTGCATTTTGCAAGCTGTTGCCAGGCTTTTCATTACACAAACCTCTGCAGTTTGTGGTTCAGTTTGTATGTTGTGTTCAAGCTCTACATGGAATTAATTCTGCACATGTACACAAAATACCATAATTATGTCAGAGACCGTGACAGTTGGGTGGTCACATGTGGGGGTTTCCACGGTCTGGGAGACCCAAGCGAGAGAGAACTTCGGGCAGACCTGGCAGCGGATTCTCAAGCAGCTCCTCGGGCAGCACCTGCGGAACCATCTCTGATCCATCAGGATTCACCCCGCCCATTGCGGGGTGACCAGGCATGGTTCCATTGAGACAAGGCTCTTCCTCGGCCAGCGTCTTAGGCTCCTTGTCGTCATCCATGTTGCCTTCCACTTAGGATCATAGAAATGTGAAGAATTCTCTGCTTAATGTTATGAACAGGTCTCCACCTCTAGCTCTCTTGCAAAGGACTCACTCAGACAGGTAGTCTGAAGTAAAATACTTTATTAAAAGACTTAGCAGGCATAGACTGAAAGCATGACCACTCAAAGGTCAAAGCAGAGAATAAATTGCAGGGAACATTACATGATTTAAGACACAACTTCTGAGATACCAGGCCTGGGTTGCCAGGCAGACATGGCCGAAGTCTCAACATATTCCAGGTGCCGGGCTAGGCTAAACCGAAAGAACAACATGTAAGATCCCCTGGGAAGCGAGAGAAGACCAGGCTCTGACACACAGGTATGGCCAGACATATAGGAGAACAGCTGCTGGACTTGACCATGCCAAGATAGGAGTCTAGAGACCCAGAATAGCAGCAAGAAGAAAAGGAGTAAAATATTTATATGGCCCTGGTAGATTAGAAGCCATCTAATGCATTATCAGTAGATATAAATTGTTGAGGCTCAGGTGAAGAAGCATCTGAGAATCACAGGAATGTCCAACTTCAGAGAAGTGAGGATATGGCTCAAGGGTGAGGGTACTGGTTGAGGGCCAAAATAGATTCATATGTATGAGAAACTTGTAATCAGTGTTTTTAAATAGACTTTAAGATAAAAAGTAGTGAGAATGAATTAACATTTTTATATATTCTAAGACATTTTAAGTACATATAGCACATCACTGGAATAACAGTGTTTAGTGTTTGTATAGTGCCTCAAGTTACATGATAATGAGTTAGTCAAGAACATGTGCCCTGATTGAGTGGGGCAGTTAGCCATTGTTAGGAGATGATCATAAAATACTATAATTATGGGAGGTTGTATTGTTTGAGAGCTTCTTCTCAGAAGGTGCTCCTTGCCTGTGACCTGCTTACTTTTGAAGAATGACATCTTTATTGATTCATGTAATTGCTCTCCTTTAATTATCTATATAACAATTATGGATGGATGTGAGCAAATGGGTTGCCAATCTCCCAGACTCGTTATGGCAACCCCAAACAGATGTGTGCCACCACTGTTCCAGACACACGCCAAGCCCAAACGCAATGGAGAAGGCTCCAGCACCAGCCAGTGAAACTGACAAGGAGGAACCATGGGCAGAGAAGCCTCTCGGGAAGAGCCAGAGGGAATCCATTTTCTCTGACCCAGTCTCCAGCAAGCTGTCATTTTGCGAGAGATGTCCAGGCATGCACGCAGTCCTCCCTCCCCTCGCCTCATCTGCATGATTAATAGCCCATTGACAAGCATCGAGATAGCTGCACGAGGACCACTCCCCCGGCTATGCAAAGCAACGCACCCCGGATCCATCCATACGAGTCTTTGTTCCAGCTTGTTAACCTCATCTGCAGATGACTCCCGGCCCTCCCAGAATTGCACAAATCAATAGGAATAGTATAGTTGTTTCAATTGCCCTATTGCCTCACCCCGGCAGCCGACCATTAGTCTTTTTGTCACCTTTTGTTTCACATGGGAACCACGAAGAGGTAATCCAATCACCCCGCCCCCGGAGAAAGGTATAACTGGGGTCTCCAGTAATCCATACCTTATCTTAGGTCTTCCTCTTGCATACTTGCTGTTACTCTGTCAGTCTGGGCAGCAATGCCAGACCACCCAGCTCTCCAGCCTTGCTGGGTAAGCCACAGGAATCCATACCCCTTCTTCCTTTTTTAGCCGCATGGAACCTAGGAAATCCACTTCTGGACAGGTGCAGTATTTCTCATCTTCAAAGGGCCTGCCACATGGGCAAATGTCTCTACTCTAACACCTTTGATTCCTAGACTCTCTGTGTTGTGTGATGTGTATGTGTAATTTTGTATGCGTGTGTGAACATATAATTTGAGTAAAATTCTTTTAAATCTAATTCCATTGCTTCTGCCTCATTTTCTGGTCATGGTATGGACTCTGGTATACAAAGGTTGCATCCCTGCTTAAGTTATGTTCAGTGCCAGTTACTGAATGCTAATTCCCCCATATAATAATTCTTAACCGGGCATTTTGGCTAACATGGATGGTATAATGTTTTGTGAATTTAGTCTAGATTAAGAGTGCAATAGTTAAGCTTTCTTTTTTTAAAAAAAGCTTAGAATCTAAGCAGAGACTGTTGCTGACCGTTAAAGCCTTGTATGGTTTACAGCCAGCATACCTTACGGACCATCTACCCTCATATGAGCCTGACTGCTGTTGTCACCGTCTGAGACCCTGCTTCGAGTATGCCTGACTTCTGATCTTAGACGGGTGGCAACCCAAGAGAGGGTCTTCTCCATTGTAGTGCCAAGATTATGAAATGCCCTCCTTAGGGATATTCCTCTGTCCCCATCCATAACTGTAATTCTGCCAGTGAATGAAGGCTTGTTTCATCTGGTGCTCCCTCAATGACCCCTCCTTCCTGCCCCAGGTTTTAATTGTTGTTTCTGTCCCCTTTACTGAGGATTAGGATGTGAGAAGGCAATCTCTTTCACAATCCTAGGCCAATTTAACTAAGAGCAAGGTCTTCTGAACACTGTTTAAGAGTACACAGGATTCCGCAACATTTCACAACAATTCGCTACAGATCGCCACTTGTCCATTATTAGTAAATGCTATATGTTTATAGGCAGTGACCCAAACCAGGTAGAGAGGGTTATTTGGAGAGATAAACTAGTAATTTTGTGTACATCTAGCTCTTCAGTCCATCACTGTGGTAATCAAATTAGAATTAGTGGAGAGCCTACATGCAAAAATAGATGATTAAATGGATTAGGGAATTAAGTCTTGTGACTTCTAGCTTATGGAGGCTTATTCTGCTCTCTGCCCACTTTTAAGACAGCAGCTGTCAAATCTTATTCCAGTGATGTGCTGTAAGCCAGTAAAAAAACCCTCTTCAAGATTAATAGGGTTACCAACTTCCAGGTACTAGCTGGAGTTCTCTTGCTATTACAACTGATCTCCAGCCAATAGATATCAGTTGACTTGAGAAAATGGCCACTTTGGCTATTGAGCTCTATGGCACTGAAGTCCCTCCCCTCCCCAAACCCTGACTTCCTCAAGCTTCGCCCCAAAAGCCTCCCACAGGTGGTGAAGAGGGACCTGGCAACCCTAAAGATTAACAGCCCCAAAATACAGGCCACAAGTTAACTGGTATCTCTCTTACTATGAAACTTGGGAGAAAAAAGAAAAAGAAAATCAAGAGATCAAGTCTTCAGAGACCTCCAGCAACCAGTATAACCCAGGAAGGAAGTATGAAAGGAAAAATAAAAGATTGATTTATTGCTTCTCCTTCCCATCCTTCCAAATACAGTCTAGAACTGCAAGGAAAATATCCTGCACAGCTGCTTCTTCTTAAATCAATAGAATATATTCACACATCCACACACAAAGGCAGGAAAGAGTTTGTGTCTTTTCTAGCAATACTCCAGATCTCTTAGGAAAGATTGTCTCATACTGTGAGCACTAGTCCCGTGATAATCCCATAAACAAACATCCACAGTCAAGTAGTCCAAAAAGAGTTGATTTATTGGAAGATCCACAGGTTTACAGCAGCTAAGAGTCAAGTTGGCACTAATGGGAACTCTAAGCACGGAGCAGGGCATATAAAAAAGAGCATAGGCTAAATCAGGATACATCTGGATGCCATGGCAACCCCCCTCCCATCGAGGTAAGATTCCCACAGAGTTCAGAGTCAAAACACATAGTTGGCAGGACTGGAGCTGGCCTTGGCCAGCACCTGGAGAAACCACAACAATCTCTGTCAGGCCATGCCTGGCATTTCCTAAACAGGCTATGCCTGACATTCTGCCCCCCCAAAGGTCCCCCCTTCAGTCCTCAGGTGCTGGTTTGTGAGGGTAGGCAGCATGGAAATCCCGGACTAGGTGAGGGGCGGACACATCGCACGAGCGCACCCACTCATTATGAGCGGGACCAAAATGTTTCCAACAGACTAGGTATTGGAGAGAACCATGACGGATACGCGAGTCCAGGATTTTAGCAGCTTCAAAATGTTCCTCCCCCCCCCACCATTACTGGCGCCTCGGGCGGCGGTTCAGGATGCCATTCCGGGGAGGGAACATGCGGCTTCAAAAGACTGACATGAAAAACGGGATGGATTCGCCTTAGCAATTTCGGGAGTGTGAGTTCTACAGACACTGGGTTGATGATTCGGGAAATGGGGAATGGACCCACATATTTAGCACTGAGTTTGCTGCAAGGGCGGGTAGACCGTAGATTTTTGGTGGACAGGTAAACCAAACCACCCACCCCATACTCTTTTCCTGGTGCACGGTGTTTGTCAGCTTGAGCTTTGTATTTTCATTTAGCACGTTCCAAATTCTTTATTAGCCACAGCCAGGTAGTCTGAACTGTGTGCACCCAGTCGGCCACATCTGTACCACCCTCCTCCAAGGACACATCAATATGATTGCTGGGGCCAAAATCTTGTCCGTACACAGCTCAAAATGGGCTAAATCCAGTGGATTGATGCACAGCATTATTGTAAGCGTATTCAGCAGAGGGCAAAAGCCTCACCCAATCATCCTGGTGATAATTAACATAACAACACAAGTAACATTCTAACACAGCATTTTCTCATTCAGTCAGGCCATCAGTTTGGGGATGGAAGGCGCTGGACAGTCCCTGTTCCACCCCAACCAATTTCAGGAAAGCCTTCCAGAATTTAGCCACATAAGTGCTTCCGTGGTCGCTGACCACCTTATGCGGAAACTGTGCAATCAGAAAACATGTGACACAAAGAGGCAAGCCAGTTTTGGGGTGGAAGGGATACCTGCACAAGGTACCAGGTGCACCTGTTTAGAAAAAAGATCATTGATCACCCACAGAACAGTTTTTCCTTCACTAAGGGGGAGAGCAGTCATAAAATCCATAGCAATCACTTCCCAGGGCTTAGTAGGGGTTTCCAATGGCCACAATAGTCCTGGCGGTCGTTTGGTAGCAGCACACGCTGGCCAACTGCGGATAAATAAGTCCACGTCCGAATGCATGCCTGCCCACCAAAACTGCCTTCTCAGTAGATGTAACGTGTTGAGAAATCCAAAGTGACCTGCAGTCTTAGCTCCATGAACCAGACCCAGGACTTCTCTCCGCAGTACCTGGGGAACATACAACTTAGATTGCTTGTACCAATAACCCCCGCGTTCTGTCATGAGCAGCAGGGATCTAGATACTGAACAGACACAGATCCCGGCTGAGTTGGTAACAGAGGCAGAGGTGGGGCCCTCTGTCTCCTCTGAAGTTGGCAGTTTGTCTCTGTCGGAGACAGAAGTTCCCACTCCTCTCATGATTAATGATGAGGAGAGTCAGCCGGCAAGGATAGAAGATTCACCCCCACAGATAGATAGGCTTCGCGAAAGATTACGCAAAGACTTGGCTACCCGTCGCAAGCAGGCACGGGAGTATAGACGGACACAAAGCCCTGAATACTGAGAGGAGCCAGGCTAGGTAATTGATGGGGCTAATGAGCACACTACCAGAGGGCCATATAATCCCAGGCTGTTGAAAGGTGTCTCCGTGGAAGCAATGATTCAGTTTCCGGACTGCTTCGCATCCACTTCGGCTTCTGACCCTCTCTCCGACTGGCTTGAATTCCTGGAACTCTGACCCATGGCTTGATTCACGACTCTTCTTCTGGACACGTCTGGACTCCTGTTTTGATCTCCACTGACTCGACCTTGGACCGCACGACTACCCAGCCTCCTAGCCCCGCCCGGGACCTGACATGTTCCACCAGGGAAGCCAGGAGGGCTTGTGTGGAGAGTTTGGCCTGACAAGCGCGATGGAGAGTCTCTTTGAAGGAATCTGTAAACCCTTCCACAGCCGGCACTGTGGGTACGGAGTCGGTAGGCTCCTTCGTAGGGGAAGGAGCCGGCATCGTCAGGGGGGCAGGGGGGTCGGTTTGCCTGGGTGAACAGGTCCTTGCATCCCGGGATTCACACTGGTGGACTGCATGGACAGCGGAGTCAGCACCGGTGAAGGAGGCAAGGGGAGCGGAGTGGCCGGGCCGATCTGCGTGGTCGGACTACTGGTGTCCCCCCCTATCAGAGGTGGGGTTTGGAATCAGGTTTGAGACTGAGTTTGCACTGCCAGGGTAGGCAGTAGACCCCTCTGAGCAGTAGTGAACAGAGACTCTGTGGGGCATTCAATTTTGGTAGGGTATTGGGGCAGTATAGTTAAGGTATCGGCCAGCACGTTCTGTTTTCCGGGTACATGTTTCAGTACAAAGCGGAATTGGGCAAAGAAGTCCACTCATCATACCTGTTTCACGGTGTCAGGTCTGCTTTTCTCTGCTCTCAGCAGCCTTGTCAGACTGACAATGTTTTGGTTTCAGTGCCTTTCAAGGCCGAGCCTGCTAACTGTTGAATTCCTGTTCCAGCGCTATCTCCCGTGGGAATGGCTCCTCGTTAGGAGGGGGGCTACCATTACCCGTTGTGACTAATGCTTTCCCATATAGGCCCTGGACTGTGCTACCCGTTCCCAGTCGTGCCAAATTACCTGCTAGCTCTGTAAACTTGTAGGTTTTCTAATAAATCAACTCTCTTTTGGACTCCTCGTCTGTGGATGTTGTTTGTGGGATTACCATGGGGACAAGTGCTTACATTTTGGCACGACCCCCTTCTTTATTTTTACCTGCCTGGCTGGAGCCCTGGAGGGTTCGCCGGGGTCTCGGATTAGAGCAGGGAATGTGCTCTCCGAGTGAATTACCTATGGCTGGAGCCCCGGAGGGTTCGCCTAGACCCCGGATGGGAGTAGAGACAGCGCTCCCCGGGTAGAGGGTTTCTGGCCGAAACCCTGGAGGGTCCTGAACCTTGGTACCCTCCATTGGAACCTCCATAACAAATGTAACATTTTTAGAAAACCAAAGTGTCTCGCGGTTTTGGCTCCATGTACTAGCTGTAGGACTTCTTTCCGGAGCTCTTTAGCCACATACAGCTTAGAGTCCTTGTAACAAACCCCTATGTTCAGTTAGAGTGGAAGGGAGGGCTTGCGCAGAGAGTTCGGCTTGGCAAGCGGAACCAAGTGAGGTAAAAAAAGAGCCCATGAGATCCAACCCATCTGGCGGTGTGGGCTCCACATTGGAGGGAGGGGATGCCTCCGAGGGGGGTTGGATGGCTGGATTGTCAGAGTGACTGGGTGCCGGTGGAGCTGGAAAAAGAGGTCAGGGGGGTGGCACGGCCAGGCAGAATGGTGTGGTTGGGCTTGAAGTGCCTCCCCCCTGTGGAGGCTGTGGTGGGAGCCGGGTTTGCGATCGGGTATGGACTGCTAGAGTGGGCAGCAAACCTCTTTGAGCAGGAGTGAACAGGGACTCCATGGGGCGTTCAACCTTGGTTGGATATTGGGGCAGTCTGGATAGAGCATCAGCCAGGACATTCTGTTTCCCTGGCACATGTTTTAATACGAAACGGAACTGAGCAAAGAAGTCCGCCCAGCGAACTTGTTTCGCGGACAGTTTACGGGCCCCCGTGAGCGCCTCCAGGTTCTTCTGATCGCTCCATACTTCAAAAGGTACTTTAGAACCTTCCAAAAACTGCCTCCACACCGTAAGGGCATGGTGGACGGCAGCCACTTCCTTTTCCCAGATTGGCCAGTTGAGCTGAGATTGTGCGAACGTCTTAGAGAAGTAAGCACATGGATGTAGAAGACCATCCCTCCCTTACTGTAGGAGTGCACCCCCCATTTCCATGTCTGAGGCATCAACCTGAACTATAAACATCTGATCGGGATCAGGGTGCTTTAACACTTGTTCAGAGGTAAACAGTCTCTTGAGAGTATCAAAAGCGGTTTGGCAGTGGGGGGTCCAATTGATTCTAGCTAAGGGCAACATGGCAGCGCTGCCTTTTCCCTTAGTCTTAAGGAGATCCGTGATGGGGAGTGCGATTTGAGCGAAGTTGGGGATGAACCCCCTGTAGAAGTTAGTGAACCCAAGAAATTGCTGAACTTGCTTACGGGTGGAGGGTGGTTCCCAACTGGTTACTGACTGCACCTTGTCAGGGTCCATAGTGAGTCCGTGGTGTGAAATTATATAGCCCAAGACAGTTAATTGTTTTTGGTGAAAGTCACACTTGGACACCTTAGCATAAAGCTGGTTGTCTCTGAGGTGTTGCAATACTTCTCTTACCAGGGCAACGTGTTCGTCCATAGTTTTAGAGTAAATAAGAATATCGTCCAAATAAACCACCACGCCCCATACAACAAGTCATGTAGGATCTCATTAATGAACTGCATGAAGACCCCCGGAGCCCCTTTTAACCCGAAAGGCATCACTAAGAACTCATACATGCCAAAGCAACTGGAAAAGGCTGTTAGAGGTACATCACTCTCCCGAATCCTGATTCTATAATAGGCTTCCACCAAGTCAAGTTTTGAAAAGATACGCCCCTCCTTTAATTGTCCCAAGAAATCCGAGATCAAAGGAATGGGATAGGCATTGGACTGGGTGACTGCATTAAGTTTTCGAAAGTCGATGCATAAGCGCAAGTCACTCTTTTTTTGCTCACAAACAACGCAGGGGTTGAAGAAGGGGCGGTAGATGGCCGGATGAAACTTTGAGCCAAATTCTTGTCCAAGAATTCACGTAGCATGGTATGTTCAGAAGCGCTCATGGGATAAATCTTACTTTTAGGCAGTTTTTCATTTCCCACTATTTCAATAGCCCAATCTGTTTGGCGGTGGGGGGGCAGTACATCACATTCCTGCACGTCAAAAACGTCTGCAAAATCTTGATATTCAACAGGTATAGGACAGGACGAGGGGGTATCTGAGACTAAAGCCGAGGTTCATGGAGGTACAATAGCCACCTCGAGACATTGTTGGTCACAGTTAGGATCAGAGAACATTATAGTCCCAGCCCCCCAGTCAATACAAGGGCTGTGCCCCTTGAGCCAGTTAATTCCCAACACCACGTCGTATCTGATAGGGGCTATGGTGAAGTCGATTTGTTCCCAGTGGTGGCCAATGCCTATCGCCACTCCGCGAGTGCGACGATCCATAGGCCCACCCTTGAAATCACTGCCATCCATTTGGGCGAACTGGATGGGAGCTGGCAGGGTGTCTGACTTCACTTTGAGTGCTTTGAAAGTGGTTTCATTGATCAGGGAGCAGGCACACCCGGAGTCTATGAGTGCTTTAACATGTAACTGGGGGGCCCCTTTATGGCATTGTAAGACTTCGTCCACATACACAGTCTCTTCGATCTCACTCACCTTCACTGGAGCTTTGGGTTTTGCAGGAATAGCTGCGAGGGTCCGCGGTGCCGCTCCAATCATCGCAGACCCCACCTGTTTTTTGACAGATCCAAAAAAGATTCAAGGTTCAAAGCAGGGGGTCCCAGTCCTTGTCTTCATCCGAAGATGGTGAGCTGTCCCCAAATGGGGCACTTGTAATCCTGAACCCCGATGGGCTCACTGGTGCAGATTCGTGAGGCGCATCTCTGACGTTGAGAGCCGATGGTGCGGTCCATCCTGGAGCAGAGCTTCGGTTGACCGCGGTGCCTCGGCGCTGAGGTTGCCCCAGATTCCGGGGTGGTCCAGCCAGCTGAGCAGGAACCAACCGGTCCGGTCGAAACGGGCAGGCTGCTGCAAAGTGGCCCATGGTTCCGCAAACGAGACAGGCTCCCCTTTGAAACCGAGACGTGCGGTCTTGCGAGGGTAGAGCAGGCCTCCGTGGAGTTTGAGCTGTAGCCTTAGCAGGGGTTTTTTGGTTGCCTCCCTCCCTGGCTCGACGTTGGGTCAGCGAAATGAATTGGTGACGACTTTCTACCTCCTCAGCTAGTAAAATCCATTCTTCCAGAGTGTCTGGGTCTCGTTGCATATAAACCCAGTTCAATATCTCTGGATGTAAGGCTTCCCGGAAATAATGTATTCGGGTAGCCTTGGTCCAGTCTACTATTTTACTGGCGAGCCTTTGGAATTCGTCCGCGAATTCGCACACTGTTGTAGAGCCTTGTCGAGCCTCCTTGGCCTTCTCTCCCAGGAAAGGGTCCTCGAAACATTGCCATAACGCTCACATGAACTCGTTGAGTGAGCGTATGGATCGGGCCCGAGTGTCAAACTGGAGGACCATCCAGTTGGCGGCTTTTCCAGTCAATAGCACCCAACTGTCTTCGATGGGGAAGTGCTGCCGGCTCGGTGAAGCGACCTGCATTGTGCGTCGCAAGATGGACCAAAACTCAGGGAAAATGAGGGGACAAACCCAACACCTATGCTGTCTCTGGGACACATGTCCGTGACCGTGCAGGCTCGAGCAGCGGCCAAACGTTGCTCCTCTTCTTTCTCGGCTCGCGCCCGAGCTGCCGCCGCATCCAGCTGCTGGCAATTTTTCCTCGGCTCGCTGTCGGTCAGCGAGCACTTGGTCGGCCTCGAGCTTGGCGGCGATCGCTGTGGTGACGATTGGGAGAGCTTCTTGCTGCAGAAGCAGAAGGAGTTCAGAGGAATCTGGTAGGTCCAATAACAGTTGAACCTGGACTGCCAGAGCAGCAGCGTCTGTTCCAAAGTCAGGGGTTAGGCGTTTCGTGAGTTCAGCCACCGAGGCCATGGCCAAGGTTAGTCCTACAAACAGTAAGGCCGTCCGGACCGCCACATCCTGTGCTTCCTTCAAGCACAGGTTGGGATCAGGAGCGGTTGGGATCAGGACCTCCTCCGGTTGCATTCCCGCCATGGTCCAAGGTGGAGCGGGGCGGATCAGGGCCGCTACCGGCTCTAGTTGCTCCTCACGTACAGTTAACCCCGCTAACAAATGGGTCAAGGTTGCTAAATCCTCCTGCGCCAGTCACACTTCTTCCACTAGACAGTCCAGTATTCGGAGGTTGTGCTGGGCACTTTGATCTGCATCGGGGTTTGTCCAGGGGGTTGTGTCAGCCAGGTGACGCCACTGAACTCAAAAGAGCACAATCAGGCGATTGATCTCCGCATCCGTCCACAGCGCCTCAGCAAGAATGTCATTCAGCAAGGAAGGGTCATCGGGGTACTCGTCCGATGGTTCCAACGGAGGGTACCAAGGTTCAGGACCCTCCAGGGTTTCGGCCAGAAACCCTCCATCCAGGGACTGCTGTCTCAACTCCCACCCAGGCAAACCCTCCGGGGCTCCAGCCACAGGCAATTTACTCGGAGAGCACGTCCCCTGCTCCAATCCGAGACCCTGGCAAACCCTCCAGGGCTCCAGCCAGGCAGGTAAAAAATTGAGGAGGGATTCGTGCCAAGATGTGAGCACTTGTCCCCATGGTAATCCCACAATCATCATCCACAGACAAGGAGTCAAAAAGAGAGCTGATTTATTGGAAAACATACAGGTTTGCAGAGCTACAGGTAAATTGGCATGAATGGAAATGGGGAGCACAGTGTAGGGCCTATAAGGGAAAGTACTAGTCACAACGGGTCATGGCTTCCCCCCTCTAAAGAGGAGCCATTCCCACGGGAGATAGCGCTGAAACAGGAATTCAGCAGTTAGCAAGTTCGACCTTGAGAGGCACCTGGTGGAATCGAAACTAAACCATTCTCAGTCTGACAGGCTGCTGGGAGCAGAGGAAAGCAGGCCTGACACCCTCCCATACAGTGGAAACAACCTCGGTTAAGGGTGACCTACGACGGCTCAGTTGAGGCTCTGCCCTGTTTCCTGCACCAAGTGGACAGTTATATGAGGGAACAGGGGTGGCACTTCCCCACCGAAGAAAGCCGAGTGCACTTTGCTGCCTCCCTGTTGACCGGAAAAGTCCTCCAGTTTGACACTCGGTCCCAATCCATACGCTCACTCAACGAGTTCATGCGAGTGTTACGGCGACGTTTTGAGGACCCTTTCCTGGGTGAGAAGGCCAAGGCAGCCCTCCTGCAACTTCGACAAGGTTCTACACCAGTGCGGGAATTTGCGGACAAATTCCAAAGGGTCGCCAGTAAAATAGTGGACTGGACCAAAGCTACCCGAATACATTATTTCTGGGAAGCCTTACATCCTGAGGTTTTGAACTGGGCTTATATGCAACGAGACCCAGACACTCTGGAAGAATGGATTTTACTAGATGAGGAGGCGGAGAGTTGTCACCAATTCATTTCGCTGGCCTGACATCGAGCTAGGGAGGGAGGCAACCAAAAGCCCCCGACTAAGGCTGCAGCTCCTACACCGCGGAGACCTGCTCTACCCTCGCAAGACAGCGTGTCCCGGTTTCAAAGGGGAGCCTGTCTCATTTGGGGAACCATAGGCCACTTTGCAGAAGCCTGCCCGCTTCGACCGGACCGGTTAGTGCCTTCTCGATTGGATGGACCGCCATGGAATCAGGGGCGACCTCAGCACAGAGGCACCGCGGCCAACCATAGCTCTGCTCCAGGACGGACAGCGCCATCGGCTCTCCACGTCAGAGATGCATCTCGCGAACCTGCACCAGCGAGCCCATCGGGGTTCCGGATTACAAGTGCCCCACTTGGGGACAGCTCACCATCTCGGATGAGAACAGGGACTGGAACCCCCCTGCTTTGAACCTTGAATCTTTTTTGGATCTGTCAAAAAACAGGTGGGATCTGCGGTGAATGGAGTGACACCGTGGACCCTCGCAGCTATTCCTGCAAAACCCAAAGCTCCAGCGAAGGTGAGTGAGATCAAAGATACTGTGTATGTGGACGTAGTGTTACAGCATCATAGAAGGGGCCCCCAGGTACAAGTCAAAGCACTCATAGACTCCGGGTGTGCCTGCTCCCTGATCAACGAGGCCACTTTTAAAGTGCTCAAAGTCAAGTCAGAGACTTTGCCAACTCCCATCCAGTTCGCCCAAATGGATGGCAGTGACTTCAAGGGTAGGCCAGTGGATCGTCGTACTTGCGGAGTGGCGATGGGCATTGGCCACCATTGGGAGCAAATAGACTTCACCATAGCCTCTGTCAGATATGAAGTGGTGTTGGGAATTAACTGGCTCAAGGGGCACAGCCCTTATATTGACTGGGGGGCTGGGACTATAAAGTTATCTGATCCTAGTTGCGACCAACACCATCTCGAGGTGGCTGTTGTACCTCGGTCGACCTCGGCTTTAGCCTCAGACACCCCCTCATCCTCTCCACTACCTGTTCAATATCAAGACTTTGCGGACGTTTTTGATGTGCAGGAATGTGATGTGTTGGCCCCCCCACCGCCAAACGGACTGTGCTATTGAAGTGGTGGGGAATGAAAAACTGTCTAAAAGTAAGATTGATCCCATGAGTGCATCCGAACGTACCGTGCTACATGAATTCTTGGACAAGAATTTGGCTCAAAGTTTCATCCGGCCATCTACCGCCCCTTCTTCAACCCCTGCGTTGTTTGTGAGCAAAAAAAGAGTGACTTGCGCTTATGCATCGACTTTCGAAAACCTAATGCAGTCACTCAGTCCAATGCCTACCCTATTCCTTTGATCTCGGATCTCTTGGGGCAATTAAAGGAGGGGCGTATCTTTACAAAACTAGACTTGGTGGAAGCCTATTACAGAATCAGGATTCGGGAGGGCGATGTACCTCTAACAGCCTTTTCCAGTTGCTTTGGCATGTATGAGTTCTTAGTGATGCCTTTCGGATTAAAAGGGGCCCCGAGGGTCTTCATGCAGTTCATTAATGAGATCCTACATGACTTGTTCTATAGGGGCGTGGTGGTTTATTTGGATGATATTCTCATTTACTCTAAAACTATGGATGAACACGTTGCCCTGGTGAGGGAAGTATTGCAATGCCTCAGAGACAACCAGCTCTATGCTAAGGTGTCCAAGTGCGAATTTCACCAGAAACAATTAACCTTCCTGGGCTATAAAATTTCACACCACGGTCTCACTATGGACCTTGATGAAGTGCAGTCAGTAACCAGTTGGGAAGCACCCTCCACCCGTAAGCAAGTTCAGCAATTTCTTGGGTTCGCTAACTTCTACAGGGGATTCATCCCCAACTTCGCTCAAATCGCACTCCCCATCACGGATCTCCTTAAGACTAAGGGAAAAGGCAGCGCCACCACATTGCCCTCAGCTAAAATCAATTGGACCCCCCAGTGCCAAACCGCTTTTGATACCCTCAAGCGACTGTTTACCTCTGAACCGGTGTTAAAGAACCATGATCCCAAGCAGATGTTCATAGTCCAGGTTGACGCCTCAGACATGGCAATGGGGGTGTGCTTTTACAGCAAGGGAAGGACAGTCTTCTGCATCTGTGCACTTACTTCTCTAAGAAGTTCGTGCAATCTCAGCTCAACTGGCTGATCTGGGAAAAGGAAGCGGCTGCCGTCCACCATGCCCTCACGGTGTGGAGGCAGTTTTTGGAAGGTTATAAAGTCCCTTTTGAAGTATGGAGCGATCACAAGAACCTGGAGGCGCTCATGGGGGCCCGTAAACTGTCCGCGAAATAGGTACGCTGGGCAGACTTCTTTGCTCAGTTCCGTTTTTTATTAAAACATGTACCAGGGAAACCGAATGTCCTGGCTGATGCTCTATCCAGGCTTCCCCAATACCCAACCAAGGTTGAACGCCTGTCAGGCCTGTATCTCAGTTGGTCTGTTTACTTTCGTTTTCCCACTGACCAGACTCAAGGACTGTTGTGCATACCTAGATCCGTTTGAAGCTCTGGGAACAAGCTCTGTTTATGAATTGTAATCTCTTGCCTTTTCCTATGCTTTTATATTACCAAGTTCAAGCCAGCAAGCCTCATTGCTATCACCTTTTCATTATGCTCTGTTAACCTTTTTGACCAGTAAAAACCAGCTTCTTTGGACCTGACTGTCTCTGATGTGGTTTTTGGTTCGATTGGGCCAAGGGCTTACATTGTGACAGCAATCTCTCATCTCCTTGTCAGGCTTGAGCCCCGGAGGGTTCGCCTGCCACTCGGATGGGAGCGGGGAGAGAGCTCTCCGAGTGATTCGACCGGGCGGTCCGCCCCGTGCAGTTCGCCCCAGGCCCGCCGGATTGGATCCCAGGGTAGCGGGTTCCGACTGAGAACCCTGGAAGACGATCCCAACCTCGTACGGGACGTTGTAGCTGAGCTCCGGAGGACCAGCACGGAAGTTAGTCGCCTACATGGATTAATACAGGCCCAGTGGCATTCTCTGGCGACAACCCCCTGGACGTCCGACGTTGAAGATGCCAATACCTGCCTAGACCTCCAAGTCCTTGATCGGTTAGTGGAGGATGCTCGGTCAGCGGCTGAGGATTTACAACTGCTAACGGACTCGTTGGACAGAGTTATTGTTCATGAGAACCCTTCTGATCTGTCCACGGCCCCAATCCGCCCTGCCGTATCCCGAGCCATGGCAGGACCTGCGCCAGAAGGTGTTTCTTTGATACCAAATGCGGCTGAGTGTCAAACGGAGGCTCAACGGATCACAGTCCAAATTGCGCTACTGTTTGTGGGACTTCCTAGGGATACCACGGTAGCCGACCTGTCACGATTGTTAACCCTGACTTTCGGAGCTGGGACACCCGCGTTAGTGGTCCAGGTTCAGCCGCTGCTGGGTGGGGAGTCTGAACCGCTCCTCGCCCTTTTGGAAAAGGAACTTTTACCGCTTGTTACCAGAGCTGCTGCCCTGAAGCTACATCAAATAGACAGTTATATGAGAGAACAGGGGCAATTTTTTCCCACAGAGGACAGCCGAGTCCGTTTCGTCGCCTCTTTATTGACGGGGAAAGCAGCGGACTGGATGGTCCTCCAATTTGACACTAGATCCCGATCTATCCGCTCCCTCAACAACTTCATGTTTGCCTTGCGGAGACGGAGGACCCCTATATGGGGGAGCGAGCCAAAGCAGAACTATTGCAACTCAGACAGGGCTCCTCTCCCGTCCGGGAATTTGCAGATGAATTTCAAAGACTAGCCAGTAAAATTGTGGACTGGCCGGAGGCCACTCTTATTCACTATTTCAGGGAAGCCTTGCACCATGACATTCTAAACTGGTCGTATATGCGGGGTGATCCCGAAACCCTGGAGGATTGGATTTTACTGGCTGAAGAATTCGAGAGCTGCCGACATTTCATTTCCCTAGTCCGGCAGCGGAGCAGGGATAAAAGCACCCAAAAAACCCCATCGAAAGCGACGCTTGCCAGCCAGCGTAAACCTATGCGGCCACCTCCGGATCGCGAAACAAGGTTCTAGAGGGGGGCTTGCCTTGTTTGCGGGGAATTGGGTAACTTTGCAGCGGCTTGTCCACAACGCCCGGAGGCCACTCGCCCTAGCATGCCATCCCGAGCTCGAGGGAGACCTCAACGCAGAGGCACCGCAGCCACCTGCAAAGCAGCGCCGGGACGACTCACACCCTATGCACTTCACGTTGAGGAAACAGCTAACCTTTCTGCACCAAGCGACCCCGCAGGGTCTCGGATTACAAATGCCCCAATGGGCGACAACTCTCCTTCATCTGACGAGGATAACCAATGGAATACTCCAGCTCTAAACCTGGAAACCCCTCTTGATCTGTCAGAAAATTGATTCGGTCTGTGGTGAGTGGAGCGTCTCCACAGACCCCTGCAGAATCTCCTGCTAAACCCAAAGCTCCTGTCAAGGTGAGTGAAGTGGAAACCACTGTTTATGTGGACGCAGTGTTGCAACATTATAAAGGGGGTCCCCAACTGCCTGTCAAGGCACTTATTGACTTTGGCTGCGGCCACACCTTAATTAGTGAAGCTACGTTTGCAGCCCTCAAAGTCAAGTCCGAGGCTTTACCAGCTCCCGTCCAATTTGCCCAGATGGATGGGAGCCATTTTAAGGGGGGGCCAGTCGATCATCGCACATGGGGAGTAGCGATGGGTATCGGTTCTCATTGGGAACAAATAGACTTTACCATAGCCCCCATCCGATTCGAAGTTGTCCTAGGAATTAATTGGCTTAAAGGTCATAGTCCCTGTATAAACTGGGAGACTGACACTATTACCTTTGCCAATCCCAAGTGCAAACGACACCGACAAGAGGTCGCAGTGGTGCCTCCCCCCGCTCCGGCTTTAACCTGCTTTGCCTCGCCGCCGCCTCCTTTGCCCGAAGCATACAGAGACTTTGCAGATGTCTTTGATAATAAAGAGTGCGATACCTTGCCCCCCCCCACCATACCACAGACTGTGCAATTGAGGTGGTAAAAGACTGCACACTGACTAAAAGCAAGATTTACCCCATGAGCGTTTCCGAACGTGCTGTGTTATGTGACTTTTTGGATAAAAATCTTGCGCGAGGGTTCATCTGACAATTGAACGCTCCTAATTCAGCCCCTGCATTTTTTGTCCGGAAAAAGGAAGGCGACCTCCGTTTATGCATTGACTTCCGAAAGCTTAATGCAGTCACCCAAGCCAATGCCTACCCCATCCCGTTGATTTCAGATATTTTGGGACAATTGCAGGAGGGACGCGTTTTCTCCAAATTGGACTTAGTGGAAGCTTATTACCGCATCCGTATCCGTGAAGGAGACGAACCTCTCACCGCCTTCTCTAGCTGTTTTGGAATGTATGAATTTCTCGTGATGCCTTTCGGGTTAAAAGGGGCCCTGGGGGTCTTCATGCAGCTCATTAATGAGATCCTCCATGATTTGCTGTACCGTGGCGTGGTAGTTTATTTGGATGACATCCTTATTTATTCAAAAACCATGGAGGAGCACGTTGCTCTAGTCAGAGAAGTTTTGCAACGTTTACATAACCACCAGCTGTATGCAAAGCTGTCTAAATGCGAATTTCACCAAGAAAAAATAACCTTCTTGGGGTACATAATCTCTCATCGTGGCCTTAGCATGGATCCGTTAAAGTCCAATCGGTACTTGACTGGACTCCACCCTCCACCCGCAAGCAGGTGCAGCAATTTCTGGGCTTTGCTAATTTCTACCGAGGTTTCATTCCCAACTTCGCCCAAGTGGCGCTGCCAATCACTGACCTCCTGAAAACGAAGGGTAAAGGGGTTTCTGCAACGTTGCCCTCTGCCAAGATACTGTGGACTGATCAATGCCAATCCGCCTTTGTAGCCCTCAAACAACTTTTCACTTCTGAACCTGTGCTGCAACATCCAGATCCCAATCGAATGTTTATTGTACAGGTCGATGCGTCCAACATGGCCATGGGAGGGGCCCTTCTCCAGAGAGGACCGGATGGTCTTCTTCACCCCTGTGCCTACTTGTCGAAAAAGTTTGTGCATGCCCAATTAAACTGGCCCATTTGGGAAAAAGAGGCATCAGCCGTCCACCATGCCCTTAACCTGTGGAGGCAATTCCTGGAAGGATCCAGGGTCCCCATAAGTTGTCCGCAAAACAACAACGTTGGGCGGACTTCTTTGCTCAATTTCGTTTTGTTCTTAAACATGTGCCCGGGAAGCAGAACGTACTCGCTGATGCCCTCTCCAGGTTACCTCAATACCCGGTAAAACTTGATCGGCCAACAGACTCTTTATTCACCCCGTGCACAGAGGAGTTCTGCCCATGCTGGCCATACAGACCTGATCCCAAACTCGATCCCAGCATGGCAACCGCGCAGTGGCCGACAAGGTAACCAGCCCTAACCAGCGAGCTTCTTCGCCAGGCCCCCTTGTGCCGTCTCTACCCGGCGGCCTGCAACAACCAGTTTCCCCCCTTCCATCGCCACCAGCTCCGGATTCACCCTCCCTCGTGGAAGGGGGGTGATCCTCTCCAACTCCTTCCTGGACTCCCTTCGGGCTCAGTGCTTAGCCGAACGCACTGCCCAAACCCTGCCCCAAGGTGTACTTGAGCAAGGTGGTTGTTGGTACAAAGACTCGAAATTGTACGTGCCAAAGGTGCTTCGAAAAGAGGTCCTGAAATTAGCCCATGGAGCTAAAACTGTGAGACACTTTGGGTTCCTGAAAACTCTTCACTTGCTGCGCAGACAGTTTTGGTGGGTGGGGATGCGTTCTGATGTAGACTCCTTCGTTCGCAGCTGCCCTATTTGTGCCACAGTCAAACGGTCTCAAGGCAAGCCCCCAGGACTGCTGCAACCGCTGGAAATCCCCAGTAAGCCCTGGGAGGTAATTGCCATGGATTTCATGACGGATCTCCCACTTAGTGGGGGAAAAACTGTACTATGGGTTGTTACTGACTTATTTTCCAAACAGGTACATTTGGTTCCGTGTGCTGGTGTTCCCTCCGCCCCCAAGTTGGCCCGCCTCTTTGTGTCACATGTCTTCTATCTACATTCGTTTCCACGCAAGATAATTTGCGACCGCGGAAGTAGTTTCGTGGCTAAATTTTGGAAGGCTTTCCTCAAGTTGGTGGGGGTGGAGCAAGGGCTGTCTAGTGCGTACCACCCCCAGACGGATGGGCAAACTGAGTGTGTCAATGCTGTACTGGAATGTTATTTGCGTGGTTATGTCAATTACCATCAAGATGACTGGGTGGAACTGTTGCCTTTTGCGGAATATGCTTACAATAATGCTGTCCATCAATCTACAGGGTTCAGCCCTTTTTATGCTGTGTATGGGCAGGACTTTGGTCCTATTGCCCTTGGGGAGGTACCCGAGGGGGAGGGGTATCCTGATGTAGCCTCTTGGGCGCATGCCCTCTGCTCCACGTGGCCCTGGCTGGTTAGCAACCTAGACAGAGCTAAGCGCAAGTATAAGGTGCAAGCTGATAAGCATCGCTCTCCCAGCAAGGACTTCCAAGTTGGTGAATTAGTGTACCTTTCCACCAAAAACCTGCGATCCACTCAACCTTGCCACAAGCTCAGCGCCAAGTACATTGGTCCATATCCCATAGCCAGGATCATTAACCCTGTCACTGTGGAACTGACTCTCCCCAAAACCCTGAAACGTATTCACCCAGTCTTCCATGTCAGCCTCCTTAAACCTCATGTTGCCTCCTCAGAATGGCACCCGGAACTGCCTCCCGAGCAGCCCGTGATGGTGGGGGGGAGGAACATTTCGAGGTGTCAAAAATCTTAGATTCACGCATACGACATGGATCCCCTGCAATACCTAATTCTCTGGAAGCACTTCCCCCCTGCCTACGATGAGTGGGTGCGTACACAGGATGTCTCCGCACCACACTTGGTGAACGCCTTTCACACCACCTACCCAGACAAGCCATCCCCCTTGCGTGATGGGAAGGGGCCTTAAGGGGGCAGAATGTCAGGCCTGTATCTCAGTTGGTCTGTTTACTTTCGTTTTCCCACTGACCAGGCTCAAGGATTGTTGTGCATACCTAGATCCGTTTGAAGCTCTGGGAACTAGCTCTGTTTATGATTTGTAATCTCTTGCCTTTTCCTATGCTTTTATATTACCAAGTTCAAGCCAGAAAGCCTCATTGCTGTCACCTTTTCATTATGCTCTGTTAACCTTTTTGACCAGTAAAAACCAGCTTCTTTGGACCTGACTGTCTCTGATGTGGTTTTTGGTTCGATTGGGCCAAGGGCTTACAACGCCCCACGGAGTCTCTGTTCACTCCTCCTCAAAGAGGTTTGCTGCCCACTCTAGCAGTCCAAACTCAATCGCAAACACGGCTCCCGCCACAGCCTTCGCAGGGGGGGCACTTCAAGCCCAACCACGCCGGTCAACCCGACCGTGCCACCCCCTTTGCCTCCTTCACCAGCTTCACCGGCACCCAGTCACCCTGGCAGACCAGCCATCTAACCCCCCTCGGGGACATCAGCTTTCCCTCCCTCCAGCATGGAGCCCACACCGCCAAATGGGATGGATCTAACAGACTCTTTTTTGGCCTAGCTGCGTTCTGATTGCCAAGCTGAACTCTCTGCGCAAACCCTCCCCTCCGCTCTGACTGAACGTGGAGGTTTTTGGTACAAAGACTCTAAGCTGTATGTGCCTAAAGGGTTACAGAAGGAAGTACTGCAACTAGTCCATGGAGCCAAGACCGCGGGACATTTTGGGTTTCTAAAAACATTACGTTTCTTACGGAGGCAGTTTTGGTGGGCGGGCATGCGAACTGACGTAGATTCATTCATCCGCAGTTGCCCAGTCTGCGCTACTGTTAAGAGGGCCCAAGGGAAACCTCCCGGATTATTGCAACCATTGGAGACCCCCACTAGACCTTGGGAAGTAATTGCTAGGGATTTTATGACTGACCTCCCCCTCAGCGAGGGAAAAACTGTACGTTGGGTAATCACTGACCTGTTCTCTAAACAGGTGCATCTCGTCCCTTGCGCAGGTATCCCATCCGCCCCAAAACTGGCCCGCCTCTTTGAGTCACATGTCTTCCGTCTACATTCCTTTCCGCGCAAGGTGGTGAGCAACCATGGAAGTAACTACGTGGCTAAATTTTTGAAAGCTTTCTTAAAATTAGTGGGGGTGGAACAAGGTCTCTCAAGTGCTTTCCACCCTCAAACTGATGGCCAGATGGAACGAGTGAATGCTGTACTAGAATGCTACTTGTGCTGTTATGTTAACTACCATCAGGATGATTGGGTTGAGTTGTTACCCTTTGCTGAATATGCGTACAATAAGGCTGTGCATCAATCCACTGGATTTAGCCCCTTTCGGGCCGTTTATGGGCAAGACTTCGGACCCATAAGCCATAACGATATCTCCAGGGTGGAGGGGGGTGAAAGTATTGCTAACTGGGTATACACAATTCAGACAACCTGGCCTTGGCTGGTATGAAACCTGGAGCGAGCTAAATTCACTTTAGCCCTAGGTGAGGTGGCTGCGCTTCCCTTCCCTTTGGTCTTAAGGAGGTCTGTGATGGGCAGCGCAATCTGAGCAACGTTGGGGAGGAACCCCCTATAGAAGTTTGCGAACCCAAGAAACATTTGAACCTGATTATGGGTTGAGGGTGGTTCCCAATTGATTACGGCTTGTACCTTCTCTGGGTCCATTTTGAGCCCCTGACGTGAAATTATATAGCCCAGAAAAGTCTATTGTTTTTGGTGGAACTCGCATTTGGACACCTTAGCATAGAGCTGATTGTTCCTAAGACGTTGCAATACTTCCCTAACCAGGGCGACATGTTCATCCATGGTTTTCGAGTAAATAAGAATGTCATCTAAATAAACCACCACTCCTTTAAACAATAAGTCATGTAGTATTTTGTTAATGAGTTGCATGAAGACCCCCGGGGCCCCTTTCAACCCAAAAGGCATCACCAAAAATTCAAACATTCCGAAACAACTGGAAAAGGCTGTGAGAGGTTCATCTCCTTCCCGGATCCTGATTCTATAATAGGCTTCCACCAAGTCTAACTTGGTGAAAATGTGTCCCTCCTTTAGCTGCCCCAACAGCTCTGTGATCAGAGGAATGGGGTAGGCATTGGTTTGGGTGACTGCATTGAGTTTCCAAAAATCGATGCACAACCGCAAGTCACCTGTTTTCTTACGCACGAAGAAAGCGGGGGCTGAATAAGGGGTGGTAGAGGGTTGGATGAAACCTCTAGCCAGATTTTTGTCTAAGAAATCATGAAGCACGGTCCTTTCAGAGGCGCTCATGGGGTAAATTTTACTTTTTGGCAGTTTCCCATTCCCCACCACCTTGATAGCACAGTCCGTTCTGCGGTGGGGGGTAGCACATCACACTCCTGTACATTGAAGACATCTGCAAAGTCCTGATACTCGACAGGTAAATGGGATGGATCAGTAGTGTCTGAAGCCAAGGCAGGGATTGAAGGAAGTACGGTTTTGACAGCGACTTCATAGTGGTGCCGTTCACAGCTTGGGTTGGAAAATGTCAACGTCTCGGCCCCCCAGTCGATGGAGGGGCTGTGACCCCTCAGCCAATTTATTCCCAACACCACAGCGTACTGTATATTGGGGGCTATAGTGAAGTCGATTTGCTCCCAATGGTGGCCTATGCCCATCACCCCCCCCAAGTGCGACAATCTACTGGCTCACCTTTAAAGTCACTGCCATCCATCTGGGCGAACTGAACAGGGGGCGGTAGAGATACTGATTTTACTTTGAGTGCCTTGAAAGTGGTTTCATTGATCAAAGAGCGGGCACATTCAGAGTCTATAAGGGCTTTAACTTGTAACTGGGGTCCCTTTCTATGATGTTGTAACACCACATCCACATACACAGTCTCTCCCACCTCACTCACCATTAAAGGAGCCTTGGGTTTTGCAGAAACTTCTGCAGAGGTCTGTGGGGCCGCTCCACTCACTGCAGACCCAGTCTGTTTTTTGATTGATCTAGGGGAGACTCCAGGTTTAAGGCAGAGTCCCAGTGACTGTCTTCCTCCGACAATGCAGAGCTATCCCCTGTTGGGGCAATTGTAATCCGGGACACCGATGGGTCTGCTGGTGAAGGCTCGTGTGCCGGCTCCTCAATGTGGAGGGCTGGGGGCGCTTTCCGTCCTGGTGCGGTGCTGTGATCAGTCAGGGCACTTCTCCTCCGAGCGCATCCTCTTCCATGAGGCGTCCCCTCCGAGTGAGGAGTGGGAGTTGGCTGCTCCGAACGTAACGGGCAGGCCACAGCAAAATTACCCATGGCACCGCAAATGAGGCAGGCTCCCCTTTGGAAACACAACATTCGTTCTTGCGCAGGTTGCGCCGGTCTCCGCGGGGCAGGAGCTGGGGTCCTAGAAGGGTTTTTTTGGCCTCCCCCCTCCTTGGCCCGACATCGGGCTAGGGTTATGAACTGGCGGCGGCTTTCTACTTCTTCCGCCAGCAGGATCTCCAGGGTGGCTGGATCTCGTTGCATATAAGCCCAGTTCAATATGTCGGGGTGTAAGGCTTCTCGGAAGTAATGCACCCGAGTAGCCTCAGTCCAATCCACAATCTTATTAGCGAGTCTCTGAAACTCATCAGCAAAGTCTCTGACTGAAGAGGACCCTTGACGGAACTGTAGGAGGGCAGCCTTGGCCTTCTCCCCTTGGAACGGGTCTTCAAACCACCACCTTAACGCTTGCATAAACTCGTTGAGAGAGCAGATGGATCGGCCTGAGTGTCGAACTGGAGGACCATCCAATCCGTGGCCTTTCCAACCAAAAGTGAGGAAACGAATCGTACTCTGCTATTTTCTGCGGGAAAAATGTGCCCCTGTTCTCTCATATAGCTGTCCACTTGGTGTAGAAAACAGGGCAACGTATCCACGGAGCCGTCATACATCACTCGCAGACAGGGCTGATTCCACTGCACGATCGGAGCCGCTGGAGGTGGTGCCGTGGTTGCCCAGGTTGCCAGAGGCGGCTGGGCCGGTAGCGCTGGAGGCGCTTGCGGCGGTTGTGCCGGAGGCGCTTGCGGCTGTTGTGCCGGAGGCGCCTGTGGAGGATGCACCGGAGGCGCCTGAGATCGCTGTAGACAGTCGTATTCACACATCAGTAAGTCCATTTGGTCCTGCATACGGGCCATACGATCTGTCAAGTCCCGGTTTTGGAACCGTAGAACATGGATCTCCTCCTTGGATCCCCCAGTACGTCGGGTTTGGCTGACTCGGAAATGTGTATTCCAGTCCTCCTCTGTATACAAGTCCTCTTCATCCGAGTACTCCAGCACGTCGGAAGTGAAGGCGAGTCATCGCCTGCGCACCACATCTCGAGGCAGGTCATGATCTGGGGAAAACGAGGGGAAAGACTGTTCCAGTCCCCTGCTCACCTTCGGTCGCACATCAGCTCCTGCCATTGCTCGCACCCGAGCGGCGGCTGCATCGGCCAACAGTTGCTCCTCTGCCCGCTTTTGGTCAGCGAGCGCTCTGTCCGCCTCAAGTTTGGCGACTGCGGTGGCCTTCACAATGGGTTTGGCCATTTGTTCCAAGAGTAATAGGATCTCCTTATGATTACCCAACAGAGGTTGGACTTGTTGAGCCAGATCCGCGGAGGAAAGCCCAAAGTCCGGGTTTAAAACCTTTTCCACTTCCACGACCGTTGCAGTGGTTGGCAGTAAGTCCATGAGGGCCAGGACTGTCCAGGTGGCAATGTTTTGTGCTTGCTGGTGGCATACGGTGGGGTCCGGGACAGTTAGCAGAATGTCCCCCTCTCCACCTCCCACTGACCCCCCTCCAGCTGCCACCATCATGAAGCAGGATCCGTGCCCCTGGATGGGGACTGCTGACTTCCATCGCGGCTCATTGAGTGTCAGCTCAGACAACAACTGAGTTAGCAAGGCAAGGTCCTCGTGCGCCAGCCGGATCTCTTCCAGTAGAGAATCCAGTCCCAAAAGGTCATCGAGGGCACGTAGATCAGTGTCCTGGGTTCCCCAAGGGGTCATCTCAGCTAGGTGATGCCACTGATCAGTCACCAGTCCAACCAGCCACTAATGTGGGGGGGCATTCCTGGGGGAGGAGCTACCATTAGGCTGTTTCTTCACCCCTTTCACCCTGGGAAAACCCACTCACGCTGCAGTGGTGCCGCGCCGCCCTTTTTAGTGGCTCAGCCCCATTGGAGGCAATGGGGGATTTCCCCCCTTTTCTCTATTTTTATTTTTATAAAAGCTTTTTTTTTGCCTCCATGGCAGCCGGGAAGCCTCTGAGGAGGCAGTGTGAATGCACTGCTCCCATCCACCACAGATCTGCCTCCAGGATTGGGCTGCCCATGTTAATATGTAATGGTCTTCTCAAAACAGGCATTCTAAACTAGACCTTCATGGTGATTATAACTCATGAGGTTCTTCACAATTTCCCTATTTTCCTGGTCCCAGGCAAACAGCAATTAAAGGAGGTTCATTGAAACCCCTGATAGGCTACCATAACTAGTTTTTGCTTTGAAGGTGGCAAGTTGTGCAGGTTAGTCCTAAACAAAATTACTTATACATCATCTTCAAGTAATGCTAACTATATAAACATGAAAAAGTATCCATCTGTCAAGTTCCACACTGCTGTGGTGTCCCTCCTAGGCTTACCATTGTCATGATAAATACAGGATACCTTGAAAAACATTCAGGAAGGCCCTGATCTAAACTAAAACATTGTTTCCTGGGAAACAAAGCAACACACTCCTCAGAGTCAGGCTAAGAGGGCCTTAATTTCCTTTACGGGGGACAAATAGGCAAAGTAGTGATGACCATGTGCCTGCCAGCCAGGTAGAGGCTAGACAGATGGATACTGGGATATCCTGAGTTGGACCGTAAATGTTTTGGGATGTGCTACTTAATTTGATTGGAGGAGAGCTAAAGAGCAATACACATGGGACCCACTCCAAACTTCTTGATAGGTTAAAGTGAAATCCCTCCAAGCAGGGACAGGAGGGATTAAAATGTCTGAACAACCTGTCAGAAATGCACAGCCCCATGTCCAGCGAACAGAGAACACTGGAGTGATGTTTGTCTTGACCAGCCTCTATTTTTCAAGGTTCCAGCAGGCTTGCATTCACTCCAGTGAAGTGAATGCCAAGGTAACACCATTGACCATACAACCCAGTTTGCCTCAGGTTTTATTTCTTTTCTTAGTTCGGCAATATCCTGCGATATTTTGATGTAGTTTTCCCATGCCCTGTACTCTAGTGAATTGAGATGGTACTTTGGTAAATAAAGATCTCAGACTGTGGCCAAAGATCTCACCCAGATCATCTGACTGTTCATTCCACACACAGACCAGAGACTCCTGACTTGGCTACAGACAGTTAGCTTGCCAGCGAAGAGGGGTATGTGAATCAGTACACACATACACATATGCCCATAGCCCCTGTCTGTGCCTCAACTCACAGGCAGAAAAAGCAAGGGCATAGCTTGAGTGGTAGCAGCTACCAAAGTAAGGAGGAGGGAGGGAGGGAGGGAGGGAGGGAGGGAGGGAGGGAGGGAGGGAGAGAGAGAGAGAGAGAGAGAGAGAGAGAGAGAGAGAGAGAGAGAGAGAGAGAGAGAGAGAGAGAGAGAGAGAGAGAGAGAGAGAGACCCTTTCTCAGTCATACAGATTCCCCTCCACTTCTTGGCCAAAGACTGCGGGGAGGAAGCGAAGGAATAATCTAGCCATAACTTGATGGCTAGATTACTATAACATGATCTGCATGGGGCTGTGCTTGAAAAAAGTTCTGAATCTACAGCTGGTATAAAATACAGCTGCTCCCTATCTTATAGGTGTGCACCGATATGATCATTTTGCACTTGTATTAAAACAGCTGCGTTATCTACTAATTTGCTTCCAACTTCAATGTGAACTGCTGGTTCAAGCACTTCACAGTCTAGAGTTCTTTCCTGATACAAAGCCATGCAGATCTGCCCACCAAACTTTCTTAATCATTCTATACCCCCACAAGCTTGATTGGTATCAAACAAAAATGGGCTTCCTCAGCTGCAGCCCCAACTCTTCGAATGAGTCTGCCCAAGGCTGTATACCTGTCCCTTTCCCTGTTGATTTCTCATGAGGGCTGTAAAACTTTATTATTCCAGGGGGATGATGGACTGTGACGGGCAGCTGAATTGATGCTGGACAATTAAAACATCTTTTACGATAAACAAACTTGTATTTTTTTTTATTTGGGCCGGTAATTTGTCGGCAATGTTTGTATGAATTTACTTCATAATTGGATTAGTCTCTTATTAATCCTTTAATTTGTATGTGTTAATTTTTAGATTACAGTTTTTTTTCCAGTTAGCCATTGATGCCCAGAGCCTTTGGGATGAGTGGGCTAGAAATATTATTAAATAAATAAACATGGAGCTTTGTGAGTTATAACTATATGCAAAGCTTAGCTGAATATTATCTTTGTCTCTGTGTTTATGATTAGGGTTGTACAAAAAAAATTTTGGGTAAATTTCAGCTTTGGGTTTATTGGGACTGATTTGTTTTTTGTAAACCCAGAATAAGCTGAATACCCATACTGGTTTAGGAGTTGGCAGCAACAATATGAATTTTTAATTTCTGATGAAATCGAAAGGAAAACCATTTTTAATAGACAAAGATTCTTTGAACATTCTAATAAGCAGGGTAAAATGTTAGCATGACAACTTAAACATAAAGAGAAAAAAGCACCAATATCTCAAATTAAAAGGAATGGCAAGATAATAAGAGATAAGGATGAGATAATGGAAACATTTGTAGAATATTATACAAATTTGTATAGGAAGAATTTAGTGTCAGAGCAAGAAATGGATGTATATCTTACTCAATTAGACTGGGAAAAATAACTCAAGATAATAAAGAATTATTGGATTCTCTAATAACTAGAGATGAATTAAAGGAGGTAATAGGTAAAAGTAAATTAAATAAATCACCAGGAGCTGATGGGTTTACAGCATTTTATTATAAAGCATTTGAAGAGCAGCTTGCCCCTTATTTATTAGAAGTGATGAATTCTTGTTTTTTAAATGGGTCCATTCCTCAAACTTGGAAATAAGCAAATATAGTAATAATACCTAAAGTTAATTCAGATTTGTTGGAAGTAAAAAAAATTATAGACCAATTTCATTACTGAATAATGATTATAAATTATTTGTTGCAATTTTAGCAACTAGATTGAAAAGGGTATTAAATCAAATTATACATGAAGATCAAACAGGATTTTTACGAGGAAGAGTGATTAGTCAAAATGTGAGAGTGGTAATAGACCTTTTAGAATATGCGGAATATATTACAACTCCGATAGCCATGGTATTTTTAGATGCTGAAAAGGCTTTTGATAACGTGAACTGGCAGTTTATGATTAAAATATTAGACTGTATGGATTTTGGGGTGAATTTTAAGACTGCTATAAAAAATTTATATACTTATCAAACAGCTAATTTGCTGATAAATGGAATGCTATCACCACAGATTGAAATTCAAAAGGGAACGAGACAAGGATGTCCTCTTTCCCCTTTGTTGTTTATTTTAGTATTAGAATTGTTATTAAAAAAGATTAGACAAACCAAGGAAGTAATTGGAGTTCGAATTGGGAGAAATCAATATAAAGTTAAAGCATATGCAGATAATCTTGTATGTTTTTTGTTGGATCCTATTGAACAAATTGATAATTGGAATAAAATCTTGGAGGTCTATGGAAAGCTTTCAGGTTTTAAAGTAAACAAGAATAAAACTAAGATGTTGGTTAAAAATATGACTCTACCACAACAACAAATACTGATTAAAAAGACAGGATTTAATATTGAGCATAAAATAAAATACTTAGGCATATGGATATCACCCAATCATCTTAATTTATTTCAGAATAATTATATAAAACAATGGCAACAGATAGGAAAAGATTTAAAAAATTGGGGGGAAATACCATTATCATTGTGGGGTCGAATTTCAGTTATTAAAATGATGATATTGCCTAAAATGCTCTTTTTGTTTCAAAATCTACCAATACTGAAAGGTGCACAGATATTTAAAAATTGGAAGAAAGATATTTTAAAGTTCTTATGGGGTAAAGAAAGACATAGGATAGCATATAACAATTTAGTGGAATTGAAAGAAACAGGTGGGTAGGGATTACCAGATTTAAGAATGTACTATCAGGCAGCTAGCTTCACCTGGTTAAAAAAAATGGATTCTATTAGAGAATCCAAAATTATTAGAATTAGAGGGATTTAATTTACGTTTTGGATGGCACACATATTTATGATATGAAAAGGAGAAAGAATTTAATTCCCATATTGTCAGGGCTGGTTTACTCCAAACTTGGAAGAAATATAAAGGATTTTTGGAAAGTAAAACCCTTGGTTGGATTAATCCTATAGAAAATTTTATGAAGAGAGGTGTCCATTTAAACCTTGATATTGATATGTGTAGAGAAATTACAGAATGTAAAGAAGGGGTTTGGATGTTGAAAAGTAAAGAAGAGCTAAAAATCAAAGATTGGTTTATGTATTATAAATTAAAGGATATATTTAATAAGGACAAATCGACAGGGTTTAATCAAAATAAATCTAAATTTGAAATTATATTAACCAAGGGGAATAAAGGGTTGATAGGAAGAGTCTATAAATCATTGATAGAAATGAATTTAGAACATGAAAGGATTAAACCAGTGATGCTGAAATGGATGAAGGAGTTAGGCTACAATATTGATCTGGAAATATGGGAAAATCTGTGGAAGAAAGAATATAAGTTTACCATCACTAATGAAATAAATTTATATAAAATGTTTTATAGATGGTATATAACCCCAGTATTGCTAAGTAAAATGAAAAAAGATGATGAGGGTTTATGTTGGAAGTGCAGAACTGAAAAGGTACCTTTATGCGTGCATTGTGGTTTTGTAAAAAAAAAATTAAGAGATTTTGGAGACTAAATTTAAAGGAAACTAACAATTTGATTAATACAAAAATAAAAAAAGATCCTGCTTTTTGTTTACTGGGTATTCCTAAAAATAATTTGGATAAATGTGATAGAGTCATATGTCAATATAGTTTTGCGGCAGCAAGAATTATAATTGCTAAAAACTGGAAGCAAATAAATAAACCTTCAATTAAAGATTGGAGAGAAAAATTAGGGATGTATATGCGGATGGCTAAAATTACAGATTCTTTACATGGTAAAGATATGGATGAATTTAAAAAAACATGGTTAAAAGCTGCCGTATATTGGGATAAATCGGCAAAAATGAATTTTATAAGTATATTTATTGAATTATAGATTAATGTTTTTTGGTATAAATTAGAAATAATAATTGATTTTTTAAACACTGCTAAAACACCTCTCCGGAAGTCCAACGGTGGTGGGTACACTGTTGAGGTGGGTGGTGGATTAGGGCACTATATATTCTACAAATTATATTATCTTTCGTAATTTTATTGGTTGTAAAAGTGCTCTTTTTGTGATTTTGTATTTTTATGTTGTTGTTTTTGTATTATTTCATTTTTTATCATTATTAATATTATTTTATTTTTATTACAAAAATAATAAAAAATTATAATAAAAAATAAGGCTCTGCAAGTTACTCCCTCACCATTGCAGCCCCCATGTACTTTCTCGTGCGCCTCGCCATCCCAGAGGGGCCAAGTGCCTGCCCGATGAGTTCCATCTCCAGGCTCATCTTGATGGCTGCGCTGGAGGGGACATGGCGGATTGTGGGAGGTGGGGGACAAGCAGCAACGTCTCCATTTGGACTTGCATTTGCTGCTGTAAGCCCTTGGCCCACTTGAACCAAAAACCACATCAGAGACAGTCAGGTCCAAAGAAGCTGGTTTACTTGGTCAAAATAGGTTAACAGAGCATAAAGAAAAGGGTGACAGCTATGAGGCTGCCTGGCTTGAACTTGGTAATATAGAAGCACAGGAAAGGCAAAAGATTACATATCAAAAACAAAGCAGTGTTCCCAGAGCTTCAAACAGAGTTCAGTAGGCATAACAGTCCTTGAGTCCGGCCGCAGTTCAGTAGGCATAACAGTCCTTGAGTCTGGTTGGCGGGAAAGCGAAAGTAAACGGCAACTGAGATGCAGGCCTGACATCCTGCCCCCCTTAAGGCCCCCTCCCGCCTTGCAAGGGGGATGGTCTATCTGGGTAGGCGTTGTGGAAGGCAGTCACTAAGTACGGGGCGGAGACATCTTGTGCACGCACCCACTCATCGTAGGCAGGGGGAAGTGCTTCCAGCGAATTAAGTACTGCAGGGATCCATGCCGTATACGTGAATCTAGGATCTTTGATACTTCAAAATGCTCCTCCCCCCCCACCATCACGGGCTGCTCGGGAGGTGGCTCTGGGTGCCAGTCCGAGGAGGCGACATGAGGTTTAAGGAGGCTGACATGGAAGACAGGGTGGATACGTCTCAGGGTTTTGGGGAGAGTCAGCTCCACAGTGACAGGATTGATGATCCGGGCAATGGGATAGGGTCCAAGGTATTTGGCATTAAGCTTGTGGCACGGTTGAGTGGATCGCAGGTTTTTTGTGGAAAGATATACGAATTCGCCAACTCGGAACTCCTTGCTGGGGGACCGATGCTTATCGGCTTGCACCTTATATTTGCGCTTGGCTCTATCTAGGTTGCTTACTAGCCAGGGCCATGTGGTGCGGAGGGTATGCGCCCAAGAGGCTACATCGGGATCCCCCTCCCCCTCAGGAACCTCTGTAGGGGAAATAGGACCGAAGTCCTGACCGTACACAGCATAGAAAGGGCTGAACCCTGTAGATTGGTGGACAGCATTAACATGTTCAGTTTGTCCATCCGTTTGGGGATGGTAAGCACTTGACAACCCTTGCTCCACCCCCACCAATTTGAGGAACGCCTTCCAGAATTTAGCCACGAAACTACTTCCGCGGTCGCAGATTATCTTGCGCTGGAACTAATGCAAACGGAAAACATGTGACACAAAGAGGCAGGCCAACTTGGGGGCGGAGGGAATACCCACTAAGGGAACCAAATGCATCTGTTTGGAAAATAAGTCAGTAACAACCCATAGTACAGTTTTGCCCCCGCTAAGGGGGAGATCGGTCATGAAATCCATGGCAATAACTTCCCAGGGTTTGCTGGGAGTTTCCAGCAGTTGCAGTAGTCCTGGGGGTTTGCCTTGAGATCGTTTGACAGTGGCACAGATCGGACAGCTGCGAATGAAGGAGTCCACATCAGAACGCATTCCCCCCCACCAAAACTGTCTGCGTAATAAGTGAAGGGTTTTCAGAAACCCAAAGTGTCCTGAAGTTTTAGCTCCATGAGCCAACTGCAGAACTTCTCTTCGAAGTATCTTAGGCACATATAGTTTCGAGTCTTTATACCAACAACCACCTTGCTCAAGTACACCTTGGGGCAGGGTTTGGGCAGTGCGTTCGGCCAAGCACTGAGCCCGAAGGGAGTCCAGGAAGGAATTGGAGATGATCACCCCCTCTCCTTTTGCGGGATAGGGTGAACCAGGAGCTGGCGGTGTTGGAGGGGGGGAGAAACTGGTTGCTGCGGGGCACCGGATACGGGTGGCGCAGGGGGGGGGAGGCGAGGGAGCTTGCTGGTTAGGAGTGAACACTGCGTGATTCCCCTGCTGGAGTCGGGTTTGGGACCGGGTTTGCACGGCCAGCAGGGGCAGGGCTTCTCTTTGTGCTGGGGTGAATAAAGAGTCTGTCGGCCGATCACGTTTTACTGGGTACTGAGGCAATCGGGACAGGGCATCTGCAAGCACGTTCTGTTTTCCGGGCACATGTTTAAGAACAAAACGGAATTGGGCAAAGAAGTCCGCCCAACGCTGTTGTTTTGCGGACAGTTTATGGGTCCCCGTGAGGGCAGCTAGATTTTTGTGATCAGTCCAGACCTCAAAGGGGACTCCGGATCCCTCCAAAAACTGCCTCCATAGAGTCAGGGCATGGTGGACGGCTGATGCCTCCTTCTCCCAAATGGGCCAGTTCAATTGGGAATGCGCAAACTTCTTCGAGAAGTAGGCACAGGGATGAAGGAGACCATCTGGTCCTCTTTGGAGAAGGAGGCATCAGTCGTCCACTGACTAAGAGCAAGATTTACCCCATGAGCGTTTCCGAACGCGCTGTGTTACGTGACTTTTTAGATAAAAATATTGCTCGAGGATTCATTCGGCCATCGAACGCTCCCAACTCAGCCCCGGCGTTCTTTGTCCGAAAAAAGGAGGGGGACCTGCGTCTATGCATTGACTTCCGAAAGCTTAATGCAGTCACCCAAGCCAACGCCTACCCCATACCGTTGATTTCAGATATCATGGGGCAATTGCAGGAGGGTCGCATTTTCTCCAAATTGGACTTAGTGGAAGCTTATTATCGCGTTCGAATCCGCGAGGGGGACGAACCCCTCACCGCCTTCTCTAGCTGTTTTGGAATGTAAGCCCTTGGCCCACTTGAACCAAAAACCACATCAGAGACAGTCAGGTCCAAAGAAGCTGGTTTACTTGGTCAAAATAGGTTAACAGAGCATAAAGAAAAGGGTGACAGCTATGAGGCTGCCTGGCTTGAACTTGGTAATATAGAAGCACAGGAAAGGCGAGAGATTACATATCAAAAACAAAGCAGTGTTCCCAGAGCTTCAAACAGAGTTCAGTAGGCATAACAGTCGAGTCTGGTTGGCGGGAAAGCGAAAGTAAACGGCAACTGAGATGCAGGCCTGACAGCTGCACACACTGAAAGAGCTTGTCTCTCCAGCACATCAGCTGGTCAGCCTGCTTGGCAATGCTGCCCTTGATGCACAGGTCACACATAATAACCAACATGTAGACCAGCTGCTGGGCGAGAGGCTAAAGATGATTTGTCACACCATTTTGCAGCCTCCATACCAGCGCATGCAGTCTTCACATCCTTCGGCTGGCTCCAGAAACTTGGACTGTTCCACTGAGGAACCGCTCTGTTAGAAAATTCTTCCTAACGTCTAGACAAAAACTCTTTTGATTTAATTTCAACCCATTAGTTCTGGTCTGACCTTCGGAGGCAACAGAAAACAACTCGGCACTATCCTTTATATGAAAGCCCCTTAAGTACTTGAAGATAGTTATCATATCCCCTCTCAGTCTTCTCCTCTTCAGGCTAAAGATACCCAGCTCCTTCAACCTTTCCTCATAGGACTTGGTCTCCAGACCCCTCACCATCTTTGTTGCCCTCCTCTGGACACATTCCAGCTTGTCTACATCTTTCTTAAATTGCGGTGCCCAAAACTGAACACAGTACTCTAGGTGAGGTCTAACCAGAGCAGAGTAAAACGATGCCATCGCTTTGCATGACCTCGACACTATACTTCTGTTGATATAGAAATAGGATCTAACAACCTGGCTACTGCATTAAGAAGCTTTTCTGGGAGACATAAGCTTCCAGGGGCTTCCTGTTTCATGTAGTAAATCACATCATCGGTCTTACTAGGCCAGAGAAGTTTAAGGACTTCTCGAATCCAAGCTGGGTCCTGGCATTTAGAATTCTAGCTGATATGCCAGTTTCCAGGGCAGCTATGTCCGCTCCTGAGGCCCATAACCTGGCCAGCTGAGTCAAGTCTTCCCCTTTGGCCATAGGGTGAAGGCAAGAAACTGCTGTTAGCCAGGCTATTCCAGTGGCCCGAGTTAAAGGGCCTAGCTGGTCTGCTATGGCTTTTGCCTTTGTGGATTTTCATTCTACTGTCTCCTGAATAGCCTGATTTTCTGTTCTGCCATTGGCAGTGGCCTTTGCAATGTTTTTAGTAATGACTGGGTACAAGGGTGCTGATCCTTTTTCATCAGTCCACTCGGGGTTTAAAGGGGCTGATGGAATGGAATCCTTCGGGAGGGGTTTCTCCTGGTGGCACATGGGGAGCTCTGAAAGAGTCTCCGGGTGCATGGTGGCTATGATGGCCCTTTGAAGTCCTATTTTGTCTCAGGGAGTTAATTTCTTCCTGGCATTTTTGGTGGCTGACCTGAGCCTTTTGGGTGATGTTTTTATCTGCTAAGAACTGGGCAGTATGTCTGGCTTGAGTGAGCTGTTCCTTTAAGAGGATTACTTCCCTTTCCAGGGCTTCAGCTCTGTCCAGAGCATCCTCTTCCCTACACTTGCTCTCTTGGGCAGCTGTGGCATAGGAGCCTTTATCTACAATGAGTTTGTAGTTTTCCTTTCTTAATTTATCTGCCTCCTTCTCTACTCCTTACACGTGTTCTAATTTATTATCTCTATCTTAGATTACCTCTAAACTGTCTTTAAGTGCCACGAAGAGGCCCCAAATTGTTCATACCTCTTTTGGGGAACTTTTAAATTTGGCTTCCTCACAGAGCTGCTGAAACGAGTTTGGGAAGGGCTTGGTGTCAGTATCAGGCGTCTGTCCCTAGCATACCATAAGCAAATTCACCCAGGCAGGTAGCTCTGAAGCAGTACTACTTTATTAGGAGCAAAAAGACAGATTAAAGGACTGACTGCCTAGGTGAGGCTAGTAATGGTGAACAAAGGCAGGTTACATGCTTAAGACACTACGGACTGAAAAGGTAAACATTGCTAGGCAACCCCGAGATAAGCGGTTCCCAGGAAGACAGACTAAACATTACCACAGCTGCAGAAAACAGGATGAATGAAACTGTACACAGACATTCATAGGTATGAGAACCAAGGACTTGACGTGTAGCTAGAACCTGGCCTAACTCATGTCAAGAGCCTTTACTCCAGCTAAAAGGCAAAGGCCTGACACTTGGATCAGGTCCACGCTGTTAAAGGAGCCCACCAGGGATTTTTGCCCTTTTTAGCCATCCACTTTTCTAATTTATCTACATATGGACTTTCATTACTCATAGTTTTTAAAGGTTTGGCCGTTGCAGCAGACGTCTCCCTTGCTCCTGACAAGGACATGTTTGCTTGCTTGTTAGTTTCTAAAAAGATCTTAACTGAGGGTCAGGCACTCACGCCTCCCTTTTAAACTAACTAGTCTCCCTTTTAAACTAACATGTGGGGAAGTTCACCTGGTCTTCAACCAGACTTCTCTCTCTCTCTCTGGGGGGAACCTCACCAAAACTGCTAGGATTTTTACCTACATCTGGCAAGACTATTTTAGTCTGTGTGTGGGGGAGCATAAGCTATATCCTTCACTTAGCCATATCTGCAAAGTCTCTCTGTGAGGGGGGTCTGAGTTATATCCTTGGCTCAGCCCTAGAGACTATTTCCTTGGCATTTGGCCAGCACAAAACAGAACTGCTCAGGCTCTCTGGCCATTTAAAAGGGGTAGCCCTGCCTATATCCTTCAGCTAGAGGTAACCCTGGCAAATCAAACTGCTCTGGGCTCTTGTGAGCAGCTTAAATGGAAAGCATATGTTTAGTAGCTCCCAGCAAAAAGAAAATTGTTCCCCTACCCTTCAGGTAAGATTTTAGCACACACAGGGTTGGCTTCTGCCTTTAAAAGAACTTGGTGGTGGGCATTTTAAAGATTTCCTAGTCCTATCAGAGGAACCTGGCCCACATTTCCTACAGTCCCTACACTGACAAACAACAGAAAAAGAAGGCAAAGAAACCAAAGGGATAGAGACCACCCCAATAGATATACTCTGAGCACAAGCACATGCTGAAATATATGGACACACATTTTTTGGTTTTTGTTACTGGGTGTTTCTCCACTGGTTGGGTCCCTGGGTGTCTGTTTCATTTAGAACATGGGTTGCGCCTCACAAGTTCCCACAAGACAGGGTCTGCCTGCCAAATTCTCCACCAAACTCTCCACCAAGCCCCCCTGCCAACTCTTTTGGTGTATCAGGGAGGACCCTCTAGACTCGGGGCCAGGGTGCCACCACCCTGCGGCTTGCTGGCTTGGCTCGAGAAATCCTCCACCTTCCAGTGAGGTGGGCTCCCCATGACAGTGCAGCCCCTGTTCCGGATTGACTGCCCAGCGTGAAGAGGCATGCCACCCTTAACGCTGCTCACAGACATTCAGCAGGTGGGGAGACGAGAGCCAGAAAGGTCAAGCTGCCGCTACCAATGTCTGGCTTGGCATGGCGGCAATCCATGTGGGGCGGCCATCCACGGCCCCATGGTCCTCCAGGGCAGCATCAGTTCCACAGCTGCATGTTTCCGCCCCAAGCCTTGATCAGCTGCCAAGCCCCAGTCCACCATGTGGAACTGCCGGCCCTCAATGCCAGCCTAATAAAGTGACACTCTGAACTCATGTCCATTTCTGTCTGTCAGGATGGGGGGTCGGGGATCAAGGGGTGGGGCAACCCCTCAGAGGTGGCAAGGTTGGGGGCAGCATGTGCCGCTTGATTGCTTGGCAGGACCCAGGGATGGGTGGGCTGCAGGCCTTACGAGGAGCCTCCAGTCCTCACTGTGGGTCTGTGGGCAATCCCTGTGTTGGTCCGAAGTGGGGCTGTGGGCAATGAGACCTCTGTGGGGTGGTGAAAGCAGGGCGAGGGAGAGAGGCTGGGAACCTTCAGGTGGTGCACCCAGATGGCCCGACTCAACTGTCCATCCAGGTGCCCGCCCCCCTCATTTGTATGCCAAGACAGTGTAACAGTGGCCCAAAAGATCTCCCTGTAATAATTGGCATCCAGACTGCTAGGGAAGCTGGGGGAAGGATTGTCTACCTAGATACAGGCTTGCTCTCTGTGTGATTTAGGTAAGTGGGTTAAGTGTCATGGAGTGTCAGAGTGAACTATAAACAATGATAGGAGAAACTGGATGAAACTGCAACTGTACTGAGCCGCCTCTATGTCTGTAGTGCTATCAACTTTACCCTGAATGTTGATGGGTTGTCATATCTTGAATTTGGATAAATATCCCTTCCTCAGTATGATCGGGACTCAGAGATTTCTGCCCACTAGGGCCTCTGAGTCAGCAGCTGCAAATAAACTGTTTTCTTGAAATAACGATCTTGGGTCTCTCTCTCTCCCCCCATGAACCCCTGTTTACCACATCAACAGGTAGCTTTTGGATCGCTGGCCTGGCCAGCCCTGCCCCACCCACAGCCACCCTTCTGGCCAGGGAGGGTGTCCTGCAGGCAACTGTCCTGTTGGTGAGGTCACTACCGGGGCCACCCTATCTGGAGGGGGCTTGCCCTTGATACAGCCTGGCCACTGGCCCCGAGGTGGAGGCAATCTGCCATGGCAGCTTGCTCATTCACACCACCACCCAGCTCAGGGAATTGCACAGATTGATTGCAAAGAGTATTGTTGCACCTAAAAGACTAGTTTATTGTGGCATGATGCTTCATCCGTGGAGCCTACTTCATCAGATAAAGCTGACAAGTCAAGTTGTTGCTTGTGAAAGTTCATGCCCCAATACATTTGTTTGAGCTAAAAATGTTACATACCTTTGTTGATTTTAGGGTTGTCAGCTCTGGGTTAGGAAATACCTACAGATTTTGGGGGTGAAGCCTGAGGAGGGCAGGCTTTTGGAGGGGAAAGACTTCAATGGGGTATAATGCCATACAGTCCACCTTCCAAACGGCTGAGGGCATCCGCGTGGCCGATGGACTTCCCAGGATGGTGTATGAGGCGGAAGTCATAGGCATTGAGGAAAATGGACCAGCAGAGCATGCGAGGCGACAGGATCTGAATCGTCTGACGGTCCGGAACGAAGAGGCCCAGGAGCGGCTTGTGGTCGGTCACGACCACGAAAGGCCAGCCGTAGACATAGTCATGGAATTGTTTTATGCCGGCCATTACGGCAAGGACCTCCTGGTCAATCTGGGTGTAGTTGCGCTCCGATGGGGACAGAGTCTGGGAGTAGAAGGCGATCGGGGCCTCCCGCCCGTCAGGCCTCCAGTGGTTGAGGACAGCACCGATGCCGTAGGGTGAGGCATCGCAGGCCAGTACAACCGGCAGCCACTTGTCAAAATGCATGAGCAGGCTGGAGGAGGGGAGCAGGCCCTTGGCGGCCTCGAAAGCTCGATGCTGTGGCTTGCCCCAGGACCACAGGGTTGCCTTGTCGAGGAGGCAGTGGAGGGGCTCCGCAACCGATGCCTTGTTGGGCAGGAAAGCGTGATAAAAGTTCAACAGTCCCAAAAACGCCTGGAGCTCCTGCTTGCACTGCGGTGGGGGGGCGCTGTGGATGGCTGCAATCTTGGCTGGGGTCTGGTGGATGCTGTCAGCATTGATCAGGTAGCCCAGGAACTTCACTTGCGGCAGGCCGAGCTGGCACTTCTCGCACTTCACTGTGAGGCCGGCGTCCCAGAATCTGCGGAGTACCACCCGGACACATTCCAGGAGTTCCCCCTCCGAGCCGGCCGCGACCAGGACATTGTCGAAGTAGGGAATGACGCCCCGTAATCCCTTCAGGAGGTCTTCCATCAGATTCTGGAAGATGCCGGGTGCCGTGCTGACCCCGAACTGCAGGCGGTTCACTCGGAAGGCGCCCTGGTGGGTGACGATCATCTGGGCATCCACGGACTCAGCGTCGACAGGCAGCTGCTGATAAGCCTGGGCCAGGTCAAGCTTGGCGAACATCCAGCCCCCGGCGAGGGAAGCCAGGAGGTGGCTCACGACGGGCACCGGGTAGGAGTGACTTTGGAGCGCCTTGTTAATGGTGCACTTATAGTCCACACAGATCAGGACGTCCCCGTTGGTCTTCAGTGGTGTGACGATTGGGGTCTCCCACTGTGCACTCGGAACAGGCTCCAAGACGCCCTGCGCGATGAGGTGATCCAGCTCGGCATTGATCCAAGCAAAGGGGACGCGGCGGGGCTTGAGGTGGGTGGGCGCGTGTCAGGCCTGTATCTCAGTTGCTTTCGTTTCCTGGTTGCTTTCATTTTCTTTCGATTTCTCACTGATCAGACTCAAGAACTCTGGCTTCCCCTCTCCTTGGGTCGCTGACGGGGTAGTATCTCTGCTGAGCCGGCAAAAGAGATCTTCAGTTTGTGTGGTCTCCATGGAACTGGAGGTAGTACGGGTGCTGGTGTAGATCCAAGGAACGGGGCCCCTGGCCTTCCTGGCGGCGGCAGGACGGGAGCTCCGGGGTCTCCTGGCACCACAGGCACTGCTGGAGCTACGGGCCACACGGGCGTTCCGCCCAGAGGTGCCGCAGGTTGCTGTGGTTGAACCTGATCAGGAGTCCCTGGCTGTGGAGCTGGGGCCGGGCCACCCGGTACGGCTTGCATCTGCTGCAAGCAGTCGTTGTCGTGGAGCAAAAAGTCCATTTGATCCTGCAAGCGGGCCACTCGGTCTATGTGTTCCCGTTTTTGCTGTCGGAGCAAAAACATATCCTCGCCCGCATCACCTAAGCGACGGGGCTGGCTGATTCAGAGGTTTGCAGCCCAGAGAGATTCCTCATAGTGTAAGTCCTCCTTGACCCCCTTACGATCCGCCAAAACTTGATCCGCTTCAAGTTTGGTGGTCAGGGCCGTGGTAACTAGTGGCAGAGCCTCCTGCTCCCATGCCGAAATAGGTTCGGCTTGATCCGGAAGATCCAGTAGCGGCTGGACCTGAACCGCTAAGGCCGCTGCACTGACACCAAAGGCGGGGGTTGACAGCTTAGCAATCCCGGCCATTGAAGTGGTGGTCGAAGTCATTCCGTGGAAGAGCGCAACCATCTGTTTCGCCAGTGCTTTTGGCCCGGCTCCGCACACCCAGGCCAGTCAAGCATCCTCCACTAGACAATCTGACGCTTGGAGGTCGTGGCGGGTGCTGGCCTCCGTGCTGCGCCCGTACAAGTCCAGTCAGGTGGTTACGTTCCACGTCTGCCCGATGAACTTTGTCTAGGGCGTCCTCAAAGGAAGGTACCAAGGATGGGACCCTTCCAGGGCTCCGGCGAGGAACCCACCATCTGGGGAGCAACCAAGCTCCCCCCCCCGGGATCCGGGCGAACCGCACAGGGCTCTAGCCATGGGCAAATAACTTGGAGAGAACCGTCCCAGCTCCAATCCGAGCGCCTGGCGAACCCTCCGGGGCTCTAGCCTGGCAGATGAGAAGAGATGCTGTGATTGCTGTCACATGAAGAAAAGGTGACAACAATGAGGCTTGCTGGCTTGAACTTGGTAATATAAAAGCATAGGAAAAGGCAAGAGATTACACATCATAAACAGAGCTAGTTCCCAGAGCTTCAAATGGATCTAGGTATGCACAACAATCCTTGAGTCTGGTCAGTGGGAAAACGAAAGTAAACAGACCAACTAAGATACAGGCCTGACAAACTCAAGGACTGTTATGCATACCTAAATGCCTTTGAAGCTGTGTGAACCACAGCGCTGTTTGTGTTCTGTAATCTCTTGCGTTTCTTTCATGCTTTTATATTACCAAGAACAAGCCAGCAAAAGCCATTGCTGTCACCTTTTCTTCATGCTCTGTTAACCTATTTTGACCAGTAAAAACCAGCTTCTTTGGACCTGACTGTATCTGAGGTGGTTTTTGGTTCAGATTTGGGCCAAGGGCTTACAGCGCGGAAGCAGGGTCAATGAGCAGCCAGATGAGTGGGCCTTTGTAGCAACCCAGTGGGCCACTCCAGACATCCTCGAATTCGGACCAGACAGTGTCAAGCTGAGCCTGGTCGATGTGGTGGAGGCCCATGAGGTGGATTCCCAGGGCGGGAAACCCAAGTCCCAGGAGACTGGCACGAGGACCTTCCATGACGATGAGGCACAGGTGGAGCACGAAGTGCTTGTGGCGGACGTTCACGAAGGCGACGCCTCAAACCAGCACCCGATGATGCTGGTAGTCGGTGATGAGGATCTCCAATGGCTGCAGCTTGGGAAGGGTCGTGTGTTTGCCCAAGGAGCGAAAGGTGTCTGCTGAGATGATTGAGAGTGCTAAGCCAGAGTCGACTTCCATCACACATGGGGCGCCCTCGATCTGGACGGTGATGGAGACATTTTCCATGGCGTGGACCTCGTGCAGCTGGACACTGTGCAGCTGGACATTGTGGCGGCAACGGCAGGGAGCAGAGCACTCCTCGTTGGAAAGCTCGTGGACGGGCTGGGCGACGCCATCTTTCTTGCCTGTGCCTGATGGACGACTCTTCTTGGCGGAGCGGCAGGCCTTGGCGATGTGGCCCACCCGACCACAACCCCGGCACTCGGCGTAGCAGAAGCGGCACGTGCGGCGGCCGTGTGGCTCTCCACAGCTGGCGCACAGGCGGGCCACCGGATCCCACGACCTGGGCACCCGGGCGGCCATTTTGTGAGCCTCGTCCTCGACGTCCTCGTCACTGGCGCTCTTGTAATGGACGGGGGTCGAAGCCGGAGGAGGCAAGACGCCCCGGTCGCCCAAACAATCAGCCCTCATGGACGATTCGGCTGCCGTGGCCTCCTCGACGGCCATGGTCAGGGAGACGTCCTTCTTGGCAATGAGTCTGCGGCGTACCTTCTCATTCTGCAGGCCAAACACAAGGAGGTCTCGCAGCATGCCTTTGAGGTCCGGGAAGGCACAGAAACGTGCGGTCTGGCAGAGAGCTGCGAGGTATGCGGCGATGGACTCGCTGGGCTCCTGATCCCGCGAACTGTGTGGGCTGGGGGGCGAAGTGGTGCCCCAGCGCTGCCATGATGGTGTTCAACAGTGTCTCACTCAGTTTAGCGGGGGCCAGCAGGGACTGCGCAAGCTGGAAAGTCCAAGGGCCACACGCGCTGAAGAACAGCGAGCACTTCTTGCCGGTGTCCATGGCATCGTTCGCGTCCAGGAAGAATGCAATGCGGTCGGCGAAGCTTTCCCACTTGCTGGGGTGGGCAGTGTCAAACTCTTCCATCGAGCCTTTGGTGGCCATTGTGCGAGGTGTTGCGTCTCTTTCGTGCGTCTGAGAGATTTCTGCAAAGGCGAGCTGGCCTGCCTACCGGGCTTTGCGAGGTCACGTAATCAAAGGTGAATTCAGCGAGATTGACTTCAGCAGGATAGCCGGACTGCCTACCAGCCTTCGTCGCCACTGTTAAGTCGGTGTGGGGAGGACACACGAGGTCAGCAACGCTTTTATTGTGAACAGAACAGATCTGGAGGACTGTGGACAGACCCATGCTTATATGCCCCCTTGGCCGCTTGCGGCCACTCCCCCTCGGGTTGTGATTGGGGGGGAATGATCCTAGCATCCAATGGCGCTAGTGACCAATGGGCATTCAGGGATTTGGATCCTTGGAGAGAACCCCAAGCTCCGTGGGTCACTCTTGCCTACTGCCCCAAACTACTAACCAAAGTACATACATAACAACTATCTCCTGGAAATCATTTGTAATAGCAGGCGATTTCCAGCCTCTACCTAGTATGCAATGTATGCAATGTCAAAGCAATTGACTATAAGCAATTTGTATAACTTGCTTTCTTTGCTTGCCTCAAATATGTCCCATGCAAGGTAACCTATTGTCTACTTTGTGGATCCTTGTGATCCTTCATACGCTCCCATGTTTGTGGCAGGATTTTCATTACATTGTATTCATCACATCTTGGCCACTGTGCTGTTTCTCTTTTTGTTGCTAAGCTTTTGTCTACCTGGAGGTTGGCAACTCTGATTTTGTTGGTGCAGATTAATGACTATTGTTCTAGGAAATGTTAAATGATAACTTGCTGCCTTGGGAGCCAAGTTGAAAAACTGAATAAAAACAAACAAACGAACAAACAAATAAAAGGGATATTATTATAACTAATGTGAAATGAAAAATTAATGTCAGCTGGTAATAACAGACCTGCCCATTATTTTGTAGTCTGGTTGTCTAGCTCAGAATTCATGAAGGTCAGAAAGAGATAAATGAGTGAAGAGAGAGAGTCTCAGCACATGCGTACTTTACAGGAGATGTTTACCAGTCAGCCAAAGTCTACTTTGGCACAACAAACGGGTCGTTTGATGGACACTCTAGCTACCAATTAGATGTCGAGGTGTTGACTTCCGGGTCGGGCGACCCCCCCGTTGCAAGCGCGAAGCCGCGCTCCTGCCGTTCGCTGCCTCGGGGCATACAAACAGCCCCGTTAAGAACTGGAAAGTGGCACTCCTCGGTGGAAGAGGGGATGCAGACTCGGGTGCCGGTGGTGGAACTGCCATGGGAGCGATAGCCGCCGAGAAATCAGCGGCGGTTGCTCTGGCAGACTTCACTGAAGAGCCGGCGCCATCTTCAAGAGACGGCAGGAGAGAGCGAGGTGGGACCCGATTTTTTTTCTTTTAAGCTGGATTATAAATAAAGGTTACTGATTTGAGGAGCACTAATTTGGGGTGTGTGGCAGCATTTTTTTTTTAAAGAGACAACTCTGAACTATCTATAATTAAGTTACGCTCTGTTTTTCTGTCTTTTGGCTTTTTGCCAGTTGAGCGACGCACTCAAAAGAAAAAGTTTTTTGCAAACCAAGAAAGAAGTTGGAGAATAATCAAGTGACATGGCATAAAATATCTCAGTGGTCATAGTGATTGTTTCTCCTAACTGATTTTTCCATCTGAATGAGTTTTACAATGATTTAAAAAGAAATCTCTGCCCCCCCCCCACTCTCCTTTGGATTACAAGTGCTAGCTGTTTTTTTTTCTAGCCTATCAATGGCTGAGAAGCATACCAAAGATATACTTAAGGATACAAAGTTGGTGGTACAGCCTCCTCTTAGACGGTCCTCTGTAACTCAAATAGCTCAAATACCTAAACAGACAACTTCTCCAATAGCAATAACATCTATTAGTACCAAGATGCCTTTCAAATCTAAACCTGATGCTAAACCTGAAGTGACTTTGAACTCTGTGTTTGAACTGTTAACCAAGACTCATCAGGATGTTACAGAAATGAAGCAGGAATTATCCCAGAATACAGTTACCACGTCTCAGAATTCAGCTGCAATAGCTGCCTTGCAGGATACAATTTCATCTCTGGCTGTCAGACAAGATAGGGTTGAAACCAAGCTCAAAAAAAATACACAGGAGACTAAAGAAATCAAGAAGAAGGTGGATACCTTGGAGATGTCATTAGCATCCGCAGTTGACAGAGAGGAGGGGCAAAATGATCAATTGGTGATGGTTGAGCTTAAGATAAAGGAATCTTCCCTACGTATACGTGGTCTGAGAGAGAAAATTGAGGATCGGGACCTACGTGGATACCTGACAGTTCTTTTGATGGATTTCTTACAAGAATCTGAAGAAGTTATCGCAGGGATGATAGTGACAGCGTATAAATTCAGCATATGCAACAAGGAATAAAGTACCGAGGGATTGCCTGCTTCAATTGTTTTCTAGAAGTCACAGAGACTTAATACTTAATACTCACTACAAGACACCATTGAAAATTGGGGATGAGCCTTTGAGACTGATGAAAGAAATACCTGCAAGATTGCTGAGGAAAAGGAAGGATTTTATGGAGATTGCTCAACGCTTAAGACTCAGTGGAATACAATTTAGATGGGAATATCCGCAGGGTCTGTCTTTTATTTTCAAGGCTAAAAGGTTCAAGTTTACAGAAGTCGATAAGGCAGACCAGTTTTTGAGAAGATATGACACTGATCTGGTTAAACCTTCCAAATCAGCTAAACAAGTTCCAACCAGAGAATCCACAGAGGAAGAAAAGGCATCTGAGGCTTCTGGAGGTGGAGACATCCCAGCAACACCAGAGGACTCTTCAACTGAAGATACAGAAGGCTGAATAGAAACGGGGGGGGTAGGGGGTGGCAGTAGTAGGTGGCAAGCATGTTGAAATTGATTGTGGAAATATATGGGATCTAATTGAAATTTGATATGTTACAGGTTTTATCTTGGAATGTGAATGGATTGAATTCTCCCAACAAAAGGAGGAAAATATTTCATCATCTACAAAAAACTAATGCTAACATTATTTGTTTACAGGAAACACATATACTCCCAAAGGATGCATTTAGGTTGGAACAAACAAGGTTGGGTACCCTATTTACAGCATGTAATGATACTAAGAAAACCAATGGAATAGCTATGTATATACCTGTTTCATTGCAACCAAAAGTTATTTATCAAGACATAGAGGGAAGAGTTTTGATGCTGGAAGTAATGTATGGTTTTCAAAGAATATTGCTTGTGGGAATATATGCGCCTAACATAAATCAAAGGTCTTTTTATGAAAAATTAGCATTACTATTAGCTGAACATGCTACTGAAAAAATGATTTGGATGGGGGATTTTAATGGAGTTAAGGTACCTAAGATTGATAGATCAGGGAAAAAGAAAAAAGCAGCTAATGAAGGAAAATTACCAGGGAATTTTGATGCCCTTATAGATCAGTGGGATATGTTTGATGTCTGGAGGTTGACACATGGTAACAAGAAGGGATATACTTTTTTTTCACAGAGACATCTTACGTATTCCAGGATAGATATGATATGGATGTCAAAGGGTCTGGTAGAGAAATCAGAGAACTCAGAGATTTTGCCTAGGGTGTTATCAGACCACAATGCGGTTTTAGTTAAAATTAAAATGGAAAATAGAGGTTACAAGCCCTGGAGAATTAATGATTTTTTAAAAAAATAATAAAATAGTTAATAAATTGAAGATGGAAATATCCAATTATTTTAAAGAAAATATAAATAAAGGTACCAGTGAAGATATAGTTTGGGATGCCAGTAAGGCAGTAATTAGGGGACATCTGATTCAACAAAATACAAGATACTATAGGGAAAGGGAGAAAAGGAAAAAATGTATATTAGATGAAATAAAACAGGCGGAACGATATTTATCTAGATTGCAGGATAAAGGGGCTAAACAGGAACAAAATAAGATTAGAAATTGGCAACAACAATATGAATTTTTAATTGCTGAAGAGATTGAAAGAAAAGTTATATATAACAAACAAAGATTTTTTGAACATGCGAATAAACCAGGTAAAATGCTAGCTTGGCAACTTAAACAAAAAGGGAAAAAAATACCAATAACCCAGATTAGAAGGAATGGTAAGATAACAAGAGTTAAAGAGGAGATAGTTGATACGTTTGTGAAATTTTATACAGATTTATATATAAAAAAATTAGTCTCTGAGATAGAGATGGAAGCCTATCTTACTAAATCAGTTTGGGGGAAAATAACAAAGGAAAATAAAGAATTTTTAGATTCTCCAATATCTAAGGAGGAACTGGAACAAGCAATAAATAAAAGTAAACTCAATAAGTTCCCTGGACCAGATGGTTTTACAGCATATTATTATAAAACATTTAAAGAGCAATTAATTCCTTATCTTTTGGAAGTGATGAATACAGGCATGACAAAAGATATTATCCCTCAAACATGGAAGCAAGCAAACATAGCACTAATACCAAAGGTTAACTCTGAAATTTTGGAAGTTAAAAATTATAGACCAATTTCATTATTAAACATTGACTATAAATTATATGTAGCAACTTTAGCTAATAGGTTAAAAAGAGTACTGAATCAATTAATATATGATGATCAGGCTGGATTTTTACCCGGGAGGTTGATTAGTCAGAATGTAAGGGTGGTAATAGATCTTTTAGAATATGCGGAACAAGATACAACACCAATAGCCTTGATATTTTTGGATGCTGAAAAAGCTTTTGATAATGTTAATTGGCAGTTTATGATTAAGGTATTGGTGTTTATGGATTTTGGTGAGAGTTTTAAAACTGCTATAAAAGGTATATATACACAACAAACAGCTAATTTGATTGTAAATGGACTATTATCACCAAAGATTGAAATTCAAAGGGGAACGAGACAGGGCTGTCCTCTTTCCCCTTTACTCTTTATTTTAGTTTTAGAGATATTATTGAATAATTTAAGAAAGTCTAATGATGTAGTAGGGGTACGAATAGGGAGAAATCACTATAAACTTAAAGCATATGCTGATGATTTAGTATGTTTCCTGACTGATCCGATTGAACAGTTTGATAGATGGAATAAAATTTTGGAGGTTTATGGAAAGCTTTCAGGTTTTAAAATTAATAAAGCTAAAACAAAAATCTTAGTAAAAATATGACTCTTGTACAGCAACAAATATTAATTAAAAAGACGGGACTCAACATTGAAAATAAAGTCAAATATTTGGGTATATGGATATCGAATAATAATCTCAATCTATTTCAGGATAATTATGTAAACCAATGGCAACAAATAAAAAAAGATTTGATAAATTGGGAAAAAGTACCCCTATCATTATGGGGAAGAATATCAGTAATTAAAATGATGTTATTACCCAAAATGTTTTTTTTTGTTCCAAAATTTACCAATAGTGACAGGTGCACACATATTTGAAGATTGGAAAAAAGATATTATGAGATTTCTTTGGGGTAAAGAAAAACATAGGATAGGATATAATAATTTAATAGAATTGAAGGAAACGGGAGGTTTGGGTTTACCAGATTTAAAAATGTACTATCATGCGGCCTGCTTTACCTGGATCAAAAATTGGATCCTCTTAGAGAATCCAAAGTTATCAGAATTAGAAGGACATAAGCTAAGATTCGGGTGGCATGCTTATTTATGGTATGAAAAACAGAAGGTGAATAAAGAATTCAATTCTCATATTATAAGGAAAAATTTATTACAGATATGGAATAAATATAAAGATGCTTTAGAAAGTAAAACGCCTGGGTGGTTAAATCCTATAGAAGCATTTATTAGAAGAGGTGCACATTTAAATTTGGACTGTAATATTTATAGAGAAATGATAGATTACAGAGATGGGATATGGGTATTGAAAACACGTGAAGAACTACAGATAAAAGATTGGTTTATGTATTATAAATTAAAAGATATTTTTGTTAAGGATAATAGATTGGGATTTAACCGATCCAAATCTAAATTTGAGATAATACTATCAAAGGGTAATAAAGGTTTGATAGGAAGGATTTATAAAGTACTTATAGAACTGAAACTAGAACAGGAAAGGGTCAAACCAGTTATGTTGAAATGGATGAGAGACCTAGGATATAATATAGAGTTGGAGATTTGGGAAAAATTATGGAAAAATGAATTTAGGTTTACAATCTCGAATGAAATAAGAGAAAACTTATATAAAATGTTTTATAGATGGTACATAACTCCAGCATTATTAAGTAAAATGAAAAAAGACGATAAAGCTTTTTGCTGGAAATGCGGTACCGATATAGGCACATTTATGCATAGCTGATGGTATTGTAAAAAAATTAGGAGATTTTGGCAATTAGTTTTGAATGAGACTAACAATTTGATTAAAATAAAAATTAAGAGAGATCCCGCCTTTTGCTTATTGGGCATTCCAAAAAAAGAACTGGATAAAGCTGACAGAGTCATATGTCAATATAGTTTTGCAGCTGCAAGGACTACAATTGCTAAAAAATGGAAGCAAACAAATAAACCTTCAATTAAAAAACGGAGAGAGAAATTATGGATGTATATTCGGATGGCCAAAATTACAGCATCTTTACATGGTAAAGATATGGAGGAATTTAAAATTACATGGTCAAAGGCCACTGCATATTGGGATAAATCAGCAAAAACGGATCTTAAGAATTTAGTTAACGAATTATAGTATAAAGTGATTTTAACTAATTTATAACAATGTGATTTATTAATCTTTGTCATGACACCTCATCGGAAGTCCATTGGTGATGGGCACAGTGGTGGGGGGAGGGTTTTTGATCTAGGGCGTAATATGTAGTTTTATATGAATAACAATGTATAACAGAATCTTACGCTCTATATATGTATATGCATTTTTTTTCTTTTTATATGTGTCAGCTCTTGACCCATCGAACCAGAAATCACCACAGAGACAATCAGATTCCAAGCAGATGGCTTTACTGGTCAAATAGGCAATACAGTGCATGAAAAGCAAGATGACAGCTATGGCTTGTCTTGCCCGTTATTTGGAAATATAAGGCAGAGAAACGGCGGGAGATTACAAAGCATAAACAGAGCATTATTTCCCAGGAGTGGCGTTCCCAGGCTTTGGTATGTGTAGCCGTCCTTGAGTCTGGACGGTTCAGCAGAGAAACGAAAGGAAACATCTAAATCGAGATAACAACCTGACATCCTGCTCCCCTTAAGTCCCCCTCCCATCCGGCAAGGGGGCTGGTCTATCCGGGTAGGTATTGTGAAAGGCGTTGACGAGTTTGGGGGCGGAGACATCCCGTGCGCGAACCCACTCGTCATAGGCAGGGGGGAAGTGTTTCCAGCGGATCAGGTATTGCAAGGCCCCATGGTGTATGCGGGAATCCAGGATTTTGGAGACTTCGAAATGTTCCTCCCCCCCACCATTATGGGTTGTCAGGAGGCGGCTCCGGGTGCCATTGTGGGGAAGCAATATGGGGCTTTAGAAGGCTGACATGGAAAACGGGGTGCACACGCCTCAGAGTTTTGGGGAGAGACAGTTCCACCGTGACAGGATTTATGAGGCGGGTGATGGGAAATGGGCCAATGTATTTAGCACTGAGCTTATGGCAAGGACGGGTGGAGTGCAGGTTCTTGGTGGAAAGGTATACCAGGTCACCCACTTGCAGGTCCCTACCGGGGGAACGATGCTTGTCAGCCTGCGCCTTGTATTTGCGCTTGGCTCGGTCTAGGTTGCTAATCAGCCAGGGCCATGTTGTACGGAGGGTGTGTGCCCAAGAGGCAATGTCGGCATCCCCCTCCCCCTCTGATCCTTCTACCGGGGTGATAGGACCGAAGTCCTGTCCATACACCGCATAAAACGGGCTGAAACCTGTAGACTGATGTACAGCATTATTGTAGGCATATTCTGCAAAAGGCAACAGTTCCACCCAGTCATCTTGGTGGTAATTGACATAACAGCGCAAATAACATTTGAGTACAGCATTGACACGTTCAGTTTGACCATCCGTTTGGGGATGGTATGCACTAGACAACCCTTGCTCCCCCCCCCACCAATCTGAGAAAAGCTTTCCAAAACTTAGCAACGAAACTACTTCTGCGGTTGCAGATTATCTTGCGCGGAAACGAATGTAGTCTAAAGACATGTGACACGAAGAGGCGGGCCAACTTCTGAGCGGAGGGGATCCCCGCACACAGAACCAAATGTATTTGCTTAGAAAATAAGTCAGTGATAACCCATAACACAGTTTTTCCCCCGCTGAGAGGGAGATCCGTCATAAAATCCATAGCAATCACTTCCCAGGGTTTGCTGGGTATTTCAAGTGGTTGCAGTAGTCCTGGGGGTTTGCCTTGAGATCGTTTGACCGTGGTGCAAACAGGACAGCTGCGAATAAAAGAGTCAATGTCAGAACACATTCCCCCCCACCAGAACTGTCTGCGCAACAGGTGAAGGGTCTTTAGGAACCCAAAGTGTCCAGCTGTTTTTACTCCATGAGCCAAATGTAAGACTTCTTTTCGGAGCGTTTTGGGCACGTATAGTTTCGAGTCTTTGTACCAGCAACCTCCTTGTTCGATTACATCGGGAGGCAGGGTTTGAGCAGAGCGTTCCATAAGGCATTGTGCCCGAAGGGAATTTAAGAAAGACTCGGAGACGGGGACCCCCCCTTTTGTACGGTGGAAGTAGGAGCAGATATGGGGGTCGACGAGGGGGAAGCGCTTACGTGCGGTGGTGCGCTGACTGCAGGCGGCTTGGTGGCCGGTTGGGTCAGAGGAGTTGGTGCATTGGCTACTGCGTGCTTCCGTTGTGGGGGCAGTGTTTGGGATCGGGTTTGTACAGCCAGCACGGGTAGGGCTTCTCTTTGAGCGGGTGTAAATAAAGAGTCTGTTGGCCGATCGAGTTTCACCGGGTATTGAGGCAGTCTGGAGAGAGCATCCGCGAGAACGTTTTGTTTTCCAGGGACATGCTTCAGGACAAAACGAAACTGAGCAAAGAAATCCGCCCAACGCTGTTGTTTCGCGGACAATTTATGGGTCCCTGTGAGGGCAGCTAGATTTTTGTGGTCGGTCCAGACTTCAAAGGGTACTTTAGACCCCTCCAGGAATTGTCGCCACAGAGTAAGTGCATGGTGAACGGCAGATGCTTCTTTCTCCCAAATGGGCCAGTTCAATTGGGAGTGCGCAAACTTCTTTGAGAAGTAAGCGCAGGGGTGAAGGAGACCATTTGGTCCTCTTTGGAGAAGGGCCCCTCCCATAGCCACGTCGGAAGCATCGACTTGCACAATGAACATTTGATTCGGGTCTGGGTGCCGTAGCATGGGCTCCGAAGTGAAAAGGCGTTTGAGGGCTACAAAAGCGGCCTGGCATTGATCAGTCCACAGTATCTTAGCGGAGGGTAACGTAGCCGAGCTTCCTTTACCCTTTGTTTTCAGCAGGTCGGTGATGGGCAGCGCCACTTGGGCGAAGTTAGGGATGAACCCGCGATAGAAATTAGCAAAACCTAGAAACTGTTGTACTTGTTTGCGGTTGGAGGGAGGGGTCCAATCGAGGACGGATTGGACCTTGGCCGGGTCCATCCTAAGGCCATGGTGGGAGATTATATATCCCAAGAACGTTATTTTGCTCTGATGAAATTCGCATTTAGCCAACTTTGCAAAGAGTTGGTGACTGCGCAGGCACTGCAGAACTTCTCGGACCAGAGCGACATGCTCATCCATGGTTTTTGAATAAATAGGAATGTCATCTAAATAAACTACCACCCCGCGGTACAGTAAATCGTGGAGGATTTCGTTGATGAGTTGCAAGAAGACCCCCGGGGCTCCTTTTAACCCGAAAGGCATCACAAGGAATTCAAACATTCCAAAACAGCTAGAGAAGGCAGTAAGGGGTTCGTCTCCCTCGCGGATACGGACGCGGTAGTAGGCTTCTACTAAGTCCAATTTGGAGAATATACGTCCCTCCTGCAATTGTCCCAAAATATCTGAAATCAGCGGTATAGGGTAGGCGTTGGCTTGGGTAACTGCATTGAGCTTTTGGAAGTCGATGCATAGGCACAGGTCGCCCTCCTTTTTTCGGACGAAAAATGCGGGGGCTGAGTTGGGAGCATTCGATGGGCGAATGAACCCTCTGGCAAGGTTTTTGTCCAAAAAGTCCCGTAGTACAGTGCGCTCGGAAGCGCTCATAGGGTAAATCTTACTGTTGGTTAATGTGCAGTCCTTCACCACCTCAATTGCACAGTCAGTGGCCCGGTGGGGGGGTAAGGCATCACATTCTTTAATGTTAAAGACATCCGCAAAGTCCTGGTATACATCAGGTAGGGACGGCGGTGATGGGACATCGGAGGTTAATGCGGGAGCGGGTGGAGACAGCACCGCAACTTGCTGTCAGTGCTGATCGCATTTGGGGTTGGCAAAGGAGATAGTGTTCGTCTCCCAGTCTATATTGGGACTATGACCTTTAATCCAGTTAATTCCCAGGACCACTTCAAATCGGATAGGGGCTATGGTAAAGTCTATTTGCTCCCAGTGGGAGCCAATACCCATCGCCACCCCTGTAGTGCGATGATCAACTGGGCCCCCCTTGAAATGGCTTCTGTCAATTTGGGCAAATTGGACGGGGGCTGGTAAAGCCTCGGACTTGACTTTGAGTGCTGCAAATGTGGCCTCATTGATTAGAGTGCGACCGCAACCGGAGTCAATGAGTGCCTTAACGGGTAGTTGGGGACCACCTTTATAGTGTTGTAAAACTGCGTCCACATAAACGGTGGTTTCCACTTCCTTCACCTTGGTGGGAGCTTTCGGTTTAGCAGGAGATTCTGCAGGGGTCTGTGGAGACGCTCCACTCACCACTGACCGGAGCCGTTTTTTGACAAATCAAGGGGGGTTTCCAGGTTCAAAGCTGGAGGATTCCATGGGTTCTCTTCGTCAGAAGAAGGAGAGTTGTCCCCCAATGGGGCATTTGTAATCCGGGACCAGGCGGGGTCACTCGATGTAGGAAGATTAGATGAGTCCTCAACGTGAAGTGTAGAGGGTGTGGGTCTTCCCGGCGCTGCGCTGCGGGTGGCCGCGGTGCCTCTGCGTTGAGGTCGTCCTCGAGCTCGGGCTGCCATGCTGGGGCGAAAGAGTTCAGGGCGATGTGGGCAGACTGCCACAAAGTGGCCCAGTTCCCCACAAGTGAGGCAAGCTCCTCTTTGAAACCGTGTTTCGCGATCCTGGGGTGGACGCGCGGGCTTCCGTGGATTGGGGAGCGGTGCCTTGGGCTGGGGTTTTTGGACGCTTTTCTCCTTGTTTCTTTGGCGGACAAGGGAAATAAAGCGCCGGTGGCTTTCCACCTCCTCGGCTAATAGAATCCAATCCTCGAGGGTGTCGGGATCACCCCGCATATACGACCAGTTCAGAATGTCAGGGTGTAAGGCTTCCCTGAAATGGTGAATTAGGGTGGCTTCAGGCCAGCCCACAATTCTGCTTGCTAGTCTCTGGAATTCATCGGCAAACTCTCGAACTGGAGTAGAGCCTTGTCTTAGTTATAGAAGCTCCGCTTTGGCTCGTTCCCCCAGAAAGGGATCTTCAAACCTCCTCCGTAAGGCAGTCATGAAATTGTTAAGGGAACGGATAGAGCGGGATCGGGTGTCGAACTGGAGGACCATCCAGTCGGCTGCTTTACCTGTCAAAAGGGAAGCCACATAGCGAACCCGGCTGTCCTCTGTAGGGAAGAACTGTCCTTGTTCTCGCATATAGCTGTCTACCTGATGCAAGAAACAGGGCAGGTTTTTGAGAGATCCATCGTAAGTAGTTTTCAATTTGAGTTGTTTCCAAGGACCGGGCATGGGTTGGCCCGGTTGCACGGGTGCCCTGGGTGCAGGTAAGACGGGACCTCCAGGAACCAGGGGTTGAACAGGCACATTAGCGGGTGGCTGGGCTGGCACTCCCTGCTGAACCAGTACTGCGGCCCCCTGTGGAACGGGTTGTGCCGGGGTTGTCAGGGCCTGCTGTAACTGCCTGTTGTCCTGAAGCAAGCGTTCCATTAGCTCCTGGAGTTGATCTACACGGCCAGATAGCTCCCGATTCTGAGCTCGTAACAGGTGAACGTCCTCACCCGGGCCACCTGTACGATGAGGTTTGCTTGTCCGAAAACTTGTGGCCCATTGAGAACTTTCCCCATACAAGTCCTCTTCCTCAGACTCCTCGGAGTCTTGGCGTCGTTCTGTGAGGCGGTGTGCGCGTTGGGTCGTGCGCGACGGGGCAAATACCAGGGAAAACGACAGACCCAATGGAGGACCGCTCCATCCGGAGTCTTTGGGGCGGCCGCCTGTCCGCACCCGATCCGCAGCCAACTGCTGCTCTTTGTCCCTTGCGGCTTGAGCCTCGGCTTCCGCCTTAGCCGCTTCAGCAGCTTCCCTATCCGCGAGAGCCTGTGCGCTTTCAAGTCTCAGAGCGGCAGCTGCGGTAATGTGCAGTAAAAGTTCCGTTTCCAGGAGCGTGAGTAGGGGGTCGGGCTCCCCACCTAACAATGGTTGCACTCGGACCGCGACCGCGGGTGCATCGGCCCCGAACGTCGGGGTCAAGCGTTGAGCCAAAGTGGCTATCGTGGTATCCTTTGTACAATCCGCAAAGAGGAGGGCTGTCTGGATAGCGATCCTCTTGGTTTCAGCTTGACAGTCAGCTGCATTGGGTACCAAAGAAAAACCTGCCGGTGCGGCTCCCGCCATGGTACCTTCCCCCAAGGCGACAGGACGCCTTAGAGCCGTGGATGAGAGAGTCTCACGGGCAATAAGCTTATCCAATAAACCGGTTAGTATTTGTAAGTCCTCAGTTGCCAGCCGGGCATCATCCAGCAACTGATCAAAATCCTGGAGGTCTAAACCAGCATTAGTATCCTCCGACGTTAACATCCAGGGAACTCTCACTAGAGATTGCCACTGCGTCTGGATCAGTCCACTCAAGCGGCAAACCTCAGAATTAGTTCTAAAGAGTTCAGCTACTATGTCCCGTAGGAGAGTAGGATCCTCCGAGGAGGACTCCAGGGTTCCAGGAAGCAGTTGTCATGGTTCACTCGAAGAGCACCCTCCTAGCTCCCATCCGAGTGGCAGGCGAACCCTCCAGGGCTCCAGCCTGACTAAAGAATCGATGGAGAAGAGATAGCTGTCATAATGTCAGCTCTTGACCCATCGAACCAGAAATCACCACAGAGACAATCAGATTCCAAGCAGATGGCTTTACTGGTCAAATAGGCAATACAGTGCATGAAAAGCAAGATGACAGCTATGGCTTGTCTTGCCCGTTATTTGGAAATATAAGGCAGAGAAACGGCGGGAGATTACAAAGCATAAACAGAGCATTATTTCCCAGGAGTGGCGTTCCCAGGCTTTGGTATGTGTAGCCGTCCTTGAGTCTGGACGGTTCAGCAGAGAAACGAAAGGAAACATCTAAACCGAGATAACAACCTGACATCATGTATACTTTTTTTGTTTTGATTTATTATAAAAATGCAATAAAAAATTTTTTAAAAAAAGATGTCGAGGTGTTAAAAGGGGTAGGAGCGAATGGGATAAATTCCTCTGGAGCTGACGTCTTTCCGATTCAAGAAGGCTTTTCTGCCAAGTAAACACTCTTGCTGCTTTTTGCTGCTTCATCAACTAAAACCATCGAGACTAACGGGGAAAGACTACACAGGAAATCGTAGGATCTGAAGTGCGTCTCCTTGTGCAGTGGGTAAAATATTCCTACCACCTGGAACGAGAGGAGGCGACGGACGGTCCGTGATTTAACAACGCCCAGCTCACCCCCTCTTTTACAGCCGAGCAGAGTGTCAGTAAAACTTGATGGCTTTTTACAACTATACTAATTGTTTTACAACGGAGAGAAAAATTTGCAGCTATTTAACCCCGGGAACTATAAAATTGATGAATAGGAAACTGTTACAAGGTTTTGACTCCTGCCAACATATTTAAAACAGCACTTCTTCGATACTGATGAATTGTTAGAACTATTTTCAGAAATAAACATGGGAAAGGTCGACGAGAAAATTCAGGAAATGTTAGCAAAACACACTGATGCCTTTACCAAACAATATGAGCAAGTATCTCAACATCTGGCTCAGTTAACCAACATATTGACTAGTTTAACTCAAACCACTAACCAGACTAGCCAGAAATTGGACATTTTGGCAAGTGATATTACAAATATGAAATCTCAAGTCTCTACAATGAAAACCGATATGGGAAAAATGGATATTTCAATTAAAAAGGCAACTGAAGAACAGAAAGATATTAAAAATAAACAGATACTTCAAGGTAATCAAATCCAAGCAATGAATTCCCAACAAGAAAATGCCATGGACCAACTAGCTATTATGGAGTTAAAATTAAGACAATCGAACGTACGTTTTCGCGATTTTCCAGAAGAAATGGGAGGTACCAGAACAACTATCATAAAATCATTGGCTGACCTGACTCACATAAATGAACAAGATCTGGACCATGCAATAAACAAAGTTTATAGAATTCCTTTACCCACCAGATTGGAGAAGACGAAGGCAAGAGATATTATGATTTCCTTCTATGATATCAGGATGAAAGATTGTATTATGCAAACTCTTTATGATAATCCTTTGTCAGTGAACGGAAATCCACTCATAAGTCTAAAGGACATTCTGCGACATTTGATGATGAAGAGAAACATGTACAAAGAATTTACTGGGACTTTGAAGAAGAATGGAATACGATTTTGTTGGATCTTTCCACAGGGACTTATTCTTACCTACAAAGAGGTCAGATTTACTATCTCTTCACAGGAGGACGTGGAAAATTTTCTGAAAAACCATGAAAAAGATCTAGTTGGTCCTAACCATGAGCAACAACAACAACAAGAAGAGGAGAAAAAGGAGTTGGCCTTGACGCTTGGACAAAAAAGATCGGACTTTAATAATAACAGAAGTGTTGGAAAAACAAAAACTCACAGCAAGAATAAAATTAAAAGGAAGCATGCAGTTTATGGGTGATAGAGAGAAACGGAGGGTTAAACAGGGATTTAAATGATGACTACTGAACTTTGTAACTATTAATCTAATCCTTTTACTTTAAGAATGGTTTTGAAATAAAATCTGTTACTATATATGAAATTAATAATAAACACGTATTAACTGTAATGAACTAAATAATTTAGAATTCATTTAGTAATCAAGTTTGATGTATTTTTCTGGATTAGAATTTCTACACAAAAGAACAGATAAATTTATAGCAAGATGGAAGAAGATGAGGGGGAAGTCTTTTATTTGAATATCTTTTTATTACTAGATGAATATGCTTTTCGATGACGCTGTTAAAGTTTTCTTTTGTATTATCTATGAAATGAATGTGTTGTTGAAAAGTACCCGACAGTAAAACATTGTGAAAATAATAAAAATTTTGTGGGGGGGGGAAAAGTTTACCAGTCAGCAAAAATGCATCATTGGGCCCCCCTCTCACACACATTACCTTCATGCACACAAATTTCCTTTAATTGTGAAAGGAACGGCTCTGTTTTAATTCTGAAATAGCACTTATTTAGGATGGTACATTTCTGAAATTATACTGTGCCCCAACACTCAGGTTCTTTTACTACTGCCCCCCCAAAATACTGGTGAACCCCCTTTACTGTTTGCCAGCACATTGTTTATTATGCCTCCTTTTAGAAAATAGCCAGCATGGAAAATAGAACAGCACTTGGTTGGTAGCATTGCAGTCCCTTGATATCATTTCTCTCTAGTTGGAAATATAATATTTGAGAATTAATTCCAGAAAATTATATCCACCAATATCATTTGATGCCAACTTTGTCAGTTTCTATATTTCTTCAAATTCAGGACACCTGATAGAAAAAGTTTTGATGAATAAGATCTGTTGTGTTTTTAGGCCACAATCCTGGATTTTTGAAAACAAAAACATGAATAGTGTAGCACAACTCTCTTGTGCTTTTCATAAATCTTCTCAGTGGAGTGGTGCTAATAGTGTTGTGGAGTTTTTCTTTATCATCTTGCCAGTCATGCAATCTCTATATTGAAATCATTTTCAACTTATTTTTGTTCCCCTGCTTCCATATTTAGTGTATTGCTTGAGCCAGACTACCGAGAGGCCTGATCTGTTTTGAGAAATTGCAGGATTGTTAGTGTCCTTTATCTTCTTTGGCTTTGTTTAACTGTTTTACATTTCTGAGTTCCTGATTTGTTTTTATAGCAGGACATGGAAGTCTGGTTGGGTGAGTGCATGTGTTTGCATATATATTATGCCTCTTAATCCAACTTAGAAGCCAGCACGGGCTCTCACTGTCTCTGAGATCAATTTTCATGATTAATATGGTACTTAGTCCCTCTGACCAGTTTTCCCTCTTCCCTACTTATGCACAAGGAACTCTGTGACTGGTAGTTCTTGAGGAAGTGCCATATAGAGAAGCACAAATCTCTCAAACTTCAAGCTGTAGTTTAATTGCACAAGCATATTCTCTCTGTTCTAGCTAATGGCTTGGGCTGGGCAGCAATTTATTGTTGGTTGTTCTCTTCTAATACTTCTTTTCACTGGTTTGGGCAAATTTCACAAAATGAGAACACCCAATATATATGTCATGGATACAGAAATACGTTTCCATCAAAGATGGGGGTTTCTGACCCACCACATCCTTTCAAGGATGAGTAGATTCTCCTGTCCCTAGACTGGGACTCTGGAATTAACCCCCTTCTGATAGTTTGGCCAAAATTGGGTTTGGACTCTCACACATGCAGTAGACAACACTAATAAAAGCAACAGGCTTTATTGAAAAAATTAAAGAAAAGGTTCAGGCTTAAACATAAGGCAAAGGACAAGCAGGTGTGATAAAACAACAAAATCTAGCTTCCTAACATAAACACATGAAAGCAAGTGGGTTACAGCATCTTCAAATCAGTGTAAGTAACAAACCAGCAGGTAGGAGATGCAGCCTTACAGGTGCTGATAATGCTATTGGGCCACACATGAAACTTGTGTTAGATGGTTATTATAGGATAACTTTATAGGAAACTGGACCCCTGACCCCCTGACCAGTATAAGCCAATTATGAGCATGATCCAAAAGAAAGAGGAGCAAGATTCCCCCCTCCCATCTGACATCACTGAGGATATGGAACTCTCCCTGTGTTATTCTTTAACACTTGGATGACACATCAGGAAACAAGCGTTGGCTTTAAATTTCTGACATAGCCAAATGCTGATACTTAAACTGCCAGATTGATTGATACAGAGGTGACCATTTCTCTTGACAGTTTCAGTGTTTGAGAGATACAGAGAGAGAGAGAGAGAGAGATGACAGAATAGGCATTTGGTAACCCAGGTTGGCAAACCAAGCTATTAGTAGCCCAGAAAATTCCCCAAAAAACAGGCAAACCCACAGAGAGTGGTAGACATCTTGTTTGCACATTTTGGAAGGCCTGAAGCAGGGCAGAGAGGCAGAGGCTTCTAATTTTAAAAAAACTTTCTCCTCCCTTTACTTTCTTTTTACTTTCCCCCATCCAGCACTACTTTCAGTTTTACAAAGTTGTTATTCTTGTAGAAAAGTAGAAAACAAAGAGATGGGGCAAAGCTAACATTGGCATGACCAGGAAGCTGGTGAGCAAAGGGTTAGTGTCTGGCACCTCACATAGGAAAGACATCAATAGAGTGGAAAGAGTGGCCTTTGGGATCCATAAGAACATGCCAGCCAAGTGGTGGTGGTGGTGGTGGTGGTGAGAACTGGCAGAGGTGACAGATGGACATGGAGCAACGCTGTTCACTGGCAGTGACAAGGTGACCTTTAGAAAGTCCGTCTGCGCCACCAGTTCAAGTAACAGCTTTGAGTGATTTTGGACTCAGAATGCCATTTATCTTTGAAAACATCTGTTTCCTTGACATACTGTTACTTCACAGCACCCCCTCCATACAATCCTAGGTTTATGCAGCCAAAGGTGTGGGTAGACTCCATCTTGGATCAAACCAGAGAACCTTTATTTGTTTATTTACTTATTATTTTATTATATTTCAACCCCACCCACCCCAGCCAAAGGAATTTAGGGCAATAAATTGTCATCTTGCAATGAGACAGCCAGGTCCCTGAGATAAACTGTTACACCCTTTCATCAAGGGCTTGTGACTCTATGGGATCTACTCGCCGCTAGACCAAGCTGAGCCTGTGGGGCAATAACTAGGGTTGTGGGGGAAAAATCAGTAAATTTCGGGTTTATTGGGCCTGAAAAAATTTGGGTCCATTATAGTCAATGGGGATTTTTTTAAAAGCTCCTGTGGGGACACCGTTGGAGGTAGAGTCACCAAATTTGCAGCTTGGATGCAAGGGACTTTCCTTAGACCAGGGGTGGGGAACCTTTTTCCTGCCAAGGGCCATTTGCTCATTTATAACATCATTCAGGGGCCATAACCAGGTGTAGATCTCCCGGCACGGGGGGGAGAGGCTAGGGTTGCCAGGTCTCCAGCCACCACCTGGATGTTGGCAACCACAGAGGAGGCCACACAGAAAAGGCCTGGAGGGCATGTAAAGACCACACACATGTATCCCCCCAACCCAGCATCTTGGGGAGAAAGGAGGCAAGAAAGAAAACAATCAAAAAGTTGCTCAAGAGATTTGGCTAAACAGCAAATCACCATGGTCTCAGCTCTAGCTGCTTGGGCTGGTGGGTACTGGATCTGCTTGCAGCTGCCTTTCCCCATGTATCCAGTGTTCCATATAATCAATGGAAAGTTTCTCAGGCAATCCTCTTGATTTCCCCATATCTTTCTCAGTTATTTGGTCATAGGTTCTTGCCACATAAACAGGAAATACCCTTAAGCTATTAGTACTACGCAATCATGCTTAAATAATGAGAACAATGGAGATAAATCTAATTGCAGCACCTATACATGTTGTCAACACTACAAGGCAAATATCAAGGAGATATTTTCTCTTTCTTTGGAAGTATGCTTTTGAAGAAACAATTGCCTTAGTCACATTGCTATGGTATTAGAATTTCTTGCCAAAACGACTATTGAAAGAGATGGCTATATGTTTGTTTATAAAGAAGTGCTGATGTTTATGGCTCAATCAATTAAGTAGAGATGTAATGTGCTAATTAAAGGGGAGAGTTGCATACTTGTGTGCAATCAGATACACATTGTGGATGTAAAATGGGAGGTACTGCAAGAAGTATCTTTACATGGTCATGTTCTCCTGTGTCCCAAAGCTGTTATGGAAAAATCCAGTGCAGGTCTAGAATACATGATAATAGAAAAAATACATGATAATAGAAAAAATTCTAGGATGTGATGTTACTTCTTTTGGCACTAAGGGCAATGTAAAGAGTTACTGTAGAATATGAAGAGACCATATAGTGTGTGTACAATGCCACAAATGATGGCTGTTCTACACAAACATCAAATGGTGTGGTAAGTAGCAGTTTTACAAACTTTGCAGCAAACATGTCTTACAGGTGAACATGCTCTGTTGGACAGCTGCAGTGGCCCATGATCTGTGCCCTCCACCTCAAATGGCTGTCAAACAGTTTTGCAGCTGTGCAGTTAGCCTCTTGCTGGCCTGAGATTATTCTATCCAGGATCACATAATGAAATGACATGAGGAGGGAACTATTCTTCCCATAAGGCTGTATGAATTAGGCATGAATGAATGAAAGAATGTTGATATTAAGGACTTAAACAAATGATAAGACGCTTAAAAATTATCATTGCTCGCTGACATTGATTTGATCACTGTTTATTCATATGACTGGCTGTCAAGCAGCATGCAGAAACAATGGTTTTTATTGCATAATAATCTATGTAAGTAAACAATATAAACTTTAGAAGAAAATAATTACCTTCACTTTTTACACCTATTTGCACTACATCACTTCACAAATAGTATTGGATCATGATGTTTCAAATTTAAAAGGCAAGAGACTGGCTCCCCCTCCCCAAGAGTTGAACAACTAGGCAAAGCCTGAGAGAACGACGGACCAACTGCGCAATCCTAAACAAAATTACATCCTTTTAAATCCATTGAAATTAGTGGGATTAGAAGGGCATAACTCTCTTTGGGAAGAGCTAGAATTGAGTCCAGTAGCACCTTACAGAACAACAAGATTTGGGGGGTATGAGCGAAACCCTGAAAATCTTGTTGGTCTCTAAGGTGCTCCTGGACTCTGATTTAACTGTTCCATTGCAGACCATCACCGCTATCCTCTGAAACAATCTCCTTCCGGATGAACTGTTACCCCTTACCCCTCACCCCAATTCACAATGCTTTCTGTAAGTTAAAAGTCACATTTTCCCAAGAGACTTTGTTGTATCATAATTCCAGCAGGGATATCATTAACCTTCTAAAATGTCCACTAACAGCTACAGCTAACATCATAAATTGCTGGAAAAACTGTGGGCTTTTGAAATCTCTCTACTGGAAAAATGCTGAACTGCTAGGCAACTCCTGCTTGATGCACAAGGAAAGAAGCCAAACACAGTGTGAAGTAAAATTCTGAGCCAGAAACATGGATCAGCACTAGCAGAGGAGCAAATTCACCCCCATTGCAAATTCCTAAGCCAGTGAGTCTACCCGAGTCTACCAAAGTCCTCCTTTCTCCCCTCACTCAAAGTACCCTAAAAGGCAGCATATGCTACTCCTCTCTGCTGGTGAATGAGTTTGCATGCTTTCTCTAATGCTAGCTGCGTGTACTTTCACATCAGCTCCCACCATCTCTGCAGAGTACCACCCATCAGGTCTGTATATCTCAGGGCCTACTGCTGCCGCCCCACCCCATCAGCTCACCTTCCTTGCTGCCCATCTGCTTGTTGTGAGCCCTCCCACCACTCGCACTCCATCTGTACATGGTGCCCTAATACTTCTGGGAGATGGGTGCACAGGAGTTGAACTGCAGTGATACCCCCAGCAGCAGTAGGAGAGCTGGCAAATAAGCTAATACATGGGGTAAGGATGCATGGGTTGGCAGTGAGGCAGGTGAACAGGATGGTACAAGAAGGGGGTACTTCAGCAGGCAGGGGAGGCCCAGGCACTCTCTACCTTAGACTCATAGAATCATAGAGTTGGAAGGGACCACCAGCGTCATCAAGTCCAACCCCCTGCACAATGCAGGAAATTCACAACTACCTCCCCCACACACACCCCTAGCGACAAGAAGATGGCTAAGTTGCCCTCCCTCTCATCATCTGCCTAAGGTCACAGAATCAGCATTGCTGACAGATGGCTATCTAACCTCTTCTTAAAAACCTCCATGGAAGGAGAGCTTACCACCTTCTGAGGAAGCCTGTTCCACTGAAGAACGGCTCTGACTGTTAGAAAATTCTTCCTAATGTCTAGACAGAAACTCTTTTGATTTATTGGTTTCTTTCCTGACGTTTCGCCAGCAGCTATGGCAGGCATCTTCAGAGGAGTAACACTGAAGGACTGTGTCTCTCAGTGTCAAGTATGTAGGAAGAGTGGCGAGAGGGGCTTACAGTGTGCCGCGATGTTCCTGCATGCCGGGAGTGTAGGGGGCAGACTTGGGGGAAGAGGTCCAAAGGGCGCTGCAACCCCAGGAACACCCTCGGGGAGGGCCGCGCTGTGCTGCCGCACTGTGCTGCGCCTCCAGGGCTGGGCCCTGGAGCTCTTGAGGGCCACTGAAAATGTCCTTGGGGGCCGCATACGTCCCCCGGGCAGGACATTCCCCATCCCTGGCCTAGAGCATTCCTGACAAGTGCTTGTTCAGCCTCTGCTTACAGACTGCCAGTGAGGGGGAGCTCACCACCTCCCTGGGTAGCTGATTCCACTGTCGAACAACTCTTACTGTAAAAAATATCCAGCTGGTACCTTTCTGCTCACAATTTAAATCTATTATTACGAGTCTTGTTCTCTGCTACCTACAGGAACAGCTCCCTGCCCTCCTCTAAGTGACAGCCCTTCAAATACTTAAAGAGAGCAATCATGGATATCATGTGTCCAAGCCTGACCCCATGGCCCGAGAGGTGTGTTGATTGCTAGGGGAGAAAATTAAAGATATTGTAGACCAGATACCAAAACTGGTCAAACCTCAAGATCATTACCCATTTGTGATGGTCCATGTGGGAGCCAACGACACAGCTGTGAACACCATTGAAAACATTAAGGCTGACTATGAAGCTCTCGGGAGGAAGCTGAAGGGAATGGGAGCACTCGTGGTGTTGTCTTCAATCCCTCCCTTCAGAGGAAGGGGGATACGATGGGAACATAATGGAGGTGAACCACTGGCTACATTGGTGGTGCAGGCAGGAGCGATTTGGATTCTGGGACCACGGGCTGGGTTTTCGGGATGACGACCTACAAGTACGCGTTGGAATTCAACTTTCAAATGTGGGGAAGAATGTTTCTGGAAGAAACCTGGAGAGATTCATCAAGAGGGCTTTAAACTAATATTGCAAGGGAAAGGAGATGATCAACGTAGGGATTTAAATGAGAGAGCAAACAGCAGAGGCCCACCTGGGAGGGACGGGTCTAAAGGAGCCAAAGGTGAAGGGCTTCAGGTGTCTATGTACCAGTGCCCAAACCTTGGGCAAGAAGAAGGAAGAGCTTGAGCTTCCAATGCAGTCAGAGTTATATGAATTAGTAGGCATTACAGAAACTTGTTGAAATGATTTCCATGACTGGAATGAAGTAGTGAATGGATATGAGTTGTTCAAGAAAAACCGAATAGGTCAAAGAGGTGGCAGAATGGTGCTGTATGTGAGGGGAGACATTGCTTGTCAAGAAATACTAGAGGAGGAGGGTGACAGCCCAGTGGAAAATATTTTGGTGAGGATAAGGGAAGGAAGGACAAACAGTATTGTGGTTGGAGTCTGCTACAGACCTGACCAGGGTGAGGAGGTGGATGCTGCCTTCCTTGAGCAGATTGGCAGGGTATCCAAACAATAAGAGCTGGTAGTTATGGATGATTTCAGCTTCCCTGATGTGTGCTGGGAGACCAATTCTGCAAAGCAACCACAGTCACACAAGTTCCTTACCCGCCTGGCAGACAACTTCCTTCACCAAATGGTGGAGGTAGGTACGACGGGTTCAGCCACACTCTAACATTGACCTACAGGCAAGAGATGGTAGATGAGGTAAAGGTGGTGGGGACCTTAGGGGAAGTGATCATGTCCTCCTAGAATTCGTTTTGTGGTGGGGGATCAAGGAAGTTCATAGCCACACACATCTGTTAGATTTTGGTAGGGAAGATTTTAATAAACTCAGAGGCCTGATGAGAATCTTTCCATGGGCAAGACTGCTGGAAAGGAAAGGAGCAAGTTAAAAGTGGGATCTCCTAAAACATGAGCTTTCGATAGCTCAAGCCCTCACGATTCCAACAAGAAGGAAACATGTTAGGGGATCCAAGAAGCCAATGTGGATCAACAGAGAACTCCATGATCTTGGAGATCCAAGATCTTGTTCGCAAACACTGCTGTCAAGAAATGTATTCGCCATCCAGTATGCATGTCCCTCATTTCTTTTACCCAGATGTAGAACTCGGCACTTATCCTTGTTGAATTGCATCTTGTTCTAATCTGCCCACTTTCCCAGTGTGTCCAGATCTCATTGAATTCTGTTTCTGTCTTCTGGTGTGTTAGCTGCTCCTCCCAATTTGTTGTCATCTGCAAATTTAATGAGCAGTCCCTCCACACCTTCATCCAGATCTTTTATACAAATATTGAAAAGTACCAGGCCCAGATCCGAACCCCGCTGGATACCTCTTGCCATTCAGATGAAATGCCATTAACAACTACCCTTTGAGTGCGGTTCTGCAACCAGTTCTCTATCCACCTAACTATCCTAGAATCCAGTCCACAATCATCTAGTTTACCCATCAGAACATTATGGAAAACCTTGTTAAAAGCCTTACTGAAATCTTTTTTTTCTTTCCCCCCCACCCACCGGAAAAAAAAAGTGACCCATCACCAGACTTCTGAAGAAGTGTCTGGTAGTTTTATGTATCGATTGACTAAAATTTAATTTTATTTCAAAAAATTGTTTTCTATAACTCACTAAATAACATCATAAAATCCATTTTTGCCATCTTGTCCCAATACGAGGTGGCCTTAGACCATGTTTGTTTAAATTCTTCCATATCCTTTCCATGTAAAAATTCCATTAATCTGGCCATCCTCATATATAACCATATTTTCTCTCTCCAGTCTATAATTGAAGGTTTATTTGTTTGTTTCCATACTTTGGCTATCACAATTCTTGCAGCAGCAAAACTATATTGGCAAATAATCCTATCCCGGTCATAAATATTGTTTGGTGGAATTCCTAGCAAACAAAATGATGGTTTCCTTTTCACTTTGCCATTAATCAAATTGTTTGTTTCTTTCACTATTCCAAAAGTTTTAAATTTTTTTACACGTCCACCAGACATGCATATAAGTTCCTCTTTCTTTCCCACATTTCCAACATATTTCTTTATCCCGACTATTCATCTTAGATACCATAATTGGGGTTATATGCCATCTATAAAACATTTTGTATAAATTTTCTCTAATTTCATTGGTTATTGTAAATTTAAATTCCCTCTTCCATAAATTTTCCCATTTGTCCAGATCTATATTAAATCCTATATCCTGCATCCATTTAATTATGACTGGTTTAATTCTTTCTTGCTCTAAATTAATTGTGATCAATAATTTATACATTCTACCAATCATTCCCTTATTTCCTTTATCTAATATTTTTTCTAACTCGGATTTATTTTTATTAAATCCGAGTTGATTATCTTTATTAAAAATATCTTGTAACCTATAATATACAAACCAATCTTTTATATTTAATTCTTCCCTATTTTTTAAAACCCATTTACTCTCTTTCCACTCAATAATGTTCCTATACATCTCTATATCTAAATTTAACTGTATTCCCCTTCTCATATAAGCTTCTGTTGGATTAATCCAACCCGGAGTCCTATTTTCTAAAATCTTCTTATATTTTATCCAAATTTGGAATAATCCAGCTCTAATAATATGAATTTTAAAATCCCTATTTACCTTTTCCTTCTCGTACCATAAGTATGCATGCCAACCAAAATGAAGATTGTAACCTTCAAATTCTAATAATCGAGAATTTTCTAACTTTATCCAAGTTTTTAACCAGAGAAAACAGGAAGCTTCATAACATTGTTGCAAATCTGGTAATCTTAATTCTCCTGTTTCTCTTAATTGAATCAGATTATTATACGCTATTCTGTGTTTTCCTTTTCCCCACAAAAATTTTAAAATATCTTTTTTCCAAATTTTAAAAATTTTAAATCCCTTGATAATCGGTAAATTTTGGAATAAAAAAAGCATCTTGGGTAATACCATCATTTTGATTACCAATATTCTACCCCATAACGATAAGGGTATTTTTTCCCTATTTTTCAAATCTATATTTATTTGCTGCCATATTTTATCATAATTATTTTTAAATAAATTAAAATTATTGGAAGTTAGCCATATTCCCAAATATTTTACTTTATGCTCAATAACAAAACCCGTGGTTCCCACTAATTCTTGCTGCTGGAAGGGTGTGATATTTTTAACCAATATTTTGGTTTTATTTTTATTTATTTTAAAACCTGCTAGCTTTTCATAAACCTCAATCATTTTACTCCATTCAACAATCTGAGTAATAGGATCCATTAAAAAACAAACTAAATCATCCGCGTATGCCTTAACCTTATAATGATTTCTCCCTATTTTATAACCTACAATCTCTACATTGTTTCTAATTTTTCTCATCAAAACTTCTAATATAATAATAAACAACAAAGGTGAAAGAGGGCAACCTTGCCTGGTGCCCTTTTGTATTTCAAATTGTGAAGATAATTCCCCATTAATTAATAACCTAGCTGTTTCACAAGTATAGATATTTCCAATAACCCTTTGAAATTTTTCACCAAAATCCATATATTCTAACACTTTTCTCATAAATTTCCACTTTACATTGTCAAACGCTTTTTCTGCATCTAAAAATATCATTGCAAAAGGTGTAGTATCAAATTCTGCATATTCTAAAAGATCTAACACTACTCTAACATTTTGGCTAATCAGCCTCCCTGGAAGGAATCCTGCTTGATCTTCATGTATAAGAATACTTAATACCTTCTTCAATCTATTTGCTAGGATTGTTACAAACAGTTTATAGTCATTATTTAATAATGATATTGGTCTATAATTTTTTACTTCCATTGAATCAGAATTTAATTTAGGAATTAAAACTATATTTGCTTTTTTCCAGCTATTTGGAATAGATCCTCCCTGTATACAATTATTCATCACTCTCAATAAGTATGGTGAAAGTTGATCTACAAAAACTTTATAATAAAAAGGTGTAAATCCATCTTCTCCTGGTGCTTCATTCAATTTACTTTTATTTATTACTGATTTTAATAGCTCTATTGTTATTTCAGCATCTAACAATTCCTTATATTCCTGTGATATTTTGTCCCATTCAAATTGTGTTAAATATCTTTCTATTTCTTTTTCTGAAACTACTCCTTGTGTATAAAGATTGGAATAATAATCTATAAAGGTTTCTGTAATTTTTTGTTTATCTGATAGAACTTTACCATTCTTTCTTATCTTCAGTATTGGTGTTCTCCTCTCTTTACGTTTAAGCTGCCATGCTAACATTTTACCTGGTTTATTTGAATGTTCGAAAAATCTTTGCCTGTTATACAATATTTTTTTTCTATATCCACGGTTAATAAAATTTCGTATTGTTGTTGCAAATTTTTTATTTTATCAATCTGTTCTTGTTTAAGTAATTTATTTTGTACTTTTCTTAATTGTATTTCTGCCTGTTTAATTTCCTCCAATATTTTTTTCTTTTTCCACTCTCTCTCTCTATACCACCTCGAATTTTGTTGTATTAAAATGCCTCTGATTACTGCCTTCCCCACATCCCAAACAATATATTCTGGAGTTCCTTTATCTGCGTTTTCCTGAAAACAATATTGTATTTCTGATTTTATTTTATCTGCTATTGTCAGGCCTGTGTTTCAGTTGATTTGTTTAGTTTCATTTTCCCACAGACCAGACTCAAGGACTGTTGTGCATACCTAAATCCTTTTGAAGCTGTGGGAACCACAGCGCTGTTTGTGATTTGTAATCTCTTGCTTTTTTCTATGCTTTTATATTACCAAGTTCAAGCCAGCAAGCCTCATTGCTGTCACCTTTTCTTTATGCTCTGTTAACCTATTTGACCAGTAAAAACCAGCTTCTTTGGACCTGACTGTCTCTGATGTGGTTTTTGGTTCAGATTGGGCCAAGGGCTTACATTGTGACAGCAATCACAATACCTTCTACTAACCACCTGGCGGGATCCTGGAGGACGTGGATCCCTGGGCCCTGCTGCTGGGGTTGTCGACTTGCCCTGATGACCCTACCCTCCTACAGGATGTGTTATTGGAAGTGGTATGGACTGATGTGGAAATCAACCGCCTAGTGGAACTTATTCGAGGCCAGTGGCAATCACTAGCCACGGCGCAACCTTGGACCTCTGAGGACTCGGATCGGAACGCTTACCACGACCTTGTGATCCTGGACGGGCTTCTGGATGGAGTACATGCTGCCCAGGATGACCTGGTCACCTTAACTCGCTCATTGGCGAGGTTGACTCTACAGGAAGCTCAACAGCAACCTTTGGAAGCATCCCCAATCCACCCTGCCGTATCCCAAGCCATGGCGGGATCGGCGGCGGAAGGTGTTTCATTGGTGCCAAATGCGGCTGAATGTCAAACAGAGGCACAACGGATTGCTGTCCAAACGGCGCTACTGTTTGTGGGACTACCTAAGGATACCACGGTAGCCGATCTAACACAGTTGTTGACCCCAACTTTCAGGGCTGGGCACCCGCACTAGCGGTCCAGGTCCAACCGCTGCTGGGCAGGGAGTCTGAACCGCTTCTCGCCCTTTTGAAGAAGGAACTTCTACCGATTGTTACCACGGCTGCCGCCTTGAAGCTCGAAGCCGCCCAGGCTCTCGCGGACCAAAAGGCAGCTGAGGCGGCAGCCAATGCTCAGGCTGAATGGGAAAGGGAACAGCGGTTGGCTGCGGAACGGGCGCGAGCGGACGTGCACCCCAAAGACACCGTGCGACCCGGCCCCTCGTTTGGACCAACGTTTTCTCCGGCTTTTGCTCCGTCTCGCTCCACCCAACGCACGCGTCGCCTCGCAGAACGGCTTCGGGGCTCCGACGATTCTGATGAGGAGGACTTGTATGGGGACGGCTCCCATTGGGCCACCGATTTGCGGTCCAGTCGAGCACATCGTACGGGTGGGCCTGAGGAAGAAGTGCACCTGTTGCGAGCTCAAAACCGGGAGTTATACGATCGTGTAGACCGTCTCCAGGATCAAATGGAACGTTTCTAGAAAACGAGCGCCTGCAGCAGGCGCTGACGACTCCAGCGCAGCCCGTTCTCCCTGTACCCACAGCACCAGTACACCTCCCAGTTCAGCCGGGTGTGCCAGCTCAACCCGCTCAGCCGCCTGCTCTCCCCCTAGTCCCTGGAGCCCCGGTTGTACCAATTCCCGGGGCACCCGTGCAACAGGGACAACCCATACCCGGTCAGTGGAAGCAGCCTCGGCTGAAGACGACCTATGATGGTTCGCTCGAAACTCTACCCTGTTTTCTACATCAAGTGGACAGTTACATGAGGGAACAGGGGCAATATTTCCCACAGAGGATAGCCGAGTTCATTTTGTAGCCTCTTTATTGACGGGGAAAGCAGCCGACTGGATGGTCCTCCAATTTGACACTAGATCCCAGTCTATCCACTCCCTCAACAATTTCATGTTTGCCTTGCGGAGACGGTTTGAGGACCCCTTTATGGGGGAACGAGCCAAAGCAGAACTATTACAACTCAGACAGGGCTCCTCTCCAGTCCGGGAAATTGCAGATGAATTCCAAAGACTGGCCAGTAAAATTGTGGACTGGCCTGAGGCCACTCTTATTCACTATTTCAGGGAAGACTTACACCCTGACATTCTAAACTGGTCGTATATGCGGGGTGATCCCGAGACCCTAGAGGATTGGATTTTACTAGCTGAGGAGGTCGAGAGCCGCCGACGTTTCATTTCCCTGGTGCGACAACGGAACAGGGATAAAAGTGCCCAAAAAACCCCATTGAAAGCGCCGCTTTCCAGCCTGCGTAAACCTACGCGGCCACCTCTGGATTGCGAAACAAGATTCCAGAGGGGGACTTGCCTAGTTTGCGTGGAGTTGGGCCACTTTGCAGCGACTTGTCCTCAGCGCCTGGAGAACATTCGCCCCAGCATACCATCCCGAGCTCGAGGGAGACCTCAACGCAGAGGCACCGTGGCCACCTGCAGCGCAGCGCCGGGACGACCCACACCCTCTGCACTTCACATTGAGGAATCGGCTAACCTTTCTGCACCTGGCAACCCCGCGGGGTCCCGGATTACAAGTGCCCCAATGGGGGACAACTCTCCTTCTTCTGACGAAGATAATCAATGGAATTCTCCAGCTCTAAACCTGGAAACCCCTCTTGACTTTTCAAAAAATGGATACGGTCTGTGGTGAGTGGAGTGTCTCCACAGACCCCTGCAGAATCTCCTGCTAAACCCAAAGCTCCTGTCAAGGTGAGTGAAGTGGAAACCACTGTTTATGTGGACTCAGTGTTGCAACACTATAAAGGGGGTCCCCAATTACCTGTCAAGGCACTTATAGACTCTGGCTGCGGCCGCACTTTAATTAGAGAGGCCACGTTTGCAGCCCTCAAAGTCAAGTCCGAGGCGCTACCAGCTCCCGTCCAATTCGCCCAGATGGATGGGAGCCATTTTAAGGGGGGGCCAGTCGATCATCACACTCGGGAAGTAGCAATGGGTATTGGTTCTCATTGGGAACAAATAAACTTTACCATAGCCCCCATCCGCTTCGAAGTTGTTCTTGGGATTAATTGGCTCAAAGGTCATAGTCCCTGTATAGACTGGGAAACCGACACTATCACCTTTACCAATCCCAAGTGCGAACAGCACCGACACAAAGTCGCGGTGGTGCCTCCACCCACTCCGGCGTTAACCTCCGATGCCCCATCGCTGACACCTTTGCCCGAAGTATACAGAGACTTTGCAGATGTCTTTGATGTTAAAGAATGCGATGCATTGCCCCCCCCACCGTACCACAGACTGTGCAATCAAGCTGGTAAAAGACTGCACACTAACTAAGAGCAAGATTTACCCCATGAGCGTTTCCGAACGCACTGTGTTACGTGACTTTTTGGATAAAAATCTTGCTCGTGGGTTCATTCGGCAATCGAACGCTCCTAACTCAGCCCCTGCATTCTTTGTCCGAAAAAAGGAGGGTGACTTACGTTTATGCATTGACTTTCGAAAGCTTAACGCAGTTACCCAAGCCAACGCCTATCCCATACCATTGATTTCAGACATTTTGGGACAATTGCAGGAGGGACGTGTTTTCTCCAAATTGGACTTGGTGGAAGCTTATTATCGAGTCCGTATCCATGAGGGGGACGAACCCCTCACCGCCTTCTCTAGCTGTTTTGGAATGTATGAATTTCTGGTGATGCCTTTCAGGTTAAAAGGGGCCCCGGGGGTCTTCATGCAACTCATTAACGAAATCCTCCATGATTTGCTGTACCCCGGCGTGGTAGTTTATTTGGATGACATCCTCATTTATTCAAAAACCATGGAGGAGCATGTTGCTCTGGTCAGAGAAGTTCTGCAACGTCTGCGTGACCACCAGCTCTATGCAAAGCTGTCTAAATGTGAATTTCACCAGGAGAAAGTAACTTTCTTGGGGTACATAATCTCTCATCGTGGCCTTAGCATGGACCCCGCTAAAGTCCAATCGGTACTTGACTGGACTCCACCTTCCACCCGCAAGCAAGAGCAGCAATTTCTGGGCTTTGCTAATTTCTACCATGGTTTCATTCCCAACTTCGCTCAAGTGGCGCTGCCAATCACTGACCTCCTGAAAACGAAAGGTAAAGGGGTTTCTGCAACATTGCCCTCTGCCAAAATACTTTGGACTGATCAATGTCAATCTGCCTTTGTAGCCCTCAAGCGGCTTTTCACTTCTGAACGTGTACTGCAGCACCCAGACCCGAACCAAATGTTTATTGTACTGGTCGATGCGTCCGATGTAGCCATGGGGGGGGGCTTCTCCAGAGAGGACCGGATGGTCTCCTTCATCCCTGTGCCTACTTCTGGAAAAAGTTTGCGCATGCCCAACTGAACTGGCCCATTTGGGAAAAGGAGGCATCAGCCGTCCATCATGCCCTTACTCTGTGGAGGCAATTCCTGGAGGGGTCCAGGATCCCCTTCGAAGTCTAGACCGATCACAAAAATCTAGCTGCCCTCACGGGGACCCATAAACTGTCCGCAAAACAACAGTGTTGGGCAGACTTCTTGGTCAGTTTCGTTTTGTTCTTAAACATGTGCCCGGAAAACAAAACGTACTTGCTGATGCCCTATCCAGGTTGCATCAATACCCAGTAAAACTTGATCGGCCGACAGACTCTTTATTCACCCCGGCGCACAGAGGGACCCTGCCCATGCTGGCCGTGCAGACCCGGTCCCAAACTCGACCCCAGCCTGGAAACCGCGCAGTGGCCGACAGGGTATTCAACCCTAAGCAGCCGGCTCCCTCGCCGGTCCCCCTTGCGCCGTCTGTATCCAGCACCCCGCAGCAACCAATTCCCCCCCCCTCAATCACCACCAGCTCCTGGTTCACCCTCTCCCACGAAAGGACGGGGAGTGATCCTCTCCAACTCCTTCCTGGGCTCCCTTCATGCTCAGTGCTTAGCCGAACGCACTGCCCAAACTCTGCCCCAAGGTGTGCTTGAGCAAGGTGGTTATACGTGCCCAAGATACTTCGACGGGAAGTCCTGCAATTAGCCCATGGAGCTAAAACCGCTGGGCACTTTGGGTTCCTGAAAACCCTCCATCTGTTGCGCAGACAGTTTTGGTGGGGGGGATGCGTTCTGATGTGGACTCCTTCATTCGCAGCTGCCCTATTTGTGCCACCGTCAAACGGTCTCAAGGCAAGCCCCTGGGACTGCTGCAACCGCTAGAAACCCCCAACAAACCCTGGGAGGTGATTGCCATGGATTTCATGACAGATCTCCCACTTAGTGGGGTCAAAACTGTACTGTGGGTTATTACTGACTTATTTTCCAAACAGGTACATTTGGTTCCGTGTGTGGGTATTCCCTCCACCCCCAAGTTGGCCTGCCTCTTTGTGTCACATGTTTTCCGTCTCCATTCCTTCCCGCGCAAGATAATCTGCGACCGCGGAAGTAGTTTTGTGGCTAAATTTTGGAAAGCTTTTCTCAGGTTGGTGGGGGTGGAACAAGGTTTGTCTAGTGCTTATCATCCCCAAACAGATGGGCAAACTGAACGTGTCAATGCTGTACTGGAATGTTATTTGCGTTATGTTAATTACCACCAAGATGACTGGGTAGAACTGTTACCTTTTGCAGAATATGCTTACAATAATGCTGTACATCAATCTACAGGGTTCAGCCCCTTCTATGCTGTGTATGGTCAGGACTTTGGTCCTATTACCCCTGTAGAGGTATCTGAGGGGGAAGGGGATCCCGATGTGGCCTCTTGGGCGCATGCTCTCCGCACCACATGGCCCTGGCTGGTGAGCAACCTGGACAGAGCCAAGCGCAAGTACAAGGCACAAGCAGATAAGCATCACTCTCCCAGCAGACTTTCAAATTGGTGATTTAGTATATCTTTCCACCAAAAACCTGCGCTCCACCCGTCCTTGCCACAAACTCAGTGCCAAGTACATTAGACCATATCCCATTGCTCGGATCATTAACCCTGTCACTGTGGAACTGACTCTCCCTAAAACCTGGAGACGGATCCACCCAGTCTTCCATGTCAGCCTCCTTAAGCCTCATGTCGCCTCCCCGGAATGGCACCCAGAACCGCCTCCCGAGCGGCCCTTGATGGTGGCGGGCAGGAAGTGTCATTTTGAAGTGACAAAGATCCTCGATTCGCGTATTCGGCATGGGTCCCTGCAATACCTAATTCGCTGGAAGCACTTCCCCCCTGCCTACGACGAGTGGGTGCGTGCACAGGATGTCTCCGCCCCACACTTAGTGAACGCCTTTCACACCGCCTACCCGGACAAGCCGTCCCCCTTACAAGATGGGAGGGGGCCTTAAGGGGGGCAGAATGTCAGGCCTGTGTTTCAGTTGATTTGTTTAGTTTCATTTTCCCACAGACCAGACTCAAGGACTGTTGTGCATACCTAACTCCGTTTGAAGCTGTGGGAACCTCAGTGCTGTTTGTGATTTGTAATCTCTTGCTTTTTTCTATGCTTTTATATTACCAAGTTCAAGCCAGCAAGCCTCATTGCTGTTACCTTTTCTTTATGCTCTGTTAACCTATTTGACCAGTAAAAACCAGCTTCTTTGGACCTGACTGTCTCTGATGTGGTTTTTGGTTCAGATTGGGCCAAGGGCTTACAGCTATCTTCTTATTTTTTAATAAATATTAATTGATACTCCAAGAATTATTTCTCTTAATTCCCATATTCATTTGCAGCATCAATGCATTATGATCTGATAATACTTTAGGTAAAATTTCGAGGTCATCTAATTTGCCTGTAATATCTTTAGATAACCATAGCATATCTATTCTTGAATGGGAACTATGTCTTGAGGAATAAAAAGTATATCCCTTTTTATTACCATTTTTCAATCTCCATGCATCAAACATTTCCCATTGATCTGTTAAATGATTGAAAATACCAGGTATTTTACCTTTGGATTTCCCCTGTTTTTTCCTCGCTGATCTGTCTAATCGGGGTTCTATTACACCATTAAAATCTCCCATCCATATCATATTCTCAGTAGCATGTTCAGCCAATATTGATGTTAGATCCAAGTAAAATGATTTCTGATTGTTATTAGGTGCATAAATACCAACTAGTATTATTTTTTGGAAACCACACAAAATCTCCACCATCAGAATCCTTCCTTCTACATCTTTATACAACATCCTCGGTTCAAATATTAAAGGAATATACATAGCTATTCCATTAATTTTTTTTCTTTTCATTACATGATGCAAATAGTTTACCCAATTTATTTTGTTCTAACCTTGTAACCTCTTTTGTTAACATATGTGTCTCCTGTAAACAAAAAATGTTAGCTTTAGATTTTTGTAGATGGTAAAATATTTTCCTCCTCTTATTCGGAGAATTCAAACCATTAACATTCCATGATAAAATTTTCATCATTTTAATAATTAATAATAACCCATTTTTATATAAAAAGTTCCCCTCAAAATTTATAGTACTCCCACCCGCCCTCCTCCCCCTATCTAGTTCCTGCTTCTACCTCTCATATTTTGCCCATCATTATAGTTCAATCAGTATCATCTTCCATCAATGGTTTTCCTCCTGAGGCTTCTGCTGCCTTTTCTTCCTCTGTAAGTTTCTTTTCAGCCAGTTCTTTGGTTGGTTGCTGTGGTGGTTTGCTTAAATCTCCTTCATATCTTTGCAAGAACTGATCAGCTTTAGCCACATCTGTAAACTTGAACCTCTTCGCTTTGAATATAAATGAAACTCCTTGAGGATATTCCCATCTATGTTGTATTCCATTATGTCTCAGCCTTGCCACATACTCTGCAAAATCTTTTCTTTTTCTCAGTAATCTCCCTGGGATCTCCTTCATTAATCTCACTGGTAGACCTTCAATTGTTAGAGGATTATTGTAGTGTTTATTCAGTATCAGGTCCCGATGAGATCTGGAAAAAAATTGTACCAAACAGTCCCGTGGAACTTTATTTCTGGCTGCAAAAGCAGAGTTAACTCTGTAAGCTGTAATTATCATGCCTTCCACTATTGTTTCTTCTTCCTGTAAAAAATCAGCCAAGAGTACTTTCAAATATTCTTTCAGGTCAGAGCCCTCCAGCCGTTCCTTGAGACCCCGTATACGAATCCAACTTTCCTTTATCTTCAGTTCTAACATTGCAACGTGGTCATCGCGTCTTTCTTCACGCTCTTGGGAAAAGCCTTACTGAAATCCAGGTAAACAACATCAACCATATTCCCTCGATCCAGTAAGCTGGTCACTCGATCAAAGAAGGAAATAAGGTTGTTCTGGCAGGACCCATGGGGGACAAATCCATGCTGACTTCCCCAGATCACCAAGTTATCCTTCAGATGCTCGCCTATTAATCTCTTTAATATCTGCTCCAGTATCTTCCCTGGGACAGAGGTAAAACAGGCTGGACTGTAGTTTCCTGGGTCATCCTTCCTCCCTTTTATGAACCCGAACCCAAACTCCTGCAAGACTTCTTTTCTTGTGTTTTTCTAATTGAAACCAAGGGAAACAAGATTCAAATACAACTATTAAAACAATTAGGTCAAATAACAAATACAAGAAAAATTAATGATGCTTTTTGCAGTAAAAACAAAGTAAAACCCTCCGGATGTCCTATATTTCTGTTTATGGTAAAGGATAGATATATTTTAAAGTATTTTTTCTACAATTAGTAAATCAACCATTGCAATGGATGGCTGAGTTGCAATAAAAATAACTTTGAAAAGGCATTTTTTAAGAGACCTGACTCCATTTTGCCCAGTTCTTCCCCTGCATATGACCTGTCTACCACCCAGCCACTTAGAGCCATCCACTCTTACATTATTCATTAATCTCTATTTTCCCTTCATTATTGCCAGCCAAAAATAATTTGAACTATCAACACCAACTGTTCCAAGCAGTACTGCAGGCAGAAAAGTTATGGTGAGTGAGCATGAACATATCGGGGGGGGGAGGGGATGGTTACTGAGTCCCCTTCATCCTAAAACTGGGTACTCACTGGGTGAGGCCTGATGATGTCATTGGCAAGGTACAGTAATATCAATGGGTGGGGTAGGGTTGCCAAGTCCCTCTTCATCACCAGCGGGAGATTTTTGGGGGTGGAGCCTGAGGAGGGTGGGGTTTGGGGAGGAAAGCGACTTCAGTGCCATAGAGTATATCAGCTGGAGATCTGTTGTAATAGCAGGAGATCTCCAGCTAGTACCTGGAGGTTAGAAAATAAACGCAACAGCCTCTGGAGGTTGGCATCCCTCAGGTGGGGTCTGGGGTGGGTCTGGACCTCACTAATGAATAATTGCATTAAAAGTAGCAATGTCACACACCACTAGGTATGAACTACATGGTATCTGTGTGTAGTCACAATTATGTGGCTTTGGAGAGGCAGGCTATCTACCAGACTACAAACATTAAAATAACATGAACATTAACTATGTGCTAAATATTAACCATAGTTGAGCCTTTAGTATCAATTATTGCCCCTCATGTCCAATTTACATGTGCCTTAGTCATTACAAACAAGTATGCTTAGAAGTATTTGAAGAAGCCATTTATTTGCAAAATGGCACACCATTAGCTATACAAGGAGAAATGATTTGCTAATGATCCTGCCATGAGTCATTTACTGATTTAATTAGTGTACCGGTATGTACATTTATCTCTCAGGAGAGGTTGCATGACTTGGGTAGGGGGGTAGTATTTAGAACGATGTTGGGAAAGCTGGGGGTGGGTGAGAGAGCTGGCAATTAATCAGTGTCTTAATTACTCCAATGAGGGATTCCTAAGTTACACATATCTGCAAATCACTTCCTGTAACCCAGACATTACCCCCCACTACAAAGTATGTAGATGTTTGCAGTTACTGTGCGGTGTGAGGAAAGCACTCTGCCCGTGTGCAGAGTGTTTGCACTCTTAGTATTGAGATGGTTATTTTTGGCACAGATTTATTTAAATCCTCCTAGTATCTTATTTTTTTTATTTTGCAATGAGAGGCTTCAGACCTTAGAGAAATTATGCCTTCAGACCTTAGAGAAATTATGAGGCTTCAGACTTAGAGAAATTATGCCTTCTCAAGATTTTTAGTGTTCTATAGAAAATTAATTATTTTTCTGTTGTGAAAGGATCTGAAATTTAAACCTGCAGGAGCATTGTGACTCTTCAGCCTTTTGGACCCTAATCCCAGCTTTTGGGGGAAGGAAAGACAGGAGCTTGACAGTGGTTCTTCACTGGTATGCACACTCAGAGTTTGATGTTCTTTCATATAGGCAAGTTACAGCAAGGAGGTTTGCAGTTAATTATTAAAGCCAGATATCAAGCTGAGATGAGTGAACTTGTGAATGCATTTTCTTCTCCAGTCTCTCCCATGCTCCACCTATTTCATAGGCAAATTTCCCACTGCACACAGAGGGGAGTACCTCAAAATAGTATGCCTCACTCCAGTTTTCTGCCCAATGTTTTCACTTATCATTGTGGACATTACGGTAGAAAGATACTTGAAAGGAGCAAAAGTCTCAGAGTAGAAGAGAACAAATGTGGCCAGGAAAAGGTTAACTAAATCAGCTCCAGCTGTCTTGTGGCTTCCCCCTACCCCTTATCTTTTCCAGGCAATCCTGATCAAAACTGTTGTACTTTGCCTCTTAAATGGCTAAAGCCTTACTTTTTAAACTAAAAACAGGAGATTCAGAAGTGGGGAGTGACACATTTCAGGGAATGTATCCATCCCTCAAATCCCCCCCTTCCCCAAAACTGGTTGTACAACATAGTATGAGTAAATGAGAATATCATCTAAATAGACCACCACTCCTTTGAACAGTTGATCATGGAGGATCTCATTAATGAGTTGCATGAAGTAGGGCTGTCAATTCGGTTCGGTCCGAACTGAAAATCAACCGAATTTCCCCTGATTCTGTGATTTTCTGTTCGGACGGATCCGAACTCAAAACTGGCGGGCAACCGGGGGGGCCGAATTCAGCGAGTTCGGGAGTTCGCGAATAAATTTGGCAAATTCGGCCCCCCTTCAGGGGAGCCCGCTGAAAGGCGCGGGCTGCCCTTTAAACTGATCTGAGCCTCCCAGCTGGGAGGCGCAGGTCAGTTTAAAGGGCAGCCCGCCCCCCTTCAGCGGGCTCCGCTGGAGAGGCGCGGGCTGCCCTTTAAACTGACCTGCGCCTCCCAGCTGGGAGGCTCCCAGCTGGGAGGCTGAAGGGGGGCGGGCTGCCCTTTAAACTGATCTGCGCCTCCCAGCTGGGAGGCTCAGATCAGTTTAAAGGGCCCCCGCGCGCCTTCAGGGAATACCTCTGAAGGCGCGCTGGGGCCGAATTTTCCCCCAAACTCCGGATCCCCCCGAATTACCGGGGATCCGAAGCGGGGGAGTTCGGACTTCGGCACGTACCGAACCCACAAGGGTCAAATTCGGCCGAATCCAAACTGTACCGAATTTTTTTTTTGACAGCCCTAGCATGAAGACCCCCGGGGCCCCTTTTAATCCAAAAGGCATCACCATAAATTCGAACATCCCAAAGCAACTGGAAAAGGCTGTCAAAGATTCATCCCCCTCCCGGATTCTGACTCTGTAATAAGCCTCGACTAAGTCCAATTTGGTGAAAATGTGGCCCTCCTTCAATTGTCCCAAGAGATCAGAAATGAAATTGCCCACCTTAGCTATACAAACCCGTTCTCAGACCCAATCCCCACCGCCACCACTTTCGGTAGGAGGGGAAGCCCCACGCCCGGATAAGCCGGCAGTGCCACTCGTCTTGCTTCCTCCTCCCCCTGAGTGACTGACAGCCATTGTTCCCAAGGTGCAGGGACCTGAGCGCACCATTCAGTCACTCCCTGCACCTGTGTCGTCTCCATCCAGGGTCCAGCTGCCCACCGGCACAACACCAGAGGGGGTGGAAGGACTGACTGATTCCTTTAAGGAGACTCTTCTTCACAGTTATCAAGCGGAACTTTCCTTGCAGGCCCTTCCAGCTACTCTAATTAAACACGGGGAATTTTGGGACAAAGATTCTAAATTGTATGTTCCGGAAGTGTTGCGGGGGGAGGTTTTGGGTTTGGTTCATGGCGCCAAGACTGCAGGACATTTCGGATTTCTCAAGACATTGCATTTGCTACAGAGACAGTTTTGGTGGGCGGGCATGCGGTTAGATGTGGACACCTTCATCCGCAGCTGTAAGTATCGAAGTGAGGCGATAGCTGTGGGACAGCCGGTGTGTGATTCAGCAATGCGGACCGGGCTGCCTACCGGTCACTGTGCAACGGCAGAGCAGGAGTGATTCAGCAGATCAGCCGGGTGGCTCTCCAGTCCTTGTCGCCACTGTTAAGTCCACGTGGGAAGGATTCACGAGGTCGGAGACAGAGTTCAAACAACAACTGTGTTTATTGATTACAGGAACAGAACTGGTTAACACAATGAGCAACCCGTTTATATGCCCCCTTGGCCACCTGCAGTCACTCCCCCCTTGATCTGTGATAGGGGGACATAACCTCCTGGTGACCAATGGTATATATTGGCTTAGAGCCAATAGGGCTCATTTGCTTGACCAATAGGGTGAGCAGGGATTAGGATCCTTTGTGAAGAACTCAAGTTCCTAAGTCTCCCTTGCTTACTCCCCAACTATATACATACACAACACATCTGCTTTGTTTTATTGCAGTTGAAGGACAGGTCACAATTCTAACTGGAGATCAAGGGTAATCTGATATGACATTAATAGAAATCTCATTTGTTGTCAAGATGATATCTGTGGGGCAGGCAGAATCTGGCCATCTAGCAGCACACACTTGTCAACATCTAGGCAGAGAGCCATAGTAACTGGGCTAGGGGCAAAAAAAAACAGAAAACACCTCTGCAGGGCCCTTTGCACCTCTGCAGTAATGGTTTCATTTGAAAGCCAGCTGAAATTCTAGGAAGAAAAAAAAAAGGATCTTTGCCAGCTCTGCCTAGAATGTATCTTCTGAGCTGCATCCATTATGGGAATCATCCAACCTTGGGAATTGGTTCTTGTAGGTTATCCGGGCTGTGTAACCGTGGTCTTGGAATTTTCTTTCCTGATGTTTTGCCGGCAGCTGTGGCAGGCATCTTCAGAGGAGTAACACTGAAGGACAGTGTCTCTCAGTGTCAAGTGTGTAGGAAGAGTAATATATAGTCAGAAAGGGGTTGGGTTGAGCTGAATCATTGTCCTACAAAAAGTATCAAAGGTAATGTGCTAATCATTGTCCTGTAAGTATCAAGATAATGTGCTAATGAGGGTGTGGTATGTTAATATGGAACCACTGTATCCTGAAGTGATCTGTTAATGTGTGAAATCCAAAGCTAATCTGCATGGCTATTGTGGACTGTAGTCTTTGTTAGTCTGGAGGTTTTCAGGCAGGAAGCCAAGCCTTATTCATTTCTGTTAAAGTTGTGCTGATGTTTATGAATTTCAATGGCTTCTCTGTGCAATCTGACAAAATAGTTGGTAGAATTGGCCAGTCTTTCAGTGTCTTGGAATAAGACCCTGTGTCCTGTTTGTGTCAGTCCATGTTCAGCCACTGCTGATTTCTCAGGTTGGCCAAGTCTGCAGTATCTTTCATGTTCTTTTATCCTTGTTTGTATGCTGCGTTTTGTTGTCCCAATGGACAACCTTGGGAATGTTTGTCATGTCGAGTGGTACTTGAAGATGGTTCTGGAGGAGTGCATCCCAAAATTCTTGAGCCAAAAATATACATGAAAATTGTTGTTTCTGATTGTTATCATGATTGCCGGAACAATAAACACAAATCTAGCTTCTTAGGCATTACAAAAAATACCCCTCTCCCAAAAAAACTCTATGTTGTTTTTTGTGTTTGTGTATTTTCATCATCAATGGCAGGCATCTTGGTTTTCCTTGATTTTCCTGCTTTCCTGGGCAATAGCTTGTCTCCCTTCCGACTGGATCCTTGCAAGGGATCAGGAGAAGTAAAATAAATCACCATTGGAGACAGTCCCCAGAGAAAGGGGACTACAGCTGCTGCTCTGAGCCCGATGACATTTTCAGAGGAATGAGAGACCCCAACCACCAGGAACTCCTTAAACTGTAATACTAATTACAGTACCCCTACAGTGGTTGCCCAACATGAAGACATTATTCAATTATCCAGTTGCTATTAGACATACCACAGAGCCCACTGGTGCAGAGTGGTAAGCTGCAGTACTGCAGTCCAAGCTCCTCTCATGACCTGAGTTCAATCCCAACAGAAGCTGGTTTCAGGTAGCCAGCTCAAGGTTGACTCAGCCTTCCAACCTTCTGAGGTGTAAGCCCTTGGCCTGACATCCTGCCCCCCTTAAGGCCCCCTCCCGCCTTGCAAGGGGGACAGTTTATCCGGGTAGGCGGTGTGGAAGGCAGTTACTAAGTACGGGGCGGAGACATCTTGTGCAGCACCCATTCATCGTAGGCAGGGGGGAAGTGTTTTCAGCGAATTAAGTACTGCAGGGATTCATGCCGTATACGTGAATCTAGGATTTTTAATACTTTAAAATGCCCCCCCCACCATTACGGGCTGCTCGGGAGGTGGCTCAGGGTGCCAGTCCGAGGAGGCGACATGAGGTTTAAGGAGGCTGACATGGAAGACAGGGTGGATACGTCTCAGGGTTTTGGGGAGAGTCAGCTCCACAGTGACAGGATTGACGATCCGGGCAATGGGATAGGGTCCAATGTATTTGGCACTAAGATTGTGGCACGGTCGAGTGGATTGCAGGTTTTTTGTGGAAAGATATACGAATTCGCCAACTTGGAACTCCTTGCTGGGGACCGATGTTTATCGGCTTCCACCTTATATTTGAGCTTGGCTCTATCTAGGTTGCTTATTAGCCAGGGCCATGTGGTGCGGAGGGTTTGCACCCAAGAGGCTACATCGGGATCCCCTCCCCCTCGGGAACCTCCGTAGGGGAAATAGGACCGAAGTCCTGACTGTATACAGCATAGAAAGGGCTGAACCCTGTAGATTGGTGGACAGCATTATTATACGCATATTCAGCAAAAGGCAATAGTTTTACCCAGTCATCTTGGTGGTAATTAACATAACAACGTAAATAACATTCTAATACAGCATTAACACGTTCAGTTTGTCCATCCGTTTGGGGATGGTAAGCACTTGACAACCCTTGCTTCATCCCCACCAATTTGAGGAACCCTTCCAGAATTTAGCCACGAAACTACTTCCGCGGTCGCAGATTATCTTGCGCGGGAATGAATGTAAACGGAAAACATGTGACACGAAGAGGCGGGCCAACTTGGGGGCGGAGGTAATTCCCGCTAAGGGAACCAAATGCACCTGTTTGGAAAATAATTCAGTAACAACCCATAGTATAGTTTTGCCCCCGCTAAGGGGGAGATCCGTCATGAAATCTATGGCAATCACTTCCCAGGGTTTGCTGGGAGTTTCCAGCGGTTGCAGTAGTCCTGGGGGTTTGCCTTGAGATCGTTTGACAGTGGCACAGATAGCACAGCTGCGAATGAAGGAGTCCACATTAGAACGCATTCCCCCCCACCAAAACTGTCTGCGCAATAAGTGAAGGGTTTTTAGAAACCCAGTGTCCTGCAGTTTTAGCTCCATGGGCCAACTGCAGAACTTCTCTTCGAAGTATCTTAGGCACATATAGTTTCAAGTCTTTATACCAACAACCACCTTGCTCAAGTACACCTTGGGGCAGGGTTTGGGCAGTGTGTTCGGCCAAGCACTGAGCCCGAAGGGAGTCCAGGAAGGAATTGGAGATGATCACCCCCTCTCCTTTCGCGGGAGAGGGCGAACCAGGAGCTGGTGGTGTTGGAGGGGGGGAGAAACTGGTTGCTGCGGGGCACCGGATATGGGTGGCGCAGGGGGGGGGGAGGCGAGGGAGCCTGCTGGTTAGGGCTGAAAACCTTGTCGGTCACTGCGTGATTCCCCTGCTGGAGTTGGGTTTGGGACTGGGTTTGCACGGCCAGCAGGGGCAGGGCTTCTCTTTGTGCCGGGGTGAATAAAGAGTCTGTCGGCCGATCACGTTTTACTGGGTATTGAGGCAATCGGGACAGGGCATCTGCAAGCACGTTCTGTTTTCCGGGCACATGTTTAAGAACAAAACGGAATTGGGCAAAGAAGTCCGCCCAACGCTGTTGTTTTGCGGACAGTTTATGGGTCCCCGTGAGGGCAGCTAGATTTTTGTGATCGGTCCAGACCTCGAAGGGGACCCCGGATCCCTCCAAAAACTGCCTCCATGGGGTGAGGGCATGGTGGACGGCTGATGCCTCCTTTTCCCAAATGGGCCAGTTCAATTGGGAATGCGCAAACTTCTTCGAGAAGTAGGCACAGGGATGAAGGAGACCGTCTGGTCCTCTTTGGAGAAGGGCCCCCCCATGGCTACGTCAGACGCATCGACTTGTACAATAAACATTTGGTTCGGATCTGGGTGCTGCAAGACCGGTTCAGAAGTGAAAAGTCGTTTGAGGGCTACAAAGGCGGAATCGGAGGTTAAAGCCGAAGCGGGTGGAGGCACCACCGCGACTCCCTGTCGGTGCTGTTCGCAGTTGGGATTGGCAAAGGTAATAGTGTCAGTTTTCCAGTCTATGCAGGGGCTATGTCCTTTAAGCCAATTAATCCCCAGGACCACTTTGAACCGGATGGGGGCTATGGTAAAGTCTATTTGTTCCCAATGCGAACCAATACCCATCGCCACTCCCCGTGTGCAATAATCGACTGGTTCCCCCTTGAAGTGGCTCCCATCCATTTGGGCAAATTGGACGGGAGCTGGTAGCACCTCGGACTTGACTTTGAGGGCTGCAAACGTGGCTTCACTGATTAAAGTGCAGCCGCAGCCAGAGTCAATCAGCGCCTTGACAGGCAGTTGGGGACCCCCTTTATAGTGTTGCAACACTGCGTCCACATAAACAGTGGTTTCTACTTCACTCACCTTGACGGGAGCTTTGGGTTTCGCAGAAGATTCTGCAGGGGTCTGTGGGGACGCTCCACTCACCACAGACCGTATTCATTTTTTGACAGATCAAGAGGGATTTCCAGGTTTAAAGCTGGAGTAGGGCTGTTGAATTAAAAAAAAATCGGTATAGTTTGGATTCGGCCGAATTCAGCCCGTTTAGATTCGGGATATGCCGAAGTCCGAACTCCCCCACTTCGGATCCGTTCAATTCGGCAGGAATTCAAAGTTCGGAAAAAAATTCGGCCGAATAAAGCCATTAAAAACACAACCGCGCCTTTCCGCGGCTCTGGGGGGGCATTTTTGGGGTTAGAGGTCCCAAACTTTCGGCAGAGCTTCAAAGGACGTTTATTGAAAGACTCCCCAAGTTTTGTAAAGATTTGGTCAGGGGGGGCTGAGATATGGGCCCCGAAAGGGGTCCCCCCACCCTTAATGTGCATCTCTCAGCAGAGCTTGCCGCCCACGCACAAAGCTCCCAGCCCCGACAACAGCTGAGAAATTTGCAAAGCAACTGCAAAACAACACAACCTTGTTAAACAACACCTTTGCAACACACAACTGAAACCTCCCCCCTCAAACCAGGGAGCGAGAGACTCGAGGGGGAACTCACACCCCAGGCAGAACCGACGAAAGCCCCCTTTGGCTTCCCCCCCACCCACAGAAACTGCTCCCTCCCCACACACACACAGACTCTGCTTTCCCCCACACACACACACATACACAGGAGAAAAATTATAGATTAAAGCCCCCAAAGGGGTCTTACTGTGGCTGTCTTCTGTTCCATCAAGAGGGGCTGAAGAGGACTTGTAATCCAAGATGATTCCAATTAGGCACGGGAGGTTTTGCTCTGGAGAAGATGCACAGGATCGGCTGATCCATTCATCCCAATAGGGAAAAGGGGAAAGGGGAAAGGGGAAAGCCCATATCTCGAGACCCCCTGACCCAATGTTCACAAAACTTGGGGGGTATCTTAAGAACACTGGTCTGAAACTCCGCTCAAAGTTTGGGATCTGCACCCCCAAAAATGCGCCCCCTGCAGCTATGGAAAGAGAAAGGGGGAGGCGATATTTCTGCCCCCACTGAACCCATCTTTACAAAACTTGGGTAGTATCTTAAGAATAATTGTCTGAAGCTATGCTAAAAGTTTGGGGGCTATATCCCCAAAAAAGCGCCCCCTGCAGCCACATAAATGGAAAAAGGGGGAGGGAAAAGGGGGAGAGCCCATATCTCGAGATCCCCTGACCCAATGTTTACAAAACTTGGGGGGTATCTTAAGAACACTGGTATGAAACTCCGCTCAAAGTTTGGGGTCTGTACCCCCAAAAATGCGCCCCCTGCAGCCATGGAAAGAAAAAGGGGGAGCCCATATCTCGGGACCCCCTGACCCAAAGTTTATAAAACTTGGGGGGTATCTTAAGAAGCTTCATCTGAAGCTCCAGTGAAAGTTTTGTGTCTGTACCCCAAAAAATACGCCCCCTGCAGCCACAGAAAGGAGCGAATGTGCACAAGCACCCCCACACACACACGAGGATTTCGCTCTCTCTCTCCCTGGCCTGGCCGCACATCAGCTGATTCCTCCAGTACTCAATCCTGACTGATTGGCCAGAAGAAGACCCAGCTTGGCCACCGATTGGCCGGGGGAGGAGAATGCTGCTTACTGACGGTTATGCTGCTTACTGACGGCCCTGAATTTGCCGAATTTATTCACGAACTCCCAAACTCGCTGAATTCGCCCCCTCCCGGTTGCCCACCAGTTTTGAGTTCGGTTCCTCCCGAACTAAAAACCACCGAATCAGGGGAAATTCGGCTGATTTTCAGTTCAGGCCGAACTGAATCAACAGCCCTAAGCTGGAGCATTCCATGGGTTACCTTCATCAGAAGAAGGAGAGTCGTCCCCCAATGGGGCACTTGTAATCTGGGACCCTGCGGGGTCACTTGGAGCAGACAGGTTAGCTGATTCCTCAACGTGAAGTGCAGAGGGTGTGGGTCGTCCCGGCGCTGCGCTGCGGGTAGCCTCTGCGTTGAGGTCTCCCTCGAGCTCGGGGTATGCTGGGGCGAGTGGTCTCCGGGCGTTGAGGACAAGCCGCTGCAAAGTGGCCCACTTCCCCGCAAACAAGGCAAGCCCCCCCTCTGGAACCTTGTTTCCCAATCCTGAGGCGGTCGCGTTGGTTTCCGCGGGCTGGGGAGCTGTGCTTTTGACGGGGGTTTCTGGGCACTCTTATCCTTGTTTCATTGCCGGACCAAGGAAATGAAACGCCGGTGGCTTTCAACCTCTTTAGCCAATAAAATCCAATCCTCGAGGGTGTCAGGATTACCCAGCATATACGACCAGTTCAAGATGTCAGGGTGTAAAGCTTCCCTGAAGTAGTGGATTAGGGTGGCTTCCGGCCAGTCCACTATTCTACTGGCTAGTCTCTGGAATTCATCTGCAAACTCTCGGACTGGAGAAGAGCCCTGCCTGAGTTGTAAAAGTTCTGCTTTGGCTCGTTCTCCCATAAAGGGGTCCTCAAACCGTCTCCGCAAGGCAGCCATAAAATTGTTGAGGGAGCGGATAGAACGGGACCGGGTGTCAAATTGGAGGACCATCCAGTCAGCTGCTTTCCCCGTCAATAGAGAAGCTACGAAACGGACCCGGCTATCCTCTGTGGGGAAGAATTGTCCTTGTTCCCACATGTAACTGTCCACTTGATGCAGGAAACAGGGTAGAGTCTCGAGTGAGCCATCATAGGTTGTTTTCAACTGGGGTTGCTTTCATGGACCGGGTATGGGTTGTCCCGGCTGAACAGGTGCCCCTGGGGCCGGTGCAACTGGCGCTCTGGGGACCAGTGGCTGAACGGGGAGATTAGCTGGTGGTTGAGCTGGGTGAGCTGGCACATCCGGCTGACCTGGTGGGTGAGCCGGTGCGGCGGGTCGAGGAAGAATGGGCTGCGCCGGAGTCATCAGCATCCGCTGTAAGCGCTCATCCTGGAACATACATTCCATTTGATCCTGGAGGCAGTCTACACGATCATATAATTCTCGGTTTTGAGCCCGTAATAAGTGCACCTCTTCTTCAGGTCCACCGGTACGATGTGCTCGGCTGGCCCGTGGCCCATTGGGAGCCGTCCCCATATAAGTCCTCCTCGTCAGACTCGTCGGATCCCCGAAGTCATTCTGCGAGGCGCCGCGCGCGTTGGGCGGTGTGGGACGGGGCAAAAGTCAGAGAAAACATTGGCCCCCACGAAGGGCCAGTTCGACCGGGGTCTTTGGGGCGCACACCCACCCATGCCCGTTCCGCAGCCAACTGTTGTTCCTTTTCCCGTACGGCCTGAGCTTTGGCCACTGCCTCCACCGCCACAGCTGCTTCTCTATCCGCGAGAGCTTGGGCGGCCTCGAGTTTCAGGGCAGCAGCTGCGGTTACAAGCGGTAGAAGTTCCTTTTCCAAGAGGGCGAGGAGCAGTTCGGACTCCCCGCCTAACAGCGGTTGAACCTGGACCGCTATCGCAGGTGCATCAGCCCCGAAAGTTGGGGACAATTGTGATAGAGTGGCTACCGTGGTATCCTTCATTAGTTCCACAAATAGGAGCGCTGTTTGGATAGCGATCCGTTTCACCTCCGCTTGACAGTCAGCTGCATTCGGCACCAAAGAAAAACTTGCCGGCGTGGCTCCTGCCATGGCTCCTGTTGAGTGAGTCTCACGAGCAATAAGTTTATCCAACAAACCGGTTAGTATTTGTAAATCCTCCACCACCAGTTGGGCATCATCCACCAACCGATCAAGGGCTTGGAGGTCTAAACAGGTGGTGGCATCCTCAACGTCAGACATCCAAGGAGAAGTCACTAGAGAACGCCACTGGGTCTATATTAATCCATTTAGGAGACTAACGTCCGTGCTAGTCCTGCTCAGTTCAGCTACAACGTCCCGTACAAGATTGGGGTCGTCTTCCAGGGTTCTTCCAGGAACCCACAGCCCGGGGATCACAACCGGCAGGTTTGGGGCGAACCACACGGGGCTCCAGCCCCTGTTGAATCACTCGGAGAGCGCTCTCCTCGCTCCCATCCGAGTGGCAGGCGAACCCTCCTGGGCTCCAGCCTGACAGAGGAAAGAAGGGATAGCTGTCACAATGTAAGCCCTTGGCCCACTTGAACCAAAAACCACATCAGAGACAGTCAGGTCCAAAGAAGCTGGTTTACTTGATCAAAATAGGTTAACAGAGCATAAAGAAAAGGGTGACAGCTATGAGGCTGCCTGGCTTGAACTTGGTAATATAGAAGCACAGGAAAGGCGAGAGATTACATATCAAAAACAAAGCAGTGTTCCCAGAGCTTCAAACAGAGTTCAGTAGGCATAACAGTCCTTGAGTCTGGTTGGCGGGAAAGCAAAAGTAAACGGCAACTGAGATACAGGCCTGACACGAGGTCAGTAAAATGAGTACCCAGCTTGCTGGGGGTAAAGGGAAGATGACTGGGGAAGGCACTGGCAATCCACCCAGTAAACAAAGTCTGCCTAGGAAACGTCGGGATGTGACATCACCCCATGGGTTAGGAATGACCTCGTGCTTGCACAGGGTTCCTTTACTTTTTAACTTTTTATTAGACATATCACATGCAATTGTTAAGTCCGCATGGGAAGGATTCATGAGGTTGGAGATGGAGTTCAACAACAACCGCTTTATTGTATCTCAGCACAGAACTGCTTAACACAATGAGCAAACCCTGTTTATATGCCCCCCTGGCCGCCTGCGGCCACTCCCCCTTGAACCGTGATAGGGGGAACATAACCTCCTGGTGACCAATGGTACATGTTGGCTTAGAGCCAATGGGGTCCGTTTTGTTAACCAATAGGGCGAGCAGGGATTAGGATCCTTCGTGCAAAACTCAAGCTCCTCAGTTTCCCCTTGCTTACTACCCAACTATACACGACACCCCTCCCCCAAGTCCGAGCGACCCTCGCTGTGCACTGGGAGCACACAAAGTCCTGGAGGGTAGCTTGGCCGCGATCGATTCCGCTGGGAACAGAGCGGCACCGGGATGGGGATGTCGGGCAATCCATCAGTGCTGGAACAGTCTCAGCCTCGGTGACTGGGTAGTCGTTCGCCGAGCTGTTGGTGGTGTCTGTCGCTGGCATCGGCAACAGTTGCTCCAGTTGCTCCGGTTGTCCTGGCTCCCTGGTGACGGGAGTCAGCAGCGGCACTGGAGCTGTGGCTGCTTCCGGCAAGTCGGAGGGGCGGCAGCATAGCTGATTGATATGGAGCCGCAGAATGCGCCCCTCCGGGGCGGTTACCCAATAGGATACCGGGCCAGTGGCGTCCTGGACCATGGCTGCAATCCAGGTGGGGCCCACTCCGTAGTTTTGGCGAATACGGGGTGATCCTGCTCAATGACTCTAGGTGTGGCGGTCGAGTCCTTGTGGACCGGGTACTCCGGCGCCAGGTTGGGGTGCAGCGGGTCGAGCAGTGTTTTCGGCCGGCGACCCATGAGGAGTTCCATGGGGCTCTTGCCGGTCACGGAGCTGGGTGTAGTGTGCTGTGCTTGGAGGAAGTCCACCAGCCCCCTGTCCCAGTCACGGCGGTCGATGCGTCGCAACGCATCCTTGGTAGTCCGGACCATCCGTTCTGCCTGTCCGTTAGTGGCGGGGTGGAACGGGGCCGAGGTTGCGAGGCGGATCAAGTTCTTGGCCAGAAATTCCTTGAACTCAAAGGATGTAAATTGGGCCCCGTTGTCAGAGACCACAGTGTCTGGCAAGCCGTGGGTTGCGAAGACCTTGTGCAGCTCTTGGATGACCGTACATGAGGTCATGGATCCGACGTCGAACCCCTCTAGCCATTTAGAGTAGGAGTCCACGATAATCAGAAAGGTCTTACCCTGGAAAAGCCCCGCGAAGTCTATGAGGATGCGGGACCAGGGTGTGTGTGTGGACTACCAGTGCTGGGTCGGGGAGCATGGCATCTCCGGTCGTGACTCCTGGCAGGGTCGGCAACAGCTCAACCACTCCTCGACAGCAGCATCGATGCCTGGCCACCACACGTAGCTCCTAGCCAGGGCCTTCATGTGCACGATTCCTGGGTGGCAGACATGTAGAGCCTCCAGGACCCTTGTGCACAGCTTCGCTGGAACCACCACGTGGCTCCCCCAGAGCAGGCACCCCTTGTTGAGTGATAGCTCATGTTGGTGCATGGCGAACGGCTTGAATTCCCCATCCAGCTTGGGGGCCGGCCACCCCTTCCCCACCCAATTGAGAACCCGGGTGAGAGTGCGGTCCTTAGCCCTCTGGAACTGGTTCGAGGATCCGCACCGGGGTGAGCTGGCCAAGACCATTTTGCTGCAGCTGCGCCAAGAGACTAAATCAGTAGTGCAGTATGCTAGCGAGTTTCAGCTGCTCTCAAGTAAAATCCTGGATTGGAGTGAAGCCACCCGGGTGCAATATATTTGTGAAGGACTTAACCCTGAACTACAACATTGGGCTTTTATGCAAGGAAACCCTCCGGATGTGGAGGGCTGGGTCCGGCACGCGGCCGACATAGAAAACCGAAGGCAGTTGTTGTACCTGTCCAAACAGAGGACAGGGCGAGAGGCTAAACCCCATGGAGACAGGCCTGGCGCCCCGAAGGACTCTCGCTTCCCTTCAGGGGGGCGTCGGTAGCAGAACGCCGCAAGCGTTTTGAGAGTGGGGCCTGTCTCGTTTGCGGTGTTATGGGACACTTCACCTCTCAATGCCCATCCCGTGCCGGGAAGCCGGGACCGTCTCAGCCAACGGCAAGAGAACCAGAAAAAGCATGCTCCGAGAGAGTCTCGTTGCCGAAGCAGCGTACCAGGGAGATGGAGTACCTCCTCGGCTCTGCAAGTGCAACCCGACCAGGGACCGTCGAAAGCTACTGGCCCATCGGGGCCACGGAATACAAATGAAACTATGGGCTCATCGGAGCCACGGATTACAAATTCCGACTCTCCCTCCTCTAGTGATGGGGAGGATTGGGTCCCGCCGGCAAAAAACGCCGTCGGTCTGCTGTAAAGGGGGCTCCTCAGCAGACCGCTCCGGACCTCGAGCAGGGAGCTCTGATCATGGTAAGCGACCAGGAGGACAATGTATACGTGAAGGTTGCCCTTACGTTGCCCAGAGGGGGACCTCTAGTATGAGTGGCGGCCCTAGTTGACTCTGGCTGTGCTCACACTTTAATAAGTGAGGAGACCACCCAAGAGCTACGAGTTAAACGGGTTAGGTTACCAGAGCCCATACAATTTTCCCAGATGGACGGTAGTGACTTTAAGGGTGGTCCAGTCACTCATCATATGGCCAGGGTGGTACTGGGCATGGGAGAACATTGGGAACAACTCTATTTTACTATTGCCCCCATAAAGGCCCCTTTCATGTTGGGGATGAACTGGCTACTGAGTCATAATCCGACTATAGATTGGAAAGAACGAACTTTCACTTTCCCGCGCTCCCTTTGTAACCGACACAGGTGGGAGAGGGCACTCAGAGACCAGGCGGCCGCCTTGACGGGATCGCCATCGATCAAGACTCTTGCACCCCAACTCCCCAATGAGTATGCCCAGTTTGCTGACGTGTTTGATGTCCGGGAATGTGATGAATTACCCCCCCACCGGGATACTGACTGTGCAATTGAAGTGGTGGGAGACGGTAAACTTTCTAAAGGGAAAATTTACCCAATGAATCCTAAGGAAAAGACAGTGTTACAGGACTATCTGGATGCCAATTTAGCACGAGGGTTCATCCGTCCCTCCACGGCGCCGTATTCGGCACCCGCCTTCTTCGTGAAGAAGAAAACGGGGGATTTAAGACTCTGTATTGACTTCCGTAGACTGAATGCGGTCACTCAGTCTAATGCTTACCCCCTTCCTCTCATTCCAGACCTGCTTGGACATTTGAAGGAGGGCCGGATTTTTACTAAACTGGACTTAGTGGAGGCTTACCATCGCATCAGAATAAGAGAAGGGGATGAACCAAAAATGGCCTTCTCTTGTTGCTTTGGGAAGTTTGAGTATTTAGTGATGCCATTTGGATTAACCGGGGCTCCGAGTGTGTTCATGCAAATGATTAATGAGGTCTTACATGACTTGATGTTCCGTGGAGTTATTGTTTATCTGGACGATATTCTTATTTCCACCAAAACGATGGGGGAACACGTATGTTTAGTGCAAGAGGTGTTGAAACGGTTGCGCACCCATAAACTGTATGCCAAGGTTTCTAAATGTGACTTTCATCAGCCATCCATTACCTTTTTGGGGTATGTGGTGTCCCATCAAGGTTTGGAAATGGACCCCGAGAAGGTTCGAGCAGTGGTAGAGTGGGACGCCCCCACTACACGCAAACAGTTACAGCAATTTCTCGGGTTTGCTAATTTCTATCGGAACTTCATCCCAAACTTCGCTCAGGTAGCTTTGCCCCTTACCTCGCTCTTGCGCACGAAAGGGAAAGGGGTGGCTGCTACTTTGCCATCCGCCAAACTGCTGTGGACTCCTGAATGTCAGCAGGCGTTTGATACGCTCAAGCGGTTATTTACGTCCGAACCCGTTTTAGTGCACCCCAACTGCGAGAAACCTTTTGTGGTGCAGGTGGATGCTTCTGATGTTGCCATGGGGGGTGCCCTTTTGCAAAGAGATGAAAGTGGTCAGTTGAAGACATGCGCCTATTTCTCAAAAACGTTCTTCCAGGCGGAAATCAATTGGGCTATTTGGGAGAAGGAAGCGGCGGCCGTAAAACATGCTCTCACGGTCTGGAGACATTTTCTGGAGGGGGTTGAGGTCCCCTTTGAAGTCTGGAACGATCACAAAAATCTGGAAGCCTTGAAAGGGGCTAAAAAGTTGTCAGCAAAGCAAGTTCGTTGGGCGTAATTCTTTGTTAAGTTTCGGTTTGTCCTTAAACATGTACCAGGGAAGGACAATTCTTTGGTGGACGCCTTGTCTCGGCTCCCCCAATATCGAAACCACTTCGACCGTCCGATTGAGTCACTGTTTACCCCAGAGCAGCAAGGGGAAACCCCTGGACTGGCGGTGACTACTCGAGCTCAAGCTCGAGCTAAGGATTCTTCTCCCCACTGCGGGGTCCCAGAAACTTTTCAAATAAAGCTAAGCGAAGCCGCACAACAGGAGGAAGGGAACCAAACCCTCCCTCAAGCCCTTACCCATCAAGGGACTTTATGGTTTCATGGGGACAAACTGTATGAACCTGAAAAACTTAGGAGGGAGGTGTTGGAGATGGTTCATGGAGCCAAAACTGCGGGGCATTTTGGGTTCATCAAATCTTTGCATTTGCTGCGACGCCAGTTTTGGTGGCCAGGTATGAGGGCTGATGTGGATTTGTTTGTGCGCAGTTGCCCCACCTGCGCCACTGCAAAAAAACTTATGGGAAAGTCGCCAGGACTTCTCAAGCCTCTGGAAACCCCAACGGTTCCCTGGGAGGTAGTAGCCATGGACTTTATTACAGACCGGCCTCCCAGCCGGGGTAAGACTGTGTTGTGGGTGATAACTGATTTGTTTTCCAAACAGGTTCATTTCATTCCCTGTTCAGGGTTGCCTTCAGCCCAGAAGTTGGCACACCTGTTCGTTACACATGTGGTGAAACATCATTCGATCCCACGGAAGGTCCTCTCCGACAGAGGACCACAATTTGTGGCTGTTTTGGAAAGCTTTTCTTAAGGTGATGGGGGTGAAGGAACAGGGATTGTCTTCTGCCTATCATCCTCAAACTGATGGACAAACAGAACGTGTCAATGCTGTAGTGGAGTGTTATTTGCAGTGTTATGTGAACTATCACCAAGATGATTGGGTAGATCTTTTACCTTTTGCTGAGTATGCTTACAATAATGCTCCCCATTCTTCCACAGGATTCAGTCCCTTTCGGGTTGTCTATGGGAGGGAGTTTGGGCCCTTTGGTACAACAGCTCTTACCCCTGAGATTGAGGGGGTGCATGAAGTCCAAGATTGGGTGCAGGTGGTACAGACCACATGGCCTTGGCTTCAGGAAAACCTAGAGAGAGCAAAGCGCCAAGTACAAGGAACAGGCTGATAAACATCATTCCCCTGGGTGGGAATTGAAGGTGGGAGATCAGGATTACCTATCCACCAAAAACCTACGGTCATTATGTCCTTGCAAGAAACTCAGTGACAAGTATGTGGGTCCTTACCCTATCACTCGTGTAACTGTTGAGTTGGCTCTCCCTAAAACACTCAGGGGAGTGCATCCAGTGTTCCATATTAGTCTTCTCAAACCGTACTCTGCAGCTCCCCAATTCCACCCTCAATCCAAGCCGGAGGGGCCTACTGTGGTGGGTGGGGAGGTTCATTTTGAAGTTTCTAAAGTGTTGGATTCCAAGCTTAAGAAGAGAAAACTGTTCTATTTGGTTCGCTGGAAACACCTAGGGCCTGTCCACGACGAATGGGTAGCAGCTTCACATGTTGCAGCCCCTCACCTAGTCCATGAGTACGACGGTGCCTACCCCCACAAGCCACACCCGGAAATGGCAGGGGTGGGGGGGTCTTAAGGGGGCAGAATGTGAGGTGCTGTGTTGCATTTCTTTCGGTTTTGCCCGTATAAGCGGCTAAGATCTGGCACGAAGGCTCTTGACATGAGTCAGGCCTCTGCCGGGATGTTCTCACTCCCAGTGATTCCCTCCCCCCGTGTCCTTGACCGCTAACAAGCAACTGCTAACGAGCAAGCCCGAGACTATGTTTTGATGTCTGCTTAGCCTTCCTGCTCTAGAAGCTGTTATCAAACCCTTTCTCAAACTCTGGGCTGTGCACCTGTGATGTAGACATGTTTATAACTATGCAATATTCTTTAAGTAGTCACTTGCAGCTTTGCCTTTGCGAGGGCCTGGCTGAGCCTGTTGCTTCTTCAATAAAGTTTACCTGCTTTTGTCCGGATCGTCTGAGCGAGTGGCTTTTTGGGAATTGCCCAGGGTGGCTGGAGAGCCTCACAACGGGGAGGCGTCGCAGGTCAGCACCACCGGCAACTTCTCGTCAAAGTGGACGAGCAGGCTGGACGAGGAGAGGAGGCCCTTTGCGGCCTCGAAGGCTCGCTGTTGCGGCTTGTTCCATGACCACGTAGTAGACTTGTCCAGTAGGCGGTGGAGGGGCTCAGCGACCAACGCCTTATTGGGCAGGAAGGCGTGGTAGAAATTCAAAAGTCCTAAGAACACCAGGAGTTCCTGCTTGCACTTGGGTGGAGGGGCACTGTGGATCGCCTTGACTTTCAATGGAGTCGGGTGGATTCTAGCAGCATCGATGAGGTAGCCCAGGAACTCCACCTGCAGCAGGCCCAGCTGGCATTTCTCACGCTTGACGGTGAGGCCCGCAGACCTGAAGCGGCCGAGCACCTGGTGGACACGGTCCAGGAGTTTCCCCTTGGAGGAAGCGGCAATCAGGATGTCGTCAAAGTACGGGACGATGCCAGACAGGCCCTTCAGGAGGTCTTCCATGATGTTTTGGAAGATACCCGGGGCCATGCTGACCCCGAACCGCAGGCTGGTCACCCTGAACGCGCCCCGGTGCATGACGATGGTTTGCGCCTCCGCCAACTCCGTGTCCACCAGCAGCTGTTGATACGCCTGGGCCAGATCCAGTTTGGCAAAGACCCCACCCCCGGCGAGGGAGGCCAGAAGGTGGCTGATGACTGGCACCGGGTATGCGTGACTCTGAAGGACCCAGTTCAGAGTGCACTTGTAGTCCGTGCAGATGCGAATGTCCCCATTCGGCCTCTAGGGCAGTGATGGCAAACCTTTTAGAGACCGAGTGCCCAAACTGCAACCCAAAACCCACTTATTTATCGCAAAGTGCCAACACAGCTAAAAGTCCACATAGGACTAGGGGTTGCCAGGTCCCTCTTTGCCACCTGTGGGAGGTTTTGGGGGCAGAGCCTGAGGAGGGTGGGGTTTGGGGAGGGACTTCAATGCCATAGAGTCCAATTGCCAAAGAGGCCATTTTCTCCAGGTGAGCTAAAATAGCAGATCTCCTGCTATCACCTGGCAACCCTGCATGGGTGGCTAAGTGGGGGAAGGAAAGCAGCTGGAGCATAGCCCCCACCCCTTTAGTTTGGTTCTTTTTCCAACTGTTATTTTCATACGAATTTTAAAAGACTGTTATGCGGGGGGGGCTGATGGTGGGGACAGCCCTCTGCACACGCTCAGAGGCACCTTCGGTTGCATGAACGAGCAGAGTGGGAACCCGAGCTAAGCAAAGGGCTCGGCTCCAGCACAAACGCCAGGTGGGCCCCCGTTCATCCCTCACCATCAATCCCCCCCACGCTGCAGTCACCAACCAACCTGCCTCAGACAGCTGCCCAGGTATCCCACTCCAGGTCCAGCCCCGTCCCGGCTCCACCTCTTCCAGTCCTCGGCAGAAGGCTCGTCATTGTCTTCACTTCCGGAGCATGCAGCCAGCGACTGCGGAGAAGGCGCTGGGAAGGAGCCCGGAGGAGCCGGGAAGTCACCGCTGGTCCCCACCCTCCTCAGCCGGGGGAATGAACTCAGGCGAACTCTGTGCTGGGGCGACGGTGTGCGTGCCCACAGAGAGGGCTCTGAGTGCCACCTTTGGCACCCATGCCATAGGTTCGCCACCACTGCTCTAGGGTGTCACAATCGGAGTCTTCCACTTTGCATTGGGCACTGGAACCAGGATGCCCTGGGCGATGAGCCGATCGAGCTCCGTGTCGATCCAGTCCTTGAGTGCGAAGGGGATGTAGCGGGGCTTCAGGCGGATGGGGGTGGCAGCGGGGTCGATGAAGAGGTGGACAGGTAGCCCTTTGTAGCAACCCAACGGTCCTCGCCAAACATCCTCGAACTCGGACCAGACGGAATCGAGGGATGCGTGGCTGATGCGGTGGAGGCCCGTGATTTTAAGTCCGAGGGCCTGAAACCACTCAAACACCAGAAGGCTGGCGCGGGGCCCCTCAGTGACGACGAGGCGCAGGCAGCTGGTGAGGGACCTGTAGCGCACGTTCACGCGAGCGACACCCTTGACCAGAACACGGTGGCGTTGGAAGTCCATGATGATCAGGCTGGAGGGCTCCAGCTTGGGCATTGGGGTGTGCTTGGCCAGGTCCCGGAAAGTGTCCACCGAAATGATGGAGAGGGCGGACCCGGAATCCACTTCCATTTCACAGCGTGTCCCCTCAATGAAAACAGTGGTTGAGAGCTTGTCGATGCCATGGACCTTGTGCAGGCCGAGGGTGTGAACGTGGCAGCGGTCACGGCGGCCATGACATGGGGACTCGGAGTCGTCATCACCAGAGAGAGTGTGGATTGGTCGGGTGGCGACATCTTTCTCCGGGCGAGACCGTTTCCTCGACGAGTGGCAGACCTTGGCGATGTGGCCGGATCGGCCGCACGCCCTGCAAAGGGCATTGCAGAATCGGCACGTGTGGTGGTCATGGGGGTTGCTGCAGCTGGCGCAGGCCCTCGATGCCGGGCCCCATGGCTTGGGTGCCCTGGCGGACATTTTATGGGCGTCATCGCTGGAGTCGCCATTGCTGGCATGTCCAAAATGGACGGGGGCAGTTTCTCTCGGTGTGAACACTTGTCCCCGTGGTAATCCCATAAACAACATCCACAGATGAGTAGTCCAAAAGAGAGTTGATTTATTAGAAAACCTACAGGTATACAGAGCTAACAGGTAAATTGGCACGAATGAGAACTAAAGGCTCAGCATAAGGCCTATATGGAAGAGCATTGGTCATATCAGATAGTGGTGGCAGCCATGGCAACCACCCTCCCTACGAGAGCAGTTCCCACAGAGTTAGCAAAAGGAATTTGACAGTTAACAAGCCTGGCCTTGGGACGCACCTGGTGGAACCAAAACACACACAGTCTGGCTGTCTCAGCAGAGAGCAGGCCTGACATCCTGCTCCCCTTAAGGCCCCCCTCCCACAGTCCTGTGCATGGGCGCTGGTTTGTGAGGGTAAGCAGTATGGAATTGACAGACTAAACAGGGTACAGAAACATCACGTGCGCGCACCCATTCATCTTGCGCAGAACTGAAGTGTTTCCAACGAACCAAATACTGGAGGGAGCCATGATGGAGATGCGAGTCCAGGATTTTTGCAATTTCAAAATGTTCTCCCCCCCACCCCACCATCACCGGTGGTTCTGGGAGAGATTCAGGATGCCACTTCGGGAGGGAATATGCGGTTTCAGCAAATTGATATGGGACACGGGATGGATCCATCTTAAAGATTTGGGAGCGAGAGCTCCACAGTTACTGGGTTGATGACTCCAGAAATGGAAAAGGGTCCTACGTACTTGGCACTGATTTTGTTACATGGGCGGTTTGGAACGCAGGTTCTTGGTAGACAAGTAAACCATATCCCCCACTTTATAATCCTTCCCTGGTGAGCGATGTTTGTCAGCTTGAGCCTTGTATTTACGTTTGGCCCATTCCAGGTTTTTAATCAGCCAGGGCCAGGTTGTTTGAATAGTGTGTATCCTGTCGGCTACACCTTCACCCCCCTCCTCCCGAGACATCATTGTGGCCAGTGGGGCCGAAGTCCTGACCATACACGGCCTGGAAGGGGCTATACCCAGTGGATCGTATGCATATTCAGCGAAGGGTAACAATTCAACCCAATCATCTTGATGGTAGTTAACATAACAACGCAAGTAGCATTATAACACAGCATTTACCCTTTCCGTCTGGCTGTCGGTTTGGGGATGGAAAGCACTAGAGAGACCTTGTTCCACCCCCACCAATTTTAGGAAAGCTTTCCAGAATTTAGCTACATAGCTACTTCCGCGGTCGCTGATCACCTTGCACGGAAAACGATGGAGACGGAAGACATGTGACACAAAGAGGTGGGCCAGTTTTGGGGCGAATGGGATACCTGCGCAAGGGACAAGATGAACCTGTTTAGAGAACAGGTCCGTGATTACCCAAAGTACAGTTTTTCCTTCACTGTGCATGGGGTAAATTTTACTCTTAGGCAGTTTCCCATCCCCCACCACCTCAATAGCAAAGTTGGTTTTGCAGTGGGGGTGTACACTCACACTCCCGTACATCAAAAACGTCAGCAAAGTCCTGATATGCAGCAGGCAGTGGAGATGAAGAGGGGGTGTCTGAGACTAAAGCCAAGGTTGATGGAGGTACAACAGCTATTTCGTGATGGTGTTGGTGGCAGTTAGGACCAGAGAACTGTATGGTTCCAACCCCCCAGTCAATATACAGGCTGTGTCCCTTGAGCCGGTTTATTCCCAACACCACTTCGTATTTGATAGGGGCTATGGTGAAGGTTATTTGCTCCCAATGGTGGCAAATGCCCATCACTACCCAGCGAGTACGACGATTTACTGGCCCACCCTTAAAGTCACTGCCATCCATTTTGGCAAATTGAATGGGAGCTGACAGAGTCTCTGATTTGACTTTGAGCGCTTTGAAAGTGGCCTCATTGATTAGGGAGCGGGCACACCCGGAATCTATTAGTGCTTTGACTTGTAATTGGGGGCCCTTTTTGTAGAGTTGTAACACTATGTCCACATACACAGTATCTTTGATCTCACTCACCATTACAGGAGCCTTGGGTTTTGCAGGAACAGCTGCGAGGGTCCGCGGTGTCGCTCCACTCACCTCAGACCCCGCCCATTTTTTGACAGATCCAAAGGAGACTCTAGATTTAAAGCCGGGGGGTTCCAGCTTCTGTCCTCATCCGAAGAAGGTGAGCTGTCCCCTCCCAGGGCACTTGTAATCCGAGACCCCGATGGGTCCGTCAGTGCAGGCTCGTTGGGTGCATCTCTGACGTGAAGCACTGACGGCACAGTCCGTCCTGAAGCAGCGCTGCGGTTGGCCACGGTGCCTCTTCGCTGAGTTCGCCCCAATTCCAGGGCGGTCCATCCGGTCGAGAAGGGACTAACCGGTCCGGTCGAAGTGGGCAGGATGCAGCAAAGTGGCCCATGGCTCTGCAAATGAGACAGGCTCCCCTTTGAAGCCGAGACACACGGTCTTGCGAGGGTTGAGCAGGTCTCCGCGGTGTAGGAGTTGCAGCCTTAGGCGGGGGCTTTTGGTTGCCCCCCTTCCTGGCCCGACGTTGGGCCAGCGAAATGAATTGGCGGCAGCTTTCCATTTCTTCAGCTAGTAAAATCCATCTTCTTGAGTGTCTGGGTCACGTTGCATATAAGCCCAGTTCAATAACTCAGGGTGTAAGGCTTCCCGGAAATGTATTTGGGTAGCCTCAGTCCAGTCCACTATTTTACTGGCGAGCCTTTGGAATTCGTCCGTGAATTCCCGCACTGTTGTAGAGCCTTGTCGGAGTTGCAGGAGGGCTGCCTTGGCCTTCTCTCCCAGGAAGGGGTCCTCAAAACGTCGCCGCAACGCTCGCATGTGTGAGCACTTGGCCTAACAAGAACCACAAACCACAACAGGAGACGAAGTTGTCCAAAGAAGCTGGTTTTACTGGTCATAAAGGTTAGCAGAGCACAGAGAACCTAAGACAGCAATGGGGCAAACTGGCTTGCACTTGATAATATAAAAGCCATGAAAAAAGCATTCAACAGCACAGTACAGCTTCAAGAGATTACAGATTACAAACAGCTCAAAGGCGCCGTGGTTCTCACGAACTACTGTCGGCTTCAAAGAGTGCAAAAATGCAAAACAAACCTTGAAGGCAACTTGGTGGGAAAACGAAACTAACTGAGATACAGGCCTGACATTCTGCCCCCCTTAAGGCCCCCTCCCAGTTTGCAAGGGGGATGGTTTGTCAGGGTAGGTGGAGTGGAAGGCGTGCACTAAGTGTGGGGTGGAGACATCCCGTGTGTGCACCCATTCATAGTAGGCAGGGGGGAAGTGTTTCCATCGAACCAGATATTGTAGAGAACCATGACGTACACGGGAGTCCAGAATCTTTGACACTTCGAAATGCTCCTCCCCCCCCCACCATCACAGGCTGCTCAGGAGGCAATTCCGGGTGCCAGTCAGAGGAGACTGACATGGAAGACTGGGTGGATACGCCTCAAGGTTTTAGGGACAGTCAGTTCCACAGTGACGGGGTTAATTATCCGGGCAACGGGATATGGCCCCACGTACTTGGCACTGAGCTTATGGCAAGGGCGGGTGGACCGCAGGTTCTTGGTGGAAAGGTACACTAAGTCACCAATCTGAAAGTCTTTGCTGGGAGAGCGATGCTTATCTGCCTGAGCTTTATATTTGCGTTTGGCTCTGCCTGAGCTTTATATTTGCGTTTGGCTCTGTCCAGATTTTTCACCAGCCAGGGCCAGGTGGTGCGGAGAGTCTGAGTCCAAGAGGCTACATCGGCATCTCCCTCCCCCTCAGTTATATCTGCACGAGCAATAGGACCGAAGTCCTGACCATACACAGCGTAGAAACGGCTAAAACCTGTAGATTGATGTACAGCATTATTGTAAGCATATTCTGCAAAGGGCAACAGCTCAACCCCATCATCTCAATGGTAATTGACATAACAATATAAATAACATTCCAATACAGCATTGACCTGTTCAGTTTGTCCATCCATTTGGGGGTGATAAGCGCTAGATAAACCCTGCTCCACCCCCACCAACTTGAGAAAAGCTTTCCAAAATTTAGCCACGTAGCTACTTCCGCGGTCGCAAATTATCTTAAGCGGGAAGGAATGCAGACGGAAAACATGTGACACAAAAAGGCGGGCCAACTTGGGGGCGGAGGGGATACCTGCACATGGAACCAAATGTACCTGTTTGGAAAATAAATCAGTAACAACCCACAGTACAGTCTTCCCCTCACTAAGTGGGAGATCGGTCATGAAATCCATGGCAATCACTTCCCAGGGTCTGCTGGGAATTTCCAGTGGTTGTAGCAGTCCCGGGGGCTTGCCCTGGGATCGCTTGGCAGTGGCACAAATAGGACAGCTGCGAATGAAGGAATCCACATCCGAACGCATGCCCACCCACCAAAATTGCCTGCGCAACAAGTGAAGGGTTTTCAGGAAACCAAAGTGCCCTGCAGTTTTAGCTCCATGGGCCCATTGCAGGACTTCTCTCCGAAGTACTTTAGGCACGTACAATTTCGAGTCTTTGTACCAACAACCACCTTGTTCAAGCAAACCTTGGGGTAGAGTTTGAGCAGTGCATTCGGCCAAGCACTGAGTACGAAGGGAGTCCAGGAAGGAATTGGACAGGATCACTCCCCCCCCTTGCAGAGAAGGGTGAATCAGGAGCCGCTGGCGATGGTGATAGAGCAGGGGGGGAACCGGTTGCTGCGGGGCGCCGGTGACAGGCAGCGCGAGTGGGTCTGGTGAGGGAGCCGGCTCTTTTGTGCCCGACACTGTGCTGTTCACTGCTCGGGTCTGGGACTGGGGCAGAGTTTGGGACTGAGTTTGTACGGCTAGTACGGGCAGAGCTCCTCTGTGTGCCGGGGTGAACAAAGAGTCCGTAGGATGATCTATCTTTACTGGGTATTGGGGCAACCTGGAAAGAGCATCAGCAAGCACTTTTTGCTTCCCGGGCACATGTTTAAGAATAAATCGGAATTGAGCAAAGAAGTCCGCCCAACGCTGCTGTTTCGCAGACAATTTATGGGTCCCCGTGAGGGCTGCTAGATTTTTGTGATCGGACCAGACTTCAAAGGGGACCACGGACCCCTCCAAAAATTGCCTCCATAAAGTAAGAGCATGATGGGCAGCTGATGCCTCCTTCTCCCAAATGGGCCAGTTCAGTTGGGCATGCGCAATTTTTTTTTTTTGAAAAATAAGCACAGGGGTGAAGAAGATTGTCTGGTCCTCTTTGGAGAAGAGTCCCCCCATGGCTACATCGGATGCATCAACTTGCAAAATAAACATTTGGTTTGGGTCGGGATGCTGCAGCACAGGTTCAGAAGTAAAAAGCTGCTTGAGGGTTACAAAAGCAGTTTGACATTGATCAGACCAATGTATTTTGGCGGTAGGCAACATAGCAGAGACCCCTTTACCTTTTGTTTTCAGAAGGTCAGTGATTGGTAACGCCACTTGAGCAAAGTTGGGAATGAAACCGCGGTAAAAATTGGCAAAGCCTAGAAACTGTTGCACTTGTTTACAGGTGGTGGGAGGAGTCCAATCAAGTATCGATTGGACTTTAGCAGGGTCCATGCTGAGGCCTCGATGGGAGATTATGTATCCCAAGAAAGTTAATTGTTCCTGATGGAACTTGCATTTAGACAGCTTTACATAGAGCTGGTGATTACATAGACGTTGCAACACTTCCCTGACCAGAGCAACGTGTTCATCCATGGATTTTGAATAAATGAGGATGTCATCAACATAAACCACCACGCCGCGATATAGTAAATCATGGAGGATTTCGTTAATGAGTTGCATGAAGACCCCCGGGGCCCCTTTAAACCCGAAAGGCATCACAAGAAATTCATACATCCTGAAACAGCTAGAGAAGGCTGTGAGGGGTTCGTCCCCATCACGAATCCGGACCCGGTAATAAGCTTCAACCAAGTCTAATTTGGTGAAAATGCGCCCCTCTTGTAATTGTCCCAAAATGTCTGAGATCAACGGTATGGGGTAGGCGTTGGCTTGGGTAACTGCGTTGAGTTTTCGGAAGTCAATGCATAAACGTAAGTCACCCTCCTTCTTACGGACAAAGAAAGCAGGGGCTGAGTTGGGAGCGTTCGATTGCCGAATGAACCCTCGAGCAAGATTTTTATCCAAAAACTCTCGTAACACAGTACGTTTGGAAACGCTCATAGGGTAAATCTTGCTCTTAGTGTGCAGTCTTTTACTACTTCAATTGTGCAGTCTGTGGTACGGTGGAAGGCAAAGCATCACATTCTTTTATATCAAAAACATCTTCAAAGTCTTGGTATACCTCAGGTAATGGTGTCAGCAATGAGGTATCGGCGGTTAAGGCTGGAGTGGGTGGAGGTACAACCGCAACTTCACGTCGGTGCTGTTCGCATTTAGGATTGGGAAATGTAATTGTGTCAGCCTCCCAGTCTATATAGGGACTATGACCCTTAAGCCAATTAATCCCCAAAACAAATTCGTATTGGATAGGAGCTATGGTAAAGTCTATTTGCTCCCAATGGGAACCGATACCAACCGATACTGTGTGCAACGGTCGACTGGCCCTCCTTTGAAATGGCTACCATCCATTTGGGCGAATTGGACGGGAGCTGGTAGGTCCTCGGACTTGACTTTTAGGGCTGCAAACGTGGCCTCATTGATTAAAGTGCGCCCACAGCCGGAGTCTATAAGCCCTTAACATGCAATTGGGGACCCCCTTTATAGTGTTGTAACACTATGTCCACATAAACAGTGTTTTCAACTTCACTCACCATGACAAGAGCCTTGGGTTTAGCAGGAGATTCTGCAGGGGTCTGTGGGGACGCTCCACTCACCATAGACCGTATCCATTTTTTGACAGATCAAGAGGGGATTCCAGGTTCAGAGCTGGGGAATTCCATTGATTATCCTCGTCGGACGAAGGAGAGCTGTCCCCCACTGGGGCACTTGTAATCCACGACCCTACGGGGTCGATTGGTGCAGGGAGGTTAGACAATTCTTCGACGTGAAGTGCAGAGGGTGTGGGTCGTCCCGGCGCTGCGGGTGGCCATGGTGCCTCTGCGTTGAGGTCGTCCTCGAGCTCGAGGTGGTATGTTTGGGCGAGTGGTTTCTGGGCGTTGAGGGCAAGCCGCTGCAAAGTGACCCATTCCCTCGCAAACGAGACAAGCCCCTCTCTGGAAACGGGACTCGCGATCCAGAGGGAGCCGGGTTGGTCTCCGCGGGTTGGGAGTCGAAGGTTTGGTGGGCGGTTTTTGTCCGCCCTTCTCCTTAGCTCTATTTCGGACTAGCAAAACAAACCGCCGGCGGCTTTCAACTTCCTCAGCCAGCAAAATCCAGTCCTCAAGGGTATCTGGGTCACCTCGCATATAAGACCAGTTCAAAATGTCTGGGTGCAATGCCTCGCGAAAGTAGTGGATGAGGGTAGCTTCAGGCCAGTCCACTACCTTACTCACGAGTCTTTGGAATTCACCTGCAAACTCCCGAACTGGAGAGGAGCCTTGCCTGAGTTGTAAAAGTTCCGCTTTGGCTCTCTCTCCCATGAAGGGATCTTCAAACCGCCGTCGCAAGGCGAACATAAAATTGTCGAGGGAACGAATGGAGCTGGACCGTGTATCAAATTGTAGAATCATCCAGTCGGCCGCTTTTTCCGTTAACAGAGAGGCAATGATCGGGGCTCAGAGATTTTTACTCGGTAGAGTGCTCTGGGTCGCAGCTGCCAGAATAAACTGTTTTCTTGAATATCGATCTGCAGGTCTCTCTCTCCCCCCACGAACCCCCGTTTTGCCGTATCATTTCTGGTGCCGTGCTCGTGAAGGGGGGAGAGATGGGGTGTTGCCCCCCTCTTACCCACCCGGCTCGGGGTGCTGGACCAGGGTGCCTTTGAGTCCTTTCTGCCTTTGGTCGAGAGAGTTACGCATGGACACCCTGGCCTCACTCACCCTGGTAGGGTGTCGTTGGAACCCAACAGGATCGCAAGAACCAGCCCAGCACCTCCGGAGGAAATCACAGAAGGCAGGTGAGAATCAGGAAAGGGGTTTTAGTTCAGTTCTGGTGCCCTCTGCAATCAGAGGAAGGGAGGTCTGATCAACTTCCAGATTCTGCCCTAGTACAGCCATCAGGTTTGGTTGGAAACCGCAGAGATCTTAGGTCTGACAGGAAAAGGTTTGGAAATGGTGGGTGGCGTGTGAGAGTGAGTGAGTGATTTTGTGTTTGATCGAAGGGGTGGATTGATTGTGAGAGAGACTGTTGTGGAACACTTTTGCATACATTTGTACACATTTTGGGAGGAATGGGTGGAAAGAAAGCTCTGTAGTATCACCTCAGTGGGTGCCACACAACTTTCCAAAACTCTATCAGAATGTGGCCCTTCGTATATTTTGTGAACTGGACTGTGTTGCATATAGGGTCGGCTGGTCCGAAGGTAGTGGGTTATAGTTTTTTCAACTGATTGTTCTCTGTTCTCAGTCACAGACTGAGGGCATAGCAATAACTGTCTTGTGTGATTTGCATTGTACAATAGTGGTGTAAAGCAATTGGTAAATGTCAGAAGTGTTGAGCTTGGTATTTACTGGGGAAGGGTTTCTCCTTTTGAATAAGGTCCCGTATATTAATGGGTGGAGTGACTCTGTTACAAGAAAGTTGCCAAAATCTGCTTTTCGGGCTCATGAGAATTAGTGCCGTGTCATGGTTTTATGACTCACTCCTCCAAAGCCGGCCGGAGGAAAAGCAAGTCCCACGCCGTGCCAGTGCTGTCTGTGCCTACAGAATAAACAGAATAAACAGCCCTCTCCTACCCGTTTAACATAAGCTTGTTCCTGTGGCTTAGACTGGGAGTCATTCGAGAGGGGCCTCCTGCCTCCTGCCTGAGACTGTGGATTTGTCTCCCCCGCCCTGCAGTAGCAAAGGGGGGCGGCTTCAGTTGTTTCTGTTTGTGTCTCAGACTCATTTGTTTTACAGCTCCTGTGGAAAGACTCTGGTGATTTTTAGTTCTGATTCTGTGGCAGTCATGCCTATTCTAGACTGCCTGAGTTATCTGGTGTTTCTCTTTGTGATGATCTCAACTGTATGACTATTGTGAAAGGTTGTGTATGTTTCCATTCAAAGTTGACAAAGGACTTTTGATTTTTGGGATGCTTTGTTTGAAGAAAGGATAAAGGGATGTTGGTGTTGTTTTATAAAATGTACCAATGCGGGATTGATGTTGCTGCTGTGTATCATGCATTCTGCAATGTCTTAGAAGTCTATGGGTTCTTCCATTAATGTATCTTGTTCAAATGTGTTCCTGCTTCTTCCAACTGTCCTTCCTAAGTTTTGGATTTTTCAATAAAGCTGTTTTAGGGACCTCCAGGAATTTCCTGGAATTATTGCCCCCTCCCAAAAAAAAAAAAAAAAGATATTTCACCTGTGGCCCTATCAACTGCCTGTGTACATAAGCAGGTGCAAGAATCTCACCTTTAGCCGTGAGGACATGTCCCCTTCCTCTGTCTTTTCTCTGACTTTCCTCTTGTCTTCAACTGACAGTCTGCATAAGCACCCACACACTACCATTCTTGTAATGTTGCCAGGCCTAGTTGGCTTCTTAATGTTGTTAAATTGTTGGTTGGATTTCAGTGGCAAGAACGTATTTTGAGATGGGATGTATTTGTGAGATCAATTGTTAAGACTGTATAGGATGACCAGAATTAATTGTGCCCAGGATGGGAATTAGAAAGTTGGTCAGAATGAGAATTGGGAAGTCGATTGAGTGGTGGAGTGAGTGGTTCACTGAGATAAGAGGGTTCTGGAATGTGTATTTTGTGATAGAAAGTATGATGAAATGGAATACAGGAATGATTGACAAGCCTTATATGTATGTCTTGTATCATAAGGGGGGAATGTGACAGCAGGTAGACTTCCCCTGACTATGGAAGATCCACTGATTTAGCAAATTGTAATAATCTCTTTTCCTTTCTGTAAAATGTATTAGGGCAGCCAGGGAATAGCTTGTTGCTGGGCAGAATATCCCTGTATGTCTGTGTGCTAAGGAAGTGGGTTAAGAGTCATGGAGAGTCAGAGTGAACTATAAACATTGATAGGAGAAACTGGATAGAACTGAACTGTACTGCGCCGCCTCTATGTCTGGAGTGCTATCAGCCTACCCTGAATGTTGATGGGTTGTCATATCTTGAATTTGGATAAATATCCCTTCCTCAGTATGATCGGGGCTCAGAGATTTTTACTCGATAGAGTGCTCTGGGTCGCAGCTGCCAGAATAAACTGTTTTCTTGAATAACGATCTGCAGGTCTCTCTCTCCCCCCACGAACCCCCGTTTGCCGTATCACAACGAAACGGACGCGGCTATCTTCGGTTGGGAAGAATTGTCTTTGCTCCCTCATATAACTATCCACATGATGCAAAAAACGGAGTAAGGTTTCAACAGAGCCGTCATAAGTAACCCTCAGTTTTGGCGGTCTCCATGGCAATGGGGGCACAGGCGGGTATCCAGGGGCTGGAATTCCTGGTAAAGCAGGTGCGACAGGCACTCTCCTGGGCGCTGCGGGGCCAGGAGCTGCTGGTCCTCCGCCCAGGACTACGGGTCCCCCACCAGGTGCGACGGGACCCCCACCAGGGGCTGCAGGGCCTCCGCCTGGAACTACAGGTCCTCCACCAGGCGCGACGGGACCTCCGCCAGGAGGAACCACCGGGGCAGCTGGTTGTTGCGGCAGCTACTGCAGTATCATGGGAGCGGGGGTAACGGGCGCAGTTTGAGCCCGTTGCAACTGGTCATTGTCCCTGAGTACTAAGGTCAGTTGATCTTGCAAGTGTGCTACCTGCTCCATGAGATCCATATTTTGGTTACATAGCAAAAATACTTCATTGCCAGCACCGCTAGGTTGGCGGGACTGCCTGGCCCAAAGAGATTCCCCAGTGTACAAGTCCTCCTCGTCGGAATTGTCTGACCTCTCGAGCAAAGTCCCCGCCAACCTGCGGGTCCGTTGAACGCTATGAGACGGGACGAAAGATGGGAAAAACGGGGGTAATTTATAGCCCCCGGGCTGTCGGGGGCGCATGCCGGTTCACGCCCGGTTGAGGGCTAAGCACTCCCTCTCCTCCTGCTCTGCCCGAGCTTTTGCCTCGGCTTCAGCCGCCACCAGCACTTGCTCCTCCGCTTTCTTGCGCTCAGCCAGGGTTCGGTCGGCTGCCAGTTGGGCGGTCAGCGCCACGGTAACGACCGGAAGGGCCTCCTGTTCCAAAACGTAGAGGAGCTCTGCGCGCTGATCTTGCAGGTCCAACAGCGGTTGGATCTGTACCGCCAAGGCCGCCGCATTTGCACCGAAATCGGGGGTGAGATGCGTCGTAAGTTCCGCCACGGAAATAGTGGCCACAGTGTGGCCCTGGAAGAGGGCAGCCACCCATGTGGCTACCACATTTGCCTACGTTTGGCAAAGCTCGGGGGGTGGTGCGACCGGGGTCGCCATGTTGGCAGAACGGATCGGGACCGCGGTCAAAGTCAGTTGCGTTTCACAAGTAGTGAGTCCGGCCAACAGGCTAGTCAACAGTTGTAAATCCTCAGCTGCCAATCGAGCATAATCCACCAACCAATCAAGGGTCTGAAGGTCTTGGCAGGCGCTGGCATCTGCAATGTCAGACGTCCAGGGGACCATTGCGGCTAGGGAACGCCACTGAGCTCGGACCAGTCCAGTCAAGCGGTTGACTTCTGCATCGGTTCGATATAGCTCAGCTATAACATCCTGTACAAGCTCGGGGTCGTCAGTCGGCGTTCCCAATGGAAGGGACCACGGATGGAAGCCTTTCAGGGCTCCTAGCAGGAACCCGCTACCCAGGGATCAGGTCCACCGGGCCCGGGGCGAACCACACGGGGCTCCAGCCATGGGTAGATCACTCGGAGAGCACTGCCCTTGTTCCCATCTGAGTGGCAGGCGAACCCTCCGGGGCTCCAGCCTGACAGGAGAAAGATGATGGCTGTCTTAATGTGAGCACTTGGCCTAACAAGAACCACAAACCACAACACGAGACGAAGTTGTCCAAAGAAGCTGGTTTTACTGGATGGGAAAATACAGGGTTGGATCCAGCCAGCTTTCCCCCTCAACATTATCTAACTCTCCTCATTACTATAGCCCCCATCACACAAGCCTTTTGTCAGTGCAGGTCCCATGATTATTTATTTATTAGTTTCTATCCCGCTCTACCTCAGCCAAGGCTGAGCTCAGAGTGGCTTACAGCTTTAAAACATCAATAAAAACATCAACCATAGAATCACAGAATCATAAAGTTGGAAGGGACCACCAGGGTCATCAACCCTCTGCACAATGCAGGAAATTCACAACTACCTCCCCCCTCCACACCCCCAGTGCCCAGAAGATGGCCAAGATGCCCTCCCTCTCATGAACTGCCTAAGTTCATAAAATCAGCATTGCTGACAGATGGCCATCTAGCCTCTGCTTAAAAACCTCCAGGGAAGGAGAGTTTACCACCTCCCGAGGAAGCCTGTTCCACTGAACCACTCTGTTAGAAAATTCTTCCTAATGTCTAGATGCAAACTCTTTTGATTTAATTTCAACCTGTTGGATCTGGTCCCACCTTCTGGGGCAACAGAAAACAACTCAGTTGTAACTGTCCTCACCCACACTAATTTCAGTGCATACAAGGCAAAGATCAGGTATAAAACATCAGGTATATTTACCACCTAGATATTTAATACTGCAGGAGAATCAACCAGAGAATGAGCACCAGGCTTATGTCCTTCCTCTTCTCCCCCTCTCCCACTTGCACATGGAGTAGAGATGGAAGATTACTTTGGTCCTTTATGCATGGGCACTTGGACTCACGTTCACCTCCACAGTGTCTCAGTTGTTTTCCGTCCATTAGTGATGACCTCGTGCCCAGCCCTTGCAAATCCAGGGTCTTCTTGTTCCTGTTATAACCTGATTCTTCCATCTCCCCTGAGATCAGCCCAGGTGAAATCTCCATGCATCAGCCAAAGCATGGGTCAGGGAAGCTGGGGGGTGGGGGGGGTGTTGACATTTTTCTCACAGTAAGCACAACAGCCAATTACAAAGCAGCGTTTCAAGGGGCAGGGACTCAAATACATCCTGGTTTTTTTCTCCCACCCAATGTTCTTTCTGAGCAGACATTTGCCTCAGTACTGGGTTTAAAACAATGCTGGGATTTCTCCCCCCCCCCTCATTCCGTTCCTTTTAAAGAGCTCCGTTTGTGGCCTTTAACACAGCACTTGGGTTTCCGCTGGGGGGGGACTGGGCGTTTTTCTCACAGCAAGCACTACAGCCAATTACAAAGCAGGACTTTCAAGGACTCATGCTTCTGGATTAAGTTGAAGAATTTGCTGATGTGTAGTGTTTTTTGAATTCGCAACAGAAAAGTGTTGGTCGAGCGAGCATCAAACCCCAGGTAAAACTCCCATGCATAAGCGCCCTTTGTCAAGGTACCCTTTCCTCTAATCACAGTTTGTTATTGACATCCAAGTTTAGAAGCTGTTCCAGTTAGGCTGTCAGGCCTTGCTCTCTCATGAGGAGTATAGGCTGTTGGCCTGAGTTAGGCCAGTGCTTGGCTGCGTGTCAAGTCTTCAGTTCTCATGCCTGTAATCTGTGTACAGTATCCCCCGTCCTGTTTTCCCCAGCTCCACAGATGTTGGGCCGCTGTTTAGTCTTTCTCCCTGGGAACTGCTTATCTCGGGATTGCTTGCTCATGTTTATTTCCAAAGCCGGCATTGCTTTTAAACCATGTACCCTGCCAATGTTTCCTCATTACAAGCCTTACCTGTTTGTAGACAGTCAGTTTCTTTCATCTGTCCTGTTGCTCCTAATAAAGTATTACTGCTTCAGAGCTGCCTGCCTGGACGAGTTTGCTTACGGGATGCTAGGGACAGACGCCTGAGCCTGACATTGGCTTTGTTTCTTGCCCTTGAGCTGTGATTCTAAATCAAGAGTAAACCATCGTTTAGAATCCCAGTTGGTGGACAAGAAAAACACAGGAGCCCAAGAAGGCAAACAAGCTTGAATAAACCAGGCTCCTTCACATTACAAACAAATACTAGGGTGTTCATGGCATCTGAATACAGCCTTCGAATCAGAAGCAAAGTGCTCCAAAAATAATCCCATGATGCTTAATAAATGATAACAGAATATAGGAAGCTACATACAGAGTAAGAGGCAGCCATCTTGTCCAATGTTGTTTACACATGATGACTCTCCAAAATTTCAGGAAGAGGTCTTTCTCAGCCCACCTACCAGATATCCTTTTAATGGAGATGCTTGGAACCTAACTTACAAACTCTGCATTCAAAACATTTTCTCTAGCATTTAGCATGCAAAGACAGCTCAAACTAGAGAGATGCAAGTTCCCCTCCTCCCATGCAACCCCTCACCCAGGATTCAAGGAGGGCTGCTGTGGAAGGTGCTTCCTCTATAGCAGTGGTTCCCAACCTATTTCGAGTCGTGACCCCCTTTTACAATTGCCAAGTAACCTGCGACCCCCGCCACATTTGCATAAAGCCATACAATGACATTTTCAATAGGATAAAGAAAACACATTAAAATAGATTTTTCAGAATATAATTCCAATGTAATATTTAATTAACTGATTTCATTAAATAATTAATTCATATTTAATGTGATAGTTGTGCTTGCATCTGGGTAACCAGCTCCAAAATTTGTGGCTGAGTGTTTGTTAAAGCCAACCTCATGTCATCCTCAACATTTAGTCTGTTTCTTGCCTACCCATTATCGCCTGTTTTCTTTTCTTCAACCTCCCGGCCTTGTTGTTTCTCCCCCCCCCCTCCAGGAAGGGGAGGCAAAGCAAGGTCGCTGCCGCAGGAGATCCTAAGAACATAAAAAAAGGCCCGGCTGGATCAGACCCAGGCCCGTCAAGTCCAGCAGTCTGTTCACACAGGGGCCAAACTAGGTGCCTCCAGGAAGCCCCACAAGCAAGACTCTATCCTCCCAGGAGCCAGGGAAGGAAAGCAGGAGGAGGAGGAGGAGGAGGAGGAAGGGGGGAAGAAGAGAAGTCGTCTCCCATCCCCGCCTCCTCCCTCCTGCGATCCCAGCTGCAGGAAGGGAAGGGGCAGACCGGGGAAGGGTGGGGAAGGACTGCCTGCTTGGCTGTGTGGAAGAGGAGGAGGAGGGGCTGCTGAGGCAGAGCTGAGTGGCGGTGGAGGCGCTGGGGCCTTGGACCCGGGGAAGGAGAGGCAGTGGAGAAGGAGGAGGAGGGGAGCCGGGAAGCGAGCAGGAGGCCATTCCAGAATTCATTTGTTAGTTTACCTCCAGTTATTTTCTCCAATCTGAACCAAAACAGCTTACACCATTGCTCTCCCCTCCTTCATTCATTTTGAATCCATCTTTGCTGAATCAGGACAAAGTTTCACCTGCTCCAGCACTCTGCCTTCAACAGTAGCCAGACAGATTCTCCAAAGAAGCCCACAAGGACAAAGTCCCATATGTCCAGCATGGTCCATAGCAAACAACTACAGAAATATACTGCCTATTGTATCGAAGTTAGTCATTGTGACTAATAGCAACATTCCCACTTTGCCATTCATGTCCTTTGAGAAACTTGTCTAATTCTTATTTTATTGTATTGACCGTTACATAGGCTTGTGGCAAAGAATTACAGTACTTGATTTGGAAAATGCAAGGTGTGGATCTCAAAGTTGTTTTCTAGCTATTCTGTTTCACACACCAAGAGACATGCATGCACCCTGTGTCCCAGCTGTGTGGGAGTTGTGGTCACCAAATGATGCACTGGGTGATAATTTTTTTGTCATATAAAAGAAAACATATACTTGGCTTTAAACTGACAAGTGAGAGTCACCTACCACAAATCAGCCCAAGCATTAAAAGCAGATTTGAAGCCAAACCCTGTTGAAACTATGCTCAAAGTATGCCTCAAGATATACACATTACTGTGGCACAGTAATTTCCCAAGTCTTGGTAACAGAGGGAGAGGTAGGAAGCAGATAGATTAGTAATGTATGTGATCACTTCTGCCTCCCTTAAAATTTATTCATTCAGTCAACAATTGAGAAATGAAGAATTTTCCTGGTTCCCTTGGCCACATCCAGAAATTTCTGCAGGAACATTCCTGGCGATATTAGTATGAGAAGAGAAGGAGGGCAGGCCTTGTGATCCAGCTGTTAAAGCTAGCAGTGTATTGAAACCAAGAGGACTGGACAACAAATATAGGGTCGGATCTAGACAAATGTTTCCTCAGATGCAAGGATTTATGCCCACAGAGCTCAATTCTCCCACCTCCCCTAATCCCATGGCAGCCCAAAACCCCACCCAATCCTGTTCCTAGGGGAGATAGGACCCCAGAATTTCAGGGAGCATTTTGCACTGCCACAGGAGCAGGGGCAGGAAAATGGCTCTATGAAGATAAATCCTTGCATTCATAGAAATGCCTGTGAGGATTCCCCACCTCTCTGTGCAAATCCCATAAAGCCACTTGTTCAGACAGTCATGTAGAAACAAGGATCTTTATTGAGAGCTTCAGAAGGTGTTAGCCATACACGGGTTAAAGTTGCAAGTAAGTCCGACTACAATGTTACAGAATATATCTCCTTCAGAGGAGCAAAAGGTCACACCTATATTATGGGAAGCTAAAAGATAGATGGGTACGGTACAGACATCAATCGTCCCCAGGGAGCTAGTTAGGGTTATCTACTATCCAAGGCCGGAATTGGCAAGAGGGAGTGAACCAAAAGCACAGCCGGGGAACACAGCAGGGGAGGCACTCATGATACATACCAGCCAGAGCCTGACAGATATGGCACCTGACCTCAAAGAAGGCCAAATGGTCTGAACTGCTTTTACGAGTCCAGAGGGAGGGGGAACTTGGGATCAGAGAACACATAGACATACAGACCCTCACATTCTGCCCCCCTTAAGGCCCTCCTCCCCCGAGTTCGGGCGGACGAGGACGGTCTGGATAAGCAGAGTGGAAGTCTCGAACTAAACGAGGGGCGGCCACATGGGGAGCTGCCACCCACTCATCCTGAGCGGAGCCCAGGTGTTTCCAACGGACTAAATAGAACAATTTTCCCTTTTTCAGTTTGGAATCCAACACTCGAGAAACTTCCAAATGTGTTTCCCCCCCCCACAACAGTAGGAATCTCAGGCTTAGGGAGGGGATGGAACTGAGGAGCTGAAACGTATGGTTTCAGCAAACTAATGTGAAACACAGGGTGTACTCCTCGAAGAGACTTAGGGAGTTCCAATTCCACAGTAACATCGTTGATCACCCGGGTGATGGGGAAAGGGCCTACGTACTTGTCACTCAGTTTTTTACAAGGTCGCAGGGAGCGCAGGTTTTTAGTGGAAAGGTATACCTGACCCCCCACCTTGAGTTCCCACCTCGGAGATCGATGTTTATCGGCTTGATCCTTGTATTTACGTTTGGCCCTTTCCAGATTTTCCTGCAACCAGGGCCAAGTGGTTTGTACTACCTGTACCCATTCTTGAACCTCCTGCACCCCTTCGAGCTCGGGGGTGATGTTAGGGGAACCAAAGGGTCCAAAATCTTTCCCATAGACCACACGAAAAGGACTGAAACCTGTGGAAGAATGGGGGGCATTATTGTACGCATATTCAGCAAAGGGCAACAAGTCCACCCAATCGTCCTGGTGGTAATTGACATAACATCTCAAATAGCATTCAACCACAGCATTGACACGTTCGGTTTGACCATCTGTCTGGGGGTGGTAAGCTGAAGAAAGTCCCTGTTCTTCCACCCCCATTACTTTTAGGAAGGCTCTCCAGAATTTGGCCACAAATTGAGCCCCCCTGTCGGAGAGGACCTTCCTCGGAATCGAATGGTGTTTTACCACGTGATTAACAAACAGTTTAGCCAGCTTCTGAGCGGAGGGTAGCCCCGCGCAAGGAACAAAGTGAACCTGTTTGGAAAATAAGTCAGTTATTACCCACAACACAGTTTTTCCCCGACTGGGGGGCAAGTCAGTAATAAAGTCCATAGCAATCACTTCCCAGGGCATGGTTGGAGTTTCAAGCGGTTTCAAGAGTCCGGGAGTCTTTCCCATCCGTCTTTTGGCAGTGGCGCAGATGGGGCAGCTGCGCACATACATTTCCACATCAGTTCTCATGCCGGGCCACCAAAATTGCCGCCGTAACAGATGCAAAGTTTTGACAAACCCAAAGTGCCCCGCAAGTTTGGCCCCGTGGACCATTCCCAGGACCTCTTTCCGGAGTGCCTCTGGAACATAGATTTTACCCCCCTGCGTCCATAAGGAGTCCTGTTGGGTGAGTTGCGTGGGGAGGACTTGGCGCTCCGCTTCCTTTAGAGAAGCATCTTGGAGCCATTGCAGAAAGGCCTTTGGGATCCCTTTGGGAGGAAGAACTTTCTGGCCCTGGGATTAGGAGCGGGTGGTGACTGCGAGTCCCGAGGCTTCCCCCCTCTGCTCAGGGGTGAATAAGGAGTCTACTGGGCGATCGAACTCGTTGCGATACTGGGGAAGCCTAGAGAGAGCATCCGCTAACGCATTATCTTTCCCCGGTACATGTTTTAGAACGAAACGGAACTTAGCAAAGAACTGAGCCCAACGAATTTGTTTCGCGTTGAGCTTCCTAGCCCCTTTTAGAGCCTCGAGGTTCTTGTGATCGGTACAAACCTCAAACGGGGATTCCGCCCCTTCTAAAAAATGTCTCCAAATGGTGAGGGCATGTTTGACAGCGGCTGCCTCCTTCTCCCAAATGGCCCAGTTAATCTCCGACTGGGAAAACTTTTTAGAGAAGTAGGCACACGGTTTCAATTGGCCGTTCCCATCCCGCTGTAAGAGGGCCCCCCCCATGGCAACGTTCGAAGCATCCACTTGGACCACGAACGGCTTATTACAATCGGGGTGAGCAAGAACGGGCTCGGACGAGAAAAGCAGCTTGAGTTTATCGAAAGCCTGCTGGCAGTCAGAAGTCCATTGTAACCGAGCTGAAGGCAGAGCGGCGTTTGCTCCCTTCCCCTTGGTGCGCAGGAGCGAAGTGAGGGGGAGCGCTACCTGGGCAAAATTAGGAATAAAGTTCCGGTAGAAGTTGGCAAAACCTAGAAATTGTTGCAAATGTCTACGCGTGGTGGGGGGTTCCCAGTCCATTACTGCCCGAAACTTTTCGGGATCCATTTCCAAGCCTTGATGGGAAATTACATAGCCCAGGAAGGTGATGGAGGGTTGGTGGAAATCACATTTGGAAACCTTAGCAAACAGTTTGTGCTCACGCAGGCGCTGCAGCCCTTCGCGCACCAGTTGAACATGCTCTTCGATGGTTTCGGAATAAATGAGGATGTCGTCTAGAAATACCACCACCCCTCGAAACAATAGATCATGTAGGACTTCATTAATTAATTGCATAAACACACTCAGAGCCCCCGAAAGTCTGAACGGCATCACTAAATACTCAAACATTCCAAAACAACAAGAAAATGCAGTCTTTGGTTCGTCCCCTTCTCGGATGCGGACTCGATGGTATGCCTCCACCAAATCCAATTTGGTGAAGATTCGGCCCTCCTTCAATTGCGCGAGGAGGTCTGGAATGAGAGGGAGGGGGTATGCGTTAGACTGAGTGACCGCATTCAGTCTACGGAAATCAATACAGAGTCTTAAATCCCCCGTCTTCTTCTTTACAAAGAATGCGGGAGCCGAGTAAGGAGCTTTGGACGGGCGGATGAAACCCCGCGCCAAATTGGTGTCCAAATACTCGCGCAACACGGCCTTTTCATTTGGGCTCATAGGATACACCTTCCCTTTGGACAGTTTGCCATCTCCCACAATTTCAATAGCACAGTTTCTCGGTGGGGGGGCCAACTCGTCGCATTCCCGCACATCAAACACATCGGCGAACTGGGAATACTCGTTGGGAAGCTGGGGTGGAGCAGTCCCGGAAAGGGGGGCCCCCACTAGGGCGGCTGCTGGGGCGCTGAGCACTCTATCCTTATCATGGAGTTCGCATGGGTTGCGGGGGAAGGTGAGCGTCCGCTTCACCCAGTCTATAGAGGGATTGTGCCCCAGCAACCAGTTCATTCCTAAAACTACGGGTGCGACTATGGGGGCGATGGTAAAATAAAGGCGCTCCCAATGTTCCCCTACGGACATGATGACCGCTGCGGTGCGGTGGGTTACGGGCCCTTTTTTAAAGTCACTGCCATCCATCTGGGAAAAACGGATAGGTTGGGGTAGTCGTTTCCGCCTAACTTGCAGCAACTTGGCTGCGTCTTCGCTCATCATAGTACGGGCACACCCCGAATCCACCAGGGCCGTGAATTCTAAGGTGGGACCCCTTTGGGTAGAGAAAGTTTGACTTTAACATACACATTGTCTTTTTGAGCGGTTACCATCAGTGGAGCTCCTTGCACAACGGTCGGGGCGGTCTGCTGAGGAGCCCCCTTTACAGCAGACCGACGGCGTTTTTTGCCGGCAGGCTCCAGTCCTCCTCTTCGCTGGAGGAAGTGGTTATGGCATTTGTAATCCGCGACTCCGACGAGTCAAATGCTTCCATTGTAATCCTTGACCCCGATGGGTCGGTGGTGTCCGAGGCTACGACCTCGGTGCGGGCGTGCAGGGCTGAGGGCGCACTGCGGCGGCTCGGAAGTGGTGCGCCGCTCCGGCGGCAGGGTGGTCCCTCAGGAGAGGGCTTCTCAGGTTCGGTTGTGGTCGGGCGCGTCGGTCCCGGGCGTCCGGTTCGAGACGGGCATTGCGAAGCAAAGTGTCCTTTCCCCCGCAAACGAGACAGACCCCGCTCTCAAAGTGCCTGCGGCGTTCGGCCATGGAGGGTCCACCCCCCGAGGGAGTGCGTGGTTCCTTCGGGCCGCCGGGTATGTCTCCACGGGGCTTGGTCTCTCGTCCGGTGCATTGCCGGGACAGGAGCAGCAGTTGCTTACGGTTTTCAATGTCGGCAGCGTGGCGGATCCAGCCTTCAACGTCAGGAGGGTTGCCCTGCATGAATGCCCAGTGTTGCAAGTCCGGGTTTAAGCCCTCCTGGAAACACTGCACCTTGGTAGTTTCGCTCCAGTCCAAAACCCGACTTGCGAGCGACTGGAACTCACTAGCATACTGCGTGACAGTCTTAGTACCTTGGCGTAGCTGTTGCAGGGCCACCTTGGCTCGCTCACCCAAATGCGGGTCCTCAAAACGGTGTCGAAGGGCAATCATGAAGTCATCTAGGCTTCGCAAAATCGGGGAGCGGAGTTCATACTGCTGGGCCATCCAGGCAGCCGCTTCCCCTTATAGGAGAGAAGCAACATACTGCACCCGGGAGTCTTCCGAAGTAAAAGTCTGGTTTTGCTCCCGCATAAACACATCTACTTGCACCATGAAGAACGTTAGTTGGTCACTCGACCCGTCGTACGTGATTTTCAAATCCCTACGGGCCGGCGGGGCAGGCCGGCTAGGGGGTGCCTGGGGCACGGGGGCTGGAGGCTCACCGTCCGGCGGATTGGCGGGTGGAGTTTGAATCTTCATCGCATCCATGGCTCCGGCCATCTCCAGCATCACTGCTTGCATAGTATCCATCCGGTCCAACAATTCCTGGCGTTCCGACTGCCAGCGCCGCCGCTCCTTGTCCATCTGGTGAAGCAGTCCTTTCGGGCGGGATCGTCCTCGAACCCTCTCCCGTGCAATACAGTCCGTCTTGACTGAGTGTCGCTCATCGGGAGCGACCAATGCTTGGGGGTTTGCAACCAGTTCTCCAAGCGAGTTTGCTTGGGTCTAGTCCCCAGACCTAGTTTGGAGTCGGGCTCAACGGGCGTCTTCCCAGTCGACTTCCCATCTGGAGGGGATGAGTCCGGTTTCGTAGGTACAGCATCGCCCTTCTTGTCGCCGTCGTCCGGCTTATCGTTGGAGTCCCCGTTGCCAGCCATAACTGTCCAGAGACGGTACAGGAGCAGGACAACGCGGTAATGGACTTGCAACTTAATGTGAGGATTCCCCACCTCTCTGTGCAAATCCCATAAAGCCACTTGTTCAGACAGTCATGTAGAAACAAGGATCTTTATTGAGAGCTTCAGAAGGTGTTAGCCATACACGGGTTAAAGTTGCAAGTAAGTCCGACTACAATGTTACAGAATATATCTCCTTCAGAGGAGCAAAAGGTCACACCTATATTATGGGAAGCTAAAAGATAGATGGGTACGGTACAGACATCAATCGTCCCCAGGGAGCTAGTTAGGGTTATCTACTATCCAAGGCCGGAATTGGCAAGAGGGAGTGAACCAAAAGCACAGCCGGGGAACACAGCAGGGGAGGCACTCATGATACATACCAGCCAGAGCCTGACAGATATGGCACCTGACCTCAAAGAAGGCCAAATGGTCTGAACTGCTTTTACGAGTCCAGAGGGAGGGGGAACTTGGGATCAGAGAACACATAGACATACAGACCCTCACAATGCCTAGTCTGGATCCAAGCCATAAGAAAGACACCAACAAACATAATCATGAAAATAAAGAGAAGTGCAGGGGGTACTAAAGAACACAGTGACTGAATCCAAAAGTGTAAAAATAAAGTGCAAAAAAATATACACCCTACTTTCTGCTGCTACAGACAGGCTAACGAGGCCACCCACGGTGATCTATCTTCACAGAATAAGTATAATGTCTTGAATAAGAGGGCTTCAACTTTCCTAATATTGTTAGAGTATATTTTAACATTTCCAGTACCAAATATAGGTACTTTATAACAGAATAAGTAATCCACATGCACCGTTGCACACATACAGAGTGCATAATCAAGAACATTTGAAAAGAGTGCCGTTCTCACTCACATTCATCACATACTTTAAAGTGAAACCATTGTTAGTTCTTATCAAAAGGTGGATGTCAAAATATTTTGCTCAGACAAAGAGTACTATTTGTTTTGAACGAAATCATTAAGGACTGGATAGCATGGAGATTTGGTAATGGAAGATTAAACCTCTTATCTCTAGGTCAACAATTCAAATGTGACCCAGTTTATTAGGGCACTGAATGTCCTCGTGATACAGTGGGGGCTCTTCAGTGTCATAGATAAAACAAGCTTCAGGTTCTTGTGCTCTATATTCATCTCTTCCCTCTTCTCTATCTGCGTAAAGTTTCTAGCTGTACATGGGGGAAATTTGAAACAGCATATTACAAATTTCAGTCAACTAGAAATCATGTCAATAATTGCATTCCAGTGTTTTTCACTGCAATACTGTTTCACTGTACACATGCCAGAATGTGCTCTTTCTTCAAAAATGTTTACGCACTCAAACTTATGGGAAATATTTATTTCATCTGTCTTTTACTTCTTTGGAGGAACTCATTGTGGCAACATGGAATTATCCCATTTTATCCTCACAACTAACCTGTAAGATGAGTTAGACTGAGAGATAATGACTTGGTTGAAGTCACCTGCCCAGATGTGTGCCAAGGTTAGCATATGAACCCTGGTCTCTCCAGTTCAAGTACAATATGCTATCCACTATAGTAAACATATTTCAAAAAGTATTCAGTTTCATACTGCTTGAATCATATCCTCTGTATTTACATGCACACCTCAGTACTTAGTTTACCAGCTGATAAGACTGCAGTGAACTCAAGTTACCTTGTTGGCACACAAACCAATTGGCTGTGGGCAAAAAGCTTCACGTGCCAAGAATCCTAACACAGTCACATTCCAGGACAATGAACAATGTTGGAGTAAGTTGCTGGTACTCTGGAATTTGCCCCAAGGCGGGCTATGATGAATTATGAGAAACTCTCAACATCACTACAGCACCATGATGTGAGAAGCAATGTTAAAAGGCCTCTATTTGTATAGTGATGTAGACTGTAATTGTCACTCATCTCTGAAGCTATTAACAAATGAGAGCAAATAAATAATTAAGCCCTGTGCAGATCTTCACAAACACATGTCTGGGGCCCTGCAAAGGCTCACTGTGGGAGTAGCGTTTTCAGCAAAAAAAAATTGGCAGGTGGGGAAAGAGTTAAGAGCACACTCACACCACTTTTCCACTCCAAACAGCCCCTTCTACTTTTCTGCATAAGAAAAAGCCATCACCTGTATTTTAGTCCTTAGCCTATGGTTAAGGCCTGATCTGAACATGACACTGGTTGAGGCAAAAGAATTCATCCATGGGACTTCCCTCTGCTATCTTGCTTAAATTATGCTGCTACCACAACACACCCATAAGTACAGTATAACCATCTTATCTTACCAAAGCAGAGTAAAATTCACCATAATCTTAAAACTCTTACAATCTATACTCAATTTCATTAATTGAAACAGACTTCCTCAGTCTGCTGTTAGCATTTTAAAAAGGAAAAAGTGACATTTGAAACATATAATTCCCCCACCTTTAAAATGCTAACAAAGCAAGGACCTCAGGGTTTGTTTTTGTTTTGTTTTTAGAAAGAAAGGTCTTTTTTTCATCTGCTTGAGGTATTAGATAAAGCCTTGGTGTACCAAAACAGAGGACAGAGGTGGCACAGTCCTTAAGTAACAAAATGGATTATACTACTTCACACTGTAACAAAGGGGATCACACTTCATTAATTCATTGATTCATTCATTGATTCATTCATTCATTCGATTTCTAGGTCATCCTCCCTGGTCAAAACCAGGCTCAGGGTGGGCAACAACAATAAAATCAAACAATATAAACATCAGTAAAATATTTAAATCAATAAAAATATTTAAAACAATAAAACATAACAACAGTCATCTAGAATTATTGAAAACCCAGGAATGGTGCACAATTTCTATAGCACGTACTTGGGCAAATAGGCAGGTAGTCCCTTTAGATCTATACAGAAGTTCAAAACATAAAAGAAGGAGGGGGTAGGTAGGCCAGCATAGAAGATACCTGCGGCTGCCCCCAGTTGTAGGCCTGATGGAATAGCTCTGGCTTGCAGGCCTCGTGGAACTCTTTAAGGTCCTGCAGGGCCCTGATGTTACCTGGAAGAGCTATTCCACCAGGCTGAAAAAGCCCTGGCTCTTGTTGAGGCCAGCACACACTCTTAGGACTGGGGACCACCAGCAAATCATTATCAGAAGAACGTAACAACCTTAAGGGTGTATACTAAGAGAGGCAGTCCCAAAGATATGAGGGTCCCAGACCGTGTAAGGCTTCAAAGGTCAAAACCAGCACCTTGAACCTGTACTCCAGCTGGAGCCAGTATAGCTGGCAGAGCACTGGCTGTAGATGCTCCCGCCACATTCTGTACCAGTTGGAGCCACCTGATCAGTCTCAAGGGCAGCTCTACGTAGAGCAATTACCGTAATCTAGGTGACCGTTGCATGGATCACTGTGGCTAGGTCAGGGCGAGTGAGGTAGGGCTAGGTTGCCATCCCCAGGTTGGGAAATACCTTTAGATTTTGGGGGCGGAGCCTGAGGAGGGCAGGGTTTGGAGAGGGGAGTGACTTCAATGCCACGGAGTCCAATTGTCAAAGTGGCCATTTTTCTCCAGGTGAACTGATCTCTATCAGCTGGAGATCAGTTGTAATAGCAGGAGATCTCCAGCTACTGCCTGGAGGTTGGCAACCCTAGGTTGGGCACCCGCTGCTGGGCCTGGCAGAGATGGAAGAAAAGCCACTTCGACCACATGGCTGTGACCTCTGCGCATTTCAGCAGCATCAATGCAATGTTTGCTTCTCAGCTGATTTTATGCTTGCGAACTGCTTTGTGAATCATACTAGCTATATGCTAATACTCTAAACAAACAAATACAGGTGTAACTCACACTGCCTAGTTCTGTGTAGGTTTGCCAGCAGGATTGGAGAAAAGTGTTCTATCCCTTTAAAAGATGCTTAATGGGATGTTATTTACCACCATAAATACTTACAGCTGACCATTTCCATGCATTAAGCTTCTTTTAAAAGGACAGGCCATTTTTCTCCAGCTCTGTGGCAACCCCTACCTCTGTGTAGGCTAACCATGCCTACTTGTGACATTTTCTGTAAAGATTAAGCTAGCTTTAGCCTTGAAACAATACAGTGACTTTGTTTCCACACTGCATTCATTGTCAGCATGTCTTGTTCTACATTCGTGAAACCCAAGATCTGATGCCTTCCTCCATAGACAGTGAAATGGTCCCTGCAACTTACCAAATGGGAACAGCTTGTGTTCAATAGTTGTTACATAAACCAGGACATCCAAAAGAATAATGAGTACTATCAGCTGCTACAAGGAGATATTTGCACACACCCATTGTTAACAGTGGTTGGTGTGGTTCACCAATTATTACAATGTATTAATTGATTTTACTCATCAGTTTCCTGGTTACATCATGCTCAGATAAAAAGGTGTTGGGGGGTTGGAATATTTTATTGTAGGAGGGTAATTATCATGCAATCATTTGTGCCTCTTTTTGAAGCACCCATTAAAGCATTTTAACAATGTCCCCTATGCTAATGCCATTTCCTCTAGTCAATTAAAAAGATAACAGTGTGAGAGCCCATGTTTTAGTAAACAGTCAGCAATGTAGAATAAGACTTGGATAAGTCTCAATAGTTATGTATGAGCCATTGCTTATCGCTGAGCATTCAGAAACAGCATCCTTGTAAAGGATGGGATGAAAGGAAGCATACTTGAAATTCAGTGTTTGCGACATTGACCCACGGTTAGAAAGAGGCAAGAGATTAGTCCTTGCCTCCATAGTGCATAACAGCACCTTGCCTGGTTCCTAAAATCTCCATCAGACACTTTTCAGCAGAAAGGCAGGTGATTACCTGAAACAAGCCCTTTGTCCTCAGGGCACCTCAATTATGGAACTCCTTCCATGCATCTAGTTGCCTGAATCTATTCTTATGAATCTGAGGTGGAAACTGTGGTGCTGCGGCTGCCTTTCATCATCGCTGGCTCTCCTCTTCCCACCTCCCACCCCTGCAAAGAAGAAAGTTGGGGGGGGGGAGGCTTGAATAGCTTCATTATTGTTGTAGCCACTCTGTTAATTTCTGCTGTGTCAAGTTGAAAATGCTGGCTCCCATCCTACTGTGTCCCTTTCATCTCTGAAGCGATGAAGAACAGTTTTTGTGCCACTGTATTAATCTCAGCAGCATGCAGATTTGGTGTGGGTTGCGTGTCCAAGGGACTGAGTGAGCCAAGAACCACCTTCAACATTCCCCTGTGCCACATGGCCACGAAGGGTCAATGCAGAAAACATTTCCAGCAGATGATTGGGACCAAAAAGTGCAAACACAACCCAAAAATGTGGGACCAATTGAGTGAAGCGATGCAACGTAGGAACAGTAAGAAATTCTGGAGAATTGCTACCAGAGGAATGCATGAGCATCCGATTACATTACATCCTCAAATCACAGTAAATGCATGGTTGGGCCATTTCCAAAACATTTTTCACGACTGTAACATTCCAATTGAGAATCCTACGAACCAAGCATTTCAGAGACTACCTCCATGGCCCCCAGTGGATACCGAGGAAGTTAAGCTGCTGATAAACAAGCTGAAGTCGGGCAAGGCCCCGGGCCCTGACGGACTGCTTGCGGAAACCCTGCTTAAATTCCCTGAATGGTGCCGCCCCCTCTAGCCTCTCTTTTTACTTGGATTGACCAAAGCGGTCTAATGCCCAAGTCATGGACTTCTGCTATAGTGGTTCCAATTTTCAAAAAAGGAGACCCATCCATGCCATCGAATTATCGCCTCATCAGCCTACTTTCAATAATGGCAAGCTATATGCAAACCACCTACTCACCAAACTCCTGGCTTGGGGATCCCCTTTGATAGGACAGGAACAGGCAGGCTTCCGGAAGGGCAAATCTACACTTGACCACTGCGGCATCTTATACCATCTAGCCAAAAAGTACAGCAGAACTAAGGGAGGGCAACTTTACATGGCCTTTTTGGATTTGAAGTCGGCATTTGACTCAATTCTGAGGGAGCGCCTCTGGTCCAAACTGACGAATATGAAGATCAACCCCCGACTGCTCTCTCTCATTCTATACATCTACCAGTTGCAGAATAAGATGCAATAGAGAGGGACAACTTACTCCAGAGATAAATTCAAACAAAGGAGTTAAACAAGTCTGTGTGCTGGCCCCCCACCTATTTAATCTCTACTTGGCCAACCTTCAAGCTTTTTTGGGTCAGGTAGAAGGGCACCCCCCCCCAAACTGAGCACTCAGCCTGTTCCTCTTCTGCTGTACACCAACAACACAGTATTGCTATCATTCTCCAAAGTCGGCCTTAATCGTCTCCTACACGTTTGCCACTTTTTGCAAGGAAAACCATCTACTCTTAAATTACGGAAAAAAAATGTTTTTTCTGGTTCTCGTAGGTTATCCGGGCTGTGTAACCGTGGTCTTGGTATTTTCTTTCCTGACGTTTCGCCAGCAGTTGTGGCAGGCATCTTCAGAGGAGGAACACTGAAGGACAGTGAGAGACACTGTCCTTCAGTGTTACTCCTCTGAAGATGCAGGCCACAGCTGCTGGCGAAATGTCAGGAAAGAAAATACCAAGACCACAGTTACACAGCCCGGATAACCTACGAGAACCAATGAACTCTGACCGTGAAAGCCTTCGACAAAATGTTGTTTCTATTCCAAAATTTGCCAATTATTAAGGGCATTAAAATTTTTGAGAGGTGGAAGAAAGAGCTAGTGAAATTTATTTGGGCAGGTAAGAAACATAGAATTGCATATATGTCAGGCCTGTGTCTCAGTTGGTTTCGTTTTCCCACTGACCAGAGTCAAGGACTGTTATGCATACCTAAATCCTTTTGAAGCTGTGGGAACCACAGCGCTGTTTGTGTTTTGTAATCTCTTGCTTTTTTCCATGCTTTTATATTACCAAGTGCAAGCCAGCAAGCTCCATTGCTGTCACCTTTTCTTTATGCTCTGTTAACCTATTTGACCAGTAAAAACCAGCTTCTTTGGACCTGACTGTCTCTGATGTGGTTTTTGGTTCAGATTGGGCCAAGGGCTTACATTGTGACAGCAATCGCTTCATACATTCTACTACCTGCCTAGCGGGATCCTGGAGGACTTGGATCCCTGGGCCCTGCTGCTGGGGTCGTCAACTTGCCCTGATGACCCTACCCTCCTACGGGATGTGTTATTGGAAGCGGTACGGACTGATGCGGAAATCAACCGCCTAGTGGAGCTTATTCGAGGCCAGTGGCAATCGCTAGCCGCGGCACAACCTTGGACCTCTGAGGACTCGGATCAGAATGCCTACCACGACCTTGTGATCCTGGACAGGCTTCTGGATGAAGTACATGCTGCCCAGGATGACCTGGTCACCTTAACTCGCTTGTTGGCGAGGTTGACTCTACAGGAAGCTCAACAGCAACCTTTGGAAGCATCCCCAATCCGCCCTGCCGTATCCCAAGCCATGGCGGGATTGGCGCCGGAAGGTGTTTCATTGGTGCCAAATGCGGCTGAATGTCAAACAGAGGCACAACGGATTGCTGTCCAAACGGCGCTACTGTTTGTGGGACTACCTAAGGATACCACGGTAGCCAATCTAACACAGTTGTTGACCCCAACATTCGGGGCTGGGCACCCGCACTATAGGTCCAGGTCCAACCGCTGCTGGGCGGGGAGTCTGAACCTCTCCTTGCCCTTTTGGAGCAGGAGCTCCTGCCGATTGTTACCACGGCTGCCGCCCTGAAGCTCGAAGCCGCCCAGACTCTCGCGGACCAAAAGGAAACAGAGGCGGCGGCCAAAGCTCAGGCCAAAAGGGAAAGAGAACAACAGTTGGCTGCCGAACGGGCGTGAGCAGATGTGCGCCCCAAAGACACTGTGCGGACCTGCCCCTCGTTGGGTCCAACGTTTTCTCCGACTTTTGCTCTGACCCGCACCACCCAACGCGCGTGTCACCTCGCAGAACGGCTTTGGGGCTCTGACAATTCTGACGAGGAGGACTTATATGGGGACGGCTCCCATTGGGCGACCGGTTTGCGGTCCAGTCGAGCATGTTGTACGGGTGGTCCGGAGGACGAAGTACACTTATTGCGAGCTCAAAACCGGGAGTTATATGATCGTGTAGACCGTATCCAGGACCAAATGGAACGCTTGTTTCAAGAAAATGAGCGCTTGCAGCAGGCACTGACGACTCCGGCCCAGCCGCTTCCAGCACAGCCCGTTCTCCCTGCACCTACCAGTTCAGCCGGGTGTGCCAGCTCACCCACCCGCTCAGCCACCTGTTCTCCCACTGCTCCCTGGAGCCCCGGTTGTACCAATTCCCAGGGCACCCGTGCAGCCGGGACAACCCATGCCCGGCCAATGGAAGCAACCTCGGCTGAAAACGACCTATGATGGTTCGCTCGAGACTCTACCCTGTTTTCTACATCAAGTGGACAGTTACATGAGAGAACAAGGGCAATACTTTCCCACAGAGGATAGCCGAGTTCGTTTCGTAGCCTCTTTATTGACGGGGAAAGCAGCTGACTGGATGGTCCTCCAATTTGACACTAGATCCTGATCTATCCGCTCCCTCAACAACTTCATGTTTGCCTTGCGGAGACGGTTTGAGGACCTCTTTATGGGGGAACGAGCCAAGGCAGAACTGTTAAAACTCAGACAGGGCTCCTCTCCAGTCCGGGAATTTGCAGATGAATTCCAGAGACTGGCCAGTAAAATTGTGGACTGGCCGGAGGCCACCCTTATTCATTATTTCAGGGAAGCCTTACACCCTGACATTCTGAACTGGTCGTATATGCGGGGCGATCCCGAGACCCTAGAAGATTGGATTTTACTAGCTGAGGAGGTCGAGAGCCGCCGATGTTTCATTTCCCTGGTCCGACAACGGAATAGAGAAAAGAGCACCCAAAAACCCCCATCGAAAGCACCGCTTTCCAGCCTGCGTAAACCTACGCGGTCACCTCTGGATCGCGAAACAAGATTCCAGAGGGGGGCTTGCCTTGTTTGTGGGGAATTGGGCCACTTTGCAGCAACTTGTCCTCAAAGCCCGGCCACTCACCCCAGCATACCACCCCGAGTTCGAGGAAGACCTCAACGGAGGGGCACCGCGGCCACCCGCAGCGAAGCGCCGGGATGACCCACACCCTCTGCACTTCACGTTGAGGAATCGGCTAACCTTTCTGCACCAAGCAACCCCGCGGGGTCCCGGATTACAAGTGCCCCAATGGGGGACAACTCTCCTTCTTCTGACGAGGATAATCAATGGAATTCCCCAGCTCTAAACCTGGAAACCCCTCTTGACCTGTCAAAAAACGGATACGGTCTGTGGTGAGTGGAGTGTCTCCACAGACCCCTGCAGAATCTCCTGCTAAACCCAAAGCTCCCGTCAAGGTGAGTGAAGTGGAAACCACTGTTTATGTGGACACAGTGTTGCAACACTATAAAGGGGGTCCCCAATTACCGGTCAAGGCACTTATAGACTCTGGCTGCGGCCGCACTTTAATTAGAGAGGCCACGTTTGCAGCCTAAGTCCGAGGCTCTACCAGCTCCCGTCCAATTCGCCCAGGTGGATGGGAGCCATTTTAAGGGGGGACCAGTCAATCATCGCACACGGGGAGTAGCAATGGGTATTGGTTCTCATTGGGAACAAATAGACTTTACTGTAGCCCCCATCCGATTCGAAGTTGTTCTAGGGATTAATTGGCTCAAAGGTCATAGTCCCTGTATAGACTGGGAAACTGACACTATTACCTTTACCAATCCCAAGTGCGAACAGCACCGACACGAAGTTGCGGTGGTGCCTCCACCCGCTCCGGCGTTAACCTCCGATGCCTCATCGCCGACACCTTTGCCCGAAGTATACAGAGACTTTGCAGATGTTTTTGATATTAAAGAATGCGATGCTTTACCCCGCCCCACCATACCACAGACTGTGCAATTGAAGTGGTAAAAGACTGCACACTAACTAAGAGCAAGATTTACCCCATGAGCGTTTCCGAACGCACTGTGTTACGTGACTTTTTGGATAAAAATCTTGCTCGTGGGTTCATTCGGCAATCGAACGCTCCTAACTCAGCCCCTGCGTTCTTTGTCTGAAAAAAGGAGGGTGACTTACGTTTATGCATTGACTTCCAAAGCTTAACGCAGTTACCCAAGCCAACGCCTATCCCATACCATTGATTTCAGACATTTTGGGACAATTGCAGGAGGGACGTGTTTTCTCCAAATTGGACTTGGTGGAAGCTTATTATCGAGTCCGTATCCATGAGGGGGACGAACCCCTCACCGCCTTCTCTAGCTGTTTTGGAATGTATGAATTTCTGGTGATGCCTTTCAGGTTAAAAGGGGCCCCGGGGGTCTTCATGCAACTCATTAACGAAATCCTCCATGATTTGCTGTACCCCGGCGTGGTAGTTTATTTGGATGACATCCTCATTTATTCAAAAACCATGGAAGAGCACATTGCTCTGGTCAGAGAAGTTTTGCAACGTCTGCGTAACCACCAGCTCGATGAGAAGCTGTCTAAATGTGAATTTCACCAGGAGAAAGTAACTTTCTTGGGGTACATAATCTCTCATCGTGGCCTTAGCATGGACCCCGCTAAAGTCCAATCGGTACTTGACTGGACTCCACCCTCCACCCGCAAGCAAGAGCAGCAATTTCTGGGCTTTCTACCATGGTTTCATTCCCAACTTCGCTTAAGTGGCGCTGCCAATCACTGACCTCCTGAAAACGAAAGGTAAAGGGGTTTCTGCAACATTGCCCTCTGCCAAAATACTTTGGACTGATCAATGTCAATCCGCCTTTGTAGCCCTCAAGCGGCTTTTCACTTCTGAACGTGTACTGCAGCACCCAGACCCGAACCAAATGTTTATTGTACAGGTCGATGCGTCCGATGTAGCCATGGGGGGGCCTTCTCCAGAGAGGACCGGACGGTCTCCTTCATCCCTGTGTCTACTTCTGGAAAACGTTTGCGCATGCCCAACTGAACTGGCCCATTTGGGAAAAGAAGGCATCAGCCGTCCATCATGCCCTTACTCTGTGGAGGCAATTCCTGGAGGGGTCCAGGATCCCCTTCGAAGTCTACACCGATCACAAAAATCTAGCTGCCCTCACGGGGACCCATAAACTGTCCGCAAAACAACAGTGTTGGGCAGACTTCTTGGTCAGTTTCGTTTTGTTCTTAAACATATGCCCGGAAAACAAAACGTACTTGCTGATGCCCTATCCAGGTTGCCTCAATACCCAGTAAAACTTGATCGGCCGACAGACTCTTTATTCACCCCGGTGCACAGAGGGACCCTGCCCATGCTGGCCATGCAGACCCGGTCCCAAACTCGACCCCAGCCTAGAAACCGCGCAGTGGCCGACAGGGTATTCAACCCTAAGCAGCCGGCTCCCTCGCCGGTCCCCCTTGCGCCGTCTGTATCCGGCACCCCGCAGCAACCAATTCCCCCCCCCTCAATCACCACCAGCTCCTGGTTCACCCTCTCCCGCGAAAGGACGGGGAGTGATCCTCTCCAACTCCTTCCTGGACTCCCTTCGTGCTCAGTGCTTAGCCGAACGCACTGCCCAAACTCTGCCCCAAGGTGTGCTTGAGCAAGGTGGTTATACGTGCCCAAGATACTTCGACGGGAAGTCCTGCAATTAGCCCATGGAGCTAAAACCGCTGGGCACTTTGGGTTCCTGAAAACCCTCCATCTGTTGCGCAGACAGTTTTGGTGGGGGGGGATGCGATCTGATGTGGACTCCTTCATTCGCAGCTGCCCTATTTGTGCCACCGTCAAACGGTCTCAAGGCAAGCCCCTGGGACTGCTGCAACCGCTAGAAACCCCCAACAAACCCTGGGAGGTGATTGCCATGGATTTCATGACAGATCTCCCACTTAGTGGGGGCAAAACTGTACTGTGGGTTATTACTGACTTGTTTTCCAAACAGGTACATTTGGTTCCGTGTGTGGGTATTCCCTCCACCCCCAAGTTGGCCTGCCTCTTTGTGTCACATGTTTTCCGTCTCCATTCCTTCCCGCGCAAGATAATCTGCGACCGCGGAAGTAGTTTTGTGGCTAAATTTTGGAAAGCTTTTCTCAGGTTGGTGGGGGTGGAACAAGGTTTGTCTAGTGCTTATCATCCCCAAACGGATGGGCAAACTGAACGTGTCAATGCTGTACTGGAATGTTATTTGCGTTATGTTAATTACCACCAAGATGACTGGGTAGAACTGTTACCTTTTGCAGAATATGCTTACAATAATGCTGTACATCAATCTACAGGGTTCAGCCCTTTCTATGCTGTGTATGGTCAGGACTTTGGTCCTATTACCCCTGTAGAGGTATCTGAGAGGGAGGGGGATCCCGATGTGGCCTCTTGGGCGCATGCTCTCCGCACCACATGGCCCTGGCTGGTGAGCAACCTGGACAGAGCCAAGCGCAAGTACAAGGCACAAGCAGATAAGCATCGCTCTCCCAGCAGACTTTCAAATTGGTGATTTAGTATATCTTTCCACCAAAAACCTGCGCTCCACCCGTCCTTGCCACAAACTCAGTGCCAAGTACATTAGACCATATCCCATTGCTCGGATCATTAACCCTGTCACTGTGGAACTGACTCTCCCTAAAACCTGGAGACGGATCCACCCAGTCTTCCATGTCAGCCTCCTTAAGCCTCATGTCGCCTCCCCGGAATGGCACCCAGAACCGCCTCCCGAGCGGCCCTTGATGGTGGGGGGCAGGAACATTTTGAAGTGACAAAGATCCTCGATTCGCGTATTCGGCATGGGTCCCTGCAATACCTAATTCGCTGGAAGCACTTCCCCCCTGCCTACGATGAGTGGGTGCGTGCACAGGATGTCTCCGCCCCACACTTAGTGAAACATATGCCCGGAAAACAAAACGTACTTGCTGATGCCCTATCCAGGTTGCCTCAATACCCAGTAAAACTTGATCGGCCGACAGACTCTTTATTCACCCCGGGGCACAGAGGGACACTGCCCATGCTGGCCATGCAGACCCGGTCCCAAACTCGACCCCAGCCTAGAAACCGTGCAGTGGCCGACAGGGGATTCCACCCTAACCAGCTGGCTCCCTCGCTGGCCGGCGCCTCGCAGCCACCAGTTTCCCCCCCACAATTGCCACCAGCTCCTGATCCACCCTCTTCTGCGGGAGGAAGGGGAGTGACCCTCTCCAACTCCTTCCTGGACTCCCTTCGTGCTCAGTGCTTAGCCAAACGCACTGCCCAGACCCTGCCCCAAGGTTTACTTGAGCAAGGTGGTTGTTGGTACAAAGACTCAAAATTATACGTGCCCAAGATACTTCGAAGGGAAGTCCTGCAATTAGCCCATGGAGCTAAAACCGCTGGGCACTTTGGGTTCCTGAAAACCCTCCATTTGTTGCGCAGACAGTTTTGGTGGGGGGGATGCGTTCCGATGTGGACTCCATTCACAGCTGTCCTATTTGTGCCACCCTCAAACGGTCTAAAGGCAAGCCCCCGGGACTGCTACAACCACTGGAAATTCCCAGCAAGCCCTGGGAGGTGATTGCCATGGATTTCATGACGGATCTCCCACTTAGTGGGGGCAAAACTGTACTGTGGGTTATTATTATTTTCCAAACAGGTACATTTGGTTCCGTGTGCGGGTATTCCCTCCGCCCCCAAGTTGGCCCGCCTCTTTGTGTCACATGTTTTCCGTCTCCATTCCTTCCCGCGCAAGATAATCTGCGACCGCGGAAATAGTTTCGTGGCTAAATTTTGGAAAGCTTTTCTCAAGTTGATGGAGGTGGAGCAAGGTTTGTCTAGTGCTTATCATCCCCAGACGGATGGGCAAACTGAACGTGTCAATGCTGTACTGGAATGTTATTTACGTTGTTATGTCAATTACCACCAAGATGATTGGGTGGAACTGTTGCCTTTTGCAGAATATGCTTACAATAATGCTGTACATCAATCTACAGGTTTCAGCCCTTTCTATGCTGTGTATGGTCAGGACTTTGGTCCTATTGCCCCTGTAGAGGTAACCAAGGAGGAGGGGGATCCTGACGTGGCTTCTTGGGCGCATGCTCTCCGCACCTCATGGCCCTGGCTGGTGGGCAACCTGGACAGAGCCAAGCACAAGTACAAGGCGCAAGCAGATAAGCATCGCTCTCCCAGCAGGGACTTTCAAATTGGTGAATTAGTGTATCTTTCCACCAAAAACCTGCGATCCACTCGCCCTTGCCACAAGCTCAGTGCCAAGTACATAGGGCCATATCCCATCGCCCGGATCATTAACCCTGTCACTGTGGAACTGACTCTCCCTAAAACCTTGAAACATATCCACCCAGTCTTCCATGTCAGCCTCCTTAAGCCTCATGTCGCTTCCTCGGAATGGCACCCGGAACCGCCTCCTGAGCAACCCGTGATGGTGGGGGGGGGGGGAGGAACATTTTGAAGTGTCAAAGATCCTGGATTCACGTATACGGCATGGGTCCCTGCAATACCTAATTCGCTGGAAACACTTCCCCCCTGCCTACGACGAGTGGGTGCGTGCACAGGATGTATCTGCCCCACACTTAGTGAACGCCTTTCACACCGCCTACCCGGACAGGCCGTCCCCCTTGCAGGATGGGAGGGGGCCTTAAGGGGGGCACAATGTCAGGCCTGTGTCTCAGTTGGTTTCGTTTTCCCACTGACCAGAGTCAAGGCCTGTTATGCATACCTAAATCCTTTTGAAGCTCTGGGAACCACAGCGCTGTTTGTGTTTTGTAATCTCTTGCTTTTTTCCATGCTTTTATATTACCAAGTTCAAGCCAGCAAGCTCCATTGCTGTCACCTTTTCTTTATGCTCTGTTAACCTATTTGACCAGTAAAAACCAGCTTCTTTGGACCTGACTGTCTCTGATGTGGTTTTTGGTTCAGATTGGGCCAAGGGCTTACAATATAGAAATTTGATTGATGCAAAAGAAAGAGGAGGCATGGCATTATGAAGGTTTTATTATGAAGCAGCTGGATTTACCTGGCTAAAAGATTGGATCAAACTAGAGAATCACAAAATGTTAGAATTAGAAGGGACCAATTTGAGATTTGGTTGGCATGCTTACTTATGGTACAATAAAGAAACGGTACATAAAAATTTCAATCGACATATAATAAGGTCCAATTTGCTAGATATATGGAAGAGATATAAGAGAAGGGTGGATTTGAAAACTCCTTTATGGTTATGCCCTCTGGAGGCGATATCAACGACGGAAATCAAATACTGATAGTGAAATAAGATAATATAGAGAATATTTGGTTAAAGAAGCAGATCAATGGAAGTTAAAAGGAAGGGAAGAAGTAGGTATCAATGACTGGTTTAAATATTGTCAACTTTACGACATATATATAAAAGATAAACAAGCTGGATTCTCTAATAGAAGTTCAGAATTCGAAATAAACGTTTAATTTCTAGATTGTACAAATGTATTTTAAAGTACAATCTAGAAGACAACAGAAAAAAACCAGTAATGATTTCTTGGGCTAAAGACCTGGGGAGAAATATAGAATTAAAGAGGTGGGAACAACTTTGGATAAAAGAATTCAAATTTACAATTGCAGGAAGTATACGAGAAAATATGTATAAAATGTTCTATAGAAGTAATATAACACCTGTGATAGCAGCAAGAATAGATAAGTCAAAAGGAGGAGAGTGCTGAAGATATAAAGAACAAAGGGGTACATTCTTTCATGTTTGGTGGATATGTCAGATTGTACAAAACTTTTGGAAGAGTGTAGTAAGGGAGACAAATAAAATGTTAAATAGGAAGGTCAAAAAGTCCCCAGAAATGTGTTTACTGGGACTATTCAAAGCAGAAGTAAAACGAGAGGACAAAACAAATTGTCAATATAGTTACACAGTAGTGAGATTAACAATAGCTAAATCTTGGAAGGGAGATAAAGATTTATCTAAGACAGATTGGAGAGAAAGATTTATTGATTATATACAGATGGCCAAATTGACTAATGGGATACAAGGTAAAAGTAATGAAGATTTTGAAAATAAATGGAAAATGTAAGCTCTGTGCTCGTTGACAAATCCGCAGCTTCTATACGAGATACCCATATGGGGGGTAGAGAATGCCCAAAGCATTGGAAAAAGCCAGGCAATCTATGCAAGACATATACTGGGCATTCCCAACTGTGTGGTGTATCCTGCTTTTTGCTTAGAGCTGGGCTTAAACTTATTAGAAACTAGAGCTTGGTTATGTATATTTAAATTCTGGTTGCAAATACATTTCTGGGCCTCGGAATTAGGTCTGATATGGTGGCTCCTCGCCGACAGTTTTCACTTGCCTTGGAGAGAAGGAATCCTCACCAAAATTAAAGTCATTGGAGTACAGTTTGAGTCCTTTCCCTAAACAAGCAGCAATCCTATAGAACACTTGAACAAAGAATTCTAGACGTCAAGGGACGGGTGCTACAGTCCATGGCTCAAAGAATATGCTCACCACTGCGCTTTGGGATTCTCCCCGAAAGAAACAGACTGCCAAATTACTTTTCCTCACTCACCTTACCGACGCATAGACACCAGTTTATGCTGGCATGTTTAAATCTCCTACCATCGGCAGTAACCCGCGATAGATACACAAATACCCCTTATGAGAAGAGACATTGTTCCTGCTCCCAAAAACAACCAGAATCGGTAGCTCACATCCTCCTGTACTGTGAACGACTCACCTTGGCAAGAGAAAAATACATAGAACTGCTCCTAAAAGAAAGCTGAGCTCAAACAGACGTGGGGCTTGTTCGTTTCCCATTAAATGACTAATTCCCATGTAACCTGGTCAGTAGCTAGATTCCTCGTGGCTTCGTTTAGAATGTTGCACCCCAATGCAGTGCTTATGAGCACCATGGTGCCTACTGATGTATTTCCAGATACCTTCTTGCTTCTTCCCCAAAACACCTCTGGCTTTCCTCTACCTCACTGGAGCAGGAGGTGCTTCAGAAGACCCCGGAAAGAATCACCTTCAGGTATGTAGGGCACACTCGTTCAGAAACAGCTGCTTGGCTTGGAACATCCCAACATTCTATAATTACCTTCCTTGTAGTGGTCATTTTGTGACTGTTTCCTCCTCCCCTGGTGGCAGCCATTTTGTGGTGGTGCACTACCACGCTCAGAATTCCAAAAGTGCCCACAGGCTTAACAATCCTGACAATATTGATAGTCCCGATACTGTAGTATAAAACCATTCCAATGCACAATTTCCTAAAAGGAATTGTGAGAGATCCCCTCTCTCTGAGTTTGCTTCTCCAAATCAAATGTTCAGACGGTGGTAAAGAAACAAAGGATTTATTGAAGACATCAGGAGATGAGACAGGCACAGGTAGAAAGTTGCAAGTGAGGGGCTATTCGGGTTTACAGAATATATTGACTCCAGGGCACTGGGGCACTGGGGTTCACACTTATTGTTATGGGAAGTTACAAGCTTGGCATAATACAAAACATCAGACGAGTCCCAGGAAGTCTGGTGAAGCTATCACACTTCCAAGGCCGCATCGGCCTGAGGGAGTACTGACAGGAAGAACAGTGGGGGGGAAGATACTAGGGGCAATCAGGCCTGGCGCCTGAGACCAGAAGGTGTGAACTGCTTTTACGAGTTCACTGATAACAAAGCAGGTGATGGGAAGCAGAGACACATAGACAGAGACCCTCACATTCTGCCCCCCTTAAGGCCCCCCTCCAGGGTCCTCGAGAGGGCGAGGCTTATCGGGATAAGCGAGGTGGAATTCTCGGATCAAGCGAGGGGCCGCCATGTGGGGTGCGGCCACCCACTCGTCGTGAGCGGACCCAAGGTTTTTCCAACGAACAAAGTAAAACAGTTTCCCTTTCTTCCATTTGGAATCTAAAACCTTGGATATTTCCAAATGGGTATCCCCCCCTACCACGGTAGGAATCTCGTGTGCGGGAGGGGGGTGGAACTGGGGAGCTGGCACATAAGGTTTGAGGAGGCTTATATGAAAGACTGGATGGACCCCCTTGAGGGTCTTTGGGAGTTCCAGTTCCACGGTAACCTCGTTGATTACTCTGGTAATGGGGAAAGGTCCCACATAACGGTCGCTCAATTTTTTGCAGGGACGCAGAGAGCGGAGGTTTTTAGTGGACAGATAGACTTGCTCTCCCACCTTAAGTTCCCATCCCGGAGACCGGTGTTTGTCTGCCTGTTCCTTGTACTTGCTTTTTGCCCTCTCAAGATTCTTGAGCAGCCATGGCCAGGTAGATTTGACTACCTGAATCCACTCCTGAAGATCAGGGGTGGACTGGAGATCTGGCGTGACGGGAGCGGAACTGAAAGGACCGAATTCCGTCCCGTATATTACTTGGAAGGGACTAAAGCCGGTAGAGGAATGAGGCGCATTGTTGTACGCATATTCGGCAAATGGCAGCAGGTCGACCCAGTCGTCCTGGTGGAAATTTACATAGCAACGCAAATAACATTCTACCACCGCGTTTACTCGTTCAGTTTGACCATCCGTCTGGGGGTGATAGGCGGAAGAAAGGCCCTGTTCCTCCACCCCCATTAGCTTTAGGAAGGCTCGCCAAAATTTGGCAACAAACTGGACCCCCCGGTCGGAGAGGACCTTCCTCGGGATCGAGTGTAGCCTGAGGACGTGTGTGACGAACAGTTTAGCCAAGCCCTGGGCTGAAGGAAGACCTGCACATGGAACGAAATGGACCTGTTTGGAAAAGAGGTCCGTGATTACCCAGAGAACCGTCTTTCCCCGACTTGGAGGTAGGTCGGTGATAAAATCCATGGCGATGACTTCCCAGGGACGGGAGGGGTTCTCAAGCGGTTTGAGAAGCCCTGGGGGTTTTCCCATCCGTCTTTTAGCTGTGGCGCAAGTGGGGCAGCTGCGCACATACAGCTCTACATCGGATCTCATACCGGGCCACCAAAACTGCCTCCGTACCAGGTGAAGAGTTTTTATGAAACCAAAATGACCCGCCAACCTGGCACCATGTACAAGTCCCAATACCTCTTTACGAAGGGAGGATGGGACATATAGTTTTCCCCCTTGCACCCACCAGGTGTTGGATCGTTCCAAGCCAGTGGGGAGGAGATGGTGCTCCTCCTCCTGTAAGGAGGCGTCCCGGAGCCGCTGTTGGAAGGCTTCCGGGATACCTTTGAGCGTAGGGGGGGTCTCTGGTTGTTGGGCTTGGGACCGGGTAGTGACGGCTAAGCTAGGAACCTCCCCTCGCTGCTCGGGAGTGAACAGGGAGTCGACTGGGCGATCGAAATCGTTGCGATACTGGGGAAGTCGTGACAAAGCGTCGGCTAGGGCATTCTCTTTGCCAGGGACATGCTTGAGGGTGAACCGGAATTTTGCGAAGAATTGGGCCCACCGAATTTGTTTGGCGTTGAGCTTTCTAGCTCCCTTGAGAGCCTCGAGATTCTTGTGATCGGTACACACTTCAAACGGCAGCTCGGCACCTTCTAAAAAGTGCCTCCATATGGTGAGGGCATGTTTGACCGCCGCCGCCTCCTTCTCCCAAATAGCCCAGTTGATTTCGGACTGGGAAAACTTCTTGGAGAAGTAGGCGCATGGTCTCAACCGCCCCCCTTCATCCCTCTGCAATAGGGCCCCGCCCATGGCCACATCCGAGGCATCCACTTGCACCACGAAAGGCTTGGTGCAATCCGGGTGAGCCAAAACGGGTTCGGATGAAAAAAGCAGCTTTAAACGTTCAAAAGCTTGCTGGCACTGGGGGGACCATTGCAAACGGGCTGAGGGAAGCGCGGCGCTAGCCCCCTTGTCCTTGGTACGCAACAGGGCAGTGAGGGGAAGCGCAACTTGGGCAAAGTTGGGAATGAAGTTGCGGTAAAAGTTAGCGAATCCCAAAAACTGCTGAAGCTGGCGGCGGGTAGTGGGGGGTTCCCAATCCCGCACCGCCTGGACCTTTGCGGGGTCCATTTCTAACCCTTGGTGGGAAATCACGTACCCAAGAAATGTAATGGAAGGTTGGTGGAACTCACATTTGGACACCTTAGCATACAGTTTGTGCTCCCGCAGCCGCTGGAGCACTTCTCGCACTAGGCGCACATGTTCTTCCATGGTTTCAGAGTAAATAAGGATGTCATCGAGAAATACCACCACCCCCCGAAACAGCAAATCATGTAAAACCTCATTAATTAATTGCATAAACACACTGGGAGCCCCCGAAAGTCCGAAAGGCATGACTAGGTACTCAAACATTCCAAAACAGCTGGAAAAGGCTGTTTTGGGTTCGTCTCCTTCTTTAATGCGAATGCGGTGGTATGCTTCCACTAAGTCCAGTTTGGTGAAGATTCGGCCCTCCTTTAATTGTGCTAGAAGGTCGGGAATAAGAGGGAGAGGGTAAGCGTTAGACTGGGTGACGGCGTTTAGCCTACGAAAGTCAATGCACAGTCTTAAATCTCCCGTCTTTTTCTTCACAAAGAAGGCTGGGGCCGAATAAGGAGCCTTGGAAGGGCGTATGAAACCCCTCGCCAAGTTGGCATCCAGATAGTCCCGTAACACCGCCTTTTCACTAGGGCTCATGGGGTAGACCTTCCCTTTAGACAGTTTGCCTTCCCCCACAATTTCGATGGCGCAGTCCGTCTCTCTGTGGGGGGGTAGTTCGTCACATTCCCTAACATCAAAGACGTCCGCAAACTGCGAGTATTCAGTGGGCAGTTGAGGAGGAACGGTGGCTGGGGGGGGAACCCTACCACAGCGGCGGCCGGAGACCGGACAACTTGTTCCTTGTCATGTAACCTACAGGGGTTTTCGGGAAACGAGAGCACCCGTTCAACCCAGTCGATGGATGGGTTGTGTCCCCGTAGCCAGTTCATCCCTAACACCACAGGGGTTACTATAGGGGTGATGGTAAAATACAAGCGTTCCCAATGTTCCCCCACGGACATAATCACGGCTGCAGTTCTGTGGGTCACCGGGCCCCGTTTAAAATCACTCCCGTCCATTTGGGAAAAGCGGAGGGGTCCCGGAAGCCGCTTGCGCCGGACTCCCAGTTTCTTGGCAGTGTCCTCACTAATCATGGTGCGGGCACACCCCGAGTCAACCAAAGCGGGGAATTCTAAACTGGGACCCCCTTTTGGTAGGGAAAGGTGAACACGCACATATACATTGTCCTCTTGGGCGCTTACCATCGGTGGAGCTCCTTGCACAACAACAGGGGCGGTCTGCTGCGGAGCCCCCTCTACAGCAGACCGACGGCGTTTTTTGCCGGCTGTTCCCACTCCTCCTCCTCGCTGGAAGAGGGGGAAGGAGTGGTGGCGGTCGGGGACCCGTCCGAATCAAAAGTAGTACTTGTAATCCGGGACCCCGTTGGGCCAGTAGAAGTGGAGACCCCGTCCTGGGGGCGCGCATGGAGAGCGGAGGGTGCGCCGGAACGTCGGCCCGGTGGTCCGCTCCTGCGGCGGGGCTGGTCCTCGGCAGCCGCCTTCTGTGGTTCGGTCGGGGCTTGGCGTGGGGGGTTGGGACGGCCTGAACGAGAGGGGCATTGCGACGCAAAGTGTCCCTTACCTCCGCAGGTCAGGCAGACACCGGTCTCAAAACGCTTGCGGCGTTCAGCAGCCGAGGGACCCCCGCTGCCCCCCAGTCGGAAGTCTCGGCCCCGGTCGCTCCGGGGTCTCGGGTCTCGTCCAATGCGTTGTTTGGACAAGGTCAGAAGTTGTTTGCGATTCTCGATGTCGGCAGCGTGGCGAACCCAACCTTCCACATCCGGGGGGTTCCCTTGCATAAAGGCCCAATGTTGGAGGTCCGGGTTGAGGCCCTCCCTGAAACACTGTACCAAAGTGGCCTCACTCCAGTCCAGGATTCGGCTGGCCAGTGACTGGAACTCACTTGCATACTGCGCCACCGACTTGGTCCCTTGGCGCAGTTGCATCAGGGAGGCTTTAGCCCGCTCACCCAGAGTCGGGTCCTCAAAGCGGTTTCGGAGTGCTACCATAAACTCGTCCAGGGTTCGCAGCACCGGCGAGCGGAGTTCATACTGCAACACCATCCAGGCGGCCGCCTCTCCTTGCAGTAAGGAAGCCACGTACTGCACCCGGGACTCCTCGGAAGTGAAGGTTCGGCCTTGTTCTCTCATAAAAATGTCCACTTGGACCATGAAAAAGGTCAACTGGTCCCCTGAACCGTCATACGTGACTTTCAGGTCCCGACGGGACGGGAGGCTAGGAGGCGCGGGAGGGGCTGCCGGTGCCCCGTCCGGGAGATTGCCGGCGGGCGGTTGCACTTTCAGTGCGTCAAGGGCCGCTGCCATCTCACCCATCACACGCTGCATGGTCTCCATCTGCTCCTGCATAGCTTGGCGATCCTCCTGCCACTGCTTGCGTTCTTCCTCCATCAGGGCCTCCTTGCGTGCCGGGTCCCCTTCGAGTCCCGTGCTGGGGAAGGCTAATCGGCGATCCTTCGCCGCGGTTCGGGAGAGAGACCAACCCTTGGGGGAGTCCAGCCAATTGTTGAAAAGTCCTCGGGGACGTCCGTCCCGGCCTTGGTCGGGGATGGGATCCCTAGGTTTCTTTGGCTTGGCACCCTCCTCCTTGGGGTCCGGTTTCTCCGGCACCACCGGTTCTTTCGGTGCCACAGGGGTAGTAGGGGTGTTTTCCTCGTCGCCTTGCATTCTGTCCCAAAAGGTACAGCAGCAGTCCGAGAGGCAAAGACTTGCAACTTAATGTGAGAGATCCCCTCTCTCTGAGTTTGCTTCTCCAAATCAAATGTTCAGACGGTGGTAAAGAAACAAAGGATTTATTGAAGACATCAGGAGATGAGACAGGCACAGGTAGAAAGTTGCAAGTGAGGGGCTATTCGGGTTTACAGAATATATTGACTCCAGGGCACTGGGGCACTGGGGTTCACACTTATTGTTATGGGAAGTTACAAGCTTGGCATAATACAAAACATCAGACGAGTCCCAGGAAGTCTGGTGAAGCTATCACACTTCCAAGGCCGCATCGGCCTGAGGGAGTACTGACAGGAAGAACAGCGGGGGGGAAGATACTAGGGGCAATCAGGCCTGGCGCCTGAGACCAGAAGGTGTGAACTGCTTTTACGAGTTCACTGATAACAAAGCAGGTGATGGGAAGCAGAGACACATAGACAGAGACCCTCACAGGAATCAACTTTGGGGTAAAATTCTGTCATGGCAGTGACTAACAGTTTCCTTATTAAATGTACTGCCTGGATCTTCAGGAGGGAAAGCCATGTGAAATCAGGAGAAATCATGCAACAACAGTATGACCATATCATTCTCATGGTAACCAGAAAAAAACGCACATGAAAAATGCCCACATGAAAATTGCTCACAAAAAAACCCCCACGGTCATAAATGCGCACAAGAAAAAAGCCCACATGGAAAAAAGCCCACACAGAAAATAGCCCACACGGAAAAAAGCCACACGGAAAAAAGCCCACACGGAAAGAAGCCCACATGGAGAAAAGCCCACATAGAAAAATACTCACATTTGAATACTTAATATTATTTATTTATTTATTTATTTTGTTTACAACCATAATATAATTTTTTACAACCATAACGAATTACAACATAATTACAACCATAGCATAATTTTTATAACCCATAACATAACTTTTACAATTATTAACATTAACAATTACTTAATAAAAAAATAACTAGATCAGAAAGAACCATATTTTATTATTTCCAAATCATGAAAAACACTATTTGTACTGGTATGATCATACCTGATAATTATTTATTTTTTATTCTTACATCTCACAGTAATTTTATTCACGCTTATGTAAAAGTCTCTTATTCGTTATTTAACTATATACTTTATTCCTTTACAGTGATTATTTGACATTAAAATAAAGCCATTTCACTGTTTTAATATCTCTGCCAGCTGTTGAAAACAAACCCAGAACGAATAGGGACCCCCTGGATTAAATGAGGGACCAACATTAAATAATAAATCAAATAAATAATATTGTCGAAGGCTTTCACGGTCAGAGTTAATTGGTTCTTGTAGGTTATCCGGGCTGTGTAACCGTGGTCTTGGAATTTTCTTTCCTGACGTTTCGCCAGCAACTGTGGCAGGCATCTTCAGAGTAGTAACACTGAAGGACAGTGTCTCTCAGGGTCAAGGGTGTAGGAAGAGTAATATATAGTCAGAAAGGGGTTGGGTTTGAGCTGAGTATTGTCCTGCAAAAGTATTGTCCTGTAGTATCAAGATAATGTGCTAATTCCAAGACCACGGTTACACAGCCCGGATAACCTACAAGAACCAACAAATAAATAATAATTCAGATATAAATATTTACTGGAAATTAGCCAATCTCCTTAAGTAAGTAAGTTTATCTTCCACCTGCTCATACTGCTGCACAGAAGTGGCACCCACGTCATGCAGTGCCTTGCATCTTCTCTTTTTCACCTCTGGGCGACCAGCTTGTGCATTAGCCAATGTTAATTTGTGGCAAGCCTGGTCCCTCTGCAGTCCATCAAATAGAAACCACACACTGGGATGACTTCAGTGGAACAGGGAATTAAGAGCATTGTGAAATCCTTCACAACAGTTAGTTGTTTTTGGTGACCGTTCAAGGGCTGCATCATGATGATTCCATATTCTTATAGGAAACTGAGGATCTCTACCTGCTGCACCATCGATATATATAGAAAAGAAGTATGTGAGCACCTCATTATAGCTATCTTCATCTGGAAATGTGGCGGCAAGCTTTTCAAAAACACTTCTTACATCCTCTATTGGGACAAAGGCTAATGCAGCAAGAGACTTCAGTGTAATTTTTATGTTCATATTCGTTTCATATTCAGTCTTCAAGCCAACATTGTTGATTTTCCTAATGAGACTCTGACACAGATGAAAATAGCACCCTTTGACCTCAGCGTGTGGAAAGGCAATCTTCACTGCATTCATACAAGCCTTCTCAAAATCGACTAAAACCTTTGGAGGTGCCAGATTTGGAATCAATAGCTTCATTATTTGAAACATTCTATTATAGGTGTCTGTGTTCTTTTTTTGGAGTAAAATGTAAATACATGGCAGATATGAATTACCCACCTTGCCATGCCACATGTACAGTTGGTAAAACTTATTTGGCACTTTATCAAATGTGCCATCTCCATAGATGGTATCTGTGTTCAATTCAAGCATAAGATCTCTATCACCTAAAACCAGAATTCTGTCTGGATTCTCCACACCTGAATCGTGAAGTATGAGTTGACTATGAAGGTACTCATCATTTTAAACAAATAAGATGTTTGCTTCCAAACATATTGTGAATACGGAAATTTTTCCACTTTGAGTATTTTTCTGTGTGGGCTTTTTTCTGTGTGGGCTTTTTTCCGTGTGGGCTTTTTTCTTGTGTGCATTTATGACCGTGGGTTTTTCTCTGTGGGCAATTTTCTTGTGGGCTTTTTTCATGTGGGTTATTTTCATAGAACCCATTCTCATAGCCAGCATGGAATGCCACTGTATGGCACCAAGATAACTTCCCACAGAGCTCATTGTTAAATGCCATCCGTGAGAAAAAATCCCCAGTAGAATACAAAGTATATTTTCCTAAATGCCGTTAGTGTTGTACGCTGGTTGGGTTTATTTTCTGAAGGGAAAGAACAGGATCCAGCATGTACTTTGTTACTGTAATTGCACAAGGATATTGCTGACTATAGTTTTGTGGAGAGTATTTTAAAAAAACTGGAACAATTTCATCTCACTACCCTGTTCTGCAGCAAAATGTCCTGAGGTAGATTAATCAAAACCTTATAGGCTTGCCTCTCCAAAAGATGTATAGATAAGAGTGTTGCTGGTGCTGTACAGTGGCTAAAAGTGTAAGGTGTTCCCAGCTCAAGTATCACCTGAACAAGAAGCTCATGAGGTGGCTTTAGGCTTCAGCCTCTCTGTGTGTGTGTGTGTGTGTCTGTCTGTGTGTGTAAAGTGACATCAAGTCACAGAATACTACTGGCCTACCTGATATGGCTGATACTGTGAAAACATATATGAAGAAATGCAAAAAAACAAAACAAAAACTATCTAGCAGAGCCACCATACACTGAAATTAGAGTGGCTGCCATGAATTCCTGTTGTTCCAGCATTTGAATAAATGCTTACCTGGCTGCTCTGAAGCACAAAGTAATATTGCTGACTTTTCCTTTCTCCTCCCTTTAGCAAGTTAGATAACAATGCCAGAATTGCTTACATTCTCACTAACTAGAATGAAGGACTTTATTCTCAGGGCTGGGTCTTAAATACAAGACTCATATCATGCTGAAGTTGATACTGCCAAGGGTGGTGCGGGCCGTAACTGGGGGGGGGGGCGAGGAGGGCAGCTGCTGCCCATGTGGCATGCAGAGAGGGTGGCAGAACAGCCTCTCCTACCTGGCCTACTCCTTCTCTCAGCATGCCACAAAATGCAACATACATAATACTCCCATCATTGATACCAAGCATACCTTGATCAGATACAAGACTCCAATCAAGATTTTCAGGATATGAGCTTTTGACAGTCAAAGCTCTCCTTGTTAGATACAGAAACTACAGCCATCGGTTATTGTGCTTGGTTATTAGCAGTGCCTGGTTATTAGCAATCCCTGCAGGACTGCTCCGTGGCTTCTTTTGACTTCTTCGTGATTTTCCCATCCTTCAGTCGTCACTTTGTGGCATCTGCACACATGTCCCACATTTTTAGGAATCTGTTTTATCATGAATTTTAAGTTAGCTGCAATCCCAAAGCAAAGGTAATCAAGAAAAATTGTATGAAGAATTGTTATAATTGTAACACTGTGTTTTCCTGCCCACATCCCCACACCACCCCTATCCTCATTTTTGTAGATGCCATGTAGGATTACTGATAACATCAGTTAGGCTCCCACCATCTTGGCTTTCTGCAGGCTATGCAAAACTTAATTATTCAGGAGGGCTTTTTATACAAGTAATCAGAGCTGTACTATTTTAAAGAAATGCTTCAGAAAGTTGTTTTGGTAAAGGGTCAGAGCTGAGGCAGCTGTGGTGTGAGGCAGAACTACTACAGAGTTGTTGCTGAGTGAAGAGGGCTGGTGTGACTAAGGTTAATTGCTGGCCCTGCCCTCTGCTGCTGGCTGTTGAGGGGTGGGGCAGAGAGCCTTTAATTAACAAGGCTGCTCTTGCCAGAGGCGCGAGCCTCTTAGCCTGGAGACCATATAAGTAGTTTGCATTGGTGTTTTTGTTACTCCTTTTACCTTCAGTAGACAGTGGCGGTTACCGCACTAGGTATTCCTAGCAATGTATTAAGAGTTTGAAAATGTTATAAAAAATACTGTTCGCACTTTGGCCCCTTTAGCTGTGAAGATATCTTCCAACCATTTATAAGCCGTGGTATCCAAAAACCCTTTTAAAGCGATGTTTTTTACAACATTTTCAAACTCTTGATACATCGCTGGGAACACAAAGTGTGGTAACCCCCAAAGTTTAGGTTTGTTAGTTTTAGGTTAGAACAATACACCAAGGTCTTTCTAGAGTGAATAATTTACTACGAGGGTGATTGATGGATGCTCCTGGGCCATTCCCAGTCACCTGCAGGGAGGGTGCCATGTTTGTTTTCCTCCCAAGGCTTCATCAGCCTATATAAATCAATTCAATTCAACAAGACTGCAGAGGGTTTGTGCATGAAAGCTGCACCAAGACTGTAGGGTAGTAGTGGGGGGGGGCTGCTGCTGCTAGGCCCAGGAGAGTCTTCTGCCCTGGGTGTTTGTAGGCATGGGGCACCCTCACCTGCCTGTGCGTGCTCTACTTGCTGTGGTTCTTCCCTATCACTGGCAGCAGTTTCCAGATCTTCTACTCCTGAGGAAGCCTCAGCAGACTGATCCCAGGCAGATGCTTCAGTAGACTGACTTACAACAGTATCCACACACACACCCCGGTCAGGGCCCCCTCCCACGGTAGACCAGGACTTGGCTTTTGTGGGTAGGACTGATCAAAACGGCATAGGAGGTATGGTGTGTGAAGGTGGGCCGCATGTTCCCAGGAGCATTCCTCTGGCCCTTACCCTCTCCAGTCTTCCAGGTATTGTAGCTGCCCTTGTCATCGGTGGGAGTCTAAGATGTTAGCCGCTTCATACTCCTCTTGCCCATCAATAATGACCGGACCCAGTTTTGGTACCGCAGGCCGTGAGGGATGCAGAGGAGCCACAGGATTTACAAGAGAACGGTGGAACGCTGGGTGAATGCACCTTGTGGAGGGCAGGAGCAGCTGATAAGCAACAGGGTTGACCCACTCTGTGATGCAGAACGGGCCAATTAATCAATCGTCAAGCTTCCAGGAGGGCCACTGGCTTTGAAGGTGATGAGTGGAGAGCCATACCTGGTCCCCTACCCATAAATCCTCACAGGGCCTGCACTTGCGATCTGCAGCGGCCTTGAATGCCCGCTTGGCCTGCTCGATTTGTTCCCGGAGAACTAGGTGCAGTGACTGGAGTTTCTGAATGAATTCATTGGCTGTGGGTACGGGTGAGGTTGGTATCGTGGTTGGAAAGAACCGGGGATGAATTCCGTAGTTGGCCAGGAATGGGGTCTGCCAAGTGGATGTATGAACAGTGTTATTACATGCAAATCCACCAGGGATAACAATGCAGCCCAATTGTCCTGTGTAGTATCAGAGGTATTGTGTAGCATCAGAGGTATTGTTCGAGTGTGGCATTAGTCCGTTCTGTTTGACCATTAGACTGGGGGTGGTACATGAAGGAAAGGTGTACCTGGGTTCCTAGTAGTAGGGGAATGCAATGTCCGCCAGAAATGAGACGTGAACTGTACCCCTCGGTCCAAAATTATGGGAGTGGGCACCCTATGTAGCCGAAAGACATATTGGAGGTATAAATGGGCCGTTTCGCAGGCTGAGGGAAGACTGTTGCAGGGGATGAAGTGAGCCATCTTTGTAAATAGGTCCACCATCACTAACACGCAGGTGTACCCCTTGGAGCTTGGCAGGTCTGTGATATAGTCCAAGGAGACTGCCTGCCAGGGCCCCTCTGACTACTACCAGTTAGGGCTATTGAGAAAAAAAATCGGTAAAATTCGGATTTGGCAAAATTCGGCCCGTTTTTATTCGGGAAATGCCAAAGTCCGAACTCCCCCACTTCGAGTCCGTGCAATTCGGCATGAGATCCGGAGTTCGGGGGGAAATTCGGCCGAATAAAGACATTAAAAACACAATCGCGCCTTTCCGCGGCTTCGGGGGGGCATTTTGGGGGGTAGAGGTCCCAGACTTTCAGCGTAGCTTGAGGGGACCCTTCTTGCAAGAACCCCCACATTTTGTGAAGATTGGGTCGGGGGGCTCCTTAATGTGCATCTCTGACAATCCTTCTTAATGTGCATCTCTGACAATGGGGGTTTGCAATTAGCAGAGCTTGCCGCCCACTCCCGAAGCTCCCAGCCCCGACAAACAGCTGAGCTGGGGGGAGCAAGGGCGGGGCACCTGTTGCCCACTTTGGCCATACAAACCCGTTCTCAGACCCGATCCCCACCGCCGCCGCTTTCAATTGGGGGAAAAGCCCCACGCCCGGCTGAGCCAGCAGCACCGCCCGCCTCACTTCCTCCTCCCCCTGAGCGACTGACAGCCACGGTTCCCGAGGTTCCCTATTCAGTCGCTCCCTGCACCTGTGTCGGCTCCGTCCCCGGTCAAGCTGCCTGCCGACTCCTCTCCGGAGGGGGTAGTAGGACTGTCTGATTCCTATAAGGAGACTCTCCTTCACAGTTATCAAACGGAACTGTCCTCGCAGACCCTTCCAGCTACTCTAATTAAACGAGGGGAATTTTGGTACAAAGATTCTAAATTGTATGTTCCGCAAGTATTGCGGGGGGAAGTTTTGGGTTTGGCTCATGGCGCCAAGACCGCCGGACATTTCAGATTTCTCAAGACATTGCATTTGCTACAGGCATGGTGGGCGGGCATGTGGTCAGATGTGGACTCCTTCATCTGCAGCTGCCCCATATGTGCAGCGGCCAAACGATCTCAGGGCAAACCGCCTGGACTTTTACAACTGTTAGAGACTCCCTCCAAACCATGGGAAGTTATTGCAATGGACTTCATGATGGACCTACAAGGAAAGGCAGTTCTTTGGGTGATTACTGATCTGTTTTCGAAACAGGTGCATCTTGTACCCTGCACAGGTATTCCTTCCGCCCCAAAATTGGCCTGCCTCTTTGTGTCACATGTCTTCCATCTACATTCCTTTCCGCGCAAGATAGTGACGGGCAGGGGGTCAACTTTCGTGGCCAAATTCTGGAAGGCTTTTCTCAAATTGGTCGGAGTAGAACAAGGACTGTCTAGTGCCTTCCATCCCCAAACGGATGGTCAAACCAAACGGGTGAATGCGGTGTTGGGATGCTATTTACGCTGTTACGTTAATTACCATCAAGATGATTGGGTAGACCTGTTGCCTTTTGCTGAGTATGCTTATAATAATGCGGTTCACCAATCCACGGGGGTTCAGCCCTTTCCAGGTTGTCCATGGTAAAGAGTTTGGCCCCGCTGGTCATATTGATGTTTCTGAGGAGGAGGGGGGAGCTGATGTGGCCGGATGGGTACGTTCAATTCAAACAACCTGACCATGGCTGGTTAAAAATCTAGAGCGGGCCAAACGGCGTTACAAGGCTCAGGCTGACAAACATCGCTCCCCCAGTATGGAATGCAAAGTGGGGGATTTTGTCTTACTGTCCACCAAGAACCTATGATCCACCCGCCCATGTGATAAACTCAGTGCCAAGTATGTGGGTCCGTTCCCCATTTCCCACTGTGGAGCTCTCCTTGCCCAAGTCCTTACGAAGAATTCATCCTGTGTTCCATGTCAGTCTTTTAAAACAGTATGTTCCTTCCCAAAAATGGCATCCTGAGCCACAACCCTAAGTGCCTGAAATGGTGTGGGGGGGGGGAGGAACATTTTGAAGTGGCTAAAATACTGGATTCTTACATTCGCTACGGTACCCTTCAGTACCTGGTCCGCTGGAAACATTTTAGTCCCGCCCAGGATGAATGGGTGCGCGCCTGTGATGTTTCTGCCCCCCACTTAGTACAAGAATTCCATGGCGCCTACCCTCACAAACCCATGGTGGGAGGATGAGGGGGTGTCTTTAGGGCGGCAGAATGTCAGGAGCAGGCCATGAGGATGGTATGCGGTAGTGCGATTTGTGCTGCTTCCAGGTGCTGTTGTGCTATTCTGTGCAAGGCCAGTCTATGCCCCGTGTTTAGTCTTCATAGATTCCCATACTGTGGGAATCGCCAAGTACTCCTTCCTGCCTCTTGGAGGGGGGTTTGCCTGGGTAACCGGTTATCTCCTTTTGCTCTTCCATATATTCTATGTACCTTGCCTTTGCCCCTTACTAGTGTCCTTTTGAATATGGCTTCTGAAACCTGTCGATTCTAACCAATAAAACTGCTTTCGTGGATTTGCCGTCTGCTGAAATCTGTTTATGGGTTTGCTGCAGGGCTAGAGCTTACAGCGTGCCTGTTTCTTTGGAGTGAGTTTTCTACTATACAGCATAGAGTCAGAGCAACCAGCCAACAGCTCTGGGTCCTCTTAGGCTTATTTAAGCATTAGCATTAGCAGCAGGGCTGACGTGGGAACTTGTGTTTTCACTCCGTATTGCCTGTGAGTTGCCTGCTTGGACCCCTGTGTGTATCTTGGACTTTGGACTGGACTTTGACTATTCTTTGGCACTCTGTTTAATTGCTTCTGACCCTTGGCTTACCTATGAACTTGGACTGGACTGGGACTTTGCTCTTGGGTTAGGTTTTGGCTATTTGTACCTGGACTCTCTTGATACCTCAGCTTTGAACTCAGACTGCTGTTGGGCTACGCCCCTCTGCCTCTGGCCCTGGGACCTGACACTGCTTTGTTGTGAGGCTCCAAGCAGATATGCCCAACTTAGAGTGGGAATATCTGGCTTCTGAAATAACGCTATCCCAACTTGTAAGGGAGTAAAACAGGTGCATTCTGTCTCCCCGCCCCCTGCTATTTAATCTCTATATTAACGATATAGTTCTGAGGTTAACTGGATCACAGCCTATTTCTCCATCACTTGGCCAGCAAAAAATCTCAGTCCTATTACATGCGGATGATATCATCCTCATTTCCCTTACTTAAGTTGGACTAAAAAGGTTGATGCATCAACTAGGTGGGTACTGTAAAGAAGAGGCTCTTAAGATCAATTACAAAAGGACCAAAGTAATGGTCTTCAGGAAAACGCCCAAAAAAATTGCTTGGTGTATTCATGGTACACCAATAAATCAGTGCACTACATTTAAATACTTGGGAGTTACTTTTAGGGAGACCTTAAATTGGAATTCACATCTGGCAACCATCAAATCCTCAGATTTAAGGTTTATGAAAGCTATTCTGAGATTTTACCATAGCAAGGGTGTTGTTTAATTGATCCAGTTTTAAAACTCCTCTCACCAGAGGCTGAAGCAGCTGGGCTGAGAGTCTGCAGGACCAAGAGTTTCTAAAGAGTTGCTTCCTGAGGGCTGTACTACAAGTCCCTCCCAGTGTATCTAATGCTGCAATTCGAATGGAGACAGGGGAAGTAACGATTGAAGCAAGGATGTGGATTGTCTCGATCTCCTATTGGCTCAAAATAGCTTCACGTCCCAAAGGACTTGGTAATTTAATTTTATATGACACTTTTGTTTCCCCCTGGTTGAAAAATCTGATGAAAAAACTAGGCTACTATGGTCTCTCACAATATCTGCTCCTATCAATGGACTATCCACAGGCCAGAGCCCTGATCAGGCAAAGAGTTCTGGACGTGGAAAGGCAGCATGACCTAAGTAGAATCAAAAACATGTGCTACAATTGCAGCACTCTTACCAACGTGGTCCCGATGTCTTACCTTTCCCACTTAGATAGTCCAGAATACAGGAGGGCTTTCACCCTGATGCGTTGTAACGCACTCCCTTCAGCCGTCTTGGAAGGGAGATACAAAAAGATACCATATGCAGGACGATTATGCCCCTGCTCTGATGGGAGTACTGAGACCCTCGAGCACGTTGTGTTTGAATGCAAAATCTACAACAAGATACGAGAAGCCATTCTTTCTGTATTATCGGACCTCCCAGGGCGATCCAGAGCCTTTATTCTTTCTAACATGCTCTCAGACAAGGATATGGAGATAACTTTTAAAGTGGCCAAATTTGGGTGGCAAGCAATGAGGACCAGGCGTGCATGGGTCGTACTTAATGGTTGAGCGATTTTATATTTATATTTATACTAATTCCAAACATGTAATATTTTTAATTAAGCGCTTAACGGCTTTTATGAGTGAGAGATTGTAAGATGTTATAGGGGCTGACACTTGATGCACTTTTATATGTGTTATGTTATGTATGTATATCTGGTATGTTTTTATGCTGGTCTTGGACCGTATTAAACTCTCTTTGTACTCTAAAGAGTTGCTCTTTCCTGAGTGAGGAGAGCTAGTGTGACTGGAGTCAATTGCTGGCCCTGCTTTCTGCTGTTGGCTGTTGGGGCTGGGACTGAGAGCTGTTCATTAAGAAGGCTCCTCTCGCCAGAGGCAGAAGCTGAGGCAGCTGGGCTGAGAGTCTGCAGGAACCAGAGTTTCTAAAGAGGTCAGTGCAAGTTTTTGTTTTTTTCTCAGCTGCTGGGGAGTTTCTGAGTGGTTCCCTTTATTCTTTTGTTTAGTTGCTATTTCCTGAGTGAGGAGGGCTGGTGTGACTGGGGTTATTTGCTGGCCCCGCCCTCTGCTGTTCGCTGTTGAGGGGTGGGACTCTGTTCATTAGGAAGGCCAGAGGTGCGAGCCGAAGAGCAAAAGTTCAAGGGCTCTTGCTCTGGGGGTCTGGCCTGGGGGCCGTGTAAGCAGCTGAGCAGTTTCTACATTTTATATTTGTTGAGTGCTTTTGCTTCTTCAAACAGAGAGACTTGAGAAGCAGTTTATCAGAGTAGTGCAGGAAAGAAACTGAACAACTTCAGCAATAGATCACAGTAGTGTTGCTAGTGAGGGAGCTGAGGCAGTAACATGCAAGGTCTGTGGCATGTTTGTATTCTTACCTAAGGGTAACAATAATTACACTTGATCAAGTGGAAGTTGGTAGCCCTGCTGGAGGAGAAGATACAGGGACTTGAGGCACGCTTGTCCACACTCAATAAAGTAAGGTGAAGAGTTCATGGACAGAACATATGAAGCACTCTTTAGGGGACAACAGGAGGACAAGAGAAAGGAATCTCAACAAATGGACACGCAACCAACACAGGAGGAGGTTACATGGAAGAATGTGACCCACAGGAGCAGGAAAATCAGGACTCATTCTGATCCTCGGTTGCTCAGCAATCATTTGTTCATTGCAAACACATGTTTCAGGCAACCAAATAATGATTGCAACATGGATATCACTGGATGGCCAGTATAGAAATAAAATAGATTACATAATTAGAAGCAGAAAATGGAGAAGCTCTATTTTTCTGCTAAAACAAGAGCAGGAGCTGACTGTGGTACAGACCATGAATTGTTAATACTGAAAATTAGAATAAAGCTGAAGGAAAATACTAGAACATTCATAGTGCCAAAATACAATCTAAGCAACATTCCTCAAGAGTTTAAAGACCATGATGCACGGCTATTCTCTCCAGGATCAGAGAAGCATGCCTATTATCTTAGGTCCGTTAGACCCCCCTATCCGGCATTGTGGGCACTGTGCTGGCGTGAGGGGACGCTGATGTCCCCGAGGGGGGGTTGGATGGCTGAATTCTCAGGGCGACCGGGTGCAGGCGGAGTTGGCGAACCCAAGGAATTGTTGAACCTGTTTACGGGTTGAGGGTGGTTCCCAATTGGTTACAGACTGCACCTTCTCAGGGTCCATAGTGAGACCGTGGTGTGAAATTATATAGCCCAAGAAAGTCAACTGTTTTTGATGAAATTCGCACTTGGACACCTTAGCATAGAGCTGATTGTCTCTGAGACGTTGCAATACTTCTCTCACCAGGGCAACGTGTTCGTCCATAGTTTTAGAGTAAATGAGAATATCATCCAAATAAACCACCACTCCTCTATACAACAAGTCATGTAGGATCTCACTAATGAATTGCATGAAGACCCCCGGGGCCCCTTTTAATCCAAAAGGCATCCCAGATACGAAGGGAGCCCCCAGACTTTGAGGTGCCAGCTTGCCAATCAGCTCTTTCTGCCAGTCCTCAGCACTGCTGAACTTCTGAATCTGAAAACCAATGGGCAGCTTGGCTCGCAAATGCCTGGAGGATGGGAGTAACCCCTTTGCAGGCCCATAAAATTGGACCCCCTGTCCCAAAGTTCAACAAACTTTGGTGACTGTCTAAGGAGAGAACCTCTTGCAGCCACACTGCAAATTTGGTGCCTCAACCTCCAAAAATGCCCCCACAAGAGCTTCGAAAACATCCCCACAGACTACAGTGGACCGGAACTTTTCAGTAAACCCGGAAATTTGGGTATTTGGCTTATTCTGGGTTTACCCCCCAAAAAAAATAGGGCCCAATAAACCTGATCCCAAAATTTACCGAATTTTTTTTTGCACAACCTTTGTCATTTCCCAACTGAAACACTTTGTTATTTACTGACTGAAAGTGTCCTCATCCAGTCCACTTTAATTCGCACACTTCCAGCATTGAAATGCTTAAATGTTCCATTTTTCATTTTAAGTTTACCTTGATTTATGCTTCTCACATTCCATGTTACTATTATATGCGTCAAACAGCTTTGGACTCTCTTTTTGCACCCATTCGCGTCAGCAACTGAACATCCTTTCAGCTTTAGTCCAGTCTGATCATTAAAAATAGCGCTACTTGTACTTGTTCCTCAACTCTTCCCCAGTAGCTGATTGCCATTTGTCCTGGAGGTACCATCTTCCAGCACTATATCCTTTTTAATTTTAGATTTTTCATCATAGGATTCTCAAGGTAAAGGTTGGTCATTGCCTTCTTCTGCGCAGTACCGGCCAAGGTTGTTGTAGTGGCACCGCTGTTGTCTATGAAAGATCCTTCACCAGTGTCACTTTCCACTATGGCTGCTGCCAAGCAGCTAGCTTCCGAGGATTCCTCCGCCCCCATCAACCATTGTTACAGTCTGTTCTCTTCTGCAGGTGTGGCCACTGATCCCTGAAGGAGGCGGTGGACGCATCTTAGTCTGGTGTCTCAGGTAGGGCTGTCTATTCGGTTCATCCCGAACAGAAAAACAGCTGAATTTCCCGATTCGGCGGTTTTTAGTGTGGATGGAACCGAATTCAAAAAAAGGTGGGAAAACAATGTGCCGAATTCAGTGAGTTCGGGGCAATTGCCGAATAAATTCAGCAAATTTGGGGGCTCCAAATCAGCAGCATAACCATCAGTTAGTAAGCAACTAGCAGCATTCTCCCACGGCCAATTGGTGGCCAAGCTGGGTCTTCTTCTGAGTGTGTGAGCCCAGCTGCTGTGCAGCCCAGGGAGAGAAAAAGAGTCTGTGTGTGAGAGAGATCCCCATGTGTGTGTGTGGGGGGGGGTGCGTGTGCACATTAGCCTTTCTGCAGCTCTGGGGGGCATTTTTGGAGGTAGAGGTCCCAAGATTTCAGTGTAGCTTGAGGGGACCCTTCTTGCAAGAACCCCCAAGTTTTGTGAAGATTGGGTCAGGGGGTCCGAAGTTATGGGGCCTGGAAGGGATCCACCATCCTTAATGTGCATCTTTATTCCATTTACAGCACAGTCACAGCTTTCCGAAGCTCAGGGGGGGGTTTTTTGAAGGGAGAGGTCCCAAAATTTCAGTGTAGCTTGAGGGGACCATTCTTGCAAGAACTCTCAAGTTTTGTGAAGATTGGGTCAGCCCCCCCCCCGAGTTATGTGATCCCCCCCCCCATCCACCCACTGGAATGATTGGGAGCAGGCGATCCTGTGCATCTAGAGAGCAGCAAATCCAAGCAAAACCTCCCGTGCATAAATGGAATCGTATTGGATTACTCCTGAGTCCTGACTCCCAGTCCCTGCTCCTGATGAAAGAGAAGACATCAACAGTAAGACCCATTTTGGGGCTTTTCTCTATAATTTTTTTCCTGTGTGTATGTATGTGAGGGAGATTCTGTGTGTGTGAGAGAGGGGGGAAGCCTAAGGGGGGTGGGTTTACCTGTTCTGCTTGGAGGTGGGCTTGACTGCCTCAATGGAGTCTGATTTGGGGGGTTTCCTGTCCTGGGGGGGCTTGAATTCTTTGTGAGTGTGATTGTTGCTGTGGAAGATTTGAATCCAGCAGCATTGAAATGTATCAATACTGAAGTTACACAATTGGTGCAGGTCACACTTATGCTAGTAGCCTTATGAGATGCACTTTGGCTGTGTTGTAATGAAAAGATACGCTACCCATGCTAGTTACGCTATTTACTTACGCTTTGAGCATTGTTGGATGCACTTTTGGCGTAGCTACATTGGATGGGGGGCCATAAGTCGGGACCCCCTGACCCAATCTTTACAAAACTTGGGGGTTCTTGCAAGAAGGGTGCCTTCAAGCTACACTGTAATTTTGGGACCTCTACCTCCAAACATGCCCCCCCTGGAGTCGCGGAAAGGCACGAATGTGTTTTTAATGACTTTTAACGGCCGAATTTTCCCCCAAAATCCGAAGTTTGTGCCGAATTCCACGGATCCGAATTGGGGGAGTTCAGACTTCGGCATTTCCCAAATAAAAACAGGCTGAATTTTGCCGAATCTGAATTTTATTGATTTTTTTTTCAACAGCCCTAGTTTCAGGTGTGACCGTTCTGCCATTAGCGACTCTGCTAGTTTAGCCTCTTGACAGAGTCTAGACCCCTTATGGTATTGTTCCCAGCTTTGCTGACACACACAAACCCCTTCAACCAAGTTAAGGTGCAATGCCGGATTTATGTATAAGTTAAACAAGCTATAGCTTAGGGCCCCACTCTCTTGGGGGGGGGGGCAAAAAATTTAAAGGAAATATACTTCTTAATAGTATTTCAGTTCAACAATTACTTTGATAAAATACATATTTTGCTATGTGCAAATGGCTTTAGATACCTATTAGGTCCATAAATTACCATATAGCATATATTCAACACAAAAAACAGCGACAATTTGTTGTTGACAAAGGACAGATGGACATATAAAGGGCCCCATTACCTTCAATAGCTTGGGACCTCATCAAACCTAAATCCGGCCCTGTTAAGGTGTGTGTCCAAAAGAGGAAGTTTGTCCCCTAATACTGCATTTTTTCATGTTGCTTTACACAATCTGATTCATAAGATTTTGTGGGGCAAAGCAATCGACATGTGAAAGAATTATTTGCAAAAAAAAAAAAAAATCACCACAAGGCGGTTCAGAAAGATGTGTGACAAAGCACTTATGGAAAGTTACCCAATACACTTCTTGGGAAGTCTAATAAAGATGTGTAAGACATCTTGCAACATAACTTCGTACACATGCTCGGGATTCTCTTTGACCTGAACCCTGAGATTTTTTATTTTCAGATCTCTGATTGGTCATGTTGAAAAGATTTGTTACAAAATTACTCATAGAGAGCCAGCGTGGTGTAGTGGTTAAGAGCGGTGGTTTGAAGCAGTTCAAACCCGGTGGTTTGAAGAGGTTCAAATCCGGTTCTCCAGACTCTGATCTGGAGAACCGGGTTTGATTCCCCACTCCTCCACACGAGCAGCAGACACTGATCTGGTGAACCGGGTTGGTTTCCCCACTCCTACACACGAAGCCAGCTGGGTGACTTTGGGCTTGTCACAGCTCTCTCAGCCCCACCTACCTCACAGCGTGTCTGTTGTGGGGAGGGGAAGGGAAAGTGATTGTAAGCCAGTTTGAGTCTCAAGTGGTAAAGTTGGCATAGAAAAACCAACTTTCTTCTTCTTCATAAGTCAGCCACAAGTTTGCTAATCATCACTGGAAGCTCAACATTCAAATGTCTAATATGCTTGTTGATAGGCATCTAAATCCATCTGAGATTATTATTTTATTCACTTTGCAGAGTTCAGCAATATATTGTAGAGCAGAGCACTCCGTTCCACCAGCTTTTGTGTTTGTTTGTTTTCCTAAAAGGCCAGTTTGGCTTAATGAGCCGAATTAAATTGAAACAAGTGGGGTTTTTAAGGGTTGCGGAGAGGGCAACTGGGTAAATCTGATCTTAATATGTTTAAAAACAAACTTGTGTGAGTGTGTGTATTCTGTCACTTTTACATTTACATATTATCAGCGCATGTTGGAAATTCTTCTGTTTTTCCCACTGCTCACTCCTTCATCTAAGTTGTGATCCCCCTCCTTGCAACATGATAATCTTTTCAATGGTACTATTGTATCACAACTAAGAACGAGGATTTTTAGAACAGGCAGACCTACTGCTGCAGGGGGCTTTCATACCTGCCAACACCTTGAAAGCCACTAGATTGCATTTCCCCTTGTATTTTCATAACTGCCTGCTATTCATAGATGAATTATCAGTGTCCTGGCACCTCCATATGGTCCCTATAGCACAACAAAATTATGCAATAACTCAGTGAAGCCTATCATTTCCAGACATTCGTAAGCCTTCCTTACACCCAATGCATGTTGGCACTTTTTGTTTGCTTGCTTTTCCCCCCACTGCTGTTTGCCAAAGGATTTCCCCCTCACTACTCCATATGTACAATAAGTTTGATTTATAAATAAACTTGAATGTCATGGCATAAAGCCAAGTATACCAATGAAGTAAATAAATAAATCTCTTTGGAGGCACAAATTATGTCTGATAATGAATTTGTGTTTGGGGATTTCAGAAAAAAACTACAAGTATTGTCATAGTATTTAAAAAATGGGGCTTTGACTATAAAGGTATACTAGGTCCTTAAAATAACTAGGTAATGCCACACTATATCCTGACCTGGATAGCCCCAGGCTAGCCTGGTTTAATCAGATCTCAGACGCTAAGCAGGGACGGCCCCAGAAGATATTTGGATGGGAGACCTCCAAGGAACACCAGAGTCATGATGCGGAGGCAGGCAATGGCAGGACCACCTCCGAACTGTCTCGTGCCTTGAAAACCCTCCGGGCTCACCATAAATCAACTGTAACTTGGCAGCAAAAAAAAAAAAAAAAAGGCTCAAAGACCTAATCTGCTCTCCAAACTAAAAGACAGTTAAGCTAATATAGTGTTTTTATTTTGCCTGCTTATGCTTTACAAGGGAACTAGAAACAGGAAATAACTTAGAAGCTCTTTATTTTCACTTGCTGTAGCATAGTATAGTGGTCTTTAAAGAGCTTAAAAAAACATGAGCCTCCAGCAGTTTCTCTGGGCAAGGATTAGCTCTCTGCATTCCTCTGCTTTAACTGCAGCAGCCCCAACCAGGACCTCCAGGAAATGCAGCTGTGTCTAACTCTAATCTAGTCAATCTGCATATGTAACAATTGTCTATGTTCTGAGTATTTTACCAGAAAGAACACAGGGATACAAATCTTGCAACATTTAAGCCTCTCATTATTATCATTCTACCTGGATTTTGTCACCCCGAGCAACAAGCAAAGCACATCAGCAGTGAGATGTACTTGAGCAGTTTACAAGGAGCTGATAAACCGTACGCTGGTTTCGCACCCATTTCACAATTGATAAACTGTTTACATAAAGTTATTTGTCTTGCAGATCACATATTTTGAAGAACGTGCAACTAGGAGACTGTATCCCTTCTGCAGTAAAGTCTTATTAAAAAACCCAAAATTGATAAATCCATTTTAATCTGAAAATCACCATTTGTGCTATGCTGGAATAAAGTTGATGGCTCTTTATCCTCCAGTGACTCCAGAAGTAAGAAGCTTAGTACCCTGGAGGCAGAAAAACTTAGAAAGCAGCTTAATGCTGTCACAAAATCATTCAAACCTATGTGCGGTTTTCAGATCATCTGTACAAAATATATGAGCAAAACGAGTAGGAACAACATAAATGTGAAGGCTGTTAGAGTGACCCATGGGAGCTGGATTGCTGTAGACCAGCTAACCTGATCCAGACAGTTCCTATTTTGAAAAAGGTCCAAACCCCACTGTAAACCACCAACCAAGTTTACAAATCGGCCAGTCTTAGCTGAGAGAAATGTCTTATTTTCCAGTGTCTGACTGCTTTTACACATGGGAAGCAAAACAGGAGCCTTTTTTTTTTGTGCTTGCGCATACTGATTATTTTGTTGCCAGGCAAACCAATGCTGTCCAGCACTGATTGGCTTTAACAAGTCTTGAGGGCTTGTCAGCATTGCATGTCCATGTTGACAGCGGAATCACCATTGGTGACTCATTATTCCAAAAATGGTGGGACTCAAGTCTGCCCAGGAAGTTTTAGTCACTCTCTTCCTAGCACGAATCCCTACACCTGTTCCCAGAGGAACTGCTTACCACCACCCTGAACCCAGTAGCCAATCCCAGTTTTAAATACTTTGCAATGGCTTGAAACAAAGGACTCTGGGAACAATGAGACCTTTGAACCATGTTTGGTATCCCATCATTGCCAGACTGTGTGGAAAGCCATTTGCCTGAGCAACAGCATGTTTTCCCTTTTTTCTATTACTGACTGCTTTTGCTATGGAATACTCATTTTGCTTCATAAGAAGTTTAAATGGTCATCTGGTTCCATCCATATTCTTAATTAATAGAACTGGCTGTATGCTTTAAAAATAGTAATAAAAATAAAGTTATGCAAACTCCATGCGGCTAAAAGGGGCCAGGCATTTTTTTTCTATACAACTTGTATTTCGTTAATGTTAGTGTCTGGAGGGCCACAGGAGACTCCAGTAGTAGCAGCTGCTGAGAAATAATCCTTGCCAATAGGCTCAACTGCTGAGCAGGATGAGGCTTACTCCCATGAAAAGGTAACAGAGAGTTCAAAAGAGGGTTTGAAAGATTATGAAACCAGCAGAAGAAATTGGTTGATCTGGGCAGGCGGCAGGCAGTAGGATTCCAATATCTGAGCTGCAGATGAGGGTGGACAAAGGCAAGAGCTAATCAAGTCAAACTGTTAACTTGCTAAAATACGTTTAAGGGGGACTAATGTTCAATTTCCTTGGGGGTTTTCCCACATAAAAAATATACTGTACAAAACAGCACTTTGAAATGGCTAGATAACCTGCACTGAACACAAGTGAAGGTGCGCTCACTGGAGTCAATGAGGAAAACTCCCATCCATCTGAACACGGCTTGATTACATCCAATAGGTCCTTTCTTGACCACTGCAGGGCACAGCATCGATGCGCACAGTGTTTCCCAAAAGAGCTCTGAGACTGTGTCCCCTGACAAAATAAGAAGGGCAGGCTGGGTAAGATTATGTGAAGTGTACATAGAACTCCCATTCTCTCTAACCTCCTAGTGCAACGTCTGCATGTGTCACGGTGGGGAAGGGGGGGAAGAATAAAGGAAGAGTGCTGTGATGCCCCGGGGGGGGGGGTTCCTTCTTCAGCAAGTGCTGTGCCTGCAGTGGTTGATTTAACGCATTTTTTTAAAAAATGTAGCTTGTCCAGTCCATCAGTGTGTGTCCCCCCGCAGTGCAAAAATATTTAGTTCAAGTAGCAGCCTAGTATAAAAATAGCTAAGTCCATTGTAGTCAATATAATTCCTTATTTATTTTAGAATATATTCTACATCTGAATAAAAAAAGTTTTAAATAGTCTTCAATGCATGTACAACAATGGGACCCTTTATCTTTCCATTGAAATAAGGATGCACATTAGTGAACTGGTTCTGTCCTCTGCAACATAATATAAATAGTGGCTTCTTTGCAGTTTCATGTTAACCAGCTCATACATGATATGGAAAGGTGGGTGTCTTCATCTAAAGGAAAACAATAACTGTTCACCCTGCCTGTCAAACAAACAAACGATAAGTAATGATGAATATACATCTTTGTGCTTTGGTTAAAAAAAAAACCCAACTACAGTTCTAAGAGCATGCAAGGAAGAGAACTCCTGGACTGTATATACACATATATTAATGTTACAAAAGTAGTGCAAAACAGGAGAGCAGCGGTGTGATTCCCACCAGCACAGCCATCACACCCATGCGCGCGCACACACACAAACACACAGAGTTCCCCAGTGATTATGAACACACACTCCATTCAGTAACTGGGCCTGGGCCACCGTACATCATTCTGAGTCCTCGGAATCTGGAAACTTTATACTTGGCTGCCTGGCTGTGCCCTGTTATTACAAGCAGAGACCCCCCCCCCACCGGCCTCTCTGAAAGCCCCTACAGCTTCCAACAGCCAACTCCTACTCGGCTATTCATTGCATGAAAGTCACTCCTGTCCACCTTTTCATCTTCACCTTTCTCTTTCAAACACACACTGGTTTTGCATTCATGCCTATGTTAACCAGTGATCCCTGAAAACAAATTTGTTCAAGTTCCCTTAACAGTACCACATAGTAACATTTTACCACCACCACCTCCTCTTTCTGGCAGGGGCTCCAGAGGCCCACCCCACTGCCAGTTCTCTCTCTCTCACACACACACACACACACACACACTCATTCATTCTTGCTAGCACTCTTTGCTGGCCCTTTCCAAACTGATTCTCTCTTCTTGGACTCTCACGCCCAGGCAGGCCAAGCAGGCAGGCTGCCGCCGCCTATTCCTCCTCCCTGGATCAATGCCCCCAGTTGTTGGCTCCGATCTCCTGCTTGTATCTATTAGTGAGCACGTTGGCTTTGCGGGTCAGTTTGGAGAGCACCGCGTGCAGTCCACTCAAGTGGTAATGAAACTGCTTCTCCAGATCCTCCTCCACCTCCTCATCCTCCGGGATACCCCGGCTAATGTCCACAGAGCCGGGGGCCCCGTTCAACTTGTCCTTCTTCCTGCTGGCCGCCTCCTCGGCCGCTTGTTGCAGAACTCCCCACTCGATGTCGTTGCGAATGGACTTGAGCAGCACGTAGTGGCTGTACATGTCTCTCCGGGAGCAATAGGGCCCCCCGTTGGGGGTGAGCTGGGCCTCCCTTTCCACGCAACCACCCCCCGAGTCCAGCTCCTCCAGCAAGAGAGGCACATCCCGAAGGAGGCTAGGCACCATCACCGTCTGGTCCATGTTGCTGACGGCCCCGATGAAGCGGTTCATGGCGTTGAAGAGGGAGTGTTTTTGGCTGTAGGAGTCACAGATCTGCATCATGGTGGCGGCTGGGTGGGGTGTGTGTATGTGTGTGTGTGTGTGTGTGTGTGTGTGTGACGAGAGCGAGGCGAACCGGCAGCCGCGGCAAGAAGAGGGTGGCACCGCCCAAGTCCAGGAAGCACCGGCGGCTCCAATGGAAGCGGTGTGCCCGGGGAAACCAAGCGCCAGGCACAGGAGCAGTTTTCGGTTGTGGGGTTTTTTCCTCCCCCTCCTCTTTGCAAACAATTAAGGCAGCGGCTTTTCCTCCACAACGAATCTCTTTCCGACAGTTAAGCCGCCTTTTCCACAGTTTGCCAGGAGAGGCTGTAAAAGAGAGAAAAAGATGGCGATGAGCCCTCCCCCAAAAACCCCCGCGCCTTCAGCGGCCCTTCTCCCCCCCCCACTCCCGCCCCGCCGGCCCTTCGTATCCTTTTAGCCGCAGACGGTGTCTCCTCGTTTTATGAGCCTCCCTTCTTATTCCACCCATCAGAGGCATCAAACAGCGCATTTATGCCGCCGTTTCCACCCTTCCAGATTCTGACGCTGCTGCCCCCCCCCCGGCCCAGAGCTCCAGCAGGGCGCTTCGCTCCCCCCCCCCCCGCCGGCCAGTTCTTGTCTCTTGGAGAGGCGGCTGGAGCCCCGCTGGCCAGGGAGGCCCCAGCGCCGCCGCCGCCCCGCCGCAGGAGAGTGTGTGTGTGTGTGTGTGTGTGGGGGGTGTCCCCTCGCCCTTGAAGGCGGCAGGTGCGGGGGGGGGCGTCGGAGGCAGCCCTGGCCGGGCTGCAGCCTGCGGGGGGGTCGGGGGCGGCGCTGGGCTCCCCTGGGCCGGGGCCACACTCACCGCCAGCTCCAGACGGGCCCCTTCCCTTCGTCCCTCCCTCCGCGACGTGGCTGCGCGCTCGCTGGCTCCGGCTCGCTCTCGCTCTCTCTCGGTGTGGTGCGCGCGCTCCGCCCGCGTGAGGAGCCGCCGCCGCCGCCTGCCTGCCTGCCTGCCCGCCCGCGCCGCGCCACCAGCGGCACTTATATATGGGCTGCGGGGCGCGGGCGTCGCGCCAGGGCCGGCCCCGGGCAGTCGGGGCAAGGCGGCGGCGGCGGCGGCGGCGAGGAGGCGCCTCCCTCCCTCCCTCCCTCCCTCCGGCAGCCGCGCCGGTTTCCATGGCGCCGGAGGGGGGAAGGGGGCCCCGCCCCTCTCCTGACACTCCGGCGGGCGGGGCGGCTGTGGAGCCCCCTCCCCCCTTGGTCCTGGGGGGCTCCTGCAGCCCCGCTGGGCGCCACGGAGCGCCACCCCCACACTCCGCCCGCCCGCCCGCCCGGGGGTCCTCCTCGCCCAAACACCAGAGCGGAGGGGGGGAGGGGCGTTTCCGCGCGCCCCACACGCGCGGCCAGGAGAAGGGTGCGGGGTCCCCGCCCTTCCTCCGCCGACCCCCCCCCCCCGCCGGGGCCCACCACGGACGGGCCACCCCGGCCTGAAAGGAGCCCGGGCGGCGGGGCGGGGCCCCCACAGACGGGGGGAGGGGGAGGGGTTCCCCCTCCCCACCCCCGCTTTGGAAACCCGGCAAGGCGCTTCCGACCCCCGACCCCCCCCCCCATGGGAGAGGCCCGGCCGGACCGGACCGGCTCTTCTGGCAGCCCTGGCCCCTCCCCCTCGGGGCGCCAGACAGGGGCCCCGGGAGGCGCCCACCCCCCGCCGCAGCCCCCGACCACCTTTCTTCTTTTAGGTGGGGGGGACTGAAATTAAACCGTGGGGGGCCCGAGGTTTTCTTCGGAGGGAGGGGACGGGGGGGCGCGCTTTTTCTCTACGTGCCGGTTTTATGAACGACCCTTTCTCCCCCCCCCCCGCCCCGCTTTTCTCCCCGACTGAGCGATGCCACGTGGGGCCCAGAGAGTCCAGAAGCCCCCCCCCACCGCCTTCACCCCCCCCCCCGGCGAGGCACCGGAAGGTCCCCGCTGGTCCCCAACGCGGCGGTCCAGGGGGGCGCGCGCAGCGTCGGTGCCCACGGGGGGAGATTTCTATTCACTGCCCCGAGATCAGGGGGGGTGGGGGCCTCAGGCCGCCCTCGCAGGCGGGGGGGGTGCGGGGGGTTCGTTAAGGCCGCGCCGCCTGTTCCCGGGGGGGGGTCGGGGGCGTCTCCCCCACCCCATGTCACGCGCGGGGGGGGCGGGGAGAGGAGGGTGTCGCTGCTCCGGCGGGCCTCCCTGCCACGAGGCGGCGGCGAGGGCCGCGCAGGGGCCGATCACGCCCTGGCCGCGTGGGACCCTCGGCCCCGCCCCGGGGGCTCGAGCCGGACACGCGCCGGCCGCCTGCTCGCTCCCCGCCCCCCCCCGAGAGGAGCGGCCCCATCCGGAGCCGCTTTTATGCGAGGGAGGGGGGAGTTCGCCGCCCCCATCTGCGTTCTCAACTCTGGGGGGGGGTCTTGTGAGTTTTGGGGGATCCGGATGGGGGAGGGGAGAAACGCGCATCGAGGGGGGAGGAGGCGGCGCAACCCCCTCTCCTCCCCCCCCCCGCGTAAACGGGCCTCGATCGGCGGCGCTCTTGGGGGCAAAGGAGGGCGCGCGCGCACGCGAGCTTCCCGCGGCACCTGCCTGAGAGTTCTCGGCCTGCCGGCATCACCCCACCGCCTGTCCTCCAGCCTCAGCCAATCGGCTCGCGCCCTGCCGGTCGGACGCCGTCTTCATATGCTAATCAGAGGCGGCGCCTCCGTGCTCCTGCGGCCGCGGAAAGAGCAGCATACGGGTCTCGGGCGAAGAGGGTGGCGGGGCGCGTTGCCCTGACAACCCCTTAGAGGCCTTGAAGAAAAGGCGGAGGAAGCGTGGCGCGCGTGCGCAGACGGGGCTGGCGGCGGTTTCCTCGCCACAGACAGGCGCGCGCGGACGGTGAGGGCCGGGCCCGCTCCTTGGCCTCCTGAGCCACGCGTGTGTCCGTGGGGCAGATTCCTCTTTCGAGCGTGACCAGATCATCGCTGATGCTTCTGAAGCGTCCTGGGTGGGGCGGGACCCCCGGCCCCCCGCCCCCATTGTCCTGTGGAAGCCCCCCCTCCGCCCGCCCGCCCGCCCCTCGCGCGGGAAACGGGGCCCGGCGCTGCTCTGGCCGAGAGGCCCCGGGACGGCCCCGGCCCGCCTGGCCTCTCGGAGGCTGCTGCTGCTGCTGCTGCAGGGCCAGGCCGGGGTTGGCGTTGGGCCTGTGGGAGGGGAGGGGGGTTGGGTGGAGGGGGCCACCAGTAAGCGGGGGGCTTGGAGGCCTCTTCCTGCCCCTCCACGGCGGGCACCTGGGTGCAAAGAGTGGAGGGGGGAGGGGCTTGTGTGTGAGAGAGAATACAATGTACTGCATGCTTTATTGTCAAAGGGTCAAATACTAATCTCTGCAAACCTCACTTTTAACCTAGCCTTCATTTGCCAACACAGCACCAAGCAGGGAAAGGGTAGAAGGGGCAGAGCCCTTCCCCCACATGCCAATGAACACGGGTACACTGTTGGAATGAAAACGGCCACAACTTTATTGATTGCAGCTGGCGGGGGGGGGCTTGGTGTAGCAGAGGGGCTGGATGCAGGACATCCAGGGTTGCCAGGTCCCTCTTTGCCACTGGCGGGAGGTTTATGGGGCGAAGCCTGGGGACGGTGGGGTGTGAGGAGGAGAGGAACTTCAATGCCATAGAGCCCAATTGCCAAAGTGGCCATTTTCTCCAGGTGAACTGATCTCTGTCAACTGGAAATTAGTTGGAATAGCAGGAGGTCTCCAGCTAGTACCTGGAGGTTGGCAACCCTAAGGACATCAGCTGACCCGCCTGCCTGATGTCCTACTCCCAGCCTACCTGCTGGAGAGTAGCATGGGATAACAGTATGTGGGGCTCCATCTGGGCTTGAGCCGCTCCATGAATCCCTCTCCACTTGGAGGGAGGCAGCCCTGACTGCTCCCTAGTTGGGCATGTCCCCTGCAAGACCTCCCCCCCCCCAAACCCATAATGGGATCCCCAAGGTGGGGAAAAGAGGCACACAGCCCAGCTTTTCCTCCAAACTGGATCTGGCCCCATGCCAATACCACCAGTAAGTTGTGACAAGGAAAATCAAGATCAGGTAACCATAAATAAAAACACACCACATAACTGAAATAAGGGAGGGAGGATGAGGAGAGCCAGCGTGGTGTAGAGGTTAAGAGCGTTGGTTTGGCGCAGTGGACTTTGATCTGGAGAACCGGGTTCGATTCCCCACTCCTCCACGTGAGCGGCCGAGGCTAATCTGGTGAACTGGTTTGGTCTCCCCACTCCTCCACATGAAGCCAGCTGGGTGACTTTGGGCTAGTCACATGCTCTCAGCCCCACCTACCTACACCTGCAGAACTTGCTACAAACAAAGAAAATGGAAGAATGTTCCTGATCATGTCTGTATTTTTGTTTGTTTTAACTAGTAAACTGCATGGGGTAAAACTGCTGCCCCTGGGGACCTGATTCCTTGCTACAGTGACCTGATTCCTTGCTACATATCTGACTGCAGACCAAGGCCAACCCTCTGTTTGGGAGAGGAAAGGGCTGAGTGGAGCCTCCCCAATTCTCTCCTGCCCTCAAACAAGTTCAGTTCGCCAAGGGGAGGGGGTTGTATGCCCAATATTCTCAACAGATTATTATGTGCAGAGACCTGTGGATTGAGGCTCTTGGGAATGAACCAAACACATGTAAAGTAGACATTTAACTGAACTAATTAAGGAAGCACAATCCTGAAGCACCAATGGTAATTATATTGTAACTACTTACATTGCAAGTAGTCGGGGAAAATTTCTTTAAAATCTTGACACTAGCAATTTCATGCTGGTCAGTAAGGCACTTTCACATGGGGGAAGTGTTGCTTTTTAAATGCCTGCTTTGCTACATTGTGACAAAAATGTTAATAAGTCCCTATTTTGGCAGAAGGGATTTATATGAGGATTTAAAAACTATCCCATCCCTAGTTATTGAACACCAGGAGTGGGTGGTAGAGCAATAGAAGATTCTGTGGAATACTTTGAGGATGTAGTCATTCAGCAGCCATAAATTGCCTTTGTCCTGAGTTCAGACCGCTCTACGATCCCATTTATTTTCTACTTCCTGCCGTTCTCTCCGTTGAGCTCTTTAACTCTGCAGAATTGCCTTGCTAGAGCGTAGTGTGAGAGCCCCCCCCCCCCCGCTGGGGAGAATATGGTGCAACATCTGGTCCCTCATTGGTTTCCAGTTAGCTTGTTTCTGCTCTGAAAGCAAAATTTGTACTTCTGCTCTTAATATATGGGAGTTTTTGCAGATGTAGCATTGCTACATCGACATTTTCAACTCTATTTTACTGTATAAAAGTAATACAAATATTGTATTTACTCAAATGCAAGACTATTTTTAGTTATGCCATTTGTATACATGTTACAGTAAAACTTTTTTTGTATAACATTTTTAGGGAGTTGTCTTTAGGGGTCATCTTCCTTTTGAGCAAATACAGTAGCATATTGCAACTCAACTTCCTTGTCCACAATTCTTGACCGATTTTGTTCTCCTGCTATACTTTCTAGGATTCCACAACTTTGCAAATTTGCTACATGAGCCTCAATAGTTTTCTTAATGATGAATCTCTAGGTTGGTTAGGTGGAATTGTGGTGTGCAAAATGAGAGATGTTGCTATAAAGATATTGTTTCAGCACTATTTGATATATGTGGAAGCAACATTTTCTGAGCTAGCTGCCTGGGTAGGAAAAAAGAGGATCCAAACCCCTTAATAACTATGGTATTAGCAAATTAATGTAAGATATGCTTTTAGTGGAACTAGCAAATGTCCATGCACTGTTAGCAATAGAAAGCAATGCCATATCAGATAGAGGCTATGTAGACTGCAGTTCAAAATGTTATTTCGATAAATTCCAGCCCAGATATGTAAATAGTAGGAAGTGAAAGCCCACTGGTAGCATCATGTTTATGGTCTCATCTCATTGACTTCTTGACAGTGAGTCAGTTAGCCAGCCCAATATGGCTCTAAGTGGCCCACAAGAAAGTTTCAGGTAAATATGAAGAGTTTCATATTTACCTGAAAGGCAGCATATGGCAGGACTATGGGTCCTTGCTAACATCTGGCTTAATTCTTTTAAACCAATCATCAACATTTGAATGTTTGCAAGTATACATTTTCCAGTAAAAATTTCCATGTCCTTTCAACACCCACTTACGTTAGTCCCTGGACCTCATAAATATGAAATGGTTAAATGCAGTGTCGTCCTTATCTTGGCGTTTGGATTTGTGTCAGAATACACAATACAGAATACTTTTAGCTAGAATAAAATGTACATTTAAGGTGATAAAGGACTTCATTGGCATAATAAAATAATTCTCGATAAACCTGGATATTTTTATTTCTCTTCTGAATATGCAGAGATCCTGGTGTGATTATTTAGATTTTGGGAAGATAATTTATTAAACTCTGATGTGTACATTAAAATGCAATACCTGTGGCTCCAGGAGAGCTTTTAAGCTCTTTCCAGCAATGAGGGTGAATTCTGAAATACTTAATAAATCCACACTAAAACGACAAGCCAAAGAGATTTTATATTAATGTGGGGCTTTCTTCTTATTAAAACAATTCCAAATACTATCAGGTGAACTGGATTTGTTTCCCCACTCCTACACATGAAGCCAGCTGGGTGACCTTGGGCTAGTCACAGCTCTGTTAGAGCTCTCTCAGCCCCACCTGGGTCACGGGGTCTGTCGTGGGGAGGGGAAGAGAAGGTGATCGTAAGCCGGTTTGAGTCTCCCTTAAGTGGTAGAGAAAGTTGGCATATAAAAACCAACTCTTCTTCTTTAGGGACTGCGGCTCAGTGGTAGAGCATTTGCTTGGCATGCAAAAGGTCCCAGCTTCAATCCCCTGCATCTCCAGTTAAAAGGAATAGGCAAGTAGGTGATGTGGAAGACCCCTGCCTGAGACCCTGGAGAGCTGCTGGTCTGAGTAGACAATACTGACTTTGATGGACCAAGGGTCTGATTCAGTATAAGGCAGCTTCATGTGTTCTTGTAGCTTTAGAAAATAAAAGTTGCCTGATACATATCGATAAACAAGACATTTGGCGCAGATTATACTTGTTCCTTTACTGCCATGCCAATTTTTTCTCACACCAAACGGTGGGATCATGCTGAAGTTTACACTATTAACGTGCCTATTTTCTGAGTGTAGGTTTACCTTCCGCCCCATTTCACTTCACTGATGGTAGAGCAAGCCTTGTTTCCTGTGTCAGGTGAAGTAATAACCCGAGCGTTATCTAAATATAGGTGGTTGCCTTTAATCATCTCACTAGCTCTGCCTCTGCCTCCTGAATAGATAAACGTGGCAGAGGAACTTACCTCTAAGCTGCAGTTGCTGCGGGGGGGGGGGGGTTGCGGTTCCTCCCAGGAAATGGGGGTGAGGCTGCTGCCGGGACCACATGCTCCCAAGCATGTTCCACGGCCACATGGCTGGGTGTTCCTGCTCACCCCTCCTGAGTAAACAGCCAGTTGCTGGCTAGGGTGGGCTGCTGTGGGGGCAGGGGATGGGTGCCAGGCAATGACATGAGTGGAGTGAGGAGCCCCGTGGCGCAGAGTGGTCAGCTGCAGTACTGCAGTCCAAGCTCTGCTCATGTGTGTGGTTTAAGTACCGTCAAGTCGCTTCCGACTCATGGCGACCCTATGAATGAAAATCCTCCAAAATGTCCTATCTTTGACAGCCTTGCTCAGATCTTGCAAACTGAAGGCTGTGGCTTCCTTTATTGAGTCAATCCATCTCTTGTTGGGTCTTCCTCTTTTCCTGCTGCCCTCAACTTTTCCTAGCATGACTGTCTTTTCCAGTGACTCTTGTCGTCTCATGACGTGACCAAATACGACAGCCTCAGTTTAGTCATTTTAGCTTCTAGCGTCAGTTCAGGCTTGATTTGATCTATAACCCACTGATTTGTTTTTTTTGGCAGTCCACGGAATCCGTAACCCTCTCCTCCAACACCACATTTCAAAGGAATATTTTCTTCCTATCAGCTTTCTTCACTGTCCAGCTTTCACACCCATACATAGTAATAGGGAATATGATGGCATGAATTAATCTAGTCTTCGTGGCCAGTGACACATCCTTACACTTCAAAATATTTTCTAGCTCCTTCATGGCTACCCTTCCCAGTCTCAATCTCCTTCTGATTTCTTGGCTGCAGTCTCCCTTTTGGTTGATGATGGAGCCAAGGAATAGAAAGTCTTCAACGATTTCAATTTCCTCATTGTCAACCTTAAAGTTGTGCAATTCTGTAGTCGTTACTTTTGTTTTCTTGATGTTCAGCTGTAGTCCTGCTTTGGCACTTTCTCTTTTAACTTTCAGCAGTAGTCGTTTCAAATCTTCACTATTTTCTGCCAATAATGTAGTGTCATCAGCATATCTCAAATTATTAATGTTCCTCCCTCCAATTTTCACTCCACCTTCATCTAAATCTAATCCAGCTTTCCTAATTATATGTTCTGCATATAGATTGAAGAGATAGGGAGATAAAAAACATCCTTGTCTGACACCTTTGCCAATTGGAAACCATTCTGTTTCTCCATATTCTGTTCTAACTGTGGCCTCTTGTCCAGAGTACAGGTTGCGCATCAAAACTATCAGATGTAGTGGCACACCCATTTCCTTTAAAACCAGCCATAGCTTTTCGTGATCCACACAGTCAAAAGCTTTGCTGTAATATATGAAACACAAGCTGGTTTTCTTCTGAAATTCTCTCGTATGCTCCAGTAACCAGCGTATATTTGCAATATGATCTGTAGTGCCTCTTCCTTTTCTGAAACCAGCTTGAACATCAGGCATTTCTCGTTCCATATATGGTAACAGCCTTTGCTGTAAGATTTTGAGCATCACTTTACTTGCATGAGAAATTAATGCGATGGTCCGATAGTTGCTGCAATCTTTGATGTCTCCTTTCTTGGGAATAGGAATGTAAATGGATCGTTTCCAGTCTGTTGGTCATTGTTTTGTTTTCCATATCTGTTGGCATATTCTTGTCAAGATTTTGATGGACTCCGTTTCTGTGGCTTAGAATAGCTCTATTGATATCCCATCTGCTCCTGGTGATTTGTTTCTCCCGATTGCTCTCAATGCAGCTTTCACTTCACTTTCTAAAACTGTAGGTTCTTCTTCAGAAGATTCTTCTTGGAAAGAATCTTTTATCCTTTCATCTCTTCTGTATAGTTCTTCAGTGTATTGTTCCCACCTTTTCTTTATTTTGTCCTGTTCAGTTAATGTATTTCCATGCTGATCTTTCAGCATGCCTAACCGTGCTTTAAATTTCCCTTTGATTTCTTAGATCTTGTGGAACAGATCTCTTGTTCTTCCTTTTTTGTTGTTCTCTTCTATTTCTTTACACTGGTTATTATAATAGGTCTCTTTGTCTCTACGTGCGAGTCGCTGGAACATTGCACTTAGACTTTTGATTCTATTTCTGTCACCTTCTGCTTTTGCTTCTCGTCTATCTCTGGCAATTTTAAGAGTTTCCTCAGACATCCATCGAGGTTTTTCTTTTCTTTTGGCTACAGGAATAGTCTTTGCACATTCTTCCTTGATAATATCTCTAGTTTCCACCCATAGTTCTTCAGGTTTACGTTCACTTGAACTCAGTAATGCAAATCTGTTCCTTACATGGTCTTTAAACTCTTCCGGAATATTGCTTAGATTGTATTTTGGTGCGATGAATGTTTTGGTGTTTTTCTTAAGCTTTATCTTGATTTTCGATATTAACAATTCATGATCTGTACCGCAGTCAGCTCCTGGTCTTGTTTTGGCCAAGGGAATAGAGCTTCTCCATCTTCTGCTTCCAATTATATACTCTATTTGATTTCTATACTGGCCGTCTGGTGATGTCCATGTATACAATTGTCTATTTGGTTGCCTGAAACATGTGTTTGCAATGAACAGATTGTTGTCTTCACAGAATTCTACGAGGCGTTCTCCTGCTTCATTCCGTGCTCCTAGCCCAAATCTGCCAACAACATTTGATTCTGCTTTGTTTCCTCCTTTTGCGTTCCAATCACCTATGATTATCAGCATATCTTGTTTAAGTGTGTGATCAATTTCTTCCTGAACACTGGCATAAAAACTTCCAATTTCTTCCTCATCAGCATCTGTAGTTGGGGCATAAACTTGAATGATGCTTATGTTGATAGGCTTTCCCTGAAGTCTGATTGATATTATTCGGTCAGACTTTGCATTATAGCTCCTGACTGCCTTTGCTACATCTTGCCTCACTATTAAAGCAACTCCGTTTCTTCTATTTTTGTCATTCCCCGAATAAAACACTTTGTAATTTTCTGATTGAAAATGTCCTAATCCAGTCCACTTTAATTCACTTACTCCCAGGACTGAAATGTCCATACATTCAATTTCTTGTTTAACAATTTCAAGCTTACCCTGATTCATGCTTTTCACATTCCATGTTCCAATTATATGCTTCGGACTTTCCTTTTGCATCTATTCATGTCAACCACTGAACGTCCTTTCGGCTTTAGTCCAATCGCATCATTAAGAACAGCGCTACTCGTACATCCGACTCGTACATCCGACCTGGGGGTCCCATCTTCCAGCACTATATCTTTTTTCATTTTGGATTGTCTCATCATAGGGTTTTCAAGGTAAAGGTTGGTCAGAAGTGGTTTACCAGTGCCTTCTTCTGCGCAGTACTAACCAGGATTAGCCGTAGTGGCACTGCCGTTGTCTACGAAAGATCCTCCGCCAGTGTCACCTTCCACTACTGCTGCTGCCCAGTAGCTAACCTTCAGGGATTCCTCTGCCCCCATCCCCATTGGAACTGCCTGTTCTCTTCTGCGGAAGTGGCCATTGAGCCCTTAAGGGGGTGGATGCATCTTCGTCTGGTGTGTCAGCTGTGACCATTCCGTCTTGAGTGACTGCTAGGAGCTTAGTCTCTTGATAGAGTCTAGACCCCTTCTCTGAGCTTCCCTGACACACACAAACCCCCTCACCACGTTAAGGTGTGCATCCAGAAGTGGGTGTGCATCCAGAAGGGGGACCTGAGTTCAATCCCGACAGAAGTCGGTTTCAGGCTCTAGGTTGACTCAGCCTTCCATCCTTCCGAGGTCTGTCAAATGAGGACCCAGCTTGCTGGGGGTAAAGGGAAGATGACTGGGGAAGGCACTGGCAAACCATCCCGTAAACAAAGTCTGCCTAGGAAACGTTGGGATGTGACGTCACCCCATGGGTCAGGAATGACCCAGTGCTTGCACAGGGGACCTTTACTTTACTTTTTTGTGTGTGTTAAGTGCCGTCAAGTCGCTCCTGACTCATGGCGACCCTATGAATGAAAGTCCTCCAAAATGTCAGAAAAGGCTCCTTCACCTGGCCATTCAGCCTTGCTTTTAGGAGCAGAGCTGGCCTCCCTCCCTTCATTTTGGATTGTTAAAATCTCTTTTGTCCCAGCTTGGCAGTTTTGGCATTGGGCCGGATCCAGTTTGGGGAAGATGCGCCTGCAAGGCTCCCTCCCGCCTTTTAGGGATCCCCATAAGGGGTTTGGGGTGGAGTCTTACCACGGATGCCCAGCTCGGGGGCTGTCGTGTGGCTCCATTCCCAGGTGGCGAAGGGACCCCTCAGAGATTTATGTCCTAGCTGAACCCCTGCTTTCGTCACTCAGGGTTGCCCCCCAACATTCGGGTTGGGGTACGTTCATCAGCCAACAAGGTGGTTGCCTGATGCTGGATCTGTGCCCCCTGTCCCTCGCCGACACTCCCATCTGCTGTAAATAATAAAGCTGTGGCCATTTTTGTTCCCATTTCTGTTGTGTTTTGTTTTAATTCTGTTATTCCCAAAGTGGAACCGCTTAAGACCCTGGGAGCACAAATCTGAACTGCACAATTTCTAAACTGCCTAGCTTGAGGGCAAATCTCATAGGCATACTCAGATGACTGTCCAGAATCATTTGCCCCTGTCTAGCACCATCTACTGGAACTGCCTTATACTGTCTGCAGTTTTTTGTGGCAGCCCAAGACCACTTCAAGGACCCACATAGTGGTATCGATGCATCAGAAAAAGTGTGAATTTTGCATTCAAAGACTTCACAGAAAAATAAAAGGAATGCAAATGGAAAGTATGTTCATCTTATCTTTGAAAAATAATCTTTCTGTTAGGGTCACTGCTGGTGTGCATCGTGTGTCCCGTATATTTGCATTGTCTGCACTATCAACATCGGGAAGCTACATAGCTTGTGCATCACTGTATTGAACATAGCATTTCTGTGAAATGGGCACATTTCCCTCAACTGCAAATCAATTCATATGCTCCTTTTTCAGATAGCGAAGGTTTCATATAATGACCTCACATTATCTTACATTCTCTGAAATGTGTTATTTGTCTGAAGTTGCCCCATCTGAAAACTTGTTGAGGTGGTTGTAGGCAGAGTTAAACCAGCTTTCTGCAAGAAGGGTAGAGATACCTCCCCCCCCCTTTACTGGTAGCTCAGACACAATGAAACCCTAAGGCTTCCTGAGCTTCCAGGGTATGTATGTGATCAGGGATGCTGTAAATGGGACATTGAGACTAGATAAGAAGCTGCTGTGTCATGAGTGGCAGACTATCTGTAGGTTTGATTCCCCACTACGCCTCCTCCACATGAAGCCTGCTGGGTGACTTTGGGCCAGTCACAGTTCTCTCAGAACCCTCTCAGACTCCATGGAGGCAGACAAACCACCTCCAAACGTCTCTTGCCTTTAAAAACCTATGGGGTCGCCATACATCAGCTGTAACTTGACGGAACACACACACGTCATTGTTACCTCCCTCTGATTCAACAGGTGAGGTTTCTGGGCTGAACTTTTCTTCAGTCTTCCTACTCTACGTGATTGCACAGCTCTGCAGACTTGATGAACCTTTAAATAGTATCCATGAGAGTGCTGATTGTCTGATGTATGTATTTCTCACATCGGAGCACTGAGAGGAAGTGACAACACAGGATACTACTAGAATAAAAGTATCGAAACTACAATGACTCAAAAATGATACGGTTGAATGTGTGAAGTGAAGGTCCCCTGTGCGATCACCAGGTCATTCCTGACCCATGGGGTGACGTCACATCCCGACGTTTTCTAGGCAGACGTTTGTTTACGGGATGGTTTGCCAGTGTCTTCCCCAGTCATCTTCCTTTTACCCCCAGCAAGCTGGGTCCTCATTTGACCAACCTCGGAAAGATGGAAGGCTGAGTCAACCTTGAGCCGGCTACCTGAAACCAACTTCCGTCGGAGTCGAACTCAGGTCTTGAGCAGAGCTTGGACTGCAGTACTGCAGCTGACCACTCTGCGCCATGGGGCTTCTACAGAGTCAAATAAGGCTGTCGAACACCAAGCCATCACAAGGCCGTCAGCAGCAGGTGAGTCCACACATTTTTGGCACTCTCTTGCCATTGCAAAGGAAATGTGAACGTTATGTAAACCAGAAGCAGGTTAAACCTACACATAAGGTATGGCCATGTTGTTTTAGTTGGTCAATGAATAATCAGTTTATAGCTGGTTACTCCATTCATGCAATCATGAAAGCAATGACAAAGCAGAACTAAATATGTCATGGGGTCAGAACTTTGTGGGACTGCCTGAAAAAACAAGAATCCCTGTAAAAAGGACAAACTCACAGACTGTCCTATCAACAGCGCTTAGCCATGACCGGTGGAAACTCCATGATTTAGAGGCAGTGTACTTCCTGAATACTGGGACCGACAAGAGCAGGTCGCTTCCTTCCTGCCCTCTTGTATGCTTTGCTGGAGGCTGCTGCTGCTGCTGGAAACCTTTGGTCTGGTCGAGCAAAAGGCTCTTCTTCTGCTTTGCAATCTGTCCATTTAGCTAAATTGAAACATTTTGTGTAAAGTAAAGCAGCACAGCAAAGAGCTGGAGGAGTTTATTATTTTAATATGGATTTATCCAGATCCAGATCTGCTGCTTCCTACCTTCCTCTGACTGGGTAGATTTAGTATTACTGGAAGGTTGCAAGAGGAATTTGTCTTTATCGTATCAGGACAAGATGCTTGTTTCAACCCATTTTCTAAAAAAGAAAAAAAAATCCATAGACTGATCCAAAGAATGTGGAGGAGAAAATCAACCTTTACGCTTCTCTCCACTCCTTCCATCTTTAGTGCCAAGGATATAATGTTCCTTTGACAGTCTTGCCTACAAAAACTGTAGAAAGTAAACAAACACCTAGGGTACCCTTTCTTCTGCATTAATAAGCCACATGAAGATGGAGGCAATTACAAGAAAGGGGTGGGATGAATCTCACATATCCTAGCTATTAATGCATGTACTATTAATTTCAGTAGAGGTTGCTTCCATGTACAGGCAGGTCAAGAACCAGTAACAGTCAACTTGCAGATGACTCATATGAATTGCTGCTGTTAGCACCACTGGCACCACCCGCAGGTTACGCTAAGGTTCAGGCCTTGGTGCTTTGTCCCAGGTCAAAAGCCAGTCACACAAATTGGTTAAATGAAAAGATTTATTGTGCACAGTAAAGGCCCATACCAGCAAGACAAAGGATGCTAAGGCAATGAGCAATGAGCATAAGCCGGAGACCACCTTATCTATACTTTTAAAGTATTTACTGACATCAACAGTGACACGTAATACTCAATTATGACATACAAAAAAGACATACATGGTTGACTAATGTAATAATAAAATGTTAATAATGAATGTAGATAATGTTGGAGATGAAGATGAGGATGATACCATCATTTTCAGGTGTTTCTCAGAGTCCCTTTGGAGCAGGTATATAACAAAGCTCACTTTGGCAAAGTCTGACGTTGCCTAAAGAACACCACATCCCTCAGTGGCAGATCAGCACAACTAAGAGGGTTACCGCACTAGGTATATAATACGTTTATAAACACGTGTTATCTATGTTTGATCGCACCGAGCAGCATCCTCACTGGTCACTTTCTGTTCTGCGCACACGTGTAGGCACGCCACTTTCTAAGGGCCAAGGGAGAGGTGACACAGTTCTCTTTCCCTCCTTTTTAAAATGAAGAGCAGCCCCTGGAGTAGCAACCAGGAGCCAAAGAACAACCCAAGGAGGGCTTGATTAGGCCCTGTCCTTGGTTTTGTCTTGCTAAAAGCTCCCTCTCCAAGCGACAATTTTCTCTCTAGGTGGAAAGGTATGAGTGACCCTGTATCTTTTACTCTGTGTTTGGGAAAGGAGCTGAAGGGTGATTATTAGTGAATGACAGAAGGAGAGTTAGGCAGCCCTTCTCCCGCTGCTCTTTGGCTCCTGATCGCATCTTCCCAAGGTTGTTTTTCATTAAGAGAAACATCAAGGAAAAGAGACACAGCGCTCTCTGTCATGTTTGGCCCGTATGTATTAATTAGTTCATCTTTTGCTTCCAAAAGATGCTAGTCTTATCTTCCTTCTCCATGTGGGATTCTGATGTCATCACTCTACAGTAAAGAACTGCTTTCCTGGATAAGGAAGTAGATGTGTCTAACCAAAGATGCCTGCTTTGGCTACCAACTTTGTGCATAAAGACTGCAATTGGAAGCCAAACTAGATTTTACAGCTGCAGACTGTTCCCTTAAAGCATTGTAATAGAAGGACAGTTTTAAATAGAGTGGTGATAGGCAGGTGGCAGCAGGGCCATAGACTTTCCAATTTCCTAGGGGGGCTGGGGCTGGGCCAGAGGCATTGCTATGACATCATAGGGAGGGGCCAGTGACATCACAGGGAGGGGCTTCCTTTGCCACTATCTATGGAGGCAGGGCCATGGGGGATTTAGGGAGGGGCTCCCCAGAAATTTAGGGGGGCTTCCCAGAAATTTAGGGAGGCTTCAACAAATGATCTTCAGACAGCTGAAATACAACTTTAACTTTTAATTAACAATGCAAATGGTTTCTTTATTTACATTTTTAAAATTACAGTACAACAAAACATTCTCCTAATTGTTGGTTCTCGTAGGTTATCCGGGCTGTGTAACCGTGGTCTTGGTATTTTCTTTCCTGACGTTTCGCCAGCAGCTGTGGCAGGCATCTTCAGAGGAGTAACACTGTCCTTCAGTGTTACTCCTCTGAAGATGCTGGCCACAGCTGCTGGCGAAACGTCAGGAAAGAAAATACCAAGACCACGGCCACACAGCCCGGATAACCTACGAGAACCAATGAACTCTGACCGTGAAAGCCTTCGACAATATTCTCCTAATCCCTTATTACCCCTTCTGCTGCTCCCACAAGCATCCTCTCCTGCCATATTTCACCTATCCTTCCCAATATCCCTTCACCTTCCCCACCCCAATAATTGGCATGTGTTGGTATAATTATGGTAAACCTATACAGGTTGTGTCATCTAGGTACAACCCACTCGTTTAGATGTAGCAATTCAAAATTCCCTGTATTTAAATGACACATAAGCACATAAGAAAGGCCATGCTGGATGAAACCAAGGTCCATCAAGTCCAGCAGGCTGTTCACACAGCGGCCAATCAGGTGCCTCTAGGAAGCCCACAGGCAAGACAACTGCAACAACACCATCCTGCCTGAGTTCCACAAAACCTAAGATAACAGGCATGCTCCTCTGATCCTGGAGACAATAGGTATGCATCATGACTAGTATCCATTTTAGCTAGTTGCCATGAATACCCGTCTCCTCCATGAACATGTCCACTCCCCTCTTAAAGCCTTCCAAGTTGGCAGCCATCACCACATCCTGGGGCAGGGAGTTCCACAATTTAACTGCATCGTGTAAAGAAATACTTCCTTTTATCTGTTTTGAATCTGTCACCCTCCAACTTCAGCAGATGACCCCGCGTTCTGGTATTAGAAGAGAGGGAGAAAAGCTTCTCCCTGTCCACTCTCTTCATACCATGCATAATTGCATAGGCCTCTATCATGTCTCCCCTTAACAGCCTTCTTTCCAAGCTAAACAGCCCTAAGCGCTTTAACTGCTCCTCATAGGGCAGTTGCTCTAATCCCCTGATCATTTTGGTTGCTCTTTTCTGCAACTTCTCAAGCTCTGCAATATTCTTTTTTAGGTGTGGTGACCAGAACTGTACACAGTATCCCAAGTGTGGTCTCACCATAGATCTGTACAAGGGCAGTATGATAGCAGCAGTTTTATTATCTATTCCTCATCTAATTATGGCCAGCATGGAATTTGCCTTTTTCATAGCAGCCGCACACTGGGTTGACATCATCATTGTGTGATCCACTACAACCCAAAGATCCCTTTCTTGGTCTGTCACTGCCAGCACAGATCCCATCAGTGCATATGTGAAGTTGGGATTTTTTGTCCCAATATGTATCTCTTTACACTTGCTCACATTGAATCTCATTTGCCATTTTAATGCCCATTCTTCCAGTTTGTAGAGATCCTTTTGGAGCTCTTCACAGACTGATTTTGTTTTAACCACCCTAAATAATTTGGTGTCATCTGCAAACTTGACCACTTCGCTGTTCACCCCCAACTCCAGGTCATTGGTGAACAGGTTGAAAAGCACTGGTCCAACACACTGCTCAAATCCCTCCATTGTGAGAACTGACCATTTATTCCTACTCGCCGCCCAGGCATGAGATTTTGGAAAAGGTGCAGTCCAAATTTTTACATGCAATTCTGCAAGTACCAAGGTTTGTCCCAAATGCTTTGATTCGATTGGAGACAGGTATGATGAGGATTGAAGAAATGGGTTTTTATTGGGATCGTGTTGATAATTTTTATCTATGGATTTGTTGAGCAATTAATATTGTTTTATGGTGATCGTATGTTATTTTGATTTGGTCAAATGACTGTAAATTAAAGATTGATTGATCCTACTCGCTGCTTCCTATTTTTCAACCAGCTCTCAATCTATAAGAGGACGTCCTCTTATCCCATGACTATGAAGTTTGCTTAGCAGTCTTTGCTTAGCAGACTTTGCCAAACGTCTTTTGGAAATCCAAATACACAATGTCCACAGGCTCATTCCTGTCCTGTGGAAATATTTACACTTTCAAAAAACTCTAAAAGTTTAGTGAGACAAGACCTACCTTTACAGAAGCCATCTTGGGTTTTGCTCAACAAGGCTTGCCCTTCTATATGCTTGAAAATTCTATCTTTAATAATGCTTTCCATTAATTTACCTGGAACAGACGTTAAGCTAACTGCTTGTAATTTCCTGGATCCCCCCAGAACCTTTTTTTTTTTTTTTTAATAAATGGGTGTTACATTGGCCGTTCTCCAGTCCTCTGGTACAGAGGCTGATCTAAGGCCCATGTTACATATCACTGTTAGGAGTTCAACAATTTCCCATTTGAGTTCTTGAAGAGCTCCAGGGTCTGTCTGGTTCCTGTGACTTGTTAGTTCGCAGTTTGTCTAGACGTTGTAGGACTTCCTGCCTTGATACCACTATTTGCCCCAGTTCCTCTTTCTCACCTCCCCAAAATCTCTGCTCAGAAGAAGGTTTTAAGAAGGGAGTGGACATGTTCATGGAGGAGAGGGCTATCCATGGCTACTAGTCAAAACGGATACTAGTTATGATGCATACCTATTCTCTCTAGTATCAAAAGAGCATGCCTATTATATTAAGTGCTGTGGAACACAGGTAAGATAATGCTGCTTGCAGTTGTCTTGTTTGTGGGCTTCCTAGAGGCACCTGGTTGGCCACTGTGTGAGCAGACTGCTGGACTTGATGGGCCTTGGTCTGATCCAGCAGGGCCTTTCTTATGTTCTTATGATACTTTCTCAAAGAACTGAATTAACTCCCTATAATTTGAATCCACTGACTATAAGGAAGATTCTCTAACAGTCCACCTAGTGGAGCAAATGTGTCTCAGAGTTATGTTCTTTGCCTGCTGAAAGTGTTTAAACACTTTCGGCCCAATAAACCCGAACCCAAAATTTACCCCCCCTTTTTTTTTGCACGACCCTATTCACAACATGCAAAACAATGAACATATAGTGTTCTTGGCTCCTCATGCTTTACAAGAGCCTGTACTCCACTGTACAGTACTGGAATTTGTGTTTTTTACAGCAGCCGCACACTGGGTTGACATCTTCATTGAGCTATCCACTACCACCCCAAGATCCCTTTCTTGGTCTGTCGCTGCCAGCACAGTTCCCATCAGTGTATATGTGAAGTTGGGATATTTTGCCCCAATATGCATCACTTTATACTTACATTGAATCTCATTTGCCATTTTAATGCCCATTCTTCCAGTATGTAGAGCACCATCCTGCCTGTGTTCCACAGCACCCAAGATAATAGGCATGCTCCTCTGATCCTGGAGAGAATAGGTATGCATCATGACTAGTATCCATTTTGACTAGTAGCCATGAATAGCCCTCTCCTCCATGAACATGTCCACTCCCCAGTTAAAGCCTTCCAAGTTGGCAGCCATCACCACATCCTGGGGCAGGGAGTCCCACAATTTAACTATGCGTTGTGTGAAAAAATACTTCCTTTTATCCGTTTTGAATCTGTCACCCTCCAGCTTCAGCAGATGACCCCGCATTCTAGTATTATGGGAGAGGGAGAAATACACACTGTCCCGCCTCTATGCATTCGTCAGCTCAGTATCTACAAAGCCTAAGTGTGCACTACTTACACACTTTTATTTATTTAGACATTAATACACTCCTTTCATGGAATATTATGGGCTGGAATAGATATTTATACCCTACTGGTCTCCCCTATGGGGACCTAAAGTGACTGACAACATTGTTCTCCCCTCCTCCATTTTGTCATCACAACATTGGCTCCATACATTTTGCAATCATAGACCGTGCAAAGACCCGTCTTTTCCAGCTTCATGGAGACCCTTCATGCACAAAGCTAATCAGAGGGCAGGAACACAGACACTGATCTTGTTCCCCTTTCATGGTGTACAGTTTTCAACCATGTGAATGGGGTTAAGATAGAATATTCTCCCTGAATACGAGAAACAGGAATGATGGGAAATTTTAAAGAGAAAGGCAGTTGAAAGACTGTTGGAGAAGGGGGACAGAAAAGCTGAGGAAAGAGCTTAAGGAAAGAAAGTGTGCAACCTAGAGAGAGAGAGAAGAAGAGGCCAACTGGGCCTGAAAAATATATCAACAATTAGCAACCTGTCCAGGACATCAGGGCTCCGGGAAAACCTGGGAACTTAAGGGAGACGCCTGGGAGAGTGAATTGAGCTGAACCCAAGCGAACTCAGGCATCCCCCACTCGCTCCACACCTTCCTGCAGTGAGATAGCATACCAAACCTTCACAGGCGGTGTCAAAATCCACAGGAGCCTGGCTCTCCAACAGTCCCCTCAACCCTGCTCTTCTCTTCTCCATCTGCCGCAAGAAAACAAGTTAATGTCTGAGAAATTCATTGACAGGAAGGAAATCCAGGTCTCGGTACTCTTCGTGCAGCAAGCCAATAGTCGGTGTCAAAAACAGATGGCACCTGACTCTAAAAGGCCCATCACACCCCCGTGCCTCTCCACCACTTGGAATGTGAAAACAAATTACTCACCACAAAAGACCGGAAGGGAAGAAGCTCCTGGGCCTCCTCCTGCCAGCCAATCCCATTGCCTGCCCCTGTGTTCAGCCATGCATCAGCCTGCCTTGAGAGAAGCATCTACCAGAGAACAAGAATGGCTCCCTGTTTAATGGCTTCAAGGTCAACCAAATTCGTTGTTGCAGTTTTTCCCTGAGAGGAGCTAGGATTTTCCACACAAACTATTCCTACTTGGCAAGCTTTGCATGGCAGACATATAAATCACACCAAGCATGTCGATCCAGCTGCCCGGGCCTCTAATCTGGCAAGGTGTCATGCCCCTACCTGAAAAAAGTGGGGGGGGGGAGGTGTGGCAAGTGGCCCCAACAATAACGACCCCCACATGAAATGGCCCAGAAACCGCCAAGGTTGTTCCCCCTCTGGTTATCTTGGCCAAGCCTGTATCCACCTGAATGGTTCATATACGGATAAATCTTAAGAAATCTTTTATTCATAAGCACAGAAGATACTCAGTTATTAGGTGCCTGAACTTACCATTTCAGAGGATCAGTATGTGCCCAACCCACCTTGCACGGCTTGAGTGAACTTGTTTGTGAGCTTCCTAGAGGCACCTGGTGTGAACAGACTGCTGGACTTGATGGGCCTTGGTCTGATCCAGCAGGGCCTTTCTTATGTTCTTAACTGCACAGTACACATCACATTATTTCCGACATTGTTTAGTTGTAGATACAGGATAGACTTAGACTGACCTGCCACCAATGGCAGGGGTGGGGCAATTTCCCCCAATTGCCCTAACTTATTGCATAGCCTAAATTTTGCCTCTTATTTATTTATTTATTTATTATCATTGCCTTTGAATACTCGTCCAACTTTCCTCCCTTGTCATGTACCTTTGTCAAGCCAAATTACCACTGTAAGGAACTGCACTGAACTAAATAGGAACAGAAAGGATTAGCACCGTTCCTTTACCTCTACCCATTCCCAGGCTGCAAAGCAAAACCAGTGAAATCAAACAAACAGCATTCTGACCACCCAACTCACAACTAACTTTATTGAAAAGAGAGGAGCAGAGTTAATAACTGTTCTTCTGTGTAAATGTATGCAGAGAGAAGAGGCAACAGTACCAGGGAAGCCCATCTCCTGTGAGCTCTATGTATCTACCTACGGTTACAATTTATGCTTAAAACTCTATGAATTCAATGAATACACATAATAATTAATTCCTGATAACTTAACCTCCATGGACAAGAGCAGCAGAGCAGCCTATTAATGCTCTCTAGACGGGTGGGGGTCGAACTAAAACCCACCAGTAATTGCTTATCAAGACAAATAGTGCCCACAAACTGGGCTACAGAAAATTTGGCTCCCCTTTTCATGATTTATACTTCCCGGGCCCCGAATCAATGCAGAGCAACATCACTAAAATTAGCATGCCCCAGAAAATTAATTTACTTGTAAAAGAACCTTGTGGAATGAGAGCAGAAGGCAGGAGTTAATTGCCTGCTTAGTAACAACCAATCCAGTCCTAAGGCTGAAAAAACAATCCCAGCACAATCAATGCAACTAGATTGCACAGCAAAACCATTTGTATATCCTCGAGCACTACCAGCTTCCTTTGCCACTGCCATTCTGGACCTCCCGCTTTTCTGAACGGTAACAATAAATCCGCTTGGGACTCTCAAACCTCTACTTTCTTAGCTCTGTGTATGTTGTGAATTGTTTGTGTGTGTGTTTAACATATTTGATTACCTTTTAAATAAAATCCTTAAAATTCATAATAGCCTCCTCATTATTGGGTTGCTCTCCATTTGGTTTGCTCACCTGGAACGGAACTGGTTAAAAGATCCCCACGCCAGCCTCTAGCTCTATCTAGTCTCCAGCTAATTTCCTCCAATAAACGGAGACCCCTGTGCTTGGCGTAACAGTAATAGCAGGAGATCTTCAGTCACCACCTGGAGGTTGGCAACCCTACTCATCATCCACCTCTCAGAAGAGACTGGGTCTGTGGGCTTTGATGGGCACCAGGTTTTCCCCGCTATTATGTGGGGGAGAGCAATTGCCTTTGTCCCAAGTCATTGTTTGTGTTGGCCAAGGCAAAAAAGAAGGAAGAAGCCCAGTCCCATCTTCCCAAACAAAAGCCATTACTTTCCATTACAGGATGGCTGCTCTCCTGAGTCACAGTTACTGACAGGATGCTTAAAATGGACCAGGGAGCGGAAATACAAAGTGGGGGAACAAAGTGGGTTGGGGGAGGAATTCACATTACAGATTGTGCACATTGATTCAACCAAGCATCTGTACCAAAATGCACTGCTAAAGCCAGTTGGAACGCAGAATCTAGTCCACACCTGTTACCATTGCAGACTGTTGCATCGTAAATGTTGGGAAAGTAACTCATCACACCACTGTCGCAATTCTGTGGAAGTTCAGTTAGCATTGCGGCTGGATCACAGCATGTATTTCATGTTTAGATCATGTTCTGTTACCTTGTAAACACACACACACACACACACACAATTTATCAGTTGTTTTCTGGAACTGCGTGGGTGTGTACAAAGGCTGAGAGGAGGGGGAGACGCTTCCTTTTTTTGCTTTATTTTTTATTGTTACAGATTTTACAATTTTTGGGGGGTCATTATTCAGTGAAAAGTGGTCAAGCCTCTGTTCATTATTAGTCTGCTGCTCGGATGTAAGTCTGATAAATCTGAACTGTACACCTACTATGCCCTATATCTCACTGTCACAATTCACATAATACAGCCACTAAATTCATATAAACACCTGTAATGCCAATTTAATATAATATCAAATAAAAAATTATCTAACAAGCACACCCAGGTGTGATATATCGCTGTGTCTAACTTAACAATACCTATCCACACAACATACAAACATGGATACATATATTTAAAGACAGTTTTTACAAATTTTAACAAGTTGCTATTGCAGCAAGGAGCCCCGTGGCGCAGAGTGGTCAGCTGCAGTACTGCAGTCCAAAGCTCTGCTCACGACCTGAGTTCGATCCCAACGGAAGTTGGTTTCAGGTAGCCGGCTCGAGGTCGACTCAGCCTTCCATCCTTCCGAGGTCGGTAAAATGAGGACCCAGCTTGCTGGGGGTAAAGGGAAGATGACTGGGGAAGGCAATGGCAAACCACACCGTAAAACAAAGTCTGCCTAGAAAATGTCGGGATGTGACGTCACCCCATGGGTCAGGAATGACCCGGTGCTTGCACAGGGGACCTTTACCTTTACCTTATTGCAGCTATTTTATTGCAGCTATAACATCAGATTTTAGGTTTGGCCTTGGGCCTATTGTGTGTATTCAGTAGGAACTAACATGAATTGTAAGCAGTAGCTACTACAATACTCGGCAACACGCCTTAAACAGTGTTGGACTTTTCCTATGAGACTGAATTACATCAGTGTGAAGAATACACACACAATAGGCCCAAGGCCAAACCTAAAAACTGATGTTATAGCTGCAATAGCAACTTGTTAAAATTTGTAAAAACTGTCTTGAAATATATGTATCCATGTTCGTATGTTGTTTAGATAGGTATTGTTAAGTTAGACACAGGGATATATCACACCTGGGTGTGCTTGTTAGATAATTTTGTATTTGATATTATGTTAAATTGGCATTAAAGGTTTTTATATGAATTTAGTGGCTGTACAATGCGAATTATGACAGTAAGGCTGAGCATTCCTTGTACAGAGCCCAGTAAACATGTATAAGGAGCCGTGCAACACTTGCCAATTAGTTTCCCAATACACTATTTCATCAGCATGCTTTCGATGATGATGATTATCCTCACAGTGAGAATGTTTAGGGACTTAATAAATACTTTGGGTTTGCAAGATCCATTTCGAAAGAAAGATTGTGACGTTGTTTGTTAGTGTCAGGCTTCTTCTTTTAGGGATGTATTTATTGCAACTAGCTTCCTGTATAAAACATGCACAGGAAATGGGCTGGGGCTCATTAACCAACTCGCTGTCCCAAACCTCAAAACAGACTTTGTTCTGGTAACCCTTCATTACCCAAGGCAGCAAATTTGTTTCCTTTTTAAGAGAGACCGCCTGATGATAGCCAAGCTTAGTTCTAGGTAACTGGCTGTTTAGCAAGAGCTGCAGACCCTTGTGGGATTGACCTTGTTTCCTATACAAAACGACCTCCATTCCAAGGCATATCCATGGCCTGATAATGGGTTCATTGCATGTCACATGTAAGAGGGTTGGTGTGAAGGGATTCCTAGGTAAATAATTATTCGGCTTTTTCAGGAAGCGCCTATTCGGCTTCAGGGAGATCCCCAGGTTTTGGTGTTCAGTAAACCCGAAACCTGAACAAAGCTGAAACAGCCTATTTCAGGTTTATTTTCGGTTCGGGTTTATCAGTATGCACAACCCTACTGTTGTGTCTGCCTGCAATGTGAGGTTAAGGCAGGGGTGGGGAACCTTTTTCCTGCCAAGGGCCATTTGCACATTTATGACATCATTCAGGGGCCATACCAGGTGTAGATCTCCCGGTGGGGGGGGGAAGAGGCTAGGTTTGCCAGGTCTCCAGCCACCACCTGGAGGTTGGCAACTCCAGGGGAAGCCACACAGAGAAGGCCTGCAGGGTGCCCCCCCTCCCCCCTCCCAGGCGGAAAGGCAGCCAGCAGTGCGCCCGAGCAAATGAGGTGCCAGGGGGGCACAGCCCACAGTTGATCGGCAAGGGAGGAAGGAAAACAGAGAAAGAGGAAAAGGGAGGAAGGGAGAGAAAGGGAGAAAGAAATGGAAAGAGAGGGAGAAAGAAAGAAAAGGATGAAGGGAGACAAAGAAAAGGACGGAGGGAGACAAAGAAAGAGACAGAAAAAGAGGGAGAGAAAGGAGAAAGAGTGACAGAAAAAGGAAGAAAAGAGAGAAAAGCCTTCCCCCCCCACACACACACACACTGGCCCCGCGTGACCGGGCCCCAGCCTCCCCTGCCCACACACACACCCGGCGGCGCACAGAGCCCCACGCGACCAGGCCCCAGTCTCCATGCCCTTTCCTCCCCAGAGTCCACAAAAGACCCCCCCCCCCGAAGCCCAATTGGCTCCTGCATGCATGCTCTGCCGCTGGAAGCCACCAGCCTCTTTCCCCCTCCCTCTCGCTGCTCAACAGCCGACAGTCGGCGAGAGGAGGTCCAAAGGGCGCCGCAGCACCACTGTAAGCCGTGGCGCCAGGAACACCCTCTGGGAGGGCCGCCCTGCGCCCCGTCTCTGCAGCAGGGCCCCGGAGCTCCTGAGGGCCGCATAAAATGTCCTCGGGGGCCGCATACGGCCCCCGGGCCTGAGGTTCCCCACCCCTGGGTTAAGGTCTGATCCATGCCTGTGGAATGAGTCCCAATGAGAAGTATACGTTAGATATTATGGGGTGTCTCAAATACCACTACTAAGTAGCAGGAATGCCACAAAAAAACTTTACAAGACTATTTTTTAAATAGCTATGGCATGTTTACAATAATCTATTTAGCTACAAATGCACAGGTACTAAAAGATTGCAGAAGCCCTTATGCAATGCAGACAGTGGTGCACCCAAAGCACCATCAGCCTTGCTCTCTGAAATTCCTATATATATATATATATATATATATATATATATATATATATAAAAGCCCCTCTCCAGGAAATTCTTAAGCACCTCTGCTGGTCAACTTCAAATGCAAACTATTCAGCCCTCCTCCCTTCGTCTCATACCCGGATTCTGAAAGCTGGCCTCATAGGCTCCTTTTCTTTCATCCTGCAAGGGAGTGTGAATCGACCATCCAAAAGGATCTGTTGTATTGAATGATGACTAATTAGCATTTGGCATTAATGGCCAAGCTGCAGCAAAGCTAAATGGAGGTTTTGAGGGATGGGACAGCGATGCTTCTAAGAGTGGAAACTGGAAAACTAAGTAGGGCTGTGCATATCCATAAATCTGAGCCAAAAATAAGCCGAAAAACTGCCATTTCGGCTTATTTCAGGCTTCAGGTTTACCAGTAGCAAAAGGCAGGGGAATAAGCCTAGCCGAATAGGCAATTTCCGGTAAAGCCGATTAGAGAATCGGCTTTTCAGGAATCGGCTCCCCCCCCCCCCGGGCTTTTGTTGCAAGGAGAGCTATCTCCTTGCTTCTGGTAGCAGCCTACCTTGATTTTTTGCTAGGGAGGACAATCTAATTTGGGGGAGGGAGGAGGGCCATGAATTCTCATTGGCCAGGTCAGGAAGTATTCTTTGGCCAATCACAGAAGTTCAGATTATTTTCAAATTTTTCTGTACTTGGCCAAAGAAAGACCAGGCCTCTCCTGTGAGGTCTGAGAGAGTTTTGTAGCTTCCTGGTTCTCTCTCTGCGTTCCTGGGTCTTGGTGCCTCATCCTGATCTGCTGCATTACTTACCTGCTGCATCAATTACTTTGGGTTGCATTGGATTCCTGCCTGCCTGCCTGGAGGAGAAGACATCGAAAGGTTAGAGAATATCATTTCCTTTTCAACTATTTGCATTTGGGGGCTTATTTTCTAAATTTTGCTACTGGGATGGGAGTTTGAAGGTCTGATTGAGGGGGGAATCCTGCTTCTTACTCCTGTTTGCTTGCTCTAACACAGTTCAATTTGTTGGATTGTGGGCCTTTCAATTTGCTACAATTTGCTAAAAGCAAGCAGGTCTTTGTCCTGCTGTTGCTTGGTGGGGGGGATTGCTTCTTTGAGGGGCTGATTTGTTTCTGAGTCTATGTAACTGAGTCAGTATATATCTCATTTCCAGTGTGTTATGTATTATGCTTTCAAATTTTATTAAATTGGTATGAAGTTCTTGTTTCACTTTTTAAGTATTGATATATATATATCTACTTTAAAAAAATGGAACCATTTGATACAAATATTTATTTCTCTTAATTTAGGCTTTAGGTTGATCCTGCCTTGAGCAGGGGGATTAGATGGCCTGAATGGCCCCTTCCAACTCTATGATTCTGTGAATGTATCATAGAGACACATCAATCTGTGATTATCATATCTAAAAACCTGAGGATGGAAAACATCGGTTCAGGTACATCAGGACCTCCTCCCTCCCGAAGCCATAGAATTTTCTCTCATTCAAATTAGGCTCTAGAGATTTTCCAACACACATACCGCGGACAGAGCTGGGAAAGGAGATAGAGTCCTGAGATGATAAAATGAAGTGTAATATTTCAGAATGGGGTGTGTGTGATCACACTTTTGATGCTCCTCTGTATAAAAGATCAGCTGCCAATGGAACTCTAGAATGGCAGGAAGAAGAGCTACAGGAAAACCTAAAACCTAGTGCTAGTTTTCTTTTTAAAATAGGGTTGAGAGGGGGGAATCCTGCTTCTCCAGCTTGCTCTAACAAAGTTCAATTTGTTGGAGTTTGGGCCTTTCAATTTGCTACATTTTGCTAAAAGCAAGCAGGTCTTTGTCCTGCTGTTGCTTGGTGGGGGTGGGGGGTGGGATTGCCTCTTTGAGGGGCTGGTTTGTTTCTCATTCCCAGTTCAACTGCTTGGATTCTGGCTGGGCCTTCAGTTCTAAATTCTGCTTGAAGCCAGCAGCAGGCCTTGCGCCGCAGGAGACCCGGATGTGATGTCATCATGGCATGGAGCAAATAGCCGCCCTCAGCCCCAACCCTAAAAACCAGGGACCTGTCATCCCTAGTTACTGAACAGTGCTTTACAACCCAATGACTACTACAATACGGAAATGGAGAAACTCCTCTCCAAATACATTTGGACACGGCCACTATGAATTATGCAGCAGGCCAAAAAGTGCCCCCAAGTCAGAGCCAGTAATTCTAATGCTGAAAATTGGTTCAGAATTGTCAAGAATCAAGTTCTGAATACCAAGCTGGGGCCCAGTGTCTGTATGTGCATCTGTCCTGGGGGCACCCCCCTTGGGAGCAGCTGGCACAAGAACTGTACTTTGGACCAGGACCAAACATGAGCCCCCACAGAGGGCACAGCCCCCTGAATGTGGGAGTATATGATATGTGGTGGTAAAACATTATTTTGGGGTGCAGAGGGCACACAACCGTTCCAGTTCCTTATTCAAATCATTGAAATACAGGCCTCTTGGGACCCAAAAAAAGGCAGTGGTGCCAGAACCAGTATTTGGACTGGGCACCACCATATGTCTTCTTGCAGGGGACAGTCTCTGGAGTGTGGGGATGTGTGATGTGGGGTGGTTCAAATATTGTTTTGGGATGCAGCTGAGCCCCAGTGTCTGTATATACATCTGTCCTGGGGGCACTCCATTTGGGAGCAGCTGGCACAAGAACTGTACTTTGGACCAGGACCCAGCATGTGCCCCCTTGGAGGGCACAGCCCCCTGAATGTGAGGATGTATGATATGTGGTGGTCCAATCCTTATTTTGAGGTGCAGAGCTTTTAGATTGCCCTCAATATCATTCAGGAACCAGGAAATGCTAATAAGGAACTGGGAATTGGGAACTAACTGGGAACCAACTTCAGCCTCCTGCTCAGGGCAGGTAACAACACTAAAACCACAAGTATATATGTAACAATAAAACATTTAAAACCATAAAATACACTCTCATAAATTATCAAAGCAAAGTTCTCATGCTGACCATTTAAAGTTAACCAAATAAACAGCACTTATGACCAAACATTCAATTATACTACTACTACTACTACTACTACTACACCTATACAATATTTCTAAAGATTTCAACAATACAAAACTATGAACATCACTATTATAACATTAGAGTCCTATGGTTATGGTTTAGTCCTCCGTGAGCAAGAAAGGAACCCGGCATTTCCTCTTTCATAAACCAGTCTTTCATCAGTTGCACTTTGGAAAGGTTGGACTCAATCACTGCGTTCTTCAGCCTCAATTGCAGCATTCTCACATTTTCACTTGTTGGTGCTTAAATATAAAATATAATACTAAAATAATAATAATATCGCTAAACACTCTACAACTAGACCAACAGACCACTTATTACATACATCAAATTCTTCATAATCTTACCAGACATAAATTTCCATTTTTCATTGGTGACGCCCACCAGCAGTCTTTCCTATCTTTCTGCTATGTCAGTCTGTGCCAGGTTAATCATCTATCTTAACCCTCCTATAAGGTAAGTAATTGTTTATAGGTGGCAACTCTCCATCCATCCTCTTAAAGTGGCAAGCCATGGGAAGCAGGTAAGATCATAAGATGCATTTAACCCATTGGGTGTCAAAGTGTTAAGCATAAAAATAAACCTAGCTTCCTGCTGCAATAATATTTTTTTCTATATTTTGTCTCACATGCCTTCTCTGTTCAAACTTCCATATAACAAAAAACTTTAATTCTGTACCCACATGTCCCTGATCTTTGAAATGTTGCACTAGGGGTGCTTCTAGGACCCTGTTATGGATCCTAGAGTGGTGTTCCCCGATCCGGTATTTAATGGCTCTACCTGTTACACCTACATAGAAAAGACCACAAGGGCACCGGACAATATATACTACGTTCTTACTATTGCAATTTGTAAATTGGTGTAACTCGAACAGGATTGACACCTTCCACATTTGTGGTGGCCAGAAGGCTTCCCTTGCCCTTGTATACTCTGCATGTATGTATTAATCTATCCTGGTATAGATTTTACAAGATGCCAATGTCTAGCAATAATTTTTTTTATATCCATTGTTAGGTGTGTGTATTGCAATGAGGAGGTGAATACTCTATCCCTTACCTGTTCCTTGTTTTTAAATACCTCTGATCTATTTCTTTGTTCCGCTTTTTCCCTTGCCCGTACAATGACAGAGTGTAGATTGAGTCCAACCTTTCCAAAGTGCGACTGGTGAAAGACTGGTTTATGAAAGAGGAAATACCGGATTCCTTTCTTGCTCACGGAGGACTGGACCATAACCATTGGACTCTAATGTTATAATAGTGATGTTCAAAGTTTTGTATTGTTGAAATCTTTAGAAATATTGTATGGCTTAATGTAAGCACTTGTCCCGAAGAATTCCCCAAAAGCAACAGCCCAGGCAGGTAATCCAAGGAAAGTTGACTTTAATGGAAATCAGGCAGGAAAACAGAGCTTGCAAACTAAACTAAGCCAGGAATGGCAAACAGAATCTACACAGTTGTATATATGGTCATATCAGATAACACAGGTTGGCATGGTAACCCCTCGGCCAAGCTCCCACGGGAGAGGAGCCAAGAGGAATGTCCGTTAGGTAAATAGTCCTTGGCAGAGACGAACAAAGCAGAGCAGCTGCGAGATACCCAAAACAATCCAGAAGTGTTGAGAACAGGCCTGCTCCTGACATTGGTATAGTAGTAGTAGTAGTAGTAGTAGTAGTAGATACACTGAGGTGTTGGAATATATTTTTGATAATTGAATTTTTGGTCATAAGTGCTGTTTATTTGGTTAACTTAATCATAAATGATCAAAACAGATGGCACACAAATGTATACAGTGCCCACTGCGTGTTGCTTTAACAGATTTTTCTTTGCAGCTAAGTTGTCCTGCAGCTTTGCACCATGGCTCAGCTGGGAAGGGGGCTGTTGGTGGAGAGCAGCATGATTGTCACTGCATCAGCAGCACAGCAGGAACACGGTGTGTAGACACACTATCTATGCCAATGTTCACACTGCTCACTGCTGCTGCAGCAGCGGGAGAGTGTTTCCACTTTCCCATATGGCAGCAGCCTGTGTTTTCTCTCCTTTAGCAATTGGGGAAGTGATTAATTTTGGCCCTGTTATGGCCAGTTACTGATTTATCATATAGATGAACCTCAGGCAACTGACTGTCCTATAATGGCAGTTTAAGACAGTCTATGGCATGTGCACGTGTTGGCACAGATATTACCAGATCTTAGCAATCCTACATTTAGATTGGTTGAGGAATCATGGTAAAATTCAGATCACTGCATGAATTCATGACTGGATACCACAGATGTCCATGCAGTGAGATTATTGGCCAGAACTACAGCACAATTACCTTGTTTATTGTTAAACAATTTGAAGCCACATCATCAGGCCACTAAAGGCCTGGTGCACATCATGGTTACTACTTAGGAACATGGCTAGCATTTGAAATGAATATATTTTACTCAGGATCTAGAATTTTGCACAACACCCCTAAGCTCCTTTAGTTAGGAGTAGGAGCTGTGGAGTGTAAAATACAAAGTTCTTGCTCTGAGGAGGGCATCTTGATCTTGGTGATTCCCACCGGTTGCTCAGGGAGGCAGAACTAATTTGTCACTTCCTGTGTCCCATGCAGGAGCCTCTTGAGGCCAGTTTATTTCCTGCCTCGACTAGGCAGAGCAGCTGGGAAATAGCTCTCCACAGCAGCTACCCACCCTTTTCACTGTTTGTTCTTTTTGACTCTTCCCTGACTCTTTTTATTACCTTCTACAACTCTTTTATTACCTTCTACAAGCTTTCCACTCTCCGTCATTCTTCAGCTCCAGCCTATTTTTTTGGTGCTTTTGCGCCCTGTTTCTTTCTTACTTGTTTCTTTTCTCCTTTCCTCCTCTCCCCCCTTCCTTATTGCAGAGGCTCAGGAGGAGCCCAGAGGAGATGGTTTTCTTTCACCTTCTTTCAGAGGAGGGCACAGACCCATGGTGTGGGAGAAGAGTTCCTCTGATCCCACCATGACCTGCGGAGGTTAGGTGCATATTTTTTGCAAGACCACCAGATTAAGGCTGTGATGAGGTCCAACTTCTCCCTCCATGAGACTCCACGACCACTGTTTCCATTGCCATGTACCTTTAGATTGCTGCTTGGTGCAATCGATGAGCTTGCCATTAAGATCAGCAAAACAAGCTTGTGGTGTTTGTAAGGTTCTGCATTAAAAATGGCACTTTGTAGATGGCACTTTGCCCCAAAAGTGTTAAAAAAGATGCACAACACAAGCAAAACAAATCAAGTGGCCTGCTGGAAATGTTATGCATCAGATGGCTCTTACTTTCACGTATGGTAGACTTGTCCGAAGCTGCAGTTCTATTGGAAAGATATACATCAGGAACTTCAAAAGATGCTCCAACAAAAATTTCCCCAAGATCCTAAGAATATGTTGTTAGGTATTATACCATCAAAATTATTCCCGCAACTTAAAGATCTATTTAAATATGTTACAACGGCAGCTAGAATGGTTTTAGCGAGGAAATGGAAACAGGCACTCCTTCCGGACATAGATGAATGGAAAGAAAATTAATGGAATATGCTATTATGGCTAAATTAACCAATATGGTAAACAGTGATATGAACCATGAACAGTTTTACAAAAAATTGAAATTATTTTATCAATATGTTGAGGTTTGATTATAGGTAACAAAAATAAGAGAGTAATTGCTTATGAACTGTAGAGAATCCCCATTTAATTTCATATTTGGATAACCTGACTGACACTAAATATTTGACTGACATATTTGGATAGACACTAAATATGCTTGATATGTTTGATAAGGCAATTAGTTTTGAGTAACATTATGATTATTAATGTTAAAATTATTTCTTGCAAGTTGGGTAGCTATTTTAATTGCACAACTGCATTGAACAGCATAGCAATGTAATCTGTTTGATTTGCTTTTTTTAACTTTCTGTCTCTAATTGTATTGCTGATATCCCTATTTCCTTTTTTTCTTTTGTATCCCCCTACATAGAAAAATAAAGAGAAAAGAGAAGAAAAAATGGTACTTTGTAAAGGATTGTTTTACACCTCTAACACCTCTTCTTTTGGTACAACTTCCTGTCTTTCAGGTAATCCCCACCCCTGCCCACAAAGATTGGCCTACCGGCGGAAAGAATGACCCTCCAGTGATCAGCAAATCAATGAAATTGCCCTACAGAAATAATGAAAACAACTCAAAATGCTTTGTTATAGTTGTGATCATGTTCCTCCACTGCAGAATGTACTGGTCTCATTCCAACTTCACTGCACCAAAGCTCAAATGAACACACTATCGCTAAATCAGAGCAACTAAGGAAATTTTTTTTGCAAGAAAATAGCCATGGGTAGCCAAAAAAAATTAATTAATTAAAAAATAAGGGTGCTGGTATCATTTTGGCATAAATTTCATTTTGGCTGCAACATGACTCTTGATTTTGAGTAATATGAGGACTATTAGTTATGGCTGCCTCCTATCCCCCATAAACTGGCATCAACGATTTATCTCTAGTGCAATGCATGTTTAGAAAAAAAATGTGTATGAAAGGACGGAAGAGAGGAGGGACGAGGATGAGGAGGATTGTGGGGGAGGGAGGATGGACCATGCAGGATGGTGAGCGTGGCTACTTGTGATCCGTAGTGGCTGGGGGGGATGAATTCTCAGAGAGAAATAACCTGAAAAATAAATTATGCATGAAAGCACATGCCTATCTGATATAGTTTTTAATAATGGAAAAATAGCCATATAAGTGCTCATAGAAACACCAGGTAAAAATCAAATGGAGCATGAACTGGGGCTGTGATGGAACCACATTGATGCAGAACACAAAAAGCAAACAAACATGGCTAAACGGTTATATAACAAGCAAAAACACAAGGTGTGAAAGAGGCCTAAATATGTGTCACTGCAGCTATTGGAACCCACTGCTGCTGAAAAAGAAATTGCTGGTCCCGAAGCGCCTGCAGCACTTGCCTCAAAGCTGAGTTGCAGAGGGACGCTACTAACTGCTACTGATATGACAATAAGTCACCAGTAGAAGGTCTCTTGTCTCACAGAAGAATCACATGTCAAGTTCAGACATACAAGGCTGAGCGGACCGGTCCATCTCTCTGTGATGCAATAGCAGCAGGATGCGGTCTCAACCCAGGCTGTTTCTGCTTTCTGATTTGAGGGTAGGTGCATTAAATGAACACCTCCATGCCCTGATATAAGCCCATTCAGATGATGCTCTATTGTGATCAGGAGGAACAAAATCCTTAAAGATGCAGGCTTTCATAAGTTGCTGCTGGGAAAAAAAGTCTGTTAGTGTTGAAAAATAAAGCAGAGGCCAGTACAAATCCGTAATGGTTCCATTTATTAATATGTGTATCACAAATACTCACAATATCAATGCATTCTTGTTGGCATGCTAGACAGAGGCCTTATTAAAAAATTCTTATTTTTTTAAAAAGGTCTTAAACTTTTGTTCCCCACCCCCAAAAAATATTCCATGTGCCCTTTTAAGCTTTTTGTTTTTGAAATGCTGATTGATCTGACAATGTTTTTTGTGGCAACTTCAATGCAAAAAGAGACAGAAAAAAATGGAAGATCGCATTACAGCACAGTCCATAATTATCTAATAAAAGGGAAGCAAAATTACTGCCTTCACAGTAAGCAAACACAGCTTAGTAACAATATGACACAGGTTCTGATTCAGAGGCAAAATGCACTAAACAAAGGCCTACTGGCAAATGCACAAGACATACAACATTGATTAAGAATCCAAGATGCAGAGGGACAAATTTTCCTCAAGGATATTTTTGACATTAATTTTTTGTTTTCAAGTATCTTCACATTATGTTACATTTCTTCTTGTATGGGGATAGTTGTTTTGAGGAGGGGGAAGTTTGGTAAGATTGGGGAAAACATGGTAAAGCAATAAAACAAAACCAAGAAATTAAAAGTCTGATAACCAAAATTATATATATATATATTCTATACAGGTTTAATATGGATGTGTGTGACATTTATTAACCATGGGCGAAAGGCTAATTATGTCCTCCAGTCACTACATGCAGTCCAGTCGCCGCTGTTAATGAATTACCTTTGTTAACTTTGCAATGCAACTACAATCTGACCAAGAACATACACAGAGCGCCATCATATGCAGAGCCTTCAAGATTGAGTGTACAGTACTGGGTGCTGAATGTTTCAGGCTACTTCTGTGGCACAACAGAATGGTACACTACGCATGGTACAGAGTTTAGAAGGAGGTGGTTGGTGGTTGGTGGTATTGTGTGTGTGTGTGTGTGTATAGTTGTGTATGTGCTCTAACATTCTTCAGAAGTCGTCCAAGATTTATCCCAGTTCCTGATTGAAAACAGGTGCTGTATTTCACACACCCTGAAAAAATAAGAGAAACAGAGGAGGAGGAGAAGGGGGGAGGGAGGAGGAGGAGGAGGAGGAAGAAGAAGGGAATAATTGGTTGGTTACTACCAATATGAAGAATATTCTTGTTCAATTAATGATTCTTTATTTTTGAAACATGAACGATTAACAGTGCAATCCTCAGGGGGAGGAATTGACTTAGGATCCGGCGTGATTCCTGCGCTGGCGTTAACGCCACTTGCGGCGTGAAAACAGGCACTAACGCCAGCACAGGGCAACTTACACCGGTGTTGGGGAGCCAGGCGGCAGCGCGAGGCAGAGGCAGAGGCATTGGTGGAGCCTTGCCAGTAGCATTTCTTCAGCAAACTTGCGCCTGCAAAAAAGGATGGTGGCAACCCCATGAAACTCTACGGAGCAGCATCACAGCGCTTGGGGGAAATCTGGTATTTTAATGCAGCCCCATGCCTCCGCAAGTTGCACAGGAGGTGGTGCAACGGTGCTGTCCCTGGGCATCCCGCAACTACCCCCCCTTCAAGATTGTTCTGCCTGAGTTCAATATCTAGGTAGTGGGTTTTTTGGCATGTGGGACTCATGAGTGGGAGCTACTGCATTCATCCCAGAAGCGTAGCCATGTTTGCTGTTGCAGCAAAAATTAACAGGAGTGTTGTGGCACCTTTAAGTCTACACTTGTTCAAGTTACACTTGTTGTAACATAAGCTTTCGTGGACCAGAGCCCAGCTTGTCAGATGCATGTAGCTTGTCTTCATTGTAATTAATATATACCTACTTTTACTGATCTGATTGACTGTATTAATAAATTTGAATTTGAGTATAAACCTGCAAAGTTATGAAAAATTGCATTACCACCAATTACTGTTATTGTGAATGAGATGGACTCTGCTCATCCTAGGGTTGCCTGTCCATCCCCCCTACTCCTGCCTCTTGTTTCCAGGGAAATCCTGGAAGGGGTGTCAGTCCTTTCTGGAAATCAGTGAAAACTTTACTATTTTACCACAGAATTTCCAGAGATTTCTACAGAGGTGTGATATAACATCTGGTTTCCTGGGAGTGACATTATGCTGTCACTGAGGGCTGCCCCCATCCCCGCAAAGTCCTTGCCTTTTGCTGATTGTCACACCAGGCCTGACCTCCCTAGCTCATACAACCCCTGGAAGTCCAAAGAAAAGATTACAAAAGGCTTTTTATTTATTTTTAACTTCTTATTTTATACGACTTTTCTTTGTGCTATTTAGGTAACAGCTTCATTTCCGGTGCCCTTTTTATTAGGTGTTCTGTTTCTAGGACAGAAAAAAGACTTGCATGGGCAGATTGGTCATTGTGGAAACTGAGAAAAGTCCTGGTTGGCTGATGGCCTTGTTACGGCCATTCACCAATAGGCCATATAGAACATATAGAATTATATAGATTTGTATAAATTTGTAGAATTTTCCTATTTTGGAATCATTGAGTTCTTATAAGAATCCATTTAAAGGTTTGTCTTTCTCTAGTAGGACTGGAGAAGGCAAAGGCTGGTCAGGCAAAAAGACCTTTCTCTATAATATGCATAGGAAAGCAAAGTTCTGTCTGTCTTTCTTAACATCTTATTAAAGCAGTTTTTGGCTGTCCTTCTCTGCTGTCTCTCTAACTAACACTGAAGAGACCTTGAGAATGGAGTATACTAACAGCCCATTCCTGAGCTGATGGCGTAGGGGAATGGCAGGGAAGAGGTGCAGCAGCACCTCTTCCTAAGGTGTTTCCCCTACGCCGTTAAACAAAAAAAGCCGTTGTGCGGCTTTTTTTTGTTTAACTGGGGCTTTTCGCCCCATTGAAAACAGCGAGGCTGAACCTGCTGGTGCAAGTGGCTGAAAGGGGGTAGGAAGCCGCCTAACCCGCGGCTCCTCCCCCCAGCCTCTCTACGCCATTTCATCCTACGCGGCCTCTCTACACCTTTGCCGGCCCCACAGAGAGGCCACACCGGCGGAGGGGGTAGGTGCGGCTCCGCGGCACTTGGCCGCCGGTGAAGCCACCCTCCCCGCCAGCATAAGTGCGTGTAATCTCGTGATTACATGCACTTACGTCAGAGGCAGGGTCAGGCCGCCTCCTTAGAGGTTTCGCCGTCCCCCTCAGGAATGGGCTGTAAGTGTCTGATCTAGTTACTACCTGGCCTTAACCTTTCTAGTAGCCTCAAAGCATTCAACTTTAGTGTGTTTCCTTCAACAGCTAAGAGATCCTCTACGGTAGAAGGGTCCAAAGAATGAATATTATAATGGTATTTAGATTTATATATTATAGGTATAAGATACAATAATGGTATTATGTTCATTTTATCCACAGTTCTTAGAATATGAAGATGCTAATAGAATTGAATACTATAGATAATGGAATTGATAATATAGCTGATTGTTGTAATGAAAGTGAACTGTTTAAGCTATTGACCTTTGATGGGTTCACAGATAGCAGCAACACTGGACTTCTTTTCAGTATTCAATCCTGACTGCTGCACAGTTGGAGACGCTGAAGTGGACTTAGAGTTGGGGCCATCTCTGAGTCCAAACGATATTATTTAATTAATATTGGAGACATATAAATACAGGTGCAGAAAGGCAGAGAAGTTAGATCTTCCTAGCCCTTGGGGGCTAGGGGGTCTCATAGATCTCTCTGATCTTTGCGTAGATCGGAGGCTCTCAGAGCTTTCCAATCCTTATGGATTGGAGGTTCACAGAGCTTCCTAGTTCTTGCATGAACTAGGGGTTCTCACAGAGCTCTTCAGTCCTCACGGACTGGAGGTTTAAAGACCTCTTCAGTCCTTGTGTGCACTTTCAGTCCTTGTGTGCACTTTCAGAGATTTCTCTAGTCTTTGCATATACTAGAGATTCTCAGAGATTTCTCCTACAAATGGAGGGTTTTAGAGATTTAACCTGTCTTTACATAGACAGGGGACTCTCAGATCTCTCTAGTCCTTATGGACTGGAGGGTTTCACAGATGACATGAATGGGTAACATATGTCTATTTAATTATATGCTATTCTAGATATTTTGAATTAAGATTCTTTTAACTAAATCAGATTTTATTCACTGAACAAGGTACATATAACTATTTTTCAGATTTCTGTAACTGTTGTATTTTCTAAATGAAATATTATTACTGTTTTAAGGTTTGAAACTCTAATATAGAGATTTAAGATAGAGATTGCGTTAGAGATTGCTTGTAATATGAAATATGTTTAAGACTTATAATGTCTGAACTTTTGTAACATTTAAAGACTTTGTATTCATCTACATTCATACATACTTTATATGTTAAAGGCTTTACATACATACACATACATATATATTTTGATTGAAGCACTACAATAAAAAGTCTTACTTTTGTAAGTAAACTAAGTTGTGTCCTGCTAATTAGGTGACTAACTGAGTAAGATAACATACCACTTGTCAGGAAGGGGTCGATTCTAAGAGCATAGTCAACTGAAAGGCACTGACCTGCTTCAGCCTCAGCAGCTGCCCATCCCCCCTCCATTAGAAGGCTATGAAGGAGGGAGAGGGTGTTATAGGAAAGGGCCTATTCCAGGGCTGTTTGATCTCTCAGTCGACCCCTAAAATAATGGTAACATGATGGGGGGGGGGGGAGTAGATCAGAATATTTGTCAATACTCAGAAATAGCTGGCATAAAGAAAAGATTGAAGACCCTGGGCTTACTTTTTTAAAAATAAAAAAATTGAAAGCAGGGAATTCAGAGGTTGGAGCGGCATATGCCCACCTGTAGCTACAGGCCTGATAGGTGGCTAAAACCAAGAGACCAGTCTCACTTGAATACACAGGAGGGTATTTATTTGCTTAGGTTTTCTTTTTAACCCAACAGAAGCCATAATTCAGTGGCAGAACAGATGCTCTGCCTGTAGACAATTTCAGGTTCAATAACCCCCCAATCCCAAGCACCTCTTGGTATAAGGGCAGAGAAATATCTCTGTCTGAGATCTTGGAGAGCTGCTGACAAACAGAACAGACAATACTGGGCTAGACGTATACTAAGGCAGATTCATAAATTCTCATTTTCCAGTAATGCCAATCAACAGAGAACATCTTTTCGCAGAGGGACCATTCTAACTTCTGCAAAGGCCATCCACTAGGTATATGCAGACGACCTTTAATGGCTGTTGGAAGTAAGGAGGTGAGGCATCTAAGTCATCTTGGGGAGAACAACCTCTTGCACACAGCAGTATACAGACTCACCTTCTTACACCATCTCATACTGATTGGCAGTAATAAATCGGGACAGACAGCATGCCAGGAGCATTCCAATCAACTGTGGGCGAGAGGGAGAGAGAAATATCACACAAGGGGTCAAGTGTCATTGTGCAAACCACTGACTCCACAGAAAATGTTTTAGATTTTATTTTCAAAAAACCCTTGGAATATGTAAGAGCACAAATATTACATATTGCTGTTTTAAGGCCATTACAGAACCACAGAATTAATGCAACTGCAGAAGAGCAGCTCTAATAGTTTCTGTGAATTGTTTTTTTTAAAGGAATCTCTATTTTTGGAAGATTTGCCTTTAGGTAAGGCTTACTTTAAAAATATACATTTTATTCCTGTCACCCTAGATGCACTCTCAGCCCAAATGGCTCATCATCACCATTTACAGGATGAGAACCGCCTACATCAGCAGAATCTACAGTTATCCTCTGGGTTTGCATCTCATAGGCATGTTGGCATACACCCCATTGGTACAAATCTTAGGCTGGTCTTATACTGGTTGTAAGCCGAGGTGCAGCTGATCCATAAAAACTCCACGGTGGCCAGTCGCTGTGCTCAAGCTGCACAGCGGTGCACAACCCAGAGCCACACTCCCTGGACTGTCGTGGCCACTGGAATGATCACGGTGCTGAAACCGGCACATTCACCTCCACGTCACAGCAGTGCTTTCCACTTATTGCTGTGTCAGATGTGGCAACAGCAGAGGATCAGACAAAGAAGAGTTTCAGATGTTACAGACAGGTGTGCCACCTACACAAACACTTCCGAATTCAGCTGGCAGGATTTGCCTGTAAAGTTAAAAAAGTATCTTGCGTAGGGAAGCTCCATAGACTGCAGGTGTGGATACAGCTAGCACAACTTCCTGACCCAACATCCTTTGTCAGATTTTACAAGTGACACCAGTTTACTGCAGAAGAGAATGGCAGCACTTGTTTGAGCATCTGAAACTGCTCACAGAATTGTCTGATACTGTTTTGTTTCATCCATTTGATCCTTGGGGCATTTTGTACTGTGGCACTGTAAAACTTACTTGGTACATTTCTGTACCTTGACAACTGAGTGTGCTTAAGAAGGAGAGCAAAACATGCTACTAACAAACCCTCTGCAATCTGTACTAAATTTTGCCCATCTTATCGAAGTTGACAATTACATTAATCTTCCTAAGCACCTTAGTATTGTGTGTCATTCAATATGCCATCTGTCCAATCCAGCACTGAGGTTTTGGAAGACTTCTGACTGCCATAGAATAGTGCCTCTTTAGTTTCCTCTGTGGGCTGCATCCCTCCAGTGAGGCACATCCAAAACCTCTCAGGATGCTCCTTCTGTGGATTCCTTAGTCCGCGTCAAATGTGGACTTGCTGACCTCTGGTGGTCCTTCTTTCATATGTCCCCCAAACACCCTTCTCATTTTCTCATTCCATGCTCTGAATTATTCTTGGATAATGAGGGATGTTTTATGTGATCAATATAGCAATATTATTTATTTACTTCATTTATCCCCTGCCTTTTTGTTCTCCTTGTCTCCATTTTATCCTCACAACGACCCAGTGAGATAGGTGAGGCTGAGAGTGTGTGACTGGCCCAACATTAGCTCATACAATCCACATTTTGCAATAATACACTGTGGAGAGATGCCTTAAAAGGTAAAGGTCCCCTGTGCAAGCACCTGACCCATGGGGTGACGTCACATCCCGATGTTTCCTAGGCAGACTTTGTTTACAGGGTGGTTTGCCAGTGCCTTCCCCAGTCATCTTCCCTTTACCCCCAGCAAGCTGGGTACTCATTTTACCGACCTCGGAAGGATGGAAGGCTGAGTCAACCTCGAGCTGGCTACCTGAAACCAACTTCTGTTGGGATCGAACTCAGGTCATGAGCAGAGCTTGGACTGCAGTACTGCAGCTTACCACTCTGCGCCACGGAGCTCCTAGAGATGCCTTAGCTAGTTAAATTTAGCTACTGTTTTAGCTTCCTCAAAATTATAAGAATTCTAAATAAGAGTCTATACTAATTAAAAACATGCAACATGAGCTGTCATGTTGTCAGGCCTGTATCTCAGTTGATGTTTACTTTTGCTTTCCCGCCGACCAGACTCAAGGACTGTTATGCCAAGGTCTGTTATGCCCACTGAACACTGTTTGAAGCTCTGGGAACACACCTTTGTTTTTGATATGTAATCTCTCCCCGTTTCAGTGCTTTATATTACCAAGTTCTAGCCAGCCAGCCCCATAGCTGTCACCCTTTTCTTTATGCTCTGTTAACCTATTTTAACCAAGTAAAACCAGCTTCTTTGGACCTGATTGTCTCTGATGTGGTTTTTGGTTCAAGTGGGCCAAGGGCTGACACATGTACAAAGTCATATGGGAGATTTTCTACCACCGTTACTTGCTTTCTGTGGACTTGGATTCCAGAAATCTTTTCTGCTAATGGTGGTGCTTTGGAGCAAGAAGCCTTCTGCTGAGGCAAGAATGAGAAATCTGTAGCACAGTCTGCAAGAAACTGGGCATGGCACACAAACCCTGTGTGTTACTTGATAGCTGAATTTAACATGCTACAAATTTAATCAAAAAGGATTACATGCATGTATGGGAGAAGTATCTTAGTAACCTGGTAAGTCCAACATACATTCAACTGTTCTCTTTTCTCTAGTACAAATAGTAAGACTGGTGAAACTGCTACTTGGCTGTTACATCAGAATGCTTACATATTGTCACCTGTCATTTGGAATGGCAGTAATCCAAAACAGAGTCACACCCTCTTAAATCCACTGACTACAATGGAATCAGGATGGTGTAACTGTTCAGGATTGCACTGTGAATATCAATTCAGCAGATTACTAAATCACATAGAGGGTCGCATAATATCCTGCAGCTCAAAAGGAGACAGTTTTTTTAGACTTTCTTATTTTCTTATCTCTCTCATTTCCCAAGTGGTAGCTTCATTGATTGTGTAGTAACTTCTGAGCGGCATTCATCAACGGCTTTCTTTAGTATCATTCAAGCTCTGAAAAAACAACCTATCCATAATATTTGGCATATGGGCCCCTCACTCTGGAGTGATGCCTTCTATTATGTCTTAATGTTTGTGATATCTATCTCTAGATTACTTTTTACAATTATTTCCTTTCTCATAACGACAAGTAGTAATCTTTTGGATTAATGTTAGTTTCCAGTCAAAACACACTGCCTCAAATTCCTCAGTCTTTTCTGCATCTCACTAAATGGGAGACAGACAATAAACTCGTAGAAGAACTGGAAATGGTATTATAGGAGCACTGGTTGTTTTGACAGGCCTCATTTTTTCCCTATGGCGATCTCAGGTCAAACAGGTTTTGCATGTTTCTGAAATGCAACAAAAACCTGAAAAACTTGTTTACCAGATTGTGGGATGAGAGTATGTATCATGGGCAGTATTTGCTTTTTCATATAACTTCCTATATTCTGAAAAACTCAAATGTAAGTTCCTTTGGCCTTCAATAACCTGAAACATGGAGAAGAATGAATTAATGATTTTGTGTGACCTCCTCTGATCTATCTTTCCCCCTAACTTTATTTTGCTCAGTATCTTTTTTTGTCATCTTTAGAGGAGAAACCTGATGCACGATTAATAGTACAATCCTATGCAGACTTACTCCAGTCTAAGACCATTGAATTCAGTAGGCTTAGACTTGAACCAGCACTACATAGGTGTCAGGCCTGTGTCTCAGTTGGTTTCGTTTTCCCTCTGACCAGACTCAAGGACTGTTATGCATACCTAAATCCTTTTGAAGCTGTGGGAACCACAGCGCTGTTTGTGTTTTGTAATCTCTTGCTTTTTTCTATGCTTTTATATTACCAAGTGCAAGCCAGCAAGCTCCATTGCTGTCACCTTTTCTTTATGCTCTGTTAACCTATTTGACCAGTAAAAACCAGCTTCTTTGGACCTGACTGTCTCTGATGTGGTTTTTGGTTCAGATTGGGCCAAGGGCTTACAATAGGATTGCACTGTTAATCAGGACAAGAACTCTGTGGTGTTGTGGTGGCTAGACTGCTGAGAGTGGCAGACGTGACTCAATCTGTTGGACATGGGAAGCACTAGTTAGGTGCAAGGTAATCTCAGGCCACCCAGGATCTCTTAGCTTAATATATTTCACAAGACAATAAATGACACAGGAGAAAGGTTGTGCATATTGATAAACCAGAACCGAAAATAAACCCGAAATTAGCCATTTAGGTAATTTTTGGGCTTCGTGTTTACCAAACACCAAAACCTGGGGGTCAGCCTGAAGGTGAATAGGCGATTCCCGAAAAGAATATTTGGCTTTTTTGGGTTCAGCTATTCGCCTTTACTCAGAGGCATTGTTCTGTGCTTGCTCCCCTTTTCCTTTCTTTTTTTGACTGGTTTTGTTCTTTTTTTGACTGGCTTTTGAGGTAGGAGTCATATAATCGGAGCCACCTTGGTCTGACCAACTTTTCAGGTATATCACCCAACAGAAGACTTGGTCTGACCAACATCCAACCACACAGCCATCACGGTTCAGTGGGTTAATCTGGATCAAGCATAAGAGTTTTTTTAAAAGACAGGGCTCACTAAGTCCCATCCGGAGGGATATACCCTCCAACTAAAACGTGTCAGCTTCAAGTGCTCCTACCACCAGGCTTCCAAAGGAGACTTCTCAGCTGTGCGGATGAGCACTCTCCTTCACACAGCCCCTGCCAGGCTGTCAATCGGCTTTTTCCACCAGTCCTTGGCAACGCTGAACTTTTGAACCTAAAAAACTGATGGACAGCTCAGCTCGCAAATGCCTGGAGGATGGGGCTGACCCCTTTGCAGGCCCATAAAATTGGACCCCCTGTTCCAAAGTTCATCAAGCTTTGGTGTCCATCCAAGGAGAGTCCCTTGAAGCCATGCTGCAATTTTGGGGTACTCTACCTCCAAAAATGACCCTGCCCAGGAGCTTTGAAAAAAAAACAAAACCAAACACTATAATGGGCCTTTTTGGTAAACTCAGAAATAAGCCGAATATCAAAATTTACTGGTATGGCTTGTTCCAGGTTAACTGAAAAAATTAGGCCCAATAAACCCGAAATTTACCCAAAAATTGTTTTGCACAACCCTTCACAGGAGTTATACAGCACTTTTAATAATGCTAAGAGCTAGAGAAATCACTGGCCGTATCACAGAAATACTGGTTTAAGGCTAATTTTCTAGTAAAAAGTATGTTTTAGAGAATGTTCTAGGAAACAATTGTTTGGCATTTTTTCCCCAGTTGGGTGCTCTGTCAATCACAAAAGCTGTAGGCAAACTCATATTTAACGACTGTTGTACAGAAAAGCATAGGTGCAATCAGGCTGAGTCTTAGGCCCAGTTTCCAGTTTTATACAGGTTCAACTTTGGCCCACAATAGGTGTGATTTCATATTATATTTTTTAGTCCTATTTGCTGCTGTACTGTGCCTCACACAACTATGTACAAACACTTAATTTTACCCTGGCAATTAATCAGCCCATCAAAACAAAACAAAACAATAAAATGGTAAATGCAAAATACACCAGACTTCTACTATATGAAAACAAATGAGTTATCATACATTGTAACACTGATTTTCAATACATTTACAAATAAGTGCATAGGCTCGTAGTCTCAATAAAATCAGACCAACATAGCTCTAAAAGCTATAATTTGTTCCTCTTTAATGAGGAACATGGCTGCAATTCTATCATGCAAGAGTTACACCAGTGACCTTTTAAATGACTGTCTAGGTTCCTCTTTCCTAAATGTACAGGGATATTTTGGGAAGTAACAGGAAACTATCTATCCAGGGTGTTCATAATGGAATTTGCCACCAATTTCCATAAGAACATAAGAAAGGCCCTGCTGGATGAGACCAAGGCCCATCAAGTCCATCAAGTCTTTGACCATTCGTATTTTACAGTATATATCCTGGTTTGGTCCTACTTTTCTCTGCATGATTGTAAGCATACGGGTTGCCAATCTCCTGGACTGGTCATGCCAACCCAAACAGATGCGTGCCACCACTGTTCCATACGTGCGCCAAGCCCCAAATGCTATGGGGAGGGCTCCCGCTCCAGCGAGTGAGACTGATTGGAAGAAGCCACAGGCAGAGAAGCCTCTTGGAGAAAACCAGAGGGACTCCATCTTTCTCTGACCCAGTATCAAGAAGGCTGTCATTTACAAGACATGTCCAGGCACGCACGCAGTCCTCTTCCCCCCCTCCCCTTTGCATCATCAGACTGCTTAAGCAAAGCCATTCAGAGACATTGAGATAACGATCCTCGGACGTTAGCAAAGATCGCACCTATTGTTTCAGACCATTAATCTCATCAGCAAGACTCCTATTGTCTTCCTGGGTTGCACAAGCCACTGGAATCAGAATAGATTTCCACCCTGGCAGGGTCTTTTGTCACCTTTTGTCACCTGGGAACCTCCCGGGATAATCCAATCATCCTGCCCCCAGAGAAACAGTATAACTGGGGTAGCCCACACCCATAACTCTCTCTTAGGTTTTACCCTCCACACTTGCTGTCACTCTGTCGGTCTGAGCAGTAATGCCAGGCCACCCAGCTTCCCAGCCCCGCTGGGAAAGCCAAGGTAATCCATACCCCCCCCCCTGTATTATAACCTAATGGAACTTGGGACAACTCCTCTACAAGATAAGGTATCCTATATCCTGTGAAAATATTCCTGCCACTGGCAACCGTCTCTCTCTCTCTCCTACCTTTGAATTCTTAGACTCTATGTATGTTTGTGTGTTGCACCCCTGAATGCTTGAACACATAAACACTATTAATTTGGTATCCATTTGTCTCTGTCTTGATTCTAAGGTCACAGAAATACGGACTCTGGTATACACAGGTTGATCTCGCTTTATAAATATTGTAGTTTCCGATTGTTCAAGCTAATTTCCCCATTTAAAAGAGCAATTCGGGTAACAAGATGATTGCTAATCTAAAGTTACCCAGCTAGCATGGTCAATGTCTAATTACCCACCCCCATCTTTACACCTATGTGAGGACCCTGCGTGTCACCAGATATACACTGTGCTTGTTCCGGCCTCAGTTCTCCGAAGAAAGTCTTAGTTGTGGAGAGTAGCCTCTGGTCACATGGCCAGCTGGACTTGATGGCCAACCCTCAGCTATTCCTTGCCTGCCTTCAAATAATGTGAGAAATGCCATGGATGTTGAACAATGTCTCTCCCCTCTTTTGGGTCATCCTGCGCTTCAGGAGGAGGCCACTGTTCTACACAGAGCCAGGACAGCTATAGAACTGCTCCAACCCTGTATTACACTAAAGTGGTTCCCTAGGCACTCCTCCAGCCAACTGAAAAAAGATCAGTAACAGCTAATTTCATTTCTGCAAACTTGAAACAGTGGCTTTTGAACCCACATTGGTGGGCAGAGGTAGGAGAGTTGGGCTGTTGGTAACTGTGGGACAAAGGCAGGCCCAGATAACCCATTTCTAGATAACCCAGTAGGAAAGCTTGTCAGTCTGACGGTATGGATGCTTTCAGCCCCAAGGCAGCTTTTTCAAATTCAGTGCCATAGCAGTATGAAGCTTTCAAGTGCATACGTCCCCTTTTTCCATTCAGAGAGCTTGCCTTTTCCACAAGCTAAACGATCTCTAACTAATTATGCAAAGAGAAGGTCAGCAGGGAGAGTTCTCTCAGCTGCGGAAGAAATTGAGGCTTTTTTATGGAAGATTAAATTCTTCTCAAGGTAAAAGGTTGTTTGATGTATTCTCGTGCAATTGATTACTATCAAAAAGCTCTCATTTGGATTTGCAGCAAGGAAAACAGATTTGAAGAGTAAAAGGTATCCCATTTCCCTATATACACAGTAACATTTTAGTACCTTTTATAGAGAGAAAAAAGGATAAGGAATTTCTTCTCAAATGCAAAACAAGCCTCAAGGAATCTTTCTACAACAAATCACTTAAAAAACACAGTTGGGTAACATGCTATTGCCCCTCCCCATGAATATTCCTCTCCTAAAAGCTGGCTAGATCACATATTGCTGTAGGCAAAAACCACTTTTGCTACTGGCATGCTAGGAAGATCATGGCTCAGAGTTTCAGCAAAGTGAACTTGATACACTTGATACTCCCAGCAACCTGCCATTGCACAATCAGTCTTGCCCAGAACTACAAACAACTAAGTCTGTTTTTCCCTACCAAGTCACACACACCCCTAAAAAAACCCTGTTTGGAGGGGCATAAGAAGGGGGGAGGGCAAAATGGGGCTCAAACTCTCACCAGACAAGGGAACCTCATAAATGCTCCTGGGGATCTACAGGGCGTGCCTGATGAGAAGGATGTGCTCTTGCCCTAAGGGTGAGTGGTGACAGTGGAGTGAAAAAGAGGGAGAGGGTGCTAGAGACCCCTTATTTGAGGTGACACCCCTGCCAGTAGAAGAATAATGATTCTCTACTTCTTTTTTCTGCAGTGTCAGAGGCAGGAACACAAGAACTGTCCTACTGAATCTGACCAAAGGCCTGGCTAGTCAGCACTCTGTTTCCTACAGCATCCAGCCAGGATCCTCTGGGAGGCTCAGAAGCAGAGCATAGCAGCAACACTGCTCCCCTGTTGTTTGTCTAAAGCACTTAATTCACAGAGGTACACTGCTTCTGGATGTGGAGATTCTATTAATCTAACATTCATAACAGCCATCCATAGACCTATCCTCCACCCAATTTGGCTGAGGGTAAAGGAACATGGGATCTGCTGTAGTGTGCATGTACTTAAAGAGGCTATCTCTTCAAATCCTCTGCTCCCAGGTAGAACTGCCACCATGTGAGTGGAGGGGGGGTGTTAACTCTTTGTGGATCTGACTGACCGCCCCAGAACAGTCTTAAGCCTCAACAGCCAAGGCTTTTTTGTGACATAAAAACCAGGCAAGTAGCTTTTCTCCAGCACGGCAACTGCCTCCACCTGCTCTCCCTTTTAAAAAGAGATTTCAATAGCTACCTGTTACTTGATGGTTGTTAACTCCTTTAACTAACTATGGCCCTTTATGCATGGTCTATTTCCAATGAATCTGCTGTTTAACTGCACAATATTTGCAGTTGAATTCTCAAAACACTATGCACAGGAGCTTTCCCCCCCCCCCCAAAGAAATTCATGGAGTACTTTGTGATCACTTATGCATCCCCAGGAAAAATATGGAGCTTCTGAACCATGTGTGAGTCCCTTCCCCCTGAAAATGCTGCTTTGTAATTGGCTGTAGTGTATTTTCTTTAAAAAATATGTCACCAGCTCCTGCCAGCCCTACAGCAGGATTCTTTCATTTGATTTGAACGAAGTGGCCATTTTACAGCCAAAGCATAGAAGGATCCAGACCCCCCCCCCCACCTCAACCAATTTGTTTTGGTAGTCTGGCACTCACCAAAACAAAAAAGGGCTTTCATGCCTATAAGAGGATGCATATAAGGGGAGGGTGGCAAATCAGGCCAGCTTTGTTCCATTCTGCTGAGATATGAAACTGACCCACACTCCCTCTCCCCTCCCTCTGCAACTAGCCTGTGACATTGCAGCACCTTTTTCTTGGGCTTGCTCAGTCTGCCAGCCATTAATTTACTGCAGCTGTAAAAGGACCAACCACATTACCCCCCACCACTGCGCCTCCCCACACTTGCACATGAATTTGCAAGAAAGAAGCAAAGGAGGGTGAGCAGACTGTAAGGGGAAGACCAGAAAGGGTGCTTAGAAATGGGGGGCTGCCAGCGCATAGGTTGTTTGTGATTATTTCAGTGTTCTCTCAACTGTTCGATCTGAAACTGACCCACACTCGCTGTGAAACTAAGCAGCTGCATGCTATCTCTCACTAGTGCATTCGCAAATGGCTTCAAAGGGAGGGGTTGGATGAGAGGGAGAAACACATGGGAAAGAGAAGTGACAAGTATGCACTGGACCAGCTTTCGATTTTGCATTGAGGAATACTTTAAACCCAGGGTAGAACATCCTGAAAAGTAAGGAAAATGCAAGGGGAGACTGAGGCAACTTCTGACGCTTGGAAAATACATGCATAATCAAAATGAAGACTGAAGTAGTCGACCACGACTGGAACAACCCATGCATAAAAGGCTTGTATGTTGAATGAAGTTCTTCCTTTGCCTTTCCTGAATTTCCTGACAATGAGTTTGATTGGGTGGGCAGAGGAACTAGTTTTATTTAAATATATGAATTCTTAATTGCCTCTAGCAAATACCCCTGTAGGAGAATACTTAAAAGAGTTTAATATACTGAGTGTCTAGTAGTTTATCTTGGGAGAGAAGAGTGCATTTGTTTTGTGGGCCCTTCCTGTTGGGCAGACAGTTGAACTAAATGGCCTATTATGACTTACATTATAGAGACCAGTATTAATTCAATCCAGTTGGGATCTGCAGACATCATTCTGATCTAATTGTTGCAGCCAGCTACAGTTAACCTTTTTCTGGTTAAAGCTAGAAAAATTAAATGAGTAAGGTGAAATTCTCAAGGAAAACATCACTAACACATTGGTCTGTCCTAATTTTTCAGATTCGGCATTTATATACATTTTTTTAATTGGATATACTGAAAAATGAAACAACACTGCTGTTGATGGCCCTGAATGTGAGCATTTTAAATGGGTCCAAGTAGGCAGATGATTTTATTTTGAAGATACTAGTTCTCTGAATTTATTATTTCCTTTAAGCCAAAGTCAGCTTTGGGCTGTGAAAGCCTTAGCAAGCCATGGATCAAATGTTTGTCATGTGTTTATGCTCCATTTAATCCTGTGCTTTATTGGGTTACCCTTTCTTTGACCCAATGAAAGAAAGGGTACTTCCCCCCCCCCTTGAAGCAGTCATTAATTGGGCTGTAATTGATATTCCCAAGAAGAAACTCCATTTAAATTGGAAAAAGAAAAATCAATGAACAGATGACCTCAGGATTAATGAGCAGTCAGAGGCTTGACCCTGACCCTAATCCTTTCCTGAAGCTGAAGAAATAAACAAACACACCCCTTGCCTTCAAAGCACCAAAACTGTATACCTGTGAGAATGCAATTCCAAAAGCCACTCCAGCTATGATCCCCATATTAGTCTCCATAAAACTGGTCACCAAATCATAACAGCCCTGGAAAAAAAAAAGGCAGCCAATTACTTTTGGAATGCACATTCAATTACCTTTGATTTTAACTTTCATTCAACTAAAGACAGGCATTAATGTCAACAACATGAATTATTCAGGGGGAGAGTATATTTATTGAAATTATGGAGGTGGAATTACTGAATAACTTTATACATTTTGAATTATACAGTGCTATTAAAATGTGAGTTAAAAACACTTTTTTAAAAAAAACCTGAAAGTGTGTACTTTAACAAAGTAAGCACAAGTGCAGTACAAGAAAGATATAGTACAACAAAGAATACACACTGAGATTAATGGAAGATTACTTAGAATTATTTAGAACAATTATGCCACAGATATGTGGTAAGGAGGCATGTTGCCATGCAATCCTAAGAACACTTTCCTAGGAATAAGTCCCATTTAATAGATCTGATTAGGATATTGAGTAGACCTGATTAGGATTGCTGTTTTAGAGTACTAATGTGAATACTGGTACTTCTAACAATCAGGCTTATCAACCCATCAGCACCACACAAAAGATTATGATACAGCATTTTTGGGGATGAGGTACAAGGTGTTGTCTTTTGCTTCATTGATGACTTACTAGATGTTACTGCATTACTATGCTGAGCTTGAAACTGAGAATGATTTTTGATTCTAACTGATAGATTTTGATTGAACACAATCTTATAACCCCTTGACAACAGTAACCAAGCTGTATAATTGGCTTAGCATCTTCCAACAGCTGTTAAATACGTGTATGTTTTGTGGTCTTTGGTTTTTTGTACCTTTTTTTTATACCTAAGATGTTGTTCCATTTGTGGCAGAACTTTCCTCCAGTGCAAGCAACCCTGTGCCAATAAAATAACCTCTTTTACCACTTGCGGAAGGCTCCTCCAAAGCTCCACCATTGCTAGAGCCCAAACACTATGGTTGTTTGATAGTGTAATCCTATGCGAGTTCACTCCAGTCTAAATTCATAGATGTCAAATTGAAGTCCAGAATCTCTGAGTTTTGTCTGGTCCAAAAAGTAACACACTGTGTCTCATCTAAGGCTTAAAATACTGCTGGTGCTTATGATAACTGGTGGTTATTATAACTGATGGTCAAGGAACTACATATTTCTCTAGCTAGAGTAGTCACCACTCGTGTAATTTCTTTCCCTTGATCTTAACACATAGTAAATGTCCCAGAATTAAGGATTGATTGATATCCTTATACCTAATTTTATATCCTAATTTGTCAACACAGAATCTTAAGCCTGAGGGGGCTAAAGAGAAATTCAGTCTTGATTTGAGCATGTAACTTCCATGGGACCATGAGGATGAAGGTCATATTCTCTAGTGTTGTGGCTTGAATGTTGAAAACAAAACTGAGCCAAAATTATTCCTTAATAAACATCATGCTATTCTAAGACCTCTCAACCTACTTTGTCACAGATGTTTTTTCAACTTCATCCTAATTCAGTAATACTTGTATTCTGTTTCATAACCCTGTTTAATTACTATACGTCTGTTTAATAGCCTCACAAGGGTTAGTTGAAAATTACCAACAAATTTACCTAACAAAAATGTCTCAACTAAGGAGAAAATTTGCTAATTAATACCCTAGTGCCCTATTTTCACAGTAGACAAATATTCGTTTATTAATATTTTAGAAAAAATCCACTCATCAAAACTTGCTTGTAATGCATTCTGAAGATGGGAATCGGTATATTAGTGCTGATTAAATTTCTTTGCTCTGCTTGACGAGTAAAGCATATATAATATACAGAACAGAGCCACCAAACAGCAAAAGCTCACATGGTTGAATTGTACTCTTCAGATCACTTCAGCCCAACACACCTGCATTAAAGTAACCTTTATCCTCCAGTCTTTTCCTACGGCATCAGACCTTTGGAAACTATATCAGGAGGACAGGTAATTTGAAGGAGCACCTCAAGTCTTTGGTGAACCTCATAATAATCAAACATAGAGTGATCTGGATAAGGGTGAGGAAAGAGGGGTGAGTAGATTCTTCAGTGGTCTCTCTTGGTGGAGGCTCTAAAGTGGATGACAGTGGTATGCTACTATCAGCCTACAGCCAAACTGTGGCTATAGATGACAACAAACTGGCTTTCCATTTACCCCTATTAATATTGCCTGTTTCGACTCCTGTCTTTCTAGCATTTGTTGTCAATCCTTGAACTCCTCAGTTTTGTTGTGGGAATCCACCCTCCCACAATCTAACAAAAAAATGGATGAGGGATGGAGAAAACAGAGATTGGACCATTCCTGATATAATCTGTTTGTTAGGGGTTGGGCATTTCTAGCATATCCATTAAGACATAATGTTTAGATAGCTTTATCCCAAGGCAGAACAGTAGCTAATACCACTTTTTATCATTATAGCACTCCACTTGTTTTTGGGTTATTTACCATCGAAAGGATTCTCCTTCAAATCAAGGACAATTCCCCCCACCCCATATTTTTTCTTTTATTTGGCATAAAAAAATGTATTACAGTTACAGGCTCCACTCAGACATTATACTAGTCATGCTGCATACATATTCTCTCTAGTATCAGAGGAGCAGGCCTATTATCTTGGGTGCGGTGGAACACAGGCAGGATGGTGCTGCTGCCGTCGTCTTGTTTGTGGCTTCCTAGAGGCACCTCATTGGCCACTGTGTGAACAGACTGCTGGACTTGATGGGCCTGGGTCTGATCCAGCAGGGCCTTTCTTATGTTCTTATTATGGTAAAGTGTTTTATAAAACTGTGGTTTGACCAAAGCTTAATCTGAATCCAGATGGTCCAACAATCCACATAGGCTGACTGGCACCAAACCAGGAATTCAAGTTAAGGTTTATAGTTGGTTTGTTAATGACAGTATTAATAAATTGTGGCTTGTTGTGATGCATGAATTTACATGCCACAGTTTTCTGGTTAGCACTGCCCCCTTGCAACCTTCTAGCTGCAAAGAAGGCCAGGGAAGGTGCTCCTCCTGCTGGGAGGCAAAAATGAGGTAAGAAGTAGACAAACTTAGATACAAACCAGAATCTGTTATTGTATCTGAGAGAAAAAACAGAGTTCATTGCACAAACCCCAGTTTATTCTAATGTTTGAATGGAGCAATAGCGGAAAGGGTAAACAACATGGCTAGAAACCTCACTAGATGTATTACATCACATTCTTCGATGTGGGCTAGACAGGCTTCAATATTCTATGCTTTATGAGACATCATTAACCTACCCTATCACTCCAGTCATCTTCAGAGGCCCTGCTTTGGGTGCCCCCACTGTCTGAGGTTAGACAGGTGGCAACCTGAGGAAGGGCCTTCTCAGCCGTGGCACCGAAACGTTGGAATTTCCTCTCCAGAGAGATTTGTCTGTTTCCATCTATTATTGATTTTTGCCAGCAGGTAAAGACTTTTTTTCTCTTTTGCTTGGACTTCTTCTCTCACTAACTCTTATCAGCCTCCTCCCTATTTGTGTTTATGTGTTTAGATATATTTTGTCAGAGGTTGTCTTTTGATTCTTCACTGAAGGTTTCCTGATTCCTTTACTAGCCATGCTTCGGCTGGCCTGTACAAGCGGTCAGGCTCTTGACATGAGTTAGGCCAGTGTTTGCATTTTTGCTTTGCTGTTCCCAATCCCTAATCCCCCCGCCTTTCACCTTGGCCTTGAGCGGCTAACGAGCCGTACTGTGTTTGGGTTGCTCCTCCCTCCTTTCCTGCCAGGCACCATTATCTATTCCTTTCCCAGGCCTGTTTGTAACTGCACCTGTGATATAATCATGCTTTAAGTTAGACACTGTAGTTGGGCTCGTCATTAGCAGCTTTGAACCTGCACGTTACCTTAGCTGTACCTGTTGCTTCTACAATAAAGTTTACCTGCTTCTGACCTGACAGTCTGAGCGAGTGACTTTGTGGGAATTGCCCAGGTTGGCTGGAGAACCTGACATTAAGCTGCTAATCCTCTTGCCCTGCACCCCGCTCCCATTCGAACGCTCGAATGGCTATGGCGGGGGACGGAGATGACAAGAAAGAGGAGGACAAGACGACACCAAGTGAGCCCGATCCTGACCCCAAAGAGAAACCGGCGGGAGAGAAGCCGGACGGGGCGGGCGCGGGTGCCAAACCGTGAGTGTCCCGTCTCAGTACTTGGCTGGACTCTTCCCGCTCTTGGGCCCTGTCAGGGGTCACCACCATGCGGAGGAAGCCGGCGGTCTCTGGTTTGGAGGAGTTTGATGGTGATGCGGCCCAACGGGAATCCCTCTTACGGCACGAGTGGTAAGAAGAATGTCGGCACCTGCAGTTTGAGAGACAGGAGATGACGGAGCAGATGGAGGCCATGTATACTTTGATGCAGGACATGGCGCGGAAATTGGATGACCTGCGGCGGAGGCCGCCGCAGCCACAGCAGCCCGTGGGGACAGGACAGCCTGTGTTACCCCTGCCGCCACCGGGGGATCACCCTGTTCCGGTCCCGCCACACCGGCGGGAATTGAAGATGACTTTCGATGGGTCAAGTGACCTGTTGTCTTATTTTCTGATCCATGTAGATGTGTTTATGCGGGAGCAGGGGGAAACTTTCACCTCGGACAAAAGCCGAGTTCAGTACGTCGCATCGATGCTGCAAGGAGAGGCTGCGGCGTGGATGGTACAGCAGTATGAACTACGCTCCCGTGTATTGAGGAGTCTGGATGACTTTACTGCAACTGCGCCAAGGGACTAAGCCAGTGGTGCAATATGCAAGCGAATTCCAATTGCTCTCAAGTAAGATCCTGGATTGGAGCGAGGCCACCCGGGTGCAGTATTTCCGTGAGGGACTCAACCCAGACTTACAGCACTGGGCCTTTATGCAAGGAAATCTCCAGATGTGGAGGGATGGGTACGGCATGCGGCCGATATCGAAAACCATAGACAACTACTGCAAATCTCCAAACAGCAGACAGCTCGGGATGCCAAACCCCTTGGAGACAAGCCAGGGACTTTTAAGGACTCTCGGCCCTTCCAGGGAGGGGGGCAATCTGTGGCAGAATGCCGTAAACACTTTGAGAGTGGGGCTTGTCTAGTTCACGAGGGTTTGGGACATTTTGCCACCCGTTGTCCTTCCCGAGTGGAGAAGCCAGATTCTTCGCAGCAGTCGACCGGGGAAACAGAGAGAGCACGCTCTGAGGGACAGTCCCGTCACCGGAGCGGCTTGCCAGGGAGACGGAGTATGTCCTCGGCCCTTCAGGTACAATTGGACCAGGACCAGCTGAAAGCTACCGGCCCATCGGGGCCGTGGATTACAAATCCTGCATCCGGCTCACTGGAGCCGAGGATTACAAATCTGGATTCCCCCTCCTCCAGTGATGGGGAGGAGTGGGTCCTGTCGGCAAAAAACGCCGCCGGTCTGCCGTAACGGGGGCTCCTCGGCAGACCGTCCCGGACCGTGAGCAGGGAGCTCCAGTAATGGTAAGCGAGCAGGAGGACAATGTGTACGTTGAAGTCACCCTTGTGTTACCCGGAGGGGGGCCGATGTTGCAAGTGGCAGCACTAGTCGATTCAGGCTGTGCTCGGACCTTAATGAACGAAGAGACAGCCCGGGCGTTAAGGGTGAAACGAGTCAAATTACCCGAGCCCGTTAAATTCTCCCAGATGGATGGTAGTGACTTTAGAGGCGGCCCGGTTACCCATAGGACGGCACGGGTCGCCTTGGGAGTGGGAGAACACTGGGAACAACTCCACTTTACAATAGCTCCCATACAAGCCCCTGTTGTTTTGGGCATGAACTGGCTGCTGGGTCACAGTCCCATCATAGATTGGAAAGAATGCACTCTAACTTTCTCACAAGCTCAGTGTGACCGGCATAGACGAGAGATGGTCTTCAGAGAGCAAGCGGCTGCATTGCTTGAGCAGCCGTCAGTAAAACCCCCGCTGCCTCAGCTTTCTAAAGAATACATTCAGTTTGCCGATGTATTCGATGTTCGTGAATGCGATGAGTTACCCCCCCCACTGGGATACTGACTGCGCTATTGAAGTGGTGGGGGAAGGCAACCTTTCAAAAGGAAAATTTTACCCTATGAGTCCTAAGGAAAAGGCTGTATTGAGGGACTATTTGGACACTAATTTGGCAAGGGGGTTCATCCGCCCTTCCAAAGCACCTTACTCAGCGCCCGCTTTCTTTGTGAAGAAAAAGACTGGCGATTTATGACTCTGTATTGATTTCCGCAGACTCAATGCGGTCACGCAGTCTAACGCTTACCCCCTTCCTCTCATTCCAGACCTGCTCGCTCAATTGAAGGAAGGCCGGATTTTTACTAAACTGGACTTGGTGGAAGCTTACCATCGCATCAGGATTAGGGAAGGGGACGAACATAAAACTGCCTTCTCTAGTTGCTTGGAATGTTTGAGTACTTAGTAATGCCATTAGGATGGACGGGGGCTCCTAGTGTGTTCATGCAAATGATTAATGAGGTGTTACATGATTTGTTTTCCGAGGAGTAATTGTTTATTTGGATGACATTTTAATTTACACGAAAACTATGGACGAACACGTGGCTCTAGTCAAAGAAGTTTTAAAATGGTTGCTCGCTCATAAACTATGCGAAGGTGTCCAAGTGCGATTTCCATCAGCCATCTATAACCTTTTTGGGTTATATTGTGTCACAACAAGGGCTTGAGATGGATCCCGAAAAGGTTCGGGCAGTAGTGGAGTGGGAAGCCCCCACTACACATAAGCAGTTACAGCAATTTCTCGGGTTTGCTAATTTTTATTGGAATTTCATTCATGATTTTGTCCATGTAGCTTTGCCCCTCACCTCCCTGCTACGAACGAAAGGGAAAGGGCCCGCAGCCACTTTGCCGTCCGCCCGGCTTCAGTGGTCTCCTGAATGCCAACGAGCGTTTGATACGCTCAAACAGTTGTTCACGTCAGAGCCAGTGCTACAGCATCCAGACTGTGAAAAACCGTTTATTGTACAAGTGGACGCTTCTGATGTTGCTATGGGGGGGCCCTTTTGCAAAGGGATGAGAGTGGCCGTTTAAAGCTGTGCGCTTATTTCTCAAAGAAGTTTTCACAAGCCGAAATTAACTGGGCTATTTGGGAAAAAGAGGCGGCCGCTGTGAAACACGCTCTCACAATTTCCTGGAAAGGGTTGAGGTGCCCTTTGAGGTCTGGACTGACCATAAAAACCTAGAGGCGCTTAAAGGCTCTAGAAAGCTGTCAGCAAAGCAAGTTCGTTGGGCGCAATTCTTTGCTAAGTTTCGGTTCGTTCTAAAACATGTACCAGGGAAAGACAATTCATTGGCTGATGAGTTGTCCCAGCTTCCCCAGTACCGTGGTCAAATCGATCGTCCGGTGGATTCCCTCTTTACCCCTGAGCAGCGGGGGGAGGTTTCGGGGTTGGCTGTGACTACCCGGGCTCAAAGCCGGGCAAAAGATTCCACCGTGACCAGCGGGCTCCCGGAGGCTTTCCGGGTGAAACTGCGCGAAGCCGCACTCCAGGAGGAAAGGGACCAGACCCTCCCCCAAGCCCTCATTCGCCAAGGGGACCTGTGGTTCCATGGCACACAACTCTATGTACCTGAAACTGTTAGGAAGGACGCATTGGAGATGGTTCATGGAGCTAAAACAGCAGGACACTTTGGGTTTGTCAAATCTTTGCATTTGCTGCAGCGTCAGTTTTGGTGGCTGGGGATGAGGGCGGATGTGGATCTGTTTGTGCATAGCTATCCCACCTGCGCAACCTCAAAGACTCATGGGGAAACTCCCGGGACTCCTCAAACCTTTGGAAGTTCCATCTGTTCCCTGGGAAGTCATTGCAATGGACTTTATTACAGACCTTCCTCCCAGTCGGGGGAAAACAGTATTGTGGGTGATAACGGACTTATTTTCCAAGCAAGTCCATTTTGTCCCTTGTTCAGGTTTGCCTTCTGCCCAAAAGTTGGCATGCATGTTCGTTACACACGTGATGAAATATCATTCATTCCCACATAAGATAAATTCCGACGGGGAGCCACAATTTGTACCTGCTTCTGACCTGACAGTCTGAGTGAGTGATTTTGTGGGAATTGCCCAGGTTGGCTGGAGAACCTGACATATTTCATCCCATTGCTTCAAATATTTTTATATATTTGTATTTTAAACATTTTAATGTTTTCATGTTCAAACTGTTTTCATGTTTACTGCCTTAGAAACTCTGAACTGGGTTGAAAGGCAGTATAGAAATGTTTTAAATAAAAATAGAATAATTCTGAACCTGGCTGCAGTGTTGATCAAAAAACTCAGAGAATGGGGCCAGATTCAGACAAGAGACATTTTTTTGAAGCCTCCCCAGGTTTGCAGAAAAATTCTAAAAGTTTAAAAAATGTGTGTGTGTGTGTGTAAAATCCCTCTCAAATGGAGAAACATCATCTGCACTTACACAGTCAACATAAAGGTAATGTTACCCTCACTGATTATATATTTGGCTCTCCCCATATTTGATTCTCCCCCAGCCCATTCTATCCATTGTTACCCTAAGCAAGTGGTCTCCACATTAGTTGGAGGTGGGATTAGCTGGAGATAGAGAGTGAGAGGGGGTAACTGGGATCGATAACCTAGGTATGCCAAAGTCAAAAAGGGCAAGAGTCCAGTAGCACCTTAAAGTAGCACTTTTAAGGTGCTACTGGACTCTTGCCCTTTTTGACTACTGCAAACAGACTAACACGGCTACCCACTGTGAATTATCTAGGTATGCCAAGATTGTCCTGGGTGAAAAACTCTCAAATAAGAAGAAAAGGAAGAAGAAGAGCTGGTTTTTATATGCCGACTTTCTCTACCACTCAAGCCAGAATCAAACCGGCTTACAAGCACTTTCCCTTCCCCTCCCCACAACAGACACCCTGTGAGGTAGGTGAGGCTGAGAGAGCATGACTTGCCCAAGGTCACCCAGCTGGCTTTGTGTGTAGGAGTGGGGAAACAAATCCAGTTCACCAGATTAGCCTCCGCCACTCATATGGAGGAGTGGGGAATCGAACCCAGTCCAGACGGTGAGCAGACGGTTGTATAATTAAAATTGGCTTTATTAAAAATTAATTAATAAAAACAAGAAATATATTTCAAGCAATGAAGCATACAAGATCTGACTAATAGAAAAAGGGGAAGTTGGATAGGGTTTCAGGGATGGGTGATCCCAGTCTTGAAGGGATGTCCAGGGAAAGCAGCGCTGAGGAGGAAAACGACCTGTATTTCTAGGAGTAAAAGGAAAGAGCCCATATGCAAGTGGAGGTGCGCGTATGAATCCATAATACACACACACACTACGAACGGCCAAAGGACCCCAAAATGGGTCCTGAGGCAGTATGAGGTAAGCTGGTAGGAAAGCCAGAGACAAAAAAAGATTGCTTTTCTGGGGTTCCAACAAAAAGATAGGAGAGGCTTGATGAGTTGTCAGGACCCAAGAGAATGACCCCTGGGCTGTTCCCCTGAATACCCATGGATTGCTAGGATGGGTGCAGATAGGGTAAGTCATGATCTGCTCAGAGCACTAATTAAATCACCTTATGATGACATAATGGGGATTAGCTAGCCCCACTGTCAAGCCAGGCACACCTTAAGGGCCAGGGGAAAAGTTCAGCAGCCAACCATCTTCCTGCACAGGCTTGACAAACAAGATGGATCCCAAAACCCTCTGAGAGGCTTAAAATTTTGTCAGGAGCTTTGGAAGTCTGGGGATCTGGAATCTACCGATCATGTCCTTTTCAGACGTAACTTCTATACGACACTTCGGACCAAGATCACTGTACCCTGATAAAGAAAACGAGTGTTGGTAGAGAGGTGGAATGGACTAATGTGTGTCTGATGGGAGATAATCCTTTAATTACATCTCAGGTGGCAAAATATTGCATGAAGATGCAACATTTTAGAGTAATCTCCATGAATTAACTGGAATGTGCAAAGTGGCTGTTTTAGATTAGGAATGTAAATTCAACGTTTGTATTACTATTTTTGTTTTATCTGGCTTAATGCTGCAAATAAACTATTATTATTATTATTATTATTTTGTTGGGAGCAGTGTCTTGCTCTTATGCCAGTCCATGGCTCTCGGCCTTTGTAGCACCCCTCAGTGGGAGGAGGGGTCTGACTGCTTACACCATTGTACAGTTATTTTGGGTCAGAGAGATCTCTTTTTCTTCACCATGGAGCTGAGGCAAATCTGACCTACTGGAGAGGGAGAGGATTCAGCTTCAGCTTTTCCTCTCTCTCTCCAATTGCTGCCTCTTTTCTCTAGGGCTGGGACTGGCCAAGCTTACAAAGATTTCAAATTCTCTTCACCCACCTCTAAATTACTAAGCACCTTTCTGATCCACCTTCTCTCTCCCCCAGGAAAAAGTACATCTGTCACTGCAAAGGGAAAAAAACACACAAAACCCCCTTTTGCTCTTCTGTAACAAGTGAAGTAATAAACCAGCAGGAGTCAGAAGCCAGAGGAGAAAGCAGCCCGCAGTGTAATTTTCCTGTGAGTTTCTCACAGTTCTCCACTTGTTAAATAATAAACAAATCATTGCCTTTCTATACAATTTAGCAAAGAAGCATAATACTGAAGGATTTCTGTTCCAATATGAAAATATTTTTCTAAAACTTATTGCCAGAGTTTTTTTTTCATACACTGCACAAACCAGGAGTTGCTCTAAACCAGGGGTTCCCAACCATTTTTCACTTGTGTCCCCCTGGGCAGCCCATTTCCATAAATTGGACCCTTCATATTACCAAAATGTTTGTAATTAATATAGTTGCTGTTACTTCAAACTATAAATAAATAGCCCAATAATGGGATTAAAAATCAATGGAATAATAAGGTGACCAGTCAGCGTGTATACATTTACAGCTACAAACTCCAAATCTAATGCAGAAGCTGAATATGAAGAAAACGCACCCTCCACCAGAATGGAGGAGGGAAGGGCTACCAAGTGTCCAAAGATGCTCTGAAAAAAACACCGTGGCGGTATCAAAACAAGCCCAGCCCTGCTTCCTATTTGTCAGCAGTGCCAGGGGAGGAGTAGGACACCACACCTTTGCTGCCTCATTTCTCCCCCCCCACATTCCCCCCTACAAATAAACAAACAAGTCCCCAAGAAGTAGAGGGGAAAAAGAAGGTGTGCCGGCGTAGGCCAAGGGCTGGGCGGTGCCCGCAGTCCTCAGATGTGCGGGAGGTATTTAGCCCCTTTCGGAGCAGGCGACAAAGATTATGCTATCTACCAGGGTCAGAAGTCAGAGGCGTCGTCAAAGCAGGCAGGAGTCAACGGCCGGAAAGAGTAATCAGAGGCAGTAGCAGGAACACAGAGAAACTGCACGGTTGCTTCCGCAAAGTGAAAGCATGCCTGCACTGCCTTTATCAGTCAGTGCACTTCCAAGCTAGGCTTCATCCTGAAAAGACTCAGCACCAGTTCTCTGTCTGTTTAGCCTCTCCAAGCGAGCACTCCTCCTTTTACCCTGCAAAACCACACGCTGCCGAGTCCTGATATGCCTATCAGGTTCAGGTGAGCTTGGAGGGCTGCCATTCTCAGCTTCTGCTGCAGGGGTTGGGGGAAGAGTAGCTTCTGTCTGCCCTTGTTCCATCTCTCTGCCTAGCTGTGGTTCCTGCTGAGTTGTTTCAGGCTCCTGTGCTACTGACTGCAATGGAGGTACTGAAGGCCCAGAGGCAACCTGTTCCTCCACTTCAGCTTCAGAGTCCTCCGAGTCCTCACCTTCCAAGGCAGGGCCCATGATAGAAGGGGGAAATTCCACATCCTGGGTATTTTATGACTTGACAAAGCATGGCCCCCTTTGCTACCCCTGGGAACAGAAACTCACTCAAGGGAAGGCCCATTTCTGTTCTTTGGAACCGGCAACCCAATCCTTTTCCTCCAGCTAGCAAGAAGAGCACAGCCTCTCGACTATCCCCCCTCCCCCAGTATATAACCTGCACTGGGCTGCTTTTATTTTTTTAAAAACAGGGAAACGTTTCACAACACCCAGAATGCACCCCCAAGCCCAGAAAGGGGGGGTGGGGGCGGGGCCAGAGAAGCAGGAACCATCCCCAGCCACCTGGGCCAAGAGTCTGTTGCAGCTCCCGGGGAGTGACGGAGGAAGCAGAGCGTGGCCTTTTGGAGAGAAGGGCAGCAACGATGATTGGTGGCGGGACCAGGTGAGAACCTGAGGCAGCAGAGCGGCCGGCATGCAGATGTCTTACCTAAAGAAAGCCACACTGCGAACAGAGCACGCTTCTTGGCCAGTAGCAGCAGCAACGACAGCAGCAGCAACAGCAGGCTGTAGATCCGGCATGTGCGCTTGCTGCAGTCACAAAGCACCCCAACAGGCCCTTGGCAGGCTCGCACAGGCGCCCTTGCACCTCCACTCGCAGCCAGCCAACCAGGGCACCCGCAAATCTCCTCCTCAGAGCCCAAGGAGCAGTGCCAGCAGCAGGCTCCTCCACTCCACCCCTCGATGGGTACCAGGCGAAAGAAAGCTTACTTGGGCTCTCCCTTTGTCGCTCCTCCTTCGACACTGCCGCACGCCATCCCACAGCGCACCAGGACCTGCTGTAGTTGCCTCCTCTAACCCATTCTTCTACAGCATATGTGCCCTTTTCAGCCGTTACTCAATTTTTTTCACGTACCCCCTAAATGTCCTGGTATGTTCCCCTGGGGGGATGCGTACCCCTGGTTGGGAATCACTGCTCTAAACCATCGAGCCATCTGTTTCAACATGTTTATTTATCCCGTTTGTCTAGCTAAGTCATCATGGCTATTGCAATCCCCTTTGGCTCGGGGTCAGTTTTCTGCTGTGTTCTGCCTGCAGTGCTGTGACTCCAATAGAATTATAATGGGTGCAGTCAACATACCTAATGAAGCATGGAGTTTAAGTCAATCATCCCTATTTTCTCAGTTCAGGGAAGTTGTTTGCATCCAGAACATGACATGGTATTTCAGGAGACAAGTTGCAAAATGGGGAAGAGAATGAATTAAGGTAGACCTGTTGACTGAAGTAAGTATCAAAGTTCTCTGAGTCTCTCCAGTGCTAACAGCTCACTCTCCATGGAGACAAGTCCTCTGCCAAGGTGAGAGCTGCAGGCACGAGAAGCGAGTTTAGAAATCACTGGTGATTCAGTCGTTGTGGTTATTTGAGAAACAAATGTTCTAGAACCCTGTCACACAAGGGTAAGATTGCTGCCAACTCGCTGGACAACTCCCGCAGCCGCCCTCGTGGGGGCCCCTTCTATCAAAGCTTCCCTGCCCCAGCTCCCCAGCGAGTATTCCCAGTTTGCCGATGTGTTTGATGTGCGGGAATGCGACAAATTGCCCCCCCACCGGGAGACGGACTGTGCTATTGAAATAGTGGGGGATGGCAAATTATCCAAAGGGAAGGTCTACCCCATGAGTCCTAATGAAAAGGCAGTGTTGCGAGAATATTTGGACACCAATTTGGCGCGGGGCTTTATCCGCCCGTCAAAGGCACCATACTCGGCCCCCGCCTTCTTTGTCAAGAAAAAGATGGGAGACTTAAGACTGTGTATTGATTACCGTAGACTGAATGCTGTCACTCAGTCTAATGCATACCCCCTCCCTCTCATTCCAGACCTTCTCGCACAATTGAAGGAGGGCCGAATCTTCACCAAATTGGATTTGGTGGAGGCTTACCACCGTGTCCACATACGAGAAGGGGACGAACCAAAGACTGCCTTCTCAAGTTGTTTTGGAATGTTTGAGTATTTAGTGATGCCGTTCGGACTTTTGGGGGCTCCGAGTGTATTCATGCAATTGATTAATGAAGTACTTCATGATTTATTGTTCCGCGGGGTGGTGGTTTTCTTGGACGATATCCTCATTTATACGAAAACCATGAAGGAGCACGTACAACTGGTGCGCGAGGTGCTGCAGCGGCTGCGCGAGCACAAACTGTTTGCTAAGGTTTCTAAATGTGATTTCCATCAACCCTCCATCACTTTTCTGGGGTATGTGATTTCCCACCAAGGCTTAGAGATGGACCCCGAGAAGGTTCGGGCGGTAATGGAGTGGGACCCCCCCCCCCCACGCGCAGACATTTGCAGCAGTTTTTGGGCTTTGCTAACTTTTACCGAAACTACATCCCTAACTTTGCCCAGGTGGCGCTCCCTCTCACTTCGCTCCTGCGTACAAAAGGGAAAGGGGCGGGAGCCGCCTTGCCCTCTGCTAGGTTGCAATGGACTTCGGACTGCCAGCAGGCTTTCGATACGCTCAAGCGGCTTTTCTCGTCCGAACCCGTTCTCGCGCACCCTGATTGTGAAAAATCTTTTGTGGTCCAGGTCGATGCTTCTGACGTTGCCATGGGGGGGGGGGCCCTCTTGCAACGGGACGAGAACGGTCAGCTGAAACCTTGTGCCTATTTTTCTAAAAAGTTCTCCCAATCCGAAATCAACTGGGCCATTTGGGAGAAGGAAGCTGCAGCTGTTAAACATGCCCTTACCATTTGGAGGCATTTCCTGGAGGGGGCAGAGATCCCTTTTGAAGTTTGCAGCGATCACAAAAACCTGGAGGCCTTAAAAGGGGCTAGAAAGCTCACCGCGAAACAGATTCGTTGGGCACAGTTTTTTGCCAAATTCCGCTTTGTCCTGAAACATGTGCCAGGAAAGGACAATGCGTTAGCGGATGCTCTTTCTAGGCTCCCCCAATACCGCAATGACTTTGACCGACCGGTAGATTCCTTGTTTACCCCTGAACAGAGAGGGGAAGTCTCGGGACTTGCAGTAACCACTCGGTCCCAGTCCCACCGCCAGGATTTTCCTCCCCTCAAAGGAGTCCCGGAGGCTTTTCAACAGCGGCTCCGGGACGCTTCTCTGAGGGAGGCGGATCAGCAGGTTCTCCCCGCAAATCTTGACCGACAGGGCTCCTTTTGGTTGCAGGGGGGTAGGCTTTATGTCCCCGAAGTACTCCGAAAAGAAGTGCTGGGAATGGTCCACGGGGCCAAACTTGCGGGGCATTTTGGGTTTGTAAAGACTTTGCATTTATTGCGGCGTCAATTTTGGTGGCCAGGTATGAGAGCCGATGTGGAGTTATACGTGCGAAGCTGCCCCATTTGCGCCACTGCCAAAAAACGAATGGGAAAGCCTCCTGGACTCTTAAAGCCTCTGGAGACCCCGACCATGCCCTGGGAAGTAATCGCCATGGATTTTATCACTGATTTGCCCCCAAGTCGGGGGAAAACTGTACTGTGGGTGATAACAGACTTATTCTCCAAACAGGTTCACTTTGTTCCTTGTGCGGGGCTACCATCGGCCCAAAAGTTGGCTAACTTGTTTCTTAATCACGTGGTGAAGTATCATTCGATCCCGAGGAAGGTCCTCTCCGACAGAGGGGCCCAATTCGTTGCCAAATTCTGGAGGGCCTTCCTAAAAGTCATGGGGGTGGAGGAACAAGGACTCTCTTCAGCCTACCACCCCCAGACCGATGGTCAGACCGAACGTGTCAATGCTGTGGTAGAATGCTATCTAAGGTGTTATGTCAATTACCACCAGGACGACTGGGTAGACCTACTGCCTTTTGCTGAATATGCCTATAATAATGCCCCCCATTCCTCCACAGGTTTCAGTCCGTTTCATGTGGTTTATGGAAAAGACTTTGGGCCCTTTGGTTCTCCTACCATCACTCCTGAACTTGAAGGGGTGCAGGAGGTCCAGGATTGGGTACAGGTGGTGCAGACCACTTGGCCCTGGCTGCAGAAAAACCTGGAAAGGGCCAAGCGCAAGTACAAAGACCAGGCCGATAAACATCGGTCTCCGGGGTGGGAACTCAAGGTGGGAGGGCAGGTTTACCTTTCCACAAAGAACCTACGTTCACTTCGGCCTTGCAAAAAGCTTAGTGACAAGTATGTAGGTCCTTTTCCCATCACCCGAGTGATCAACGACGTCACGGTGGAGTTGGAACTCCCCAAGTCTCTTCGAGGGGTACATCCGGTGTTCCACATCAGCCTACTTAAACCGTACGTCGCTGCCCCTCACTTCCACCCCCTCCCTAAGTCCGAAATTCCTACGGTTGAGGGGGGGGGGGAATCGCATCTTGAAGTTTCTAAAGTATTGGACTCTAAGCTGAAAAAAGGAAAATTGTTCTATCTGATCCGCTAGAAGCACCTGGGGTCCGCCCATGACGAATGGGTGGCCGCTCCCCATGTAGCGGCTCCCCGCCTGGTTCGAGAGTTTCACTCTGCCTATCCTGACAAGCCTCGTCCACCCGGACTCGGGGGAGGGGGGCCTTAAGGGGGGCAGAATGTAAGGGTCTGTAAGCTTTTCCTTTGTGTGCTCCCCACCCCCTGGGCTCATAAAAGCAGTCCAGGCCTTTTGCCTTTCTTTGGTTCAGGCGCTGCGTCCAGCAGGCCCCAGGTTGGAATGTCTCTTCCCACCATCCTCCTCCCTTGCTCTCTCCGACTCCCTCCCACCAGCTATGGCCTTGGTGTGTAGATAGTAATAACGAGCTTCCTGAGATCTTTGATGTTCCTGTACCATGCACAATTATCTCGTAGATTCCCATAACATGCATTTGACATCTGCTTCCCTGTAGGGGTTATAATTCTGTCTTTGTGAAATTGCTAGCACTTGCAACTTTGCCATTGTAAGGCCTATACTAACCTGAAGCTTCCAATAAAGTTCCATGTTTCTGCATGACCGTCTGAGCAAGTGATTTTATGGAGTTTGCACAGGGAGGTTAGGAACCCTCACAACATCTTTCTTTCAGCACATTTCTTACCTTCTTACAAAGCCCTGACATGAAAGCTATGAAAGTAAATCCATACCTTTTGATTCACTTTAGTAGCGGCAACCGTCATGTTTTGCAGGTCCTGGATATTACAGTCACTGGAATTCATGCAACAGCTTGGGGGGATGCCATGGTTGGTGAAGTAAGTGCTGATGCTCCAGTTGGTGTAGCTCTGGATACCACAGCAACTCAGCTAAAAGAGCAAGAGGAGAATAGAGGAGGGAGAAAAACAGCAGTCACAAAAAGCAGAAAATGTCTTACGTGACTCACCCCAAGATACGCTAATGATGCACTGCAGAACAACAAATGGCAAACAAGACTATAAAAAGGAGAAAAAATCCAAACCTTTACTTTGGGAAATATTTGCATCATTGTAGCACCATCAATGTGCGCGGCATTTCACTGAGCACCAAAAAAGAAAAAGAAAAAAAGGGGGCTCCTTGCTATGAGGAGCTTGCAATCAAAAATTTGAGGATGTCAAAGACCATACAAGAAGGAAAAGAAGATGAATACAAGAAGAACAGGTACTGAGTTCAGCAGCACGGGCCCTCAATAACAACAGCTCTTATGCTCCTGATCTTTGCTGCAGGAGGAAGAGAACATGGGATATGACCGGCACCAAGCTATTCCCAGCATGTTCAGGATAAGTCATGCAGTAACGTAACTGAAAAATAAATACCTTTACCTTCACTTTGACTGATGTCGAAAAATACTGATATGAGAACACCACCAACTTCTTAGACAGTTTTCCCCCTCTACAATTTAGGGAATACTTATTATAATTTAATCTAAAGGTATATTGCTGTCATTTCAATCCAATAGAAAACAGTCACCTCACTGCATCTGCGAACATCAATGAATTTGCTCACTGTGAAAGTGGGTACTCTGGGCTTTGGATGAACCCAAGCAATTCTACCTTGTGTACACAGAGGAGTCTCCTTTGCTTAGCATGGAAGGGGAAAGAGCCCCATGTGCCAGTCTGAGCATCTGGAATGCTCAAGGCTCTGGATCACCCACTGCTGGTAAAAGCCAGAGTGGCATAGTGGTTAGAGATTCAGACTAGGAACAGGGAGGCCTGAATTCAAATCCCCACTTTGCCACGGAGCTCACTGTATGATCTTAGGTCAGCTACTATCTCTGAGACCTCACAAGATTGTTGTGAAAACATTTGGGGGAAGAGATGTGTATACTGCCTTGGGCACCTTGGAGGGTGGGATAAAAATTAAATCACTGAATACATTGATATATGAAGAAATCATAACTGGGTATTTAACAAAACTGTGCCTTTCACTTCTGTGCAGTTTCCTACAGACAAATGATTATCTTAACCAATAATTAGTTGCCCATGATGAGCAATGGTTAAGGCAACTGGACCTCAGATCTGTTAGGTCCTTTTCTACACATACGCCTGGTTTCCCCGGAGCAAGATCACAAGACGCAGCTTTGGGGTGGGTGCTGTCCTTCTACCCACCTCTCTGTGAATGTGACAGGCTTGGCTTCGCCGTATGCCACCCCTCTTCTTTTCCCTGGAGTTCTCTTCAGGTGGTTGGCAAGGTGAGGATGCTGTGGTTCCCCCCACCCCAACCCCCACCCCCTTTTCTTTTCCCTGGAGTTCTCTCATAACGTTACAATGTTACACTGATAAGAAAAGAACGTTCTTATATGAGGCACCTCTCCAAAATTAGTGGGGGAAGGGACTCCAAAGACATCCATGAAGTATAGTTTACAGTTGCACACAACCGCTACCATTACACCATTACAGCGTCCCAGGAAAAATACACCTTGTTTGTAGCATAATCTCAACACTATGGAATAACTTTATCGAAACATTGTATTAAAAAAATTATGGGAAAGCATTTTTGTTCTCTACCCGGTAAACAATGGGGGAGGGAAGGAGGTGCGGGAAGACGGGGCCTCTGTGACAGGGAAGGGGCGGGTCGGAGGGAAGGAAGGCTTGCCAGACGTTTGTTGTTAGAAACTGGAAGGGGGGCGGTGGCGAAAAGCTGCGAAGAGGGAAGTCCTCACTAACAGTGCAGCAAATGGATCTCACAGAAACATTAACTTCGCGGGATAACAGCAGTCACAAAAAGGGGGGCAAAAGAATGGATTATCTGAAGCTGCGCCAGAAACACCCTAAGCATGTGTGGAGGACCCAGCCAACCACGAAGACTTAAAGGGCCAGATTTGCAGGAAACAACTAGTGTGGAAAGAATTCTGGTAGGAAAGAGTGTACTAATGGTAACTAGGAAAATAGCTGAATAGAATTATTGGCCACAATCTTTCTGAATTCATTTTTGAATCATTGATAACACTCATATTGCAATCAAAGAATGAATCAGCCCAGCAGTCCTGAACTTACACTCTGTTGTACATCATCCACTGCATGGCTCTTCTCGTCAACTCCATCGTAATGCACGATGGCATCAGTGTATGTTCTAAGGAAGGTGTCCTTGATCTATGAGGGAAAATTAGACAATATGGTGAAGCTTTATCATGTCCATATGCAAAACAGACTTTTTAGTGCCTAAGTCCTCAGCACAGATTTGCCCCCTCCCCTCCAGGAAATGATAAAAAAGTAACTATATGAACTTAACCATGGCATAGGGGCAGACACCTTGACCTGGATGGCCCAGGCTAGCTTGATCTTGTCAGATCTCAGCAATTAATCAAGGTCAGCCCTGGTTAGTACTTGGATGGGAGACCACCAAGGAATACCAGGGTCATTATGCAGAGGAGGGCAACAGCTAACCACCTATGTTAGTCTCTTGCCTTGAAAACACTACTGGGCTGCCATATGTTGGCTGTGACTTGACGGCACTTTACACACACAAAGCGGCAAATGGAGAATGTGTGTTACTCCTGCCATTTCTTCTGAAGTGTACGGTTAGTGATGACAAAGTTATCACAGAACACTCAGTAGTCCTTTGTGTTGACATCTACTGCTTTGGGCTGTAAGTTAAATCTTCCATTCATTATGTTGAAAGAAGTGTCAAGACAACAGTAGGTGAAAAACAGAAGCAAAATATGGCAAAACCATAAAGAGACAAAAAGGAATGGACTGATGTTTCAGCTATTCTGAGGGCAGTTTCCTACTTCATCTCCCTGAATTAACTAGGTTTGCTGATTTGGACAATTAAGAGGTTGTTGTATAAAGAAGGACTAAGGCCATCATGCCCTGACCTGGATGGCCCAGGCTAGCCTGATCTGGTCAGATCTCAGAAGCTAAGCAGGGTCAGCCCTGGTTAATATTTGGATGGGAGACCACCAAGGAATACCAGGGTTGCTGTGCAGAGGAAGGCACTGGCAAACCACCTCTGTTAGCCTCTTGCCATGAAAACCCCAAAAAAGGGGTCGCCTAAGTCGGCTGCGACTTGACGGCACTTTACACACACACAAGGCCATCACACAGCATGGAAACACAGCATAGTCAAGGATGTGTATATCTCACAGTGCTACGCTAGCAAAGCACAAATGCCCAATATAGCATTAGGGGAGGGCTTTAAAAGCAAGACTGTTACCCTCAGAGAACAGCCAAGACTAAAAATGCACGGGCAATGTCTAGTGATCCTTTGAGAAGCTAGAGAAAGAGCTGAGTCAGATTTTCAGTGTCCTGCATTATTCTTTGCTCTTTACCAGACCAGACCAGAGTAAATTATGGAAAAACATGATCATCTGCATAACATGACAAGCATAGCAGTGTGATATAGTGCTTAGTGTTGAATTAGGACCAGGGAGACCCTGACTCCTACTCCACTACTCACCATATTTCTCCCTATGGGGCAAATAATACCTGGTGTAACTATTTGGCAGCAAAAGTGGGCGTTCCCAGCCTGACAGGGCCTTAGGAGGCCTCCTAGCTGGAGAGAGGAGGAATGCCCCAGGAATGCCCCCGTGGCTGCCACTTCTGTGCCTCTTGGGCACTGGCGCGGCTCTTGCGGTGGCACTCCTACGCCTTCCCCCTCCGACACCTGCTGCCACTGGCCTAACTCCACTTATGCCAGCACCCAGGCTTTTGCACCAACGTAAGTGCCTTTTGCACCGCCGCAAGGCCCTCTGGGCCTCCTAAGCACTTTCAGCTCCAAATCTCAGGAATGCACTGTTAGAATTAATGAGTCACGATTTACCATTTGATCTTGTGTTTGCTTTATTATGGTATGTTAAAATCCAAGTACTTACATAAGATACAAGCTTATCATGAACATGTTAATTGCTGCAAGACAATGTGTGAATGCTGTGTAGCACTAAATTTTAATGTTTGGACTATGAACATCGGGAAAATTGCTCTCATGTCATTTTAGACATATAAAATAGAATTTCAAATCAAGAAGATATAAAGATGGATTGGTTCATGGAAAGATGGGCTTCGTTTATAATGTCGTTGAACAGTAAGGTTATTAAGATTTGTTCTCTCTGTTCATGTCACATAATTCACATCAAGTTTATCATGTAAATATTCCAACTTCCCTCATAAGGTCTCCCAAACGCACTGCCGTGTGCCCTAATGAAGCTCCGGGTCTGGATTGAGTTCCAAGGGAACTTTGTAAGTTGTATAAAAATTGGTGGGGCTCCGGGTCTTGGCTACATTATTTACTGCTACAGTGCTTCGGGGGAAATCCCGGATGTATGGCGTGAAGCCATAATTGTCCCAATAGATAAAAAAGGATTGTTCCTATCATTTAAAAAAACAACAACTTTGTAATGAGTTAAAAATATAAATCCCACTGGCCACACTGTTGAGCACACCTGAAGTTGCCATTTGTACCCTGGTCTTTTTCAGTCAAATTTTTCACAGAATCATTTTCAACTACTCTTAGGGATACTGACCATATTATATTTGAAAGGAGCCAAGAAACACTTCCACTGCTGATTCAGATTGTTTTTTCATAATGGGGAGATGTCCCCTGAAGAGAGACCCCTGAAAAGGCTATGATGGCAGGGCGTCACGGGCCCTCTTCCAACCCCGGTACTTACCGGGACCCAGAGAGGCACAGCGGCCAAAGATGCCTCGAGCAGGCTGCAGCTGCGGGCAGGGAAGACAAGCACAGGCGGGGCCGACGCTCCCTCGCTCACGCAGCCATCCCTCCCGCCGGCGGGAGAATCTGGCCCGAAGCCCAGGGCGGCGGGCATCTGGCTCGGCCAGGCCAACCCTTAATGGTGCCTCCTCTCTCTCTAGGAGGAAGCCAGAGGAGAGAGGAAGCCGAAGGACCCCGGCATGGGAACGCTCGGGGAAGGAAGGAGAGGTTCGTGGCATGCCAGGAGGAAGGGGAGCTGGCGGAGCTGCGGCCGCCACCCAGGCAACCTGCCAGCCAGCTGACTGTCGGGCGGGCCAGGCCGGGGAGGGGCTTGAGAGGGCTCCCCATGAATGGGCTGGCTTGGGCTGCCGGAAGCCCGAGACCGGCATTCATGAGGTTGGGGGGAGGGGCCAGAGGGCAGGAGCCCTATAAAGGGGACATTGGAGTGGAGGCCGAGGAGGATATTGACACGGGTAGGGACAGTTCTTGGTAGCTCCTAACCCTGGCAGACTCAGGAGAATCCAGCTCAGACTCCCCTGCTGAGTGGTCTGAGGCTGAGGAAACTCCTCAGCCCCGGGTGTCAGTGGGAAAGGGGACGCTTGGGGGCGCTACAGCGGTCCCAAGAGTCCACAAAGTGGTGGAGAATGCGAGCACAAAAGGAGGGGTTCCCATGAAGAAACCCCTGCCTCAGTTTCCCACACCCCGGATTGGAGGGCAAGTTGACCTTTGTTATGGCCCCCACACTTAATACCAGCTGCCAGAGCTCCCACTGCTACAATGGACCCCACAGAAGCTGGTGCCGCCAGCTCCTTGAAGTTGGATCAATTTGGAAAATGGCTGGTGGAACAGCAGGGCCGGCTTATGCAGGACATGCTGCTCCAACAACAGGAGACACAACACTGCCTCATGAAAGAGATGTCAGTGCAACATCAAGAGGCGCAGGCAACGCTGACGTGAGACATGTATAATGCCTTAGAGGCGGGGGGAGGGCCATCCGGCGGGACAGGTCCAGAGGGGATGGCAGGATGAATGCCCCTTATTCCTCTGTCTAAATTAGGGCCTGACGACAAGGTGGACGGCTATCTTGACTCTTTTGAAAGAACAGCGGAGGCCTCTGGGTGGCCCAAGGACAGATTGGCCTTCATCATCGGACCCCAAGTGACGGGCCCTGCGCAGGCTGCGTTAAAGGCAATGTCTAAGGATGACAGTGCTAACTATGACCTCCTGAAAGTAGCAATCCTGGAGCATTACGCCATATCTGAGGAGACCTATCGACAACGCTTCTGAGGTATGCTGTGGAGAAAGGGGAAGCCGCCAAGAGCCTTCATGACCGCGCTCCGAGATGCAGCATACAGGTGGTTACAGCCTACCATGGCAGGAGAGAGAGTTATAAGCGACAAGATGATAATGGAGCAATTAGTGCAGGTGGTGCCTCCCCGGGCTAGGGACTGGTTACTATGTAACAATCCAAAGAGGAGGCAATAACCCTCTTGGAGAATGTGGCGGCCTTGGACGGCCGGGAACCTCCCAAAGATGGATCCAGAGGGGATAATCGAACAGGGGTGAGCCTCAGTACGCCACGAGAGGGGTGATGCCTCGCATCCCAGAGGGGGTTTCCCCCCGGCCTTGGGCCACCTTCCCAGGGCCATAGTGACCCTTACCGGTGGAAAGGCCCAAAGTCCCAGCAAAGGAAGACAGTGTAGCCGGGGAAGCAAAGGGGCGTGGCCCCTGCTACACCTGTGGCCAATGGGGGCACGGCAGATGAGAGTGCCCCCTTATGGAATGCGACCTAGGGTGGGAAGAGGTCATGCAGGTGGATTCGCGGGGGGGGGGACGCCCACCCCCAATGGTGACCACCGTTCTGGTCCAAGATCAAGAAATGCAAGTGCTGGTAGTTAGCGACTCCTCAATCTCCATGATACAGGACCATATCCTGCCAGAGGGTCTGCCAGTTCTCCGGGTAGCTACAGTGGCCTCTTTCCACCAACACGTGGAATGGTATCCGGTGGTGAACATCGGAATAGAATGGGAGGCCCACTACTACCGATGGGAGGTTGCCCGAGTCCCGGTGTTACCCTTCCCTGTCCTAATTGGAAGAGATGCGCCCTGTTTCTCAGCAATGGTACAAGCCCTCAATTGCCGGCGGGGAGAGATGATGTCTGGAGAAACTAACCTCAGCGAGGAGGAAGAAGACACTCAGCCGGGACCTTCCAGGCTTCCGGAAGCAGCCGAGGACACCCCAGCGATGTTGGAACAAGCATGGGAGTGGGCAGAAGATCCCGCCTTCCAGCAGGCCCAGGCCCCTACGCTGCATGCTCTGCGAGAGATGGTGGCCATGAGTGAGGGTCGGATCCAGGACGGGAGATGGGCGGGAGATGGCACTTCAATGGGGTATATGGTACCGGGTGGTGAAGGAGGCCGGGCAGGAGGTATATCAGTTGTTGGTGCCCCAAGGCTATCAAGAGGAGCTCCTCCACTTGAGCCATGATCATTCCTGCGTGGGCTCTCAGGGGGTAAAGAACACCCTGAAGAGGTTGTTAGCCAGGTTCTTTTGGCCTCCAAGGAAGTGAAAGCCTTCAGCCGGTCTTGTCCCTTGTGTCAAAAGTGGACCCGGCAAGCGCCCCCTGGGTCCCGCTGCATCCGTTACCCATTATCCATACTCCCTTCGAATGTATCGCCATGGACTTTGTGGGCCCACTAGCTCGCACCCGAGGGGGGTCCAGTATATCCTAGTAATAATTGATTACACCATCCGCTTCCCAGAGGCCATTCCCCTCCGAACTATGCAAGCACCAGGGGTGTGCCGGGCCTTGGTAAATCTATTTGTGCTAGTAGGGTTGCCCAAAGAGCTCCTGACGGACAGGAAATTAGTGAGTGATAAGCCTCAGCAGTGAGACCTGTATTTAGACCCGGTATTGTTTGCAGTACGGGAGACCCCACAAGCATCCACCGGTTTCCCCCCCCCCCTTTGAGTTGTTGTATGGGCGCAACCCCCGGGGAATTCTGGGGGTGGTGGAGGGTCAGTGGACCAGACAAAAAAACCCTCCGAGGCGAGTCGGGAAGCCCCGGAGTACATGAGATAGCTGCAGGAGAGACTTAGGCTGGCTCGGGAGATGGCCGCTCAGAATCTGCAGGAGGCCCAGCAGGCCTAGAAAGCCTATTATGACAGAACGGCCAAGGCCCACGAGATTCAGCTGGGCAGTCAGGTCCTGGTACAAAGTCAGGTCTTTGGCCCAGGCGGGGGGGGGGGGGTGCCCTGGCATGGCCCATTCGAGGTAACCAAAGTGTTGGGGCCTTGTACCTATGAAGTACAGTGCGGCCCACAGCGATGGCTTTGGAAGCAGGTCCACCTTAATGGCCTGAAAGAGTGAGTGTTCCAGGGAGAGGGGCGAGACCGGTGCAACCTGGGAGAGGAGCCTTTGGAGTTGCCAGAAGAGGAGATACCCTGGGACCTGGAATCGGCTGGGGGGTTGACACCTCAGATAGATAAAGACCTTACAGACGATCAGAAAGCACAGGTAGGGGAAATAATCCAACGGCAGGCCGCAGTCTTTTCCCTTAGCCCTGGGCATAACCCGGGGGGTGGAACACGAGGTCAGGACTCCCCAAGGGAAGGTGGCCCGAGCCCCCTGGACGCCTATTCCCGGGAAGTGGTGGGACGCCATGGAGGGGGAGGTGGCCAAGATGCTGAAAATGGGGGTCATCAAACCATCACAAAGCGCCTGGCGCAGTCCAATTGTGCTGGTTCCAAAATCTGACGGCAGCGTCTGCTTCTGCGTGGATTATCACGGAATTAATAAACTGGCATAATTCGATGCCTACCCCATGCCCCAAGCAGAAATCCTTATCTATCAGCTGAGCACCGCCCAGTATGTGTCGGCGCTGGACCTGACGAAGGGGTATTGGCAGGTCCCGATGTGGACCATGGATCAGGAGAAGACTGCCTTTGCCACCCCTTCGGGCCTATACCAATTCAAGGTCATGCCGTTCGGTTTGCATGGGGCAGCAGCCACCTTCCAGCGCCTGGTGGATAGAATACTGTCCCACTGTCACCAATACGCCTTGGCGTATATTGACGATATCGTGATCTTCAGTCCCTCATGGGAGTTACACCTGCAACACCTGGAAACAGTGCTCAAGGGCTGGTTTAAAGATCAATCCATCCAAGAGCCACATTGGGTTCAGGGAGCTCCGTTACCTCGGATATGTGGTGGGGAAGGGCCAGCTGAAACCGTTGCCGGAGAAAGTGGCATCTTTGGAGGCAATTCCCCCGCCTCATACGAAACGGCAACTTCGACGATTCCTGGGCATTGTGGGATATTCATCACCCACTATGCCAGCCGCGTGGCCCCGCTGACCGACAGCCTCCAGAAGTCCCAACCTCAAAGGATCCGATGGACTGGGCTACGGACACGGGCTTTCCAGGACTTGCGAGCTGCTCTCTCTCAGCCCTGTGCTCAAGAACCCCGACTTTGGACGACCATTCCTGGTCCATACCGATGCCTCTGCAACAGGGCTGGGAGCTGTCCTGATGCAGGTGCATGACAGTCAGGAACATCCGGACTTATACCTAAGTTGAAAGTTGCAACCGGCCGAATGTAGCTATGCTACGGTGGAGAAGGAGGCTCTTGCCATTTGGTGGGCTGTGGGCACCCTGCAATATTATCTCACAGACAATCAATTTGTGCTGATCACAGACCATGCCCCATTGCAGTGGTTAAGCCAGATGAAGGATCACAATGCAAGAGCGCTCTGATGGTATGGGTCCTCTAAAGGGGGGGTTGTGTCCCGCGACAGGCCCAGGACGGGGTGTCACGGGCCCTCTTCTGACCCTGGTACTTACCAGGACCCAGAGAGGCGTGGTGGCCAAAGATGCCTCGAGCAGGCTGCAGCTGTGGGCAGGGAAGACAAGCACAGGCGAGGCCGATGCTCCCTTGCTCACGCAGCCGTCCCTCCCGCCGGGGGAAGGGAGAATCGGGCCCGAAGCCTGGGGCAGCGGGCGTCTGGCTCAGCCAGCCCAGCCCTTAATTGTGCCTCCTCTCTACAGGAGGAAGCCAGAGGAGAGAGGAAGCCGAAGGCCCCGGCCCGGGAACGCCCAGGGAAGGAAGGAGAGGCTTGCAGCACGCCAAGAGGAAGGGGAGCCGGCGGAGCTGTGGCCACCACCCAGGCAACCCGCCAGCCAGCTGACTGTCGGGTGGGCCAGGCCGGGGAAGAGCTTGAGAGGGCTCCCAACGAATGGGCTGGCTCGGGCTGCCGGAAGCCCGGGACCGGCATTCATGAGGTTGGGGGGAGGGTCCAGAGGGCAAGAACCCTATAAAGGGGGCATTGGAGTGGAGGCCGAGGAGGATATTGCCATGGGTAGGGCCAGCTTTTGGTAGTCCCTAACCCTGGCAGACTCAGGAGGAGAATCCAGCTCAGACTCCCCTGCTTGGTCTGAGGCTGAGGAAACTCCCCAGCCCTAGGTGTCAGTGGGAAAGGGGACGCTTGGGGGCGCTACAGAGATCCCAGGAGTCCACAAATGGTGTGGCCGCAGAGTGTTGGGGAAGGGAAGAAAATCACCCCTCCTCCCTCTTGTGGAGGCAGAAAGGGTGGTCGGATACAGCCCATTGTATCTCACTAATCCAATTTTGACTATCTCGTAATCTTTCTAACTTTGTTGTTGCTTCTTAACATGGGAAATAAGCAAGATTTAAAGGCAGCAAAACAAGTAATTTTAATTTGGCTTTCCATTCTTGGAAATCCTCTCTGCATTATATAATCAAATGCTTGTCTGACTGAAGTAACAGCACTTCTGTAAAAAAGGTAAACTATTTTGGGTTCCTCAGCATATGCAATGGGGCTCTTACATGATAAGCATATAAATAAATCTAGTTTGAAAGTAAATACTTAATAGCAAAAGCCTATGTTTTTAACTAAATCCTTTCATTTGGAATCACAGCAAATCTTTTTTTAAACTGCACATCTTGCTGCCAAGTAAAACAGCTGCATCACATGGAATGTGTATAGGACCACTGAACTTGGCAATCCAGAAATAGTACCACTACACAAAAGGCTGCTCAGTGATGTGCTTCCATCTTTAGCCACAAGTCATTGATACTCACCTCATGGCGAAACACAAAGCCTGAAATACCAGCCACCAGCTCAGCCAGGAAAACCAGGGACAAGAACATAGCATACTGAAACCCAAGAGAAAAAGTAGGGAAGTCAACATATATGGAAGAGGTTACTGGCACTACAGATGCCTTTCCCTTTTAAAAAGACATTTCTGACTCAACCTCTGCAAAACAGGCACACAGTTTTAAATGCCCAGGGCACTCACCACCTACCAGAGCACAACGCACACAAAACTGCAAGACGGTCACAGTAACTGTCTTTGAGGATGCCATGAAATACAGGGTGTAATAAGATACATGGAATGTTATTACATGTACCAAAATTACAAAAGCCGAACAAAAAATTATTAGGGCACTTCCCCCTTTCTCCAACCCTGAAGTGACATAGTACAAATCAAGAGGAAAGGGGATGAGAACGAACCCTCAACAAATGCTGAGAAAACAGTTTGCTACAATGGCAATGTTTCAGGTATGGAATCCTTCAGCGACACCTATTAAAGCAATGCTGAAACAAATAATTCAGACAGAGAAACCTTTAATTGTGTGCCATACCCTAATGTTACACGTGCATGTCTGAAACCAAATTAACATCTACTTAACTTCAACAAAGGAAAAAAAACACCCTGATTATACCAATTTCAGTACTCTACTCACCAGTTATTCCGACATACTCACCAGTTTCAGCATCCATGGGCTCCCACGGCAAGTGGCAAAACATCCAAACAACCCAAAGACAATGATCGTGGTGCCTGTCCCAATGAGGACATAGGGGGCATTAGTGGAGTTTTCAGCAATGAGAGAAATATATGTGCCTAAAGTCAGCTTCCCCCAGACACCAACAGCAAGAAGAATAACTCCAGTTATCTGAAAAATAAGACGCAGAAAAGTCTTGGTCAGAGCTTACGGGAATCAATACAAGGTGAGAGTGAACACATGGGTCATTTATGCAGGGGAAATTTTCTCTGGGTTTGCCGCTCAGCAAATGCACATTCTTCTGATCCAAATTCTCAAGATTGCTATTCATGGGAGCTTTTTGCCCCAATGAAATTCCAGTAGTACCTTGTGATCAATTATGCATCCCCTGAGAGGGCCTTTAATTTAGAAAGCTCCTCTCGCCAGAGGCAGACCACAATTAGCTGGGCTCTTGCCCTGTGGCTCTTAGCCTGGGGATCAGGCCTGGGGGCTTTGTAAGCAGCTGACAAGTTTATACATTTTATATGTGTTGAGTGTTTTTGCTTCTCAAGCAAGGAGTCTTGAGTGACAGTTTGTCAGGGGAGCTATCAGGGAAGTGCAGGAAAGAAACTGAACCACTTCAGCAATAGATCACAGCAGTGTGGCTAGTGAGGAAGCTGAGGCAGTAACGTACAATGTCTGTGGCATGTTTATACTCTTACCTGAGGGTCACAATTATTACATTTGCAGCAAATATAAGTTGGTAGCCCTGCTGGAGGAGAAGATACAGGGACTTGAGGCACACTTGTCCACACTCCATTTTATAAAGGAAGGTGAAGGCATGGATAGAACACATGAAGCACTCTTTAAAGGTTATCTCAACAAATGGAGGTGCAATCAACACAGGAGGAAGGTGAATGTAAGAATGTGACCCACAGGAGCAGGAAAATCAGGACTCTTTCTGATCTTCTGTTGCTCAGCAATCGGTTCCAGGATCTCCCCATAGATATTGATTCTGTACTGGAACAAGGTCTACCCCTCCCCCAGCTTCCCCAAAGCTTGAAAGTAATTTCTCAGGCTCTTGTGAATGAGAGGACTCGAGATTCTGCTCCCCAATATAGGGAAAGGAGTGTTTTGGTAATTGGGGATTCCCTGCTTAGAGGGATAGAGTCTAAAGTGTGCTGACTGGACTTCTCATCTCAAGAGGTATGCTGTCTACCAGGTGCACACATCAAGGATGTGACAGAAAGGGTAGAAAGACACATCAAGCCCACAGATTGTTATCCTTTCTTGCTCATCTATGTGGGAACAAATAATATTGCCTAGAACAGCCCAGAACATATTAAAAGAGACTATGAGGCTCTGGGTAAGAAGGTGAAGGACCTGGGGGCACAGGTTGTATTTTTGTTAGCCTGACGAAGGTCGTGGCTTTGGAAGGGAAAGAATACTACAAATTAATGACTGGATGCTTAGATGGTGTCGTCAAGAAAGGTTTGGATTTTTGGAGCATGGCTTACACTTTCAAGATGAAGCTTTTCTATCGGGAAATGGTTTGCACGAGGGTAGGAAAAAATGTGTTTGGTGAGAGCCTTGCAAACCTGATAAGGAGGGCTTTAAATTAAATCGTATGAAGGAGCGAGACAAAAACTTAAAGCCTAGTATGATTACAATACCTGAAGATGACAACAATAAAGATTTTTGGGGAGTGGCGAGGAAACAAACTTGCAGGTAAGAACAGAAATTAAATCCTTTGGGCACATAAACCATAGATTCCGATGTCTGTACACTAATGTGCAGAGTATGGGAAACAAGCAGGAGGAACTCAAAGCCGTAAAATAGGAAGGAGATTTTGAGCTAATAGGCATTACTGTAACTTGGTGGGATGTCACTCACGATTGGAAAATTAGGATTCAGGGGTACAACTTGTTTAAAAAGGATAGACAGATGGGTGGGAGTTTCTTATAAACGAAATACTGAAGGTGCCATTACAAACCATTCCTATGAGAAGGAAAAATGGGAGGAGCCTAAAGAGGCCAGGGTGGCTTCATAAACAGCTTTTTAAAGATTTGAGAAATAAAGAAGACTCATTAAGGAAGTGGAAAGAGGGCCTTATAACCAAGGGTGAATATAAACTAATAACTAGTGATTATAGGGCGAGTGTTAGGAGAGCTAAAGCACAGTATGAGCTTAGGCTAGTGAGAGATGCTAAACACAACAAGAAAGGGTTCTTTTCCTATATTCAGAGTAAGAAAAAGAACAAGGTCATGATAAGCCCATTGTGGGGACCAGAAAGTGAAATTGTAACAGGAGATGAAGAGAGGGCAGAACTGCTCTATTCCTAATTTTCCTCAATCTTCTCTTGCGAGGGAAGCGGTACTCAACATGGCATAAACATGATGACGGAAGGGAGCTGCAGCCAAGGATTGGCATTGGGGTAGTGCATAAACACCTAGTTTCTTTAAATGAAACAAAGTCCTCAAGGCCAGATGACTTGCATCCAAGGGTACTTAAAGAACTTGAAGATGTAATTTCTGAGTCTCTGTCCATTATTTTTGAGAAGTCTTGGAGAACAGGTGAGGTGCCAGAAGATTGGAGGCAGGCAAATGTTGTCCCCATCTTTAAGACGGGGGAAAAGGAGCATCTGGGTAACTGCCGACCCATCAGCTTGACCTGGAAGTTTTTGAACAAATCATCAGTCAGTCCTTGAGCATTTAGAAAGGATGGATCTGATTACTAAGAGCCAGCACAGGTTTCTCAAGAACAAGTCATGTCAGACTAATCTTATCTCCTTTTTTGAGAAAGTTACTACCTTGCTGGATCAAGGGAATGCTGTAGACATAGTTCATCTTGATTTCAGTAAGACTTTTGATAAGGTTCCACATAATATTCTTGTTGACAAATTGGGAAAATGTGATTTAGATCCTGTTACTGTTAGGTGGATCTGTAACTGGTTGACAGATCACACCCAAAGAGCGCTTGTTAATGGTTCCTCATCCACTTGGAGACTAGTGGAGTGCCTCAGGGATCAGTCCTGGGCCCTGTGTTGTTCGATATCTTTATACATTATTTGGATGAAGGAATAAAGGGGATGCTTATTAAATTTGCAGACGACACTAAATTGTGAGGGGTAGCGAATATGGTAGAGTACAGAGCCAGGATACAGGATGATCTTGACAGGCTGGAGAATTGGGCTAAAACCAATAAAATGCATTTCAACAGAGATAAATGTAAAGTTCTGCATTTAGGTAGGAAAAATCAAATGCATAAATACAGGATGGGGGAGACGTGTCTTGACAGTAGTGTGTGTGAAAAAGATCTTGGGGTCTTAGTAGACCAAACAATGAACATGAGTCAGCAGTGTGATGCAGTAGGTAAAAAGGCAAATGTGTTCTTGGGCTGTATCAACAGAAGTTCAGATTACGAGAAGTGCTGGTATCGCTTTACTCTGCTCTAGTTAAACCTCACCTAGAGTATTGTGTTCGGTTTTGGGCACCACAATTTAAGAAGGTTGTAGACAAGCTGGAACATGTCCAGAGGAGGGCAACAAAGATGGTGAGGGGTCTGGAGACCAAGTCCTATGAAAAAAGGTTGAAGGAGCTGGGTATGTTTAGTCTGGAGAGGAGAAGACTGAGGGGTGATATGATAACCATCTTCAAGTACTTGAAGGGCTGTCATATAGAGGATGGTGCTGAGTAGTTTTCTGTTGCCCCAGAAGGTCGGACCAGAACCAGAGGGTTGAAATTAAACTGCCCCCTCCTTAAACCACTTTCCCTTAAAAATAAAAAGAGGGAACCCTCAAGATTCCATTGCAAGTATTTGCATGAGGCATGTAACTTAGGGCATGAGGCCCTAAGTACATTTGAAATTGTCCCTTACGTTTTGTAACATATACAGATACTGCTAATACAGAAGAGAATTCCAAAAACTTAAAACACCTAAAACATTTCATCCAATTAAGGTTTTAAATTGTGATGGGAGCAGAACTTTTTTTAAAATGTGAAATACGGTCTCAGTCGCTTAACATACAAGTCAAGTAGTTCAATCTCAGAAGTGTTGGAAGTATGGAAAAGAAGCATTCATGCTCTTCTAATCCAGGAAGATTTGTCTCTGTCCTACATATTTTAAAGAAATAACCAGACTACATGCTATTGTTCATGCCAACTGTTACATCATGACAGCGAAACATTGCATGGCTTGTGTTACTCCTGGCACAATGATGAATGTGCAAAGCAGAGGACTTGAGACATAAACATGATGTTTGCTGACATCTAGTGGACACAGTTAGTAAATGGCATAATTTTGGGAATAAATAAATAAATGGTAGCTTTCTTGCTCTCTTTCCTTCTCTGATCTAGAGGTCTTGAGTAGTATTAATCAATCCCAACTAGGAATAAAAGGAAGAAAGGAAGAATTCAAGCTAGAGAGGACAGGCTGTACCGTATTACAGAAGATGTCTTGTCACAAGCTGCCTGAACAAGGAATTTAGCTAAGAATATTTGCTGGCCTAGAATCCAATAAAATTTAGTAATTAAAATATCTAGGGGAAACTTGTTTCATTGGCACATAAGTGGTTTGATCCATTTCTCACTAGCTTCTTTATACCATGGACATTCAAATAGAACATGCTTCACAGTTTCTATGATCCTTAAATCACAACCACAATATCTATCTGAAAATGGTATAGTGGTTAAGAGCAGTGGTCTCTAATCTGGAGAACCGGGTTTGATTCCCCACTCCTCCACATGAGCAGTGGACTCTAATCTGATCAACTGGGTTGGTTTCCCCACTGCAACACATGAGGCCAGCTCGGGGACCTTGGGCTAGTCACAGTTCTCTCTGAACACTCTTAGCGCCACCTACCTCACAAAGTGTCTGTTGTGAGGAGAGGAAGGGGAGGGTCTCTGTCTTTGTGTCTCTGCTTTCCATCACCTGCGGTGTTATCAGTGAACTCGTAAAAGCAGTTCACACCTTCTGGTCTCAGGCGCCAGGCCTGATGGCCCATGTATCTTCCCCCCCGCTGTTCTTCCTGCCAGTACTCCCTCAGGCCGGTGCGGCCTTGGAAGTGTGATAGCCGCACCAGACTTCCTGGGATCCGTCTGATGTTTTGTATTATGCCAAGCTTGTAACTTCCCATAACAATAAGTGTGAACCCCAGTGCCCCAGTGCCCTGGAGTCAATATATTCTGTAAACCCGTATAGCCCCTCACTTGCAACTTTCTACCTGTGCCTGTCTCATCTCCTGAAGGCTTCAATAAATCTATTGTTTCTGTATCAACGTCTGGGCAACTGATTTGGAGAAGCAAACTCAGAGAGGGGGATCTCTCACATTAAGTTGCAAGTCCTTGCCTCTCGGACTGCAGCTGTACCGCTTTGGACAGAATGTCAGCCGACGAGGACACCACCCCTAACCCCGATGCCCCCAAGGAACCGGACGAGCCGGAGAAGCCGGACCCGAAGGAGGAGGGAGCCAAGCCAAAGAAACCGAAGGGTCGCGCCCCCGACCAAGATCGGGACGGACGTCCCCGGGGGCTTACTTATTGGCTGGACTCTCCCAAGGGCTGGTCGCTCTCGCGGACTGCGGCGAAGGATCGCCGGTTGGCCTTCCCCAGCACGGGACTCGAAGGGGACCCGGCCCGCAAAGAGGCCCTCATGGAGGAAGAACGAAAGCAGTGGCAGGAAGACCGCCGGGCTATGCAGGAGCAGATGGAGATCATGCAACGCGTAATGGGTGAGATGGCCACGACCCTAGATGCGCTGAAGTTGCAACCTCCAGCCGGTGCTCCCCCAGACGGGGCGCCGGTAGTTCCGCCCGCAACCCCTGCCCCCCCGGCCCGTCGGGACCTGAAAGTCACGTATGACGGGTCGGGAGACCGGTTGACCTTTTTTATGGTCCAAGTAGACATTTTTATGCGGGAACAAGGCCGAACCTTCGTTTCTGAGGAGTCCCGGGTGCAGTACGTGGCTTCCTTACTGCAAGGGGAGGCGGCTGCCTGGATGGTGTTGCAGTATGAACTCCGCTCGCCGGTGCTGCGAACCCTGGACGAGTTCATGGTAGCACTCCGAAACCGTTTTGAGGACCCGACTCTGGGTGAGCGGGCTAAAGCCTCCCTGATGCAACTGCGCCAAGGGACTAAGTCGGTGGCGCAGTATGCAAGTGAGTTCCAGTCACTGGCTAGCCGAATTCTGGACTGGAGTGAAGCTACCTTGGTACAATGTTTCAGGGAGGGTCTCAACCCAGACCTCCAACATTGGGCCTTCATGCAAGGGAACCCCCCGGATGTGGAAGGTTGGGTTCGCCATGCTGCTGACATCGAGAATCGCAAACAACTCCTGAACTTGTCCAAGCAACGGATTGGGCGAGACCCCAGGCCCCGAGGTGACCGTGGCCGGGAACTCCGGCAAGGGGGTGGCGGGGGTCTCTCGGCCGCGGAACGCCGCAAGCGGTTCGAGGCCGGCGTCTACCTGATCTGCGGGGGAAAGGGTCACTTTGCATCGCAATGCCCCTCTCGCTCAGGCCGTCCGACCCCCCCCCGCCAAACCCAGGCCGAGCCGACGAAACCGGCCGCCGACAGCCAGCCTCGCCGCAGAAGTGGACCACTGAGCCGGCGCTCCGGCACACCCTCCGCTCTCCACGCGCGCCCCCAGGATGGGGCATCCGACTCTACGGTCCCATCGGGGTCCCGGATTACAAATACCGCCTTTGATTCGGACGGCTCCCCGGAAGCCACCACCCCGTCCCCCTCTTCCAGCGAGGAGGAAGAGTGGGAACAGCCGGCAAAAAACGCCGTCGGTCTGCTGTAGAGGGGGCTCCGCAGCAGACCGTCCCTATCGTTGTGCAAGGAGCTCCACCGATGGTAAGCGCCCAAGAGGACAATGTATTTGTGCGTGTTCATCTGTCCCTACCCAAAGGGGGTCCCCCGTTAGAGGTCCCCGCGTTGGTCGACTCGGGGTGTGCCCGCACCATGATAAATGAGGAAACTGCCAAGAAGTTGGGTGTCCGGCGCAAGCGGCTTCCGGGACCCCTCCGTTTTTCCCAAATGGACGGGAGTGACTTTAAACGGGGCCCTGTGACCCACAGAACTGCAGCCGTGATTATGTCCGTGGGGGAACATTGGGAACGGTTGTATTTCACCATCGCCCCTATTGTAACCCCTGTGGTGTTAGGGATGAACTGGTTAAGGGGACACAATCCCTCCATTGATTGGGTTAAACGGGTGCTTTCCTTCCCCGAAAACCCCTGTGGGTTGCATGACAAGGAACGGGTACTCAGAACTCCAGCCGCCGCACTGGTAGGGTCCCCCGCCCCAGTCTCTCCTCAATTACCCTCTGAGTACTCGCAGTTTACTGATGTTTTCGATGTTAGAGAGTGCGACGAACTGCCTCCCCACAGAGAAACGGACTGTGCCATCGAGATTGTAGGGGAAGGCAAACTGTCTAAGGGAAAGGTTTACCCCATGAGCCCTAGTGAAAAGACTGTATTGCGAGACTATCTGGATGTCAATCTGGCGAGGGGTTTCATACGCCCCTCCAAGGCTCCTTATTCAGCCCCAGCTTTCTTTGTAAAGAAAAAGACGGGAGATTTAAGACTGTGTATTGACTTTCGCAGACTGAACGCAGTCACCCAGTCTAATGCTTACCCCCTCCCTCTTATTCCTGACCTTCTAGCACAATTAAAGGAGGGCCGAATCTTCACCAAACTGGACTTGGTAGAAGCCTACCACCGCATTCGCATCAAAGAAGGAGACGAACCCAAAACGGCCTTTTCCAGTTGTTTTGGGATGTTTGAGTACCTGGTCATGCCGTTCGGACTTTCGGGGGCTCCGAGTGTCTTTATGCAATTAATTAATGAAGTTTTGCATGATTTACTGTTTCGGGGGGTGGTGGTATTTCTCGATGACATTCTTATTTACTCTGAGACCATGGAAGAACATGTGCGCCTAGTGCGAGAAGTGCTCCAGCGGCTGCGGGAGCACAAACTGTATGCTAAGGTGTCCAAGTGTGAATTCCACCAACCTTCTATTACATTTCTGGGGTACGTGATTTCCCACCAAGGGTTGGAAATGGACCCCGCCAAGGTCCAGGCGGTGCGGGACTGGGAAACCCCCACTACCCGCCGCCAACTTCAACAGTTTTTGGGGTTTGCCAACTTTTACCGGAATTTCATTCCCAACTTTGCCCAAGTTGCGCTTCCCCTCACTGCCCTGTTGCGTACCAAGGACAGGGGGGCTAGCGCCGCACTCCCCTCAGCCCGTCTGCAATGGTCCCCCCAGTGCCAGCAAGCTTTTGAACGTTTAAAGCTACTTTTTTCATCCGAACCCGTTTTGGCTCACCCGGATTGCACCAAGCCCTTCGTGGTGCAGGTGGATGCCTCGGATGTAGCCATGGGCGGGGCCCTATTGCAGAGGGATGAGGGGGGACGGTTGAGGCCATGCGCCTACTTCTCCAAGAAGTTTTCCCAGTCCGAAATCAACTGGGCCATTTGGGAGAAGGAGGCAGCAGCGGTCAAACATGCCCTTACCATATGGAGACACTTCTTAGAGGGGGCCGAGCTGCCGTTCGAAGTGTGCACAGATCACAAGAATCTTGAGGCTCTCAAGGGAGCTAGAAAACTCAATGCCAAACAAATTCGGTGGGCCCAATTTTTTGCAAAATTCCGGTTCACCCTCAAACATGTCCCTGGCAAAGAAAATGCCCTAGCTGATGCTTTGTCACGACTTCCCCAGTATCGCAACGATTTCGATCGCCCCGTCGACTCCCTGTTCACTCCCGAACAGCGAGGGGAAGTCCCTGGCTTGGCCGTCACCACCCGATCCCAAGCCCGCCAACCAGAGACCCCCCCTACGCTCAAAGGTATCCCGGAAGCATTCCAACAGCGACTCCGGGACGCCTCCTTACAGGAGGAGGAGCACCATCTCCTCCCCACTGGCTTGGAACGAACCAACACTTGGTGGGTGCAAGGGGGGAAACTATATGTCCCATCTTCCCTTCGCAAAGAAGTATTGGGACTTGTACATGGGGCCAGGCTAGCGGGTCATTTTGGTTTCATAAAAACGCTTCACCTGGTTCGAAGGCAATTCTGGTGGCCCGGTATGAGATCTGATGTAGAGTTGTATGTGCGCAGCTGCCCCACCTGCGCCACAGCCAAGAAACGGATGGGAAAACCCCCGGGGCTTCTCAAACCGCTTGAGAACCCCTCCCGTCCCTGGGAAGTCATCGCCATGGATTTTATCACCGACCTACCTCCAAGTCGGGGGAAAACGGTTCTCTGGGTTATCACAGACCTCTTTTCCAAACAGGTTCATTTCGTTCCATGTGCAGGTCTTCCTTCAGCCCAGGGCTTAGCTAAACTGTTCATCACGCACGTCCTCAGGCTACACTCGATCCCGAGGAAGGTCCTCTCCGACCGGGGGGTCCAGTTTGTTGCCAAATTCTGGCGGGCTTTCCTAAAGTTAATGGGAGTGGAGGAACAGGGCCTTTCTTCCGCCTATCACCCCCAAACGGATGGTCAAACGGAACGAGTAAATGCGGTAGTAGAATGTTATTTGCGTTGCTATGTAAATTTCCACCAGGACGACTGGGTCGACCTGCTGCCATTTGCCGAATATGCGTACAACAATGCGCCTCATTCCTCTACCGGCTTTAGTCCCTTCCAAGTTATATACGGGACGGATTTTGGCCCTTTCGGTTCTGCCCCCGTCTCGCCAGAGCTCCAGTCTACCCCTGATCTTCAGGAGTGGATTCAGGTGGTTAAATCCACCTGGCCATGGTTGCTCAAAAATCTGGAAAGGGCAAAAAGCAAGTACAAGGAACAAGCAGACAAACACCGGTCTCCGGGATGGGAACTCAAGGTGGGGGAGCAAGTCTATCTGTCCACCAAAAACCTCCGCTCTCTTCGCCCCTGCAAAAAACTGAGCGACCGTTATGTAGGACCTTTCCCCATTACCAGAGTAATCAACGAGGTTACCGTGGAACTGAGTCTCCCTAAGACTCTCAAGGGAGTTCATCCAGTCTTCCATATAAGCCTCCTCAAACCTTATGTAGCAGCTCCCCAGTTCCACCCCCCTCCCGCTCATGAGATTCCTACCGTAGTAGGAGGGGATACCCATTTGGAAATATCCAAGGTTTTAGATTCCAAATGGAAGAAAGGGAAACTGTTTTACTTTGTTCGCTGGAAAAACCTTAGCTCCGCTCATGACGAATGGGTGGCCGCACCCCACATGGCGGCTCCTCGCTTGGTCCGAGAATTCCACCTCGCTTATCCCGATAAGCCTCGTCCTCTCGGAGGGGGGCCTTAAGGGGGGCAGAATGTGAGGGTCTCTGTCTTTGTGTCTCTGCTTTCCATCACCTGCGGTGTTATCAGTGAACTCGTAAAAGCAGTTCACACCTTCTGGTCTCAGGCGCCAGGCCTGATGGCCCATGTATCTTCCCCCCCGCTGTTCTTCCTGCCAGTACTCCCTCAGGCCGGTGCGGCCTTGGAAGTGTGATAGCCGCACCAGACTTCCTGGGATCCGTCTGATGTTTTGTATTATGCCAAGCTTGTAACTTCCCATAACAATAAGTGTGAACCCCAGTGCCCCAGTGCCCTGGAGTCAATATATTCTGTAAACCCGTATAGCCCCTCACTTGCAACTTTCTACCTGTGCCTGTCTCATCTCCTGAAGGCTTCAATAAATCTATTGTTTCTGTATCAACGTCTGGGCAACTGATTTGGAGAAGCAAACTCAGAGAGGGGGATCTCTCACAGAAGGGAAGGAGATTGTAAACCAGCGTAATTCTCCTTAAAAGGTAGAGAAAGTCGGCATATAAAAACCTACTATTCTTCTTCTAATATGAGGCCTTCAGGAATCGCAGACAGTAGTGTATTTAAACTTGCAAACATAATTGCCTGTATTTTGGAACTGTAAGGTTAAACAAGTATTTTGGCAGGATTCCCTTATGGAGACTACAGCAAAGACTAAAAGCATAAACGTAAACAAATATAGGAAATATATATATTTATTACAACATTAAAAAAAAACTCCATGTTTTGGTCCAAATAGTAGTCTCACAAATGTACATGAATAAAAAAGAACTATTATTGTCTCTGCCATGTTATAAATTTTTGCATTCTGACTGCATCATCCCTTTGCCTGACATATAAGGGGCATGCCACTCTGTACTATTCACTAATACACTAGTATTGGCTCCAGACATCACTACATCTTTTGACCAGGAGAGAAAGGTACCTAATTGAATTACCATCAAAGATACGAGTACCTGACCATGGCAGCAAGACACTAAATAAGAGGTCTTTGGTCTCAGAGAATTATTATTACATTTCATTTTGGCCTAATTTTGAGATTATTAATGTACTGTTTTAATGTCTGGGGTCTTTTTGTATGATTAATACAAAACCACAGAGGAAGCCCAATGGGCTGAAATGCATCTGGTCAGGATCAATAATTGTTCTTTTTATTTATGTACACTTGTGAGGCTACTATTTGGTGCCAAGATATGTTTTTTTAAAGAAATATTGTTACATCTACCACACAGATATTGGGCCCATATTTATATTGACTTAACCTTTGTTGGTTCTTAATTCAAATTTTTGGGTTATTTCCCCTTTTTTCCTTTTGTTGAGTACAGCAAACACACCTAGTCCAGAAGATGGTACTATTAATATAAATCTTCATAATCAACTGCTTGATAGTCTGACAGGCTGGGGACACTCTAAAGCAGACCCTACTTTCTCTGGGCACCGTATGGTATTCAATTTTTCTTTATAGTCCTATTCCATGAACTGGAGAAATGATCTTGTTTCATATAATATAATAAGCTTGTGGTGCTTCTCCTGGGCGCCCCCTGTTGACAGCAGGTCCCCTGTGCCCCCTTTCCGATAAGCCCTCCTTGGCTTTAGATTCCTTGGCCTAGAATACAGGGGAAGGATTCGTCTTTCTGCAAAATCCTCCTTTAGTCCCTAAGCTTCCAGAGCCTGCCTTACCACAAGCAGACCCTGTAGCCTACTCCTCCTCAGCCTTGGCTGCAGCCTTCAAATTATAGTACAGGCTCCACCCCTTGTTCCTGGCTCCTCCCTCCTTCCAGGCCCCACCCTCCTCCAAGGCTATATATCCATCAGCTGGCAACCCCACCCTCTCCTGGCTGTTCTGGCTTCGCCCCAGGGTCACTGGGGTGTATCAGATGTTTGGTGGCAGGGCAGGCGGCCTCGGGGAACAGGAGCAGCTCTGTGCTTCCTGGCTCTGTCCCAGGCGCTTTCCCCGGCCTCAGCTGTTTGTTGGGGCTGATGGTGGCCATGTGGATTGGATGCGGCTCCGTACATCCAACCCACATGGTTGCGTCCTGTTGCAGTGCACCCTGACTTTGCCAGGAGTTCCTCTTCCGAGCTCAGTGAGCTGGGTAAGAGACCGGGTGGCGTTGACTGCCTTGTTGTGGGGAGGGCGTGTTTCCCCGGAGGCCCCTGGGCACAGCCTTTGGATGGCGGGCTCAGGTGTAAGTCCTGAGATGCAAGAGTATGTCTCATGACAAGCTATAACCTTTACTGAACATTATTTTAAGTTTCAGATTTAATGACAGTATCCAAGCCCTAGATTCAATGGAATGCTGGCTAAGTTCCAGTCTAAGGGCAGTACCAGCCACATATTTCGGGGATCCCACAGATTTGATGCAGGAACTGCATTAGTGACCGATCTATAGTCTCATTCATGCTATGGGCCTAGATTGCTGCTCCGTATAGTAGTTGAAACAATACTTTAGTTCTGAAAGGTACAATCGCTGCTGGAAGGTACTGGTCCACCTTTCTTGCAGCAAAAATACTTTATTGCTGCGCTAGAGCAGGCTGCTGATGTCATAACAACCTTAGACTGAGGTTTCCAAGTTAAATGCACATCAAAAATTACCCCCAGATATTTAAAAGTCCTAACCTGCTCTAGTTCATTACCTTCTAAAATCCATTTATATCTTGGTTCTCTTCTCACTTTTGTAAAAACCATATTAATCTTAGTGGCCAGATAGGAGATCGTGATATTAACAGAACATAAAATGGGTAATTCTAGGGCCCCAAGTTTTGGCAAATGAAATTCGTCTCATTTAAGAGAAGGTGCCAAATCATTAAAAAACAGATTTAAAAGTAGTGGTGCCATCAGACACCCCTGCTTAACTCCAGACCTCATAATAAACTTTCCTGGCATTTGCCGCTCTGGTCCACATCTAACCTAGGCTGTTGGATTATCATAAAGCATCCAAATCTACCTACAGCAATCTACAATCAATCGTGGTTTTCCGAAGTTTTTGCCATAAACATACCTTAGGAACCTAACTGAATGCCAATTTCAGATCCATGAAAGCCACACACAGCTTTCATGATCATACAATGATCAAAATAACGCAATGATCAAGAGCTGAGGTTCCCTAAGACATGTTTGGACGATCGCAGCCAGGAGTGGCGGCGGAGAATGACACTGGACGTCACTGTTCTACTTACGGCATCCGCCGCATGTCTGGCTGAAGAAATTTGGTATTGATCTTTCCTTCTTGAGACTTATCGGGGGGGCAGAAAGGACAGTAAGTTGGCTACCCTGTCCCATAAAAACATTTGATACCTCCCCCGCATTAGGGCAGAAAAATTGGAAGCTCTGAGTCCCAGGGCTCCAGCCAAATAAATCTTCCAACCCATCACGTCACGTTTTCTGCCCTCCTTGTCCAAGGGGGCAGAGTGAATGGTGCCCTGACCCTTAGAAGCCAGGACCCTGGTTACTATAGAGTTTGGGGCAGGATTTTGGTACAAGAAGAGGCCTCCTCCTGTTTAATTTTGTAAAGGTTTTAAATCTTCTTTACAGAGGGAACATTGGAAGCTGATTTAGCCCATAAATTTTCCGCTATCTGGCGGATGCCCTTCACCCATGGGAACTCAACCGGACCCGAGTCCGAGGAGAAAAGGACTCCCATGATGGGGTCGTCAGGGATCGGGTGCAAGGTGCTAACCTTGAGCCCGAGTGCCTTGGCCAGGCGAGACAACAATTCCAAGTATGCCTTCGTATCTTCCATGGGGGAGATAGGTGATGGGTTCCCCACCAGGTCACTGGGTGATGGGATCAAGGCATGCCCAGATTCTGAATGCCTTTCCTCCAACTTCGATGGGGAGTCCGGGATCGGGTCTGAACGAGGCTGCAACCTGTTGGGCAATGGGGGATCTTGGCATTAATGAGGAGGGAGCATAGTCAAAATCACCTTGGGCCCATGTTTGCATTTTGTATTGGCAAAAACCCCAGGCGGGGTAAGGGCCCAAATGTGCACGAGCCCAATCAGCTTCAAACAGTTCCATACAGTTCCACAATAATCTAAACCACTATGACTGTTTCCCAACTATCATCACCATGATTGAGCTTATAGTTCAGTTTCTTACTAGCCTCAGAACAGAAAGCTGGACCTGCTCACCAAACACAACAAAGCAAGGAAACAGACACACATAGTATGATGTTTCTGAGTATATTCCAAAGCTGGAAGAGAGACTTTCTCCCTGCCCATCTGATCCCCACATTCTGTTACAGGTCAGTTAATCTTGCCTTACAAGGTAGCACAAGAGCTTTAAAGCTAGGTTCCCAAATTAACTCACCTGTGAATCTGTCTGCTGTAGCAAAAACTGCTTTGCTTGCCTTGAACCAGCATAATATAATGGTCAGATTAGGAACAGACCACAGAGAGGTTCATTCCAGACGCACAAATGTGGCAGTGTTTGCAATCTATGATTTTATGTAAATAAAAGATGTTTGTCCTGTCTTCCCATAAAAATGTTCAAAGTGGCTTTGCACACATACCATGCACCCCCCCCAAAAGGAAAAACCAATTATTCAATCTACATCTTCAGTTCTGAACAAGCAATTCCAGAATACAATGTATGTGATGAGACCAACAATGAGTAGTTTATTGAAAAGTCAGTGGCTTGAGACAGCCGTATCATGTTGTTTAGAGAAAAGGACAGCCATAGTTTAACCACAGTCCAGAATTGCATATTCAATATCTGCAGAGTGGTCAAACAAATAATATGACTGTCCTAGAGTTCAAATAAAATTAAACAGGTGATTGCTGCTGGATTGCCACCAAATAAATGTGGGTCAACCACATTTAATAGAAAAAACCCTGGTGCTGTTCTGCAATTGTGCTCTTTTATGTTTTTGCTTCTTAACCAAGTTTATTTTCACTGCCCCATTTTAATCAGCCTTATTTTTCCAGTGCAGAAAGGTAATCTTCAGCATAAAGCAAAGCACTGCAATCATTTCTGCTGACTCGGATCCTGGAAGTGGATCTGAATATGAATTAACAGGGTGCATGTGCTATATATATGTATATTATTTTTTATTTTTATGAAACATTTTGCAATAACATGGCATTCTTAAATTTTATAATATCCTGGATGTAATGAAATGAATTTACAATAATTAAAATAAACTCTAATAAAAAAAATTGGGCACTGAGTTAGCCCATTCTAAAAAATACAGTTTCAAGATGTTTACTTAATGCGCTTTAGGTCTGGATATGGACCCTCCCCCCTCAAATAGTCCACTCCATGTATGACAGTAACAATGTCATCCTAAACCCTTCTGAGCCCACCTGCAACAACTGGATTAGAAGGGAAAAAGTGCTTAGGCAATAACAGCACTGTAATATTTCTTACAGCACAGACAGCACTATTTGGTACCTGTGGTTTTTCCATTTGAAATGTCTTCCTTGGCTTTGCTGTCTTCTGCCAAACAGCTACATTCTGTGAGTTACTACTGCTGCAAATGCATTGTGTATGAAATCAAAGTAGAGTGTTCAAATTTTAAAGTAGACATTACAGGCACGGAAACAAAAAACTACTTTTGCATTGCCAATACCTATTATTACTTGCAAATAACCTCATTAAGATAAATAATTTAGATGGGTTTAGGATCTCACTCAAGCAATATCCCCAGCTATCTTCAGCTATCCTGCTCATTGCTAAACCAAATGTCTGGAGTTAAACATGTAAAATTTCCAGAAATTTTGAAGCCATGGGGAAAATAACTTTGGGGTTTTGGGGGGGGGGAATGGAAGTTTTGGGGAAATTTTCTATCTTACGGAACTCAAGGTGGCTTACAACATAAAACCAAAAAATAACCATAAAAACACTTTAAAACTACAATTTAAAATCAGGACATTCAATAAATAGAAATCAAACGCTGTCCTGAACAAAACCGTTTTCAACTGCCTCCTAAAGATGGAAAGTGAGGGGGGCCAGGTGCATTTCCTTGGGGAGGCTGTTCCATTATTGTTGTGAGGGTCTGTATGCCTTTGCCTTGGGTAAGGCCTTCGCCTTGTAGGTTCCCCCCCCCCTCCCTGGACTCGTAAAAGCAGTCCAGGCCTCTTGTCTTTCCTTGGTTCAGGCGCGGCGTCTGACAGGTCCCAGGTTGGAATGTCTCTTCCCTCTTCCCACGTCCCTCCCTTGCTCTCACTGACTCCCTTCCATCGGCTATGGCCTTGGAGGGTAGATAGTACTAACAAGCTCCCTGAACTCTTTGATGTTTTGTACCATGCACAGTTATCGCTTCTCATAACATACGTTTGACATCTGCTTCCCTGTAGGGGTTATAATGCTGTCTTTGTGAAACCGTAAGCACTTGCAACTTTACCAGTGTAAGGCCTGTACTACCTGAAGCTTCCAATAAAGATCCTTGTTTCTGCATGACAGTCTGAGCAAGTGATTTTATGGAGTTTGCACAGGGAGGTTGGGAACCCTCACAATTGTGGGGCTGCCACAATTGTGTGACTACCAGTTGAGATTTTTTGATTGATGGACAGTCAAGAGGGTCTCTCCCTGTGATCATAATTTCTGAGCAAGAACATATGGGTGAAGATAGTCCCTCAGATACCTTGGTCCCAAGCAATGCAGGACTTTAAAAGAGGAAAACTAAGACCTTCAATTGGGCTCAGGAGCAGACCGGTAGCTAGTGTAATTGCTGTGGTATCGGGGATGTATGCTCACAGACGCTGACCACAACCAGCAGTGTAGCTGTAACATTCTGCACTAGCTGCAGATTCTGAACACTCTTCCACCTCTCCCAATACACCCCTCAAAGAGCATTATGCTCATCTAGTAACAACTTATTAGTGGTCCCCAGCCTGAGAAGGATGCGGCTGTCCTCGACCGCTCTGGCCTGGTGGAACCCTCTGTCAAATGAGACCCATGCCCTGCGGAACTTAGTTCAATTCTGCAGGGCCTGTATGACGGAGATGTTCTGCCAGGCCTACTGTTGAGGGCAGCAACAGTTTCCATCTTTGCTGGCCTTCCTTCCCCATCCCTACTCCTGCCTATTTTGCCTTTCACAACTGGTTGTTGTCACCAGTACTAGTACAAAAGGCACCATTTAGACTTATCTAGTTTTAGTTTGTTAAATTGTTAGGCTTTAATGGCAGGTTTCAATTATAGTTTTATAGAACTACTATGATGTATCGTATTTTACTTGTGACATTGTGACATTGATACTATGGTTGTGAGCTGCCCTGAGCCCAATCTTGGTTGGAAAAGGGTGGGATAAAAACCAACCAACCAACCAAATAAATAAATAAATTCAATGATAGCCCCAAGCAGAGCACACTGCAACAGTCCAGTCTACAGGAAACTAATGCAGGGATCGCCCCATGCTACCATAGAACATGTATCCCTAATTTTTGCCATCTTACAGGTAGAAATCGAATTCTCTGGTAAACAAAAGGAAGTGCATTATTTGGTCAGAGACGGTCTCATGGAGGAACAGTGGGGAAGACTGCCAGCATGTCTGAATATTAAGCTAAAACTTTAGAACAAGGGCATCCAATCTTTACAAGCCTGTGGGCACCTTGGGACTTCTGAAACAGGGTGGAGCAGGCAACACAAAAAGGGAAAAAAACATTTTGTGGGAATTTGCTTTCAGTACTACCCAAAATTTCCCATTGGAAAAAATTGAAAAAGCCCTCTAACGTTTTCTTGCTATACGTTTTAGTATCAAAAACCTTGTTTTAAGACGCATTTGCCTCATTCTAATTTTCACTTGTTGTCAGGCTGCTATCTCGGTTTCGTTATTGCCTCTGTCTCTGCGTTGTATTGTCTGCCCCCCAAGGTCGCATACCTAGGCCTGGGAACCCAGCTCCTGGGAAACTGTATTCAGCCTGTACGTGTAATCACCCGCCTTTCCTGCCTTATAATATCTCCCAGCTAGTGAGCCTCTCATAGCTGTCATTTTATTCGTTTGCACTGTATGCCTAATTGACCAGTAAAAGCCATCTGTTTGGACTCTATATGACTTTGTGGTGATTTCTGGTTCTGTGGGCCAAGGGCTGACATTATGACAGCTATCTCTTCACCATTCTACTAGCCAGGCTGGAGCCCAGGGGGGTTCGCCTGCCACTTGGATGGGAGCTATGCAGCTCTCCAGGTGATCTACACCCTGGAGCCCTTCTCTGAGGATCCTACTCTGTTACAAGACTTAATCGCTGAACTTTTCCGGACGACCCGAGAGGTTTGCCGCTTGAGGGGACTGGTACAGAAACAGTGGCAATCTCTTAAAGGACGTCTCTGGATGTTAACGTCGGAGGATACTGATGCTCGTCTAGATCTTCAGGACTTGGATCAATTACTGGACGATGCCCGATTGGCGACTGAGGATTTACAAATATTAACTGGACTTTTGGATAATCTTATTTCTCGAGAAACTCTTTCTACCATGGCGGGAGCCCCACCGGAGGGTTTTTCCCTGATCCCGGATGCAGCCAGCTGTCAGGCTGAGGCCAAGCGAGTCGCTATTAGCACCGCTCTTCTCCTTGTGGAATGTACAAAGGACACCCCGGTAGCCACCTTGGCTCAAGTTTTGACCTCGACCTTCGGAGCCGAGGCACCCGCACTGGCGGTTCGAGTACAACCTCTGCTGGGCGGGGAACCCGACCCCATACTCTCACTCCTGGAGACAGAACTTTTGCCGCGCATTACGGCAGAGACTGCCCTGAGACTTGAGAACGCCAAAGTTCTTGCGGATCAGCAAGCCGCCGAAGCGGCTAAGGTCGCAAGAGAGAGAGAGGCTGCGGAAGCAGCCAGGGCGGCTGCAGCAAGGATTAGGAATCAGGCGAACGTGGACACGCGCCCTAAGGGCAATGTACTAGGGCTATCAGGTCTGTCCTTTTCCCCGGCGTTTGTCCCGCCGCGCGCGACTCAACGCGCACGCCGTTTGGCTGACCGACGTCGAGACTCAGAAGAGTCTGAAGACGAGGATTTATATGGGGATAGCTCTCAATGGGCCACAAGCTTCCGGACCAGTAAGCCTCATCTTACTGGTGGCCCAAGTGAGGAGGCTCATTTCTTAAGAGCCCAGAATCGGGAGCTCTCCGACCGTGTTGATCAACTCCAAGAAGTAATGGAACGTATGCTTCAGGAGAACAGGCAATTACAACAAACCCTGATAGCTCTGAGACAGCCCGTTCCGATACCGGGTCAGGGGGTACCCGTACAGCCACCCGCTAATGTGCTGCTCCACCCTTGCCTCCTGGAGCTCCTGTTGCTCCTCCGCCCGGACCACCCGTGCAACCACCCGCTAATGTGCCTGCTCCACCCTTGCCTCCTGGAGCTCCTGTTGTCCCTCCGCCCGGACCACCCGTGCAACCGGGTCAACCTGCGCCCGGCCCTTGGAAGCAACTCAAATTGAGGACTACGTATGACGGATCTCTCGAGACTTTGCCTTGTTTCTTGCATCAAGTGGACAGTTATATGCGAGAACAAGGACAACTTTTCCCCACGGAAGACAGCCGGGTGCGTTACGTAGCTTCCCTTCTGACAGGTAAAGCGGCTGACTGGATGTGTCAGGCTGCTATCTCGGTTTCGTTATTGCCTCTGTCTCTGTGCTGTATTGTCTGCCCCCCAAGGTCGCATGCCTATGCCTGGGAACTCAGCTCCTGGGAAACTGTATTCCTGCGTGTAATCTCCCGCCTTTCCTGCCTTATAATATCTCCCAGCTAGTGAGCCTTTCATAGCTGTCATTTTATTCGTTTGCACTGTATGCCTATTTGATCAGTAAAAACCATCTGTTTGGACTCTATACGACTTTGTGGTGATTTCTGGTTCTGTGGGCCAAGGGCTGACATTATGACAGCTATCACCCTTCTTCACCGTTCTCCTAGCCAGGCTGGAGCCCAGGGGGGTTCGCCTGCCACTTGGATGGGAGCTGTGCAGCTCTCCAGGTGATCTACTACCCTGGAGCCCTTCTCAGAGGACCCTACTCTGTTACAGGACTTAATCGCTGAACTTTTCCGGACGAACCGAGAGGTTTGCCGCTTGAGGGGACTGGTACACGCGCAGTGGCAATCTCTTACAGGACGTCTCTGGATGTTAACATCGGAGGATACTGATGCTCGTTTAGATCTTCAGGACTTGGATCAATTACTGGACGATGCCCGATTGGCGACTGAGGATTTACAAATATTAACTGGACTTTTGGATAATCTTATTTCTCGACAAACTCTTTCTACCATGGCGGGAGCCCCGCCGGAGGGTTTTTCCCTGATCCCGGATGCGGCCAGCTGCCAGGCTGAGGCCAAGCGAGTCGCTATTAGCACCGCTCTTCTCCTTGTGGAATGTACAAAGGACACCCCGGTAGCCACCTTGGCTCAAGTTTTGACCCCGACGTTTGGAGCCGAGGCATCCGCACTGGCGGTTCGAGTACAACCTCTGCTAGGCGGGGAACCTGACCCCATACTCTTGCTCCTCGAGACAGAACTTTTGCCGCGCATTACGGCAGAGGCTGCCCTAAGACTTGAGAACGCCAAAGTTCTTGCGGATCAGCAAGCCGCCGAAGCGGCTAGGGTCGCAAGAGAGAGAGAGGCGGCGGAAGCAGCCAGGGCGGCTGCAGCAAGGAATCAGGCGAACGTGGACACGCGCCCCAAGGACTATGTACTGGGACTATCAGGTCTAACTTTTTCCCCGGCGTTTGTCCCGTCGCGTGCGACCCAACGCGCACGCCGTTTGGCTGACCGACGTCGAGACTCAGATGAGTCTGAAGACGAGGATTTATATGGGGATAGCTCTCAATGGGCCACGAGCTTCCGAACCAGTAAGCCTCATCTTACTGGTGGCCCAAGTGAGGAGGTTCATCTTTTACGAGCCCAGAATCGGGAGCTCTCCGACCGTGTTGATCAACTCCAGGAAGTAATGGAACTTATGCTTCAAGAGAACAGGCAATTACATCAAACCCTGATAGCTCAGAGACAGCCCGTTCCGATACCGGGTCAGGGGGTACCCGTACAACCACCCGCTAATGTGCCTGCTCCACCCTTACCTCCTGGAGCTCCTGTTGCTCCTCCGCCCGGACCACCCGTGCAACCACCTGCTAATGTGCCTGCTCCACCCTTGCCTCCTGGAGCTCCTGTTGCTCCTCCGCCCGGACCACCCGTGCAACCGGGTCAGCCCGCTCCCGGCCCTTGGAAGCAACTCAAATTGAGGACTACGTATGACGGATCTCTTGAGACTTTGCCTTGTTTCTTGCATCAAGTGGACAGTTATATGCGAGAACAAGGTCAACTTTTCCCCACGGAAGATAGCCGGGTGCGGTACGTAGCTTCCCTCCTGACAGGCAAAGCGGCTGACTGGATGGTCCTCCAGTTTGACACCCGCTCTCGTGCGATTCGTTCCCTCAACAACTTCATGACTGCCCTGAGAAGGAGGTTTGAGGACCCCTTCCTGGGAGAAAGAGCCAAAACGGAACTCTTACAATTAAAACAAGGCTCTGCTACAGTTCGGGAATTTGCCGATGAATTTCAGCGACTGGCAAGTAAAATTGTAGGTTGGCCCGAGACCACCCTAATCCATCATTTCAGGGAAGCCTTGCATCCTGACATTCTGAACTGGTCTTACATGCGGGGCGATCCCGATACCCTCGAAGGCTGGATCCTATTAGCCGAGGAAGTGGAAAGCCGCCGCCGCTTTATTTCTCTCGTCCGTCAAAAGCACAAGGAGAAGGGCACCCAAAAGCCTCAACCCAAGGCACCACTGCTCGTCCCACGAAATCCCCCACGTCCGCTCCAGGAACGTGAAGTCCGATTTCAGAGGGGTGCCTGTCTTACATGCGGAGAAATGGGCCATTTTGCAGCCGTTTGCCCACGCCGCCAGGAATTATTTCGTCCCAGCACGACAACCCGCGCCCGAGGTCGTCCACCACGCAGAGGCACCGCGGCCACCCGCAGCGCAGCTCCGGGAAGGCCCACACCCTCTGCACTCCATGCCGGGGACCCAGCCTCCCTGCCTGCTTCCAACGACCCCGCCGGGTCTCGGATTACAAGTGCCCCATTGGGGGACAGCTTTCCCTCTTCGGATGAGGAAAACCCTTGGATTTCTCCAGCCTTAAACCTGGAATCTCCCCTCGACTTGTCAAAAAACGGCTCCGGTCTGTGGTGAATGGAGCATCTCCACAGACCTCTCAGGATCTTCCTATCAAACCGAATGCTCCTACCAAAATCAAAGAAGTGGACTCCACCGTCTACGTAGATGCAGTTTTACAACAACTTAACGGAGGTCCACAAATCCCCGTCAAAGCACTAATTGACTCCGGTTGCTGTCGCACTCTCATAAGCGAAACCACTTTTGCTGCCCTCAGAGCCGACTCAGAGGCTTTACCCGCCCCCGTCCAATTTGCTCAAATGGACGGGAGCCAATTCCAGGGGGGTCCAGTTGATCATCGCACCATAGGGGTGGCAATGGGAATTGGTTCCCACTGGGAACAAATAGACTTCACTATAGCCCCTATCCGATTTGAAGTGGTCTTGGGAATTAACTGGATTAAAGGACATAGTCCCAGTATTGATTGGGAAACAGACACTATTTCTTTCGCTAGTCCCACCTGCGACCAGCATCGGCAAAACTTTGCTCTGCCATTTCCGCCCGTTCCAGCGTTAACCTCTACTGCCCCAGTACCACCGGCTCTACCCGCTGTATACCGGGACTTTGAAGATGTCTTCGACCTTAAGGAATGTGATGCCTTACCCCCCCACCGGGCCTCAGACTGTGCGATTGAAGTAGTAAAGGACTGCACATTAACCAAAAGTAAGATTTACCCTATGAGCGCTTCCGAGCGCACTGTCCTCCGGGACTTTTTGGACAAAAACCTCGCCAGAGGGTTCATTCGCCCTTCGAATGCCCCAAACTCGGCCCCCGCGTTTTTCGTCCGGAAAAAAGAGGGCGACCTTCGCCTGTGCATTGACTTCAGAAAGCTCAATGCGGTTACCCAGACCAACGCCTATCCTATCCCATTAATATCGGATATTTTGGGGCAATTACAGGAAGGCCGTGTGTTCTCTAAATTAGACTTGGTGGAAGCCTACTACCGAGTCCGTATCCGCGAAGGAGATGAACACCTCACTGCCTTCTCTAGCTGTTTCGGAATGTATGAATTCCTTGTAATGCCGTTCGGATTAAAAGGGGCCCCGGGGGTCTTCATGCAACTCATCAATGAAATCCTACATGACCTTCTATATCGTGGGGTGGTGGTCTACTTAGATGACATTCTCATTTATTCGAAAACTATGGACGAGCATGTGACTCTGGTCAGAGAAGTTCTACAACGCCTGCGTAACCATCAACTGTTCGCTAAACTAGCTAAGTGTGAATTTCACCAAAGCAAACTCACGTTTTTGGGATACATCATCTCCCACCAAGGTCTTCGCATGGACCCCGCCAAAGTCCAAGCCGTCCTCGATTGGACTCCCCCCACCAACCGTAAGCAAGTACAGCAATTTCTGGGATTTGCAAACTTCTATCGGGGATTCATCCCTAACTTCGCCCAAGTGGCTCTACCCATTACGGACCTGCTGAAAACTAAAGGAAAAGTAAGCTCGGCTGCCTTGCCCTCCGCAAAGATCCTATGGACTGAGCAATGCCAAGCCGCCTTTCTGGCCCTCAAACGCCTCTTCACTTCGGAGCCGGTGCTACGGCACCCAGACCCAAATCAAATGTTCATTGTGCAAGTCGATGCTTCCGATGTAGCCATGGGAGGGGCTCTCCTCCAGCAAGGACCGGACGGTCTTCTTCACCCTTGCGCTTACTTTTCAAAAAAATTTGCGCACGCTCAATTAAACTGGCCCATCTGGGAGAAAGAGGCCTCTGCAGTTCATCATGCACTGACTTTATGGCGGCAATTCTTGGAAGGGTCTAAAATACCCTTTGAAGTTTGGACCGATCACAAAAATCTAGCTGCCCTCACGGGGTCCCATAAGCTGTCGGCGAAACAACAACGGTGGGCGGAGTTCTTTGCTCAGTTCCGTTTCACCCTGAAGCACGTCCCTGGGAAGCAGAACGTTCTCGCGGATGCCCTCTCCCGTTTACCACAATATCCGGTAAAACTCGAAAGACCCACCAACTCTCTGTTCACCCCTATGCAACGTGGGGCCCTACCTATGCTGGCTGTGCAAACCCGATCCCAGCATCAACACACCTCGCAAGCTCCGCCAGCCCAACCGGCTGCCCAGCCGCCACCGCAACAGACCGGAGTTCCCGCCCCTCCTACCCCTCCGACCGCTCAGCCGCCTGCAGTCTGCGCGCCGCCACACGTAAGCACTAGCCCTATAACTATTTCTCAGATCTCCAGAACCGACGGGGGGACTCCCTCCAAACTCCCCATCTCCGAATCCTTTTTAACTGTCCTTCGGGACCAGTGCCTTTTAGAACGTTCCGCTCATACCCTACCTCCTGGTGTTTTGGAACAAGGGGGGTCCTGGTACAAAGACTCAAAATTGTATGTACCCAAAGCTCTCCGGAAGGACGTTTTACATTTAGCTCATGGAGCCAAAACAGCTGGGCACTTTGGGTTTCTGAAGACCCTTCACTTATTGCGCAGACAGTTCTGGTGGGGGGGAATGCGTTCCGACATTGACTCCTTCATCCGCAGCTGTCCCGTTTGTGCCGCTGCGAAACGATCGCAGGGCAAACCCCCGGGACTGCTACAACCTCTTGAAACGCCCAGCAAACCTTGGGAAGTGATCGCTATGGACTTCATGACTGATCTCCCTCTCAGTGGGGGTAAAACTGTGTTGTGGGTTGTTACTGATTTGTTTTCTAAGCAAATACATTTGATTCCATGTGCAGGGATCCCCTCTGCTCAGAAACTGGCCCGCCTCTTCGTGACGCATATATTTCGTTTACATTCGTTTCCGCGTAAAATAATTTGTGACCGCGGAAGTGGTTTCGTTTCTAAGTTTTGGAAAGCTTTCCTCAAGTTGGTGGGGGTGGAACAGGGATTGTCTAGTGCATACCATCCTCAAACTGATGGTCAAACTGAACGTGTCAATGCTGTACTCGAATGTTATTTGCGTTGTTATGTTAACTACCACCAGGATAACTGGGTGGAACTGTTACCTTTAGCAGAATATGCCTACAATAATGCCATGCATCAATCCACAGGTTTTAGCCCGTTTTTTGCTGTGTATGGACAAGATTTCAGTCCCATCGTTCCTACAGATGATGTAGAGGGGGAGGGGAACCCCGACATTGCCTCCTGGGCACACGCCCTCCGTACCACTTGGCCCTGGCTCGTTAGCAACCTCGACCGGGCCAAACGTAAATACAAAGCGCAAGCTGACAAACATCGCTCCCCCGGGGGTGATCTGCAAGTGGGTGCTTTGGTTTACCTTTCCACCAAAAACCTCCGTTCCACCCAACCGTGCCATAAACTCAGCGCCAAATTCATTGGCCCTTTCCCCATTACTCGGGTCATAAACCCTGTCACAGTGGAACTGGCTCTCCCCAAGTCCTTGAGGCGTGTGCATCCTGTTTTCCACATAAGCCTCCTCAAACCCCATGTTGCTTCTCCACGGTGGCATCCGGACCCACCGCCTGCGCAACCCATCATGGTGGGGGGGGAAGAACACTTCGAAGTCTCCAAGATCCTTGACTCCCGTATTCACCATGGCACTCTCCAATATCTAGTTCGTTGGAAACATTTCCCCCCTGCCTATGACGAATGGGTGCGCGCACGGGATGTCTCCGCCCCCGACCTCGTCGACGCCTTTCACATTGCTTACCCGAACAGACCAGCCCCCTTGCGAACTGGGAGGGGGCCTTGAGGGGAGCAGAATGTCAGGCTGCTATCTCGGTTTCGTTATTGCCTCTGTCTCTGTGCTGTATTGTCTGCCCCCCAAGGTCGCATGCCTATGCCTGGGAACTCAGCTCCTGGGAAACTGTATTCCTGCGTGTAATCTCCCGCCTTTCCTGCCTTATAATATCTCCCAGCTAGTGAGCCTTTCATAGCTGTCATTTTATTCGTTTGCACTGTATGCCTATTTGATCAGTAAAAACCATCTGTTTGGACTCTATACGACTTTGTGGTGATTTCTGGTTCTGTGGGCCAAGGGCTGACAGGATGGTCCTCCAGTTTGACACCCGCTCTCGTGCTATTCGTTCCCTCAACAACTTCATGACTGCCCTGAGAAGGAGGTTTGAGGACCCCTTCCTGGGGGAAAGAGCCAAAACGGAACTCTTACAATTAAAACAAGGCTCTGCTACAGTTCGAGAATTTGCCGATGAATTTCAACGACTGGCAAGTAAAATTGTAGGTTGGCCCGAGACCACCCTGATCCATCATTTCAGGGAAGCCTTGCATCCTGACATTCTGAACTGGTCTTACATGCGAGGCGATCCCGATACCCTCGAAGACTGGATCCTATTAGCCGAGGAAGTGGAAAGCCGCCGACGCTTCATTTCTCTCGTCCGTCAAAAGCACAAGGAAAAAGGCACCCAAAAGCCTCAACCCAAGGCACCACTGCTCGTCCCACGAAATCCCCCACGTCCGCCCCAGGAACGTGAAGCCCGATTTCAGAGGGGTGCCTGTCTTACTTGCGGAGAAATGGGCCACTTTGCAGCCGTTTGCCCACACCGCCAGGAAATATTTCGTCCCAGCACGACAACCAGCGCCTGAGGTCGTCCACCACGCAGAGGCACCGCGGCCACCCGCAGCGCAGCTCCGGGAAGACCCACACCCTCTGCACTCCATGCCGGGGACCCAGCCTCCCTGCCTACTACCAACGACCCCGCCGGGTCTCGGATTACAAGTGCCCCATTGGGGGACGATTTTCCCTCTTCGGATGAGGAAAATCCTTGGATTTCTCCAGCCTTAAACCTGGAATCTCCCCTCGACTTGTCAAAAAACGGCTCCGGTCTGTGGTGAATGGAGCGTCTCCACAGACCTCTCAGGATCTTCCTATCAAACCGAATGCTCCTACCAAAATTAAAGACGTGGACTCCACCGTCTACGTGGATGCAGTTTTACAGCAACTTAATGGTGGCCCACAAATCCCCGTCAAAGCACTAATTGACTCCGGTTGCTGTCGCACTCTCATAAGCGAAACCACTTTTGCTGCACTCAGAGCCGACTCTGAGGCTTTACCCGCCCCCGTCCAATTTGCCCAAATGGACGGAAGCCATTTCCAGGGGGGTCCAGTTGATCACCGCACCATAGGGGTGGCAATGGGAATTGGTTCCCACTGGGAACAAATAGACTTCACTATAGCCCCTATCCGATTTGAAGTGGTCTTGGGAATTAACTGGATTAAAGGACATAGTCCCAGTATTGATTGGGAAACAAACACTATCTCCTTCGCTAGTCCCACCTGCGGCCAGCATCGGCAAAACTTTGCTCTGCTATATCCGCCCGTTCCAGCATTAACCTCTACTGCCCCAGCACCACCGGCTCTACCCGCTGTGTACCGGGACTTTGAAGATGTCTTCGACCTTAAGGAATGTGATGCCTTACCCCCCCACCGGGCCTCAGACTGTGCGATTGAAGTGGTAAAGGACTGCACATTAACCAAGAGTAAGATTTACCCTATGAGCGCTTCCGAGCGCACTGTCCTCCGGGACTTTTTGGACAAAAACCTCGCCAGAGGGTTCATTCGCCCTTCGAATGCCCCAAACTCGGCCCCCGCGTTTTTCGTCCGGAAAAAAGAGGGCGACCTTCGCCTGTGCATTGACTTCAGAAAGCTCAATGCGGTTACCCAGACCAATGCCTATCCTATCCCATTAATATCCGATATTTTGGGACAATTACAGGAAGGCCGTGTGTTCTCTAAATTAGACTTGGTGGAAGCTTACTACCGAGTCCGTATCCGCGAAGGGGATGAGCACCTCACTGCCTTCTCTAGCTGTTTCGGAATGTATGAATTCCTTGTGATGCCGTTCGGATTAAAAGGGGCCCCGGGGGTCTTCATGCAACTCATCAATGAAATCCTACATGACCTTCTATATCGTGGGGTGGTGGTCTACTTAGATGACATTCTCATTTATTCGAAAACTATGGACGAGCATGTGGCTCTGGTCAGGGAAGTTCTGCAACGCCTGCGCAACCATCAACTTTTCGCAAAACTTGCTAAGTGCGAATTTCACCAAAGCAAACTCAAGTTTTTGGGATACATCATCTCCCACCAAGGTCTTCGCATGGACCCCGCCAAAGTCCAAGCCGTCCTCGATTGGACTCCCCCCACCAACCGGAAGCAAGTACAGCAATTTCTGGGATTTGCAAACTTCTATCGAGGATTCATCCCTAACTTCGCCCAGGTGGCTCTACCCATTACGGACCTACTGAAAACTAAGGGAAAAGTAAGCTCGGCTGCCTTGCCCTCCGCGAAAATCCTATGGACTGAGCAATGCCAAGCCGCCTTTCTGGCCCTCAAACGCCTCTTCACTTCGGAGCCGGTGCTACAGCACCCAGACCCAAATCAAATGTTCATTGTGCAAGTCGATGCTTCCGATGTAGCCATGGGAGGGGCTCTCCTCCAGCAAGGACCGGATGGTCTTCTTCACCCTTGCGCTTACTTTTCAAAAAAATTTGCGCACGCTCAATTAAACTGGCCCATCTGGGAGAAAGAGGCCTCCGCAGTTCATCATGCTCTGACTCTATGGCGACAATTCTTGGAAGGGTCTAAAGTCCCCTTTGAGGTTTGGACCGATCACAAAAATCTAGCTGCCCTCACGGGGTCCCATAAGCTATCAGCGAAACAACAACGGTGGGCGGAGTTCTTTGCGCAGTTCCGTTTCACCCTGAAGCACGTCCCTGGGAAACAGAACGTTCTTGCGGATGCCCTCTCCCGTTTACCACAATATCCGGTAAAACTCGAAAGACCCACCAACTCTCTGTTCACCCCTATGCAACGTGGGGCTCTACCTATGCTGGCTGTACAAACTCGATCCCAGCATCAGCACACCTTACCCAACGTACAACTTCCGCCAGCTCAACCGGCTGCCCAGCCGCCACCGCAACAAACCGGAGTTCCCGCCCTTCCTACCCCTCCGACCGCCCAGCCGCCTGCAGTCTGCGCGCCGCCGCACGTAAGCACTAGCCCCATAACTGTTTCTAAGATCTCCATGGCCGACGGGGGGCCCTCCAAAATCCCCATCTCCGAGTCCTTTTTAACTGTCCTTCGGGACCAGTGCCTTTTAGAACGTTCCGCTCATACCCTACCCCCTGGTGTTTTGGAACAAGGAGGATCCTGGTACAAGGACTCGAAATTGTATGTCCCCAAGGCTCTCCGAAAGGATGTTTTACATTTAGCCCATGGAGCCAAAACAGCTGGGCACTTTGGGTTTCTGAAAACCCTTCACTTATTGCGCAGACAGTTCTGGTGGGGGGGAATGCGTTCCGACATTGACTCCTTCATCCGCAGCTGTCCCGTTTGTGCCGCTGCGAAACGATCGCAGGGCAAACCCCCGGGACTGCTACAACCTCTTGAAACGCCCAGCAAACCTTGGGAAGTGATTGCTATGGACTTCATGACTGATCTCCCTCTCAGTGGGGGTAAAACTGTGTTGTGGGTTGTTACTGATTTGTTTTCTAAGCAAATACATTTGATTCCATGCGCAGGGATTCCCTCTGCTCAGAAACTGGCCCGCCTCTTCGTGACGCATATCTTTCGTTTACATTCGTTTCCGCGTAAGATAATTTGTGACCGCGGCAGTGGTTTCATTTCTAAGTTTTGGAAAGCTTTCCTCAAGTTGGTGGGAGTGGAACAAGGGTTGTCTAGTGCATACCATCCTCAAACTGATGGTCAAACTGAACGTGTCAATGCTGTACTTGAATGTTATTTACGCTGTTATGTTAACTACCACCAGGATAACTGGGTAGAACTGTTACCTTTAGCAGAATATGCCTACAATAATGCCATGCATCAATCCACAGGTTTTAGCCCATTTTTTGCTGTGTATGGACAAGATTTCAGTCCCATCGCTCCTACAGATGATATAGAGGGGGAGGGGAACCCCGACATTGCCTCCTGGGCACACGCCCTCCGTACCACTTGGCCCTGGCTCGTTAGCAACCTCGACCGAGCCAAACGTAAATACAAAGCACAAGCTGACAAACATCGCTCCCCCGGGGGTGATCTGCAAGTGGGTACTTTGGTTTACCTTTCCACCAAAAATCTCCGTTCCACCCAACCGTGCCATAAGCTCAGTGCTAAATACATTGGCCCTTTCCCCATCACCCGGGTCATAAACCCTGTCACGGTGGAACTGGCTCTCCCCAAATCCTTGAGGCGTGTGCATCCTGTTTTCCACATTAGCCTCCTCAAACCCCATGTTGCTTCTCCACAGTGGCATCCGGGCCCACCTCCTGCGCAACCCATCATGGTGGGGGGGGAGGAACACTTCGAAGTCTCCAAGATCCTTGACTCCCGTGTTCACCATGGCAACCTGCAATACTTGGTCCGTTGGAAACATTTCCCCCCTGCCTATGACGAATGGGTACGCGCACGGGATGTCTCCGCCCCCGACCTCGTCGACGCCTTTCACGTTGCTTACCCAGATCGGCCAGCCCCCTTGCGAACTGGGAGGGGGCCTTGAGGGGAGCAGAATGTCAGGCTGCTATCTCGGTTTCGTTATTGCCTCTGTCTCTGCGTTGTATTGTCTGCCCCCCAAGGTCGCATACCTAGGCCTGGGAACCCAGCTCCTGGGAAACTGTATTCAGCCTGTACGTGTAATCACCCGCCTTTCCTGCCTTATAATATCTCCCAGCTAGTGAGCCTCTCATAGCTGTCATTTTATTCGTTTGCACTGTATGCCTAATTGACCAGTAAAAGCCATCTGTTTGGACTCTATATGACTTTGTGGTGATTTCTGGTTCTGTGGGCCAAGGGCTGACACTTGTAGAATGATTAAATTTCATATAAGTTTGTTTTTTTCAGTACTCCCCAAATATTTTCCAAATTTTCCACTGAAAACAAATGGACAAAGCCTTGGGGGGGGGGAATGGGTGTTTTCTGAATTTTTCTGGGCCTTCACATTATTATTTAACAGGCAGAGGGGGTTACCCACACATTAGGGATCAGGAAAGGGCTTCCTTATCAGAAAGTATTTTTCCTATACATTAAGCAATGCGCAAGGCATAGCACTGGCTTTCTGAATACCCTACTTCCATTCATTTTTTCTCCCTACCACCTCACCAAGATCTTATTTACCACCTACCAGGTGAAAAAAAATAGGTGTATTAAATTCTTCTATTGTAACAGTGATTCCCTCTCAGGGTTGCCAGGTCCCTCTTCGACACCCGCAGGAGATTTTTGGGGCGGAGCCTGAGGAGGTCGGGGCTTGGGGAGGGGAAGGACTTCAATTGCCAAAGCTGCCATTTTCTCCAGGGGATCTGATCTCTATTGGCTGGAGATCAGTTGTAACAGCAGGAGATCTCCAGCTAGTACCTGGAGTTTGTGGGAAAAAGGCACCTCTATGCTAGTACCTGAGTTTGGAAATCAGCATAGATGCGAAAAGATTAAACAAAGTGCAAAAAACGTTATGGTACTACACACTTATATAAACCACAAAGGTGATACAATGGATGAAAACATGATAAACATGAACAACAACAATGTAACTGAACAAAGAAGAACATACAAAAGCAGAACATACAAAAGCAGTTCATACACAATCCGAAGGCAAATGCCTTTGGATTGTACATGTTATGAATACTTACCTTACTAAAAATGGAAGTCAACAGTCCTTAGTAAGGTAAGTATTCATAACATGTACAATCCAAAGGCAGAAGCCTTTCGAGAAGAAAAAGTCAACAATCCTTAATAAGGTAAGTGCTCATGTTTGCTAATGGTCCCTCGAAGGTTGCCAAGCAGTGAAGATATACACTGAAGGGGAAACGGCTGTTTCGGTTTCTTATATTAAACTCCTTCTTCAGTCCCCCTTAAATATCATAACATTATTTTTAATGCATTTTAATATTTTTAATACTTTTTAACATTTTTTTATTATTTTAACATTTTAAATTACATATATTTAAAATGATAATTCCTTAAAAAGAATTCATTCTTACAAAACAGCTTGTCTATAGTTACATTTGACTGCTCTCACAATCTTTAGACCACGTCAGCTAATTCCACAGAGGGATAAGAGAAGTGTAGCAGTGCTATCTCACAGGTGAATAGAATCTATATAGCTAGCAGGTGTATGATATAGGTAATGCTTTCACTTTAGTCATCACTTCAGTGTGCTGCGTGTCCTAAAAGATTTAAAGGGACACTAACAAAACAACTATAGATCTCTGTATTCAGCCCAAAAAAACAGGATAAATCATTTTCAAGATTGAGTCTATGAGGTGAGAGTTCAGGAGGTGTATGCCTCAATATTGAGACCCTATCCAGGCAGTAGTGCTATCGGGGTTGGACTGTGGGGCAAAGGTCCCGGGTCTAGCATATGGGCTGAATCGGGGTAGAGTTGCCAAACCTCCAGGTGGTGGCTGGAGATCTCTGTATTCAGGAGGTGTATGAAATATGCCTCCTATTGCCTCAATATTGAGACCCTATCCAGGCAGTGGTGCTATCAAGGTTGGACTGTGGGGCAGAAGTCCAGGGTCTAGCTTGTAGGCTGAATTGAGGGTAGAATTGCCAACCTCCAGGTGGTGGCTGAAGATCTCTGTATTCGGCCCAAAAAAACAGGATAAATCATTTTAAATCATTTTCAAAATTGAGTCCATGGGCTGAATTGGGGGTAGGGTTGCCACCCTCCAGGGGGTAAACCGCAAGACAAGAAGGCTCAGTGCTGTGAGGATAATTGTAGCAACCCAAAACAGCACTGTGACCCTCCAGGTGGTGGCTGGAGATCAAAACATGATACATTTAAGGATTTGTTAACAGCAACCTGCCTACACTTCAACTCATTTTAGATAAAAGCTATTAGTTCTGGTACATTACCCATGCCAGTAACAGTAAACTACCCTGACTTATACATAGTTTAATGATTGCATATTTGTTCTTTATGGTTTGCTCAAAAATAAAAAAATTATGGAACCCCTCTCCAGCCAAGTCCAGAAGGCAATGATATTCAGGACAAGAATTATTATTCTCTTTTTTTGGTAAGGATATTATAGCTAAAATATTTTATGTGTGTTGGATTGCACTGAGATTTTCATGACTAGTTTTTATTATAAACATGTTGCTGTTTTTGTTTTATTTGTATAATTTTTACTGATATATTGTGCATTTAATTTGCTGTAGGCCGCCTCAGGGCTTTGGATCCCCAATGTCAATAAATAAATAGTAAAGATAAAACTATTTTTGTGAACTAGCAGTGTCAGTAGACTTCCTTGAAAGTCTGAGTAAATCAGAAGTGTTAGAGACTGCTTATCATAAAGGGTGTAGCAGATACCTTCAGGTCTATGACTCTGAATCCTCCTGTCCTAGGCCCTATTTGCATACTAACTGCATTGCTTGGTGTTATAGTAAACATCCAGAAGAGTGAGAAGTGTTCAAGGAAAGTTACCTTTTGCTTTGGGGCACCCCACAATGACAGTAGGTAGCTAGTGTTGAAGATTGCAAATGGTAGCTATTTTTGCAACTCTCCTTGCCAGCTGGGGGAATATGAACAGAAAACTGCCATAGACTGAAGCCCCCAATGTACGAAGGCTCTTTGGGATGGGCAATGAACAGCAGCAATACGTGTGCTGCCACACAAGTCTGCCAGATAGACACATTCCCAAAGAGATGTGTTCAAGATTTTAAAGTACATAATTAGATCATAAAGTTGTTTTGTTTATAATTAGAATAATAGAATCACAGGGTTGGAAGAGGCCATACAGGCCATCTAGTCCAACCCCCTTCATTAAGGATCAGCCTAGAGCATCCCTGACAAGTGTTTGTCCAGCCTCTGCTTAAAGACAGCCAGTGAGGGGGAGCTCACCCACCTCCCTAGGTACCTGATTCCACTGTGGAACATCTCTTACTGTAAAAAACCTTTTCCTAATATCCAGCTGGTACCTCTCCACCTGCAATTGAAACCCCTTATTGCGAGTCCTGTCCTCTGTTGTCAACAGAAACAGCTCCCTGTCCTCCTCTAAGTGACAGCCCTTCAAATACTTAAAGAGGGCAATCATGTCCCCCCTCAACCTCCTCTTCTCCAGACTGAACATTCCCAGCTCCCTCAGTCTTTCCTCATACGGCTCGGTCTCCAGGCCCCTGATCATCCTCGTTGCTCTCTGCACCCACTCGGTCCATTCTGTCCACATCCTTTTTGAAGTGGGGCCTCCAGAACTGCACACAATACTCCAGGTGTGGCCTGACCAATGCTGTGTATAGCGGAACTATGACATCTTGCGATTTGGATGTTATGGCTCTGTTGATACACCCCTAGATCGCATTAGCTTTTTTTGTCACTGCGTCACACTGGCTGCTCATACTTAACTTATGGTCCACCCATACCCCAAGATCTTGTTCACACACACTGCTACCCAGAAGTCTATCCCCCATCCAGTATGCATGTCCCTCATTTTTGTTACCCAGAAGTAGAACTCGGCACTTATCCTTGTTGAATTGCATCTTGTTCTCATCCACCCACTTTTCCACTGTGTCCAGATCTCGTTGAATTCTATCTCTGTCTTCTGGTGTGTTAGCTGCTCCTCCCAATTTGGTGTCATCTGCAAATTTAATGAGTAGTCCCTCCACACCCTCATCCAGATCATTTATACAAATATCGAATAGTACCGGGCCCAGAACTGAACCCTGTGGCACCCCACTGGACACCTTCCTCCATTCAGATGAAATGCCATTGACAACTACTCTTTTGAGTGCGGTTCTGCAACCAGTTCCCTATCCACCTAACTATCCTAGGGTCCAGTCCACAGTCCTCTAATTTACCCATTCCAACATCATGGGAAACCCATGATTCATGCGTTCAGTTTGAGGTGAGCGTAATTACTTCAGCTTTTCCGTTTTAAGAAATGTTTTTACAGTTAATGAAAACATAAAGGTAAAGGAACATTTGCCTATTATTCAGATATATTACATTTAAGAGGGGAAACAACCTAAAGGCTCACATTTGTCCCTTCTTCTCCCTCCTCTTCCCATAGCTGCATTTCCTTCTCTTCATTAATTCTTTAGATAATGGCTGTCAGAGCTACTGGGAAGACACTTTTTGCTCCTTCAGTAGCATAGCAAAAACACTGGGAAGTGTCGACATCTGCCGACAAACAGCTGCGCTACTGAATTCCACATAGACGCAGTTTCAGGTAATAACTTGATGATAATCTCCCGGGTTTCATTTTCTATGCTTTTAACATGTAATTTAAGTATAGTGATATATTGTAAATATGTGTGTATTTCACAGCTGACGGTCACGGGACAACGTGCTGTATACAATTGGATTGTTTAGAAGCATTATCGTTGCCTACTAAATGGAGCTGAAGAAAGCTTTTGAAACGTGTTCTCATGACTAGCCATGCATTCTCCTTTTTTTCGTTCTTTTTTGACCTTCTTTGAGCCCTACAGGAGCTATTTTTGGTTTTCAACCTGCACTCTCCCGGGCGGGAGGCTTGCTTCATCTACGGACCTTCTCGGACTTCCGTGGCTCCTGGACTGGACTCCATTCTTTTTGACACCTTATTTTGCCTTGTGCGCAGCGGAGCTACTTTGGTTCTAATTGAACTTTGCACTCTCCCGGGCGGGAGGCTTGTCTAATTTATGGACCTGGGCTCCTAAACTGGAGTTGCCTATTCGTGATTCTATTTGGTTTCTTTACATGTGTGCTAAATGAAACGTTGTAATATGCTTGCTGCATAATGCCTGTTGTATATTATTTCATGGTTGGTTATTGTTTTGGGGCATGATATTAATGCCTGTATATTTTCAAATTATATTGTTCTATTCAACATTCTGTTTTTCTTGAGCCCACGTGCCGCCATTTTCTTCAATTTACATTAATTGTGGCACAGGTGTTTCGCTTTATAGACAAACAGCTGATGACTTTATTTGTATAGGAAACAATACTGTCAGCAGGCAGCTAATCACAGGTTTTAACAAATGGAAGTTCTCCAATCAAAGGAATGGAAAACAAGAAAATGCCTATCAAAATAAAAACTACAGCCCCTTAACACATTTGACATAAAGCTGCATGAGAATTGGGTAAATCACACCTTAAAAATTCTGAAGGTGTACACCATGTACACTGTGTAATTTTGGATCCACGCTCTAGGGCCTGGTTCAGAGTTAGTTATGTATTTATGTGGCGTCAAATGTGCCACCAACTTATTGCAACCCCAGCCAAGGGGGGTGTCAAGGGAAGTTAGCAGCAGAGGTGGTTAGCCTTTGCCTTCCTCTGCAGAGCCGTCCTTGGCTATTTTCCATCCATATACCAACCCTGCCAAGATATAATGAAATTGGGCTAAACCATACCACCTTCCTTCCCTCAGAGTTAGTTATAGATATATTACAAAAATAGTTACATGTGCTTAGATAATATTTCCTCAAATTACAAAATGTTATCAGGGAGATCAAGTTGTATTTTGAATAGTCTGCAACAGACTAACGGTGCATTCCTGAGCGGAATGCCTGTGCCAGGCTTAGGAGGCAAAGCAGCGGCGCTGCCTCCTAAGGAGGTTTCAGCCCGGCCAAAACCTCCGCCCAGCGCCAAAAAACCATGCAATCCCAATAGGGTTGCACGGGAGATACACCACCTAAAAGGTGGTGTATCTTGGCTGGGGAAAAAGGGCATTCCCGAGCTATAACGGCTCAGGAGGCTGCCTAACAGAGGCCCCACCCCTGGCCGGTGCCATGACGCCCCGGGAACACCTCCCGGGACACCGCTGTGGCCTTTCACAGAATCACAGAGTTGGAAGGTACCACCAGGGTCATCTAGTCCAACCCCCTGCACAATGCAGGAAATTCACAACTACCTCCCCCACACACCCCCAGTGCCCAGAAGATGGCCAAGACAGCAGGCTTCATCAGTGTCTGGGCCTGGAGCTGCTGCGGCTGGCAACCAGCCCTGTACGCCGGTGCTGGGCCACAAAAGCCAGCATGTGCCGCCAGGACGCCGGCGCTGTGGGCCATTGCGCTGGCATAGGCCTTTTTTGTTACCTAAATGTTTATGCTTGTTTAGCACATCAGCAGAGATCTGTGCAAATAATACACTCTGTTTGCATTACACTGTAGAAATAGGAAAGGTTTAGAATTAAAGGGAGCTAGCCATTTTGCAGTTCATGCCAATCAAGATAAAAGTTTGGCTTCCAAGCTGATACTAATGACAAATACCCTTTTTACTAAACAAATTCTTTTGCTCTTCTCAGTGGCTGAAAAAAAAGATACAACAAGCAGCATTCAGCCACAGCTATCACAGGAGTTCGGGGTTAATTGGCCTTTAACCCTTTTCACACTTAGTTCAACAAAAGTTACACATGCAGCCTAAGCAGAACTACGCCATTCTAAGGTCACTGACTTCAACAGATTTAGAAGGGTGCAACTTTAGATTGCTGTGTTAGTATTCTGCAGAATCACACTGCAATGCTCTGAGACATAAGCACCTTTCAGTCATTTATATACACTGACTGCGGTTCCTATTTCTCTCAGAATGTAATGGAGAGGGTTCATAGCTCAGTGATAGTGATGGATCTCTACCTGAAGAGCTGCTGTCAGTCACATTAAGGCCAACTCTGAACTATTTATTTATAATATTTTATGCTGCCTTTCCACCCAACTTAGAACCCCGAAGGCAGCAAACAATAAAAACACCAGCTTTAAAAATACGTATATACAAAAATTAAAACCAACAATTAAATAAAACACATAAACAGGTGAAGCTGATAAAAGGCACTCTTGGCCACCACAACCACCTGCTTGTCCAACAGGAAGCCCTGATTCAAGAGGGTCCTCAAGCTATGAATCTGCTCCTTCTGGGAAGTGCAAACCCATAAAGAGCAGGAGACGCCTCAAATCCTGGGTCAATCCTTCTGCCCACTAGTAGCACCTCTGTTTTGTCAGGATTCAGTTTATTAGCCCTCACGCTTACCAAAACTGTCTCCTGGCATTGTTTCACAGTTTCCACAACCTCCCTGGGATACACTGGAAGTATGAGATACAGCTATCATCCACATATTGGTGATAATCTAGCCCAAATCTCCACATGACTCTCCCAGAGGCTTCATGTAGACATTAGTGTGGGGGACAAGATGGAACCTTGGGGACCCCATACTCCAGAGACCAAGGGGAAGAGCATGAGTCTCCCAGTATCAGGTAGGACCAAAACCAATTCATAATAGTGCTTCTTTCATAATAGTAATTTACTCATAACCAGGCCTGAGACCAGATTGGAAAGGATCCAAACAATGCATTTCATCTAAAAATCCTTGGAGTTGTCCAGCCACTCCTCATTCAATCACCTTGCTCTAGGGTGGACAGTTCCCCCCCCCCTTATCCAGTGGGAGGTTTTTGGGAAAGGGGGGGCAGCGATTGCATGTGCGCACTGACATGATCGCAGAAGTGCCACATCGCAAGGGGCCTATTACCACTCAAACTGGGAGTTTGAGTGATAAAAAGCTCGTTGGGATGCATTTACACCTGGAAGTGCCCCTTCACAAGGGGCCTATTACTCCCCGTTTGAGTGGTAAAAGGCCCGTTGCAATGTGGCGATTCTGGATGTAAACAGGAAGTGACGTGGCACGGTGGTAGGGTTGCCAACCTCCAGGTACTAGCTGGAGATCTCCTACTATTACAACTGATCTCCAGCCGACACAGAGCAGTTCACCTGGAGAAAATGGCCACTTTGGCAATTGGGCTATATGGCACTGAAGTACCTCCCCTCCTCAAACTCCACCCTCCTCAAGCTCTGCCCCCAAAACTTCCCACTGGTGACAAAGAGGGACCTGGCAACTCTACACGGTGGGCAGGCGCACGTGCTTGCGTTGCCCACTAACCCTCAGCTGGTCGGCAGGCAGCCAGGTGGATTGGCGGGGGTTTGCCTGTCACCATCTGGCACTTGGCAACCCTACCTTGCTCAAGAATGATAATTTGAAGCTGGAAAATAATTATTCAAATCTCCAGGGTTCACAATAGATTTCGTTCAGAGTGGACACACCACTAGGGCTGTTGATTCGGTTCCATCCAAACTGGAAAACCGCCGAATTTCCCCTGGTCCGGCGGTTTCCAGTTCGGATGGAGCTGAACAAAAAAAAGGTGGGAAAACGCGATCCCGAACTCCGCAAGTTCAGGGGGACTGCGGAAAAAATTCAGCAGGTTCGGCGTCCCCTGAACCTGCCTTTTCCCGCCTTAAAAGTGCTGCTGCGAAGCGGGAGCGCGAGAGGCTGCCGGCCGAGTTCAGGAGGTGACGGCGGCGCTTCTCGGCGTGGAGGGGGGGAGCGGGAGGTGTTGGGGGCGGGCTCTCTCCTCCGAGCGCCCCCTCCTCCCCACATGGGCGATTCAAAGGCGAGCGAGCCGGCGCGCCGAAGGAGCAAGCGGGCGCCAGGCAGGCCTGCGGAGCAGGCAGGCAAGCTGCAGCAGTTCAGCCTGATGGCTCTGGGAGGCCGCAGGGGCGACACTGAGTCCACCCGCCCGCCCAGCCGCTGCCACCGCCCATGTGGGCCGCACAATGCCTTCAGCATTGCTGCTGCCCCCGCCGCCCGCCCACCCGCTGCCCAGCGGCTTCTGCTTGGGGCTGGCGAAGGGCATGGCCCTAACCTCCACCCTGGTGGCCACCCTACCCCCTTCGCCGCCCAGCACTAGGAGGCCACCCGCAAGTTCGCCCCGCCAACGGCCCTGCCCGCCAGCTTCAACAAGGCCGATGGTGCTGAGGCTGAGGACGGCAAGGCCTTCCTGGCCAAGGACACCGCGCTGCTCGCCTTCTCCACCGCCGAGGCCGTACAGGAATCTCTGGGTGAGTGGCCGACCGAATTTGTTCAGGAATGCCGAATTTCCCGCTGAATTTGGCATTCCTGAACAGGGGGGGGTCGGAATTCGGCCGAACCAGACCCAAATCGTGCCGGGTTCGGCCGAATCCGAACCGGGCCGAATTTTTTCCCCAACAGCCCTATACACCACTGCTTATTTCAAAGCAGGAATGACCACCCCCTCTCTCAAGGAGCCTATCTACTATATCCAGTCAGCCATCCCACCCCATCAGAGTTGAGCAACCAGGAGAACTATGAGTCATACAAGCAGGTGGTAGGCCTCAGACGACTAAGAATCCAGGCCACATCTTCGGACTGAATAAACTGAAAATTATCCCAAACAATTGGACAAGCTGGTATCCTGGCACCTTATGACCCTATTACTGCTAATATAGAGTCCAAATTGGTATAGAAGCAATGGAACTACATAGTTCAATATAAAGCTGGCTTTGTATGTTCATACAAAGCTGGCTTTATATGTTCATGTTTGTAGTGATTTTGTACATATTAAAGAAGTTTTCCTACTAATTTCCTACTAATTTTACTAATTTTGCTCATACAAAGCTATCAGAAATTGTATTTCACAACTTATCTTTGCATGGCAGATGGTGGCTTTTCCACACAATTAGTCTTTTGTTTCCAATTTGTTATACAGGATCCAGGCAGCTTCCTTTAAGACACCACATCCCTTATGGGGAATAACATGTTTTCTAAGCATTGAAAATGTAGTAATTTGTACCTAGGAAAGTGTAATACTTCCTCCAGATAGCACATTTATTGTTTGTCTGATGGTACGTATGATAGTTATGTGGCATATGGCTCCAGTGGAGTCATTAGCATATACATTATATTAATTCCAAACCAGATTCCTGTAAATACACTTTTTTTGCACAAAATGGCAAGTTTGGAGTTAGTAAGGATGGTGAAAAACACAGAACAAAGTTTATGTTACATGCAGTAGGGGTGTGCATTCCCAAAATCCCAAGCTGTAAATGTACATGATTTTATGTTGTTACCATAATTCTCTGAAACAGTAACACAAATCTGGGAGTCTTAGCATAGGCGTAAACTATGGGGGGGGCAAAGGGGCTCGAGCCCCCCCTGTACTTGGCCAGGGGGGACTGAGCCCCCCCCCCGGGCAACCAGTGCCCACATGAAGGGCTCAGTTACAAAGGCAGCTGAAGCACAGTCCTCTCCTACCTTCTTGTTGTATCATGTTACAATTTACATGATTGTTTGGGGCTTTGTTCCTGTTTGCTAGTATGTATTTGTGTGTTTACTAAGAATTTATACATTGCCTTAAAAGACCTGTTCCTATGGCCCAAACAAAGGATCTTGCCACTGAACTCTGCAGGTTTGTTCTCACCCACAACTACTTCAGGTTTGATGAGGAGTTATATCTTCAAATCAGTGGCACAGCCATGGGCACCCGCATGGTTCCACAGTATGCCAACATTTTCATGGCAGATCTAGAACAGTGTTTTCTAAACTCCTACCCATTGGCTCCTCTCCTTTACATGGGATTAATTGATGACATTTTCTTTGACTGGACTCATGGTAAAGAAGCCCTCAAAAGATTTCACCAGGCTTTCAACAACTTCCACCCAACCATCAATCTAACTATGAATTTCTCTGAAGAAGAAATAAGCTTCCTGGACACCACAGTATGGATACACGAGGGACGCACAAGCACCACATTATACTGGAAACCAACAGATCAGCAAGCGTTAATGCATGGGTAGAATGTTCCTGGTTCGCTCCTCTGTTATCTCACAATATTTTAATCCCACAATATTTAAGACTGGATAATCAAACGCATGACGCCAGCCCATCCCACTATAAGTCTGAAACAAGTAGCTGCTGGAGGCTCCCCGTGCATTTGAACCAACCATATAATGTGGGATAGTTCGCAATGTGGGATAGCAGGGGAGTGACATCGCCCAAGGATTGGCTGAGGAGTTATCCAATCAAAGGGCGATTCTCCCCCTTTTTTTTTCTTGGAACACCAGCATTCCGGTATACCATCATCTCAACCAACTGCTCACGCAGGAAAGGGGGCGGGACGGAGGAGACCGGTAAGGGGCATTAGTAGCGAGCTAGTCGAGTCATTACATGCACGTCAGCGTTCCGGTAATGTGGCGAAATAAAAAAAAAAGCAGCGGTTTAGCACCGAAAAGATAGCTAAAAACCAGGGATTGCTTAACTTGGGTTTTTTTGCCTTAATTCGCGACTAAGGTGGGTCCGATGAACAGCCCTTGGACGATTATGCGTGTGGACCACGGGGATTCGCTACTTTTAAGGCACAAAGACGAGACAAATTGGCCGTGCGTTAAACCCCCTGTAAGCCCTTGGCCCAATCTGAACCAAAAACCACATCAGAGACAGTCAGGTCCAAAGAAGCTGGTTTTTACTGGTCAAATAGTTTAACAGAGCATAAAGAAAAAGGTGACAGCAATGGAGCTTGCTGGCTTGCACTTGGTAATATAAAAGCATGGAAAAAAGCAAAAGATTACAAAACACAAACAGCGCTGTGGTTCCCACAGCTTCAAAAAGGTTTAGGTATGCATAACAGTCCTTGACTCTGGTCTGTGGGAAAACGAAACCAACTGAGACACAGGCCTGACACCCCCATGCCTCCAGGTACCACCCCAACCATATCAAGCAGTCCATTGTCTATAGCCAAGCCCTACGCTATAGTCGCATCTGCTCCAACCCTTCAGACAGAGAGACTCACTTGAAGGAGCTACAGCGAGCATTTTTGCAACTACAATATCCTGCTGACATGGTAAAAAAGATGATTGGAAATTCCAGAATGATACCCCGGCACAGCTTGCTACAAGACAAACCCAAAGAAAATGACAATAGAACACCTCTGGTGGTCACATACAGCTCACAACTCAAACCAGTCCAACGTATTATTATCAATGACCTACAACCAATTCTGGATTGCGACACTTCCTTCTTCAGAGAAGAGAGCTTCTAATGTGAAGCAAAAGCCAGGCCAACAGTACCAAGATACGTTGAAAAAAACCTATGAATGGCTCTCTCATGATGTGGCAATGGAAAAAGCATATCGTGACATCTGTCGCTTAGCAGCAAATGACATGAATGTTCCTCTTTCAAACGCATCAAGAGACAAGTATGCACATGAAAAAAAAATTCAAACTGGCTTCTCAAACTGGAAGAAGTCACTGTTTAGATTTCAGACTCATCAGCATTCTAACTTACACTGTGCAGCTGTCCAAGCTATGTGTGTTAAGTGCCATCAAGTCGCTTCCGGCTAATGGCGACCCTATGAATCAAAGTTCTCCAAAATGTCCTATCTTTGACAGCATTGCTCATATCTTGCAAATTGAGGGCTGTGGCTTCGTTTATTGAGTCCATCCATCTCTTGTTGGGTCTTCCTCTTTTCCTGCTGCCAAGCTATAGCTTCTGTTAAAGCAGGAGTAAATGTACAGAGCAAGTTTTCAGAAGGCCAGCAGAAGCAAATGTGAGATGCTAGAAAGGCACTGCTGATAATTTTAGCCCCAGTAAGGTACCTTGCCTGATAGGGCATTGCAATATGCAGCCATGACAAGGAAGAGTCAAACCTGAAACAGCTCTTGCTGCTACCTGCTGCAGATATTCCACAGCTGAAATCATGGCTGAATCATACAATCTACAAATGGATTTCACCTACCATTGTGAATGAAATGCTTGAGATCATGGCTCACAATGCTCTATGTACAGTAGTGAGAGAGATTAAAGCAGCTGTTTATTACAATGTAATTGTTGATGAGACCACAGATATCACCACACAAGAACAGGTTTCATTTTGCTTCTGCACTGCTACAGAGAATATGTTTGTGGAGGAATTCTTTTTTGGATTTTATTAAACGGAATCCACCACTGTTAAAACTCCCTTTTCTATTTTGAAAGATGTACTCTGTCGCTTGGATCTTTCTCTTGACAGATTGTGGCCAATGCTACGATGGAGCATTGAATGTTGCTGGACATCTTGCAGGCCATTCCTGAGCTTGGGTGCTGAAAGTGCTTAGGAGGCCCGAGAAGCCTTGCGCCAGCGTAAAAGGCACGTACGCCAGTGCAAACGGCCTGGCCACCGGCGTCAGGCCAGTTACTCTGGCAACGGTAGTCGGCGGAGGGGAGCGGTACGGCTGCAACAGTGCAAGGGCCGCACCAGCGCCCAAGCGGTGCAGAAGTGGCCACTGGCGGCATTCCCGGGGGCGTTCCCGTGGCAAGGAGGCCTCCTAAGAGCCTTTCGGCCCAGGAACACTTTTGCGTCCGAAAAGTTACACCAGGTCTTGACCTGGCGCAGCCTATAGACCACCATGCAAACGCTTCGGACCCTCGTCTCGCCGCCGCGCACAAGCACCACCCATCTCCGCGTGGAGCCTCTAGAATCTGCCTAGAGGCTGGCCAATGGGGCCAGGGCAGGAAGTGGCAGCACCCCACCGGAGGAAAGGCCTCGAAGCCAGGAATTCCCCTCATAAGCAGCACTTTGCGGCCGGCACTCACTTGACAGGTAAGCCTCGCATGGGCCAGCATGCTGCTGCCATGCCACCCAGGGGTCGCCTGGCAGTCTACCCCCAGACCCTTCTTTCTCGTTGCAGGTCTCTCCGATGGCCACCCAGCTGCCTTCACCAACCACACCCATGCGGACACAAGGAGAGAAGCAGGCCGGCGAGGAAGCAGTGCCGTTGCCTCCTTGCGCCGTGCTGGCTCTCTGACCCCCTGGCCCCAACCAATACCCAGTGTGACTCATGGAACTCCAGCCGTGCCCTTCCCTCCCTCTCCACTCCTGCCCTCTCACCTGCCACTGTCCAACTCATCTGAAAATAAAGTTGTAGTTTGAAACTGGCGCTGCCTGCATAGTGCTACAAATAGGCTGCGGGGGCAACCACATATTTTGCACTCAATGAAAGTTTAAAATCTGATGCTCTGGAGATGTCAGACTGATGTTCAATATCTTCAACCCTCTGTCAGATAAGGTTTTTCCCATGATTATACTCACTTTTCAAAAGGACTTGGGGGGGATAAACCTATGATATTAATACTTTTCCTGGCTGCCCTCAACCAACTTGACTGATAACTATCCTGGAATATCAGAGAAAGGAAACCCTGGGGGTTCAGATTTCCTTTCAATCATAGCTGAATAGTTGAAATACAGACTCTAGCCTGCCTCTTCAGCATTCCTGTTTCTCATCTAATTCAGGCAATAGAAACACATTTGGGAACCTGTAAGACTGCTCTTAAAAACCTGGATTGTACTCTCTCTAGTGGAGCAAAACTAAAAGGGGGTGGGCCCAAAAGGGAGCCATATTGTAGTTGTGCTAGTGTTTTAGCTTTAAACTGCTTCAAGGCTGCAGGCACAAAATGACCACCTTATGATTGCAAAAATCTAATTATACTGTTTGTGGATCTTTCCCCCCGATCAGCAGCATATTTACTATGATTGATCCTAGAGCCAGATGCTTGAACCACCACTCCTAGGTATTTAAAACTGTTCACCTGTTCTATCAAGTGACCCTTGATAACCCAAGACCTTATGTTTTTATTTCTCTCAAATGTCATGATTTTAGTTTTCTGGTAATTAATTGTGAGACATTCATCACCACAATACTTAGATAACCTCATAAGGGCTCTCCTCTTACCTATGGGGGTCCTGAAGTGAATCACAGCATCATCAGCATGAACAACACAGGTGTATGCCTTTTTGCAAGTTTGGGGGGGTGGCAATCAAGGTTTTGGAGGTGACTTACTATATCATTTATATAGTAAGCAAATAGCATGGGTGCAAGTAAGCAACCTTGTCTGACTCCTGTATAATTTCTAATAGGATCGGTCAAATGTTCATGTCTGCTGCATCTAACTCTTAAATAGGTTTGATCGTGCAAAGTCCAGATAAGAAACAGGGTCTTTTGTCAATAGTTGATACCATAAAGTTGTTCCATAATTTGGACCTAGACACGGAATCAAATGCAGCTGTTAAGTCTACGAAGGCCGCATTTATGGAAATAGAGCCCTGGGAAGAATACTTTTCAATCAGGTGTTGCAGTACCAGATAATGGTCCAACGTGGATCTTCTTGATCTAAAACCCACCTGCTCCTCTGCTAAAATGTTCCAGCCATAGTGATAGTTTGTCCAAATGGTGTTTTGCATATAATTTACTTAAAATATTTAACAGACTTATTGGCCGATAATTTGCTGGATTGACTTTTTCTACTTTTTTATAAAAGGGGACAACTATGGCAGTATCCCATGATTTAGGAGTAAAACCAGTCTCATCAATATAAGTGAACATGGGGGGCAAAAATAGAGCCCACCACTCTTTTATTCTCTTCTAAGAATTCAGGGGGGATCCTTTCTGGTCCTGGAGTTTTAGCAATATTCAGCCAGCTGATCAGGGATTCAATTTCCCTTGGGGTTACCAGAGGCCAGTTAGGTAAACTTCCTATTTCAAAAGGGGGGGGTGGCGTCTTGTGCCAATACATAATACATCACTAAAAAAGGAGACCCATTTGTCTAGACTCAATAGATGCTACTGGGTATGCCGATTTAAGACAAACAAACAAGTGGGTTCTGGACTAAATCAAGCCTGAACCTTCCCTAGGGGCTAAAATGACTAAACCAAGGTCGTTTTGAGGAGGTCAATGGGCTGTAGCAGGAAGGGGGAAGAAGGAATATTCTGTTCTACTGGCAGAACAGTCTTGTGTAAGTGGAAAATTTAGTCTGGATTTAACTGAATACTTACAGGGGACCAATTCATATTAGAAAAAGCACACAGAGGGAAAGGTTAACCCTCTTCCCTTCACTGGAGACTACAATCACTGATCCAAACAGTGGTCTTCCATAGCTACTTCTTCCCCCACTACCCACTTTTTTTTGCCTTCAAGTCACAGCTGATTTATGGCAACCCCTGGTGGGGTTTTCAAGGCAAGAGACGTTTGGAGGTGGTTCTGCCATTGCTGCCTCCACATCAGGACCCTGATATTCCTTGGAGGTCTCCCATCCACATACTAGCCATGGTCAGAGCAGAGTGTGTGTGACCGGCCCAAGGTCACCCGGCAAGCTTCCATGACACAAGTGGGAATTTGAACTTGGGTTTCCTTAGCCACTATACCATGCTGTCTCTCAGCTACTGCTTAAAGAAATTTAAAGGACAGTATAGAGTCTACGTGTGTCCAACATCTTACCTGGGAGAACACTTTCCTGGGAGTGAGCCCCATTCAATAGAGCTCAGTAAGATTCTGAGTAACCCTATTTGGATTACTCTTTTAGTCTGATTTCTTACAAGAATAATACAAAATTTTGATCTAGTTCCATAAGTGAATGTGTCTTTGGTACAGGAGAAACTTAGGGATGATTCAGCTATAAAATAAGCCACAGAATGAAGTTCTGCTGTCAAAACAGACTAAAATAGAATAGTGAGCACTTGGGAAACCAAAGCTAGATATTGGTTCTTGTAGGTTATCCGGGCTGTGTAACCGTGGTCTTGGAATTTTCTTTCCTGACGTTTCGCCAGCAACTGTGGCAGGCATCTTCAGAGTAGTAACACTGAAGGACAGTGTCTCTCAGTGTCAAGGGTGTAGGAAGACTTGGCCAACCTGAGAAATCAGCAGTGGCTGAACATGGACTGACACAAACAGGACACAGGGTCTTATTCCAAGACACTGAAAGACTGGACAATTCTACCAACTATTTTGTCAGATTGCACAGAGAAGCCATTGAAATTCATAAACATCAGCACAACTTTAACAGAAAAGAGGAGAGTTTAAGAATGAATAAGGCTTGGCTTCCTGCCCTGAAAAACCTCCAGACAAAGACAACATTCAACAATAGCCATACAGATTAGTTTTGGATTACACACATTAACAGATCACTTCAGGATACAATGGTTCCATATTAACATACCATACCCTCATTAGCACATTATCTTGATACTTACAGGACAATACTTTTGCAGGACAATACTCAGCTCAAACCCAACCCCTTTCTGACTATATATTACTCTTCCTACACCCTTGACACTGAGAGACACTGTCCTTCAGTGTTACTACTCTGAAGATGCCTGCCACAGTTGCTGGCGAAACGTCAGGAAAGAAAATTCCAAGACCACGGTTACACAGCCCGGATAACCTACAAGAACCAATGAACTCTGACCGTGAAAGCCTTCGACAATATTTCAAAGCTAGATAGTTTCACAAGCTTTTAAGTCACAATCAGCAGCCTAACCCACACTAACAGTGCACTGATTCTGGCTGTGCCTGTATTTTTTATCCAGTTCTCCTAGCTATGTGCATACCATGTTATCAGACTCTTATCTAAGTAAGCATGGTTCTGCAGAAAATTAATTCAATTGGCATTCCACTTGATTCACTCCTCATGCTAGAGCCGTGTTGGCGAACCTAAGGTACGCATGCCGACTCTGGCATGAGTAGCCCTCTCTGCCAGCACGCAAGGCTCAGCTGGGTGGCGGGGGCTGGAGCGGTTCAAAGCCTCCCCCTTCCCTGCACTCCCCACCGCCCAGCTGGGCAGTGGGGGCTTTGAATCGCTCCGCGAGCGGTTCAAAGCTCCCACCCCCTTCCCTGCACTTGTGAGGGTCTGTATGCCTTGTCTTGTATGCTTGTATGCTCCCTTCCCCCTGGACTCGTAAAAGCAGTTCAGGCCTCTTGACCTTCCTTGGTTCAGGCTCAGTGTGTGACGGGCCCCAGTTGGAATGTCTCTCCCTCTTCCCACACCCCTCCCTCGCTCTTACTGACTCCCTTGCACCACTGTGGCCTTGGTGGTTGATAGTACTAACAAGCTCTGAGTTCTTTTGATGTTTAGTACCATGCACTATTATCTCGTAGGTTCCCATAATACGCGTTTGGCATCTGCTTCCCTGTAGGGGTTGTAATTCTGTCTTTGAGAATCTGAATTCACTTGCAACTTTTCCAGTGTAAGACTTGTACCACCTGAAGCTTTCAATAAAGATCCTTGTTTCTGCATGACAGTCTGAGCAAGTGATTTTATGGAATTTGCACAGGGAGGTCAGGAACTCTCACAGCACTCTTCCGTGCATCTAGAGAGCGGCGAATCCAAAACGAAACCTCCAGTGCACAAACGGGTCCGGTCGGTGCCTGGCCTCTGGTCCGTCTTGATTTCAGCATATCCGTCCTGCCAGCTCGGCTGCAAAGAGCCCCCTGGAGCGGCCTGGGCAGGGGGCCCTCCCCCCCTCGCGTGCCACCTACCCCCTCCTGCCTTCCCTCTCTGCCAAGGGCTCCGGTGGGCAGTCACTGCGGCACGCGCCATCTCGGGCGGGCGATCCAGCAGGGGTTCAGCTGCGTGCAGACAGGCATCTCCCCCTGGGCACGTGGTGCGGACGCATGTCGTGCGAATTCAGGGGCTCGCCAAAGGCGCGCGTTTGCAACGCGGGGCCGACAGCTTGACGGTGGGCCGGGCAGCCAGAGGAGCCCTCCGCTCGCCTCCCCGACGCTGCGAAAGCGCCGCCCGCACGAGGCTGCTCCATGCCCACCTCGGGGCTCCGGCAGAGGTGCAGGGGGGTGGAGAGAGACCCACAGCGCTCAAGCTCTGCTGCCGCATTGGGGGCTGTCCCGGCGGGACATGCTGGACAGCCGCCCCACCAGGCCGGGCTCCAGGCGCCGCCCTGCCCTCTGCCGCTCGCCTCGCTTTGCAGCCTGGCTCTGAGCACACCAGGCGAGCGCTGCCCGGCCAGAGTCCCCCTCGTCAACTCGCCCAGCTCGCCGGCTCATCCTGCCCCCCGTCCCTCCCCCCGGACGCCTCTCGCTCGACTGCAGCTGTCTGAACTCTCCGGGCACTTCATCCCAGCCCCCTCGGGAATGCCGGGTGGTGTCGTTTTTATTTTTATTATTTTAAAAAATATAAATACATGCAGTTTTTATTTTTTTTATTTTTTAAAATACTCACAATACAAATTCTTGTAGTTTTTAATTCATTCTCTCCCCCACCCTCATCTCTCTTCAGATAACACATGAAGCTGCCTTATTCTGAACCAGACCCTTGGTCCATCAAAGACAGTATTGTCTACTCAGACCAGTGGCTCTCCAGGGTGAGGTCTTTCATGTAACTGGGCGGTGCGGGGCTTTGAACCACTCTGCCCTGCCGCCCGTGGCTCTGTCTCCCAGGAGAGCAGCTGGGCGGCGGAGGCTTTGAACCGCTCTGCGCTGCTGCACGGAGTGGTTCAAAGCCCCCGCCCCCTTTCCTGCACTCCCCGCCGCCCAGCTGGGCGGCAGGGGCTTTGAACCGCTCCATGCTACTTGCAGTTCAAAGCTCCCACCCTCTTCCCTGCACTCCCTGCTGCCCAGCTGGGAGTCCAGGGAAGTTGTTTTTTTCTAAAGTAAAACCTCAGTATTCAGATTAAATTGCTGTGTTGGCACTTTGCAATAAATAAGTGGGTTTTGGGTTGCAGTCTGGGCACTAAAAGGTTCGCCGTCACTGTGCTAGAGTGTCAGGAGCAGGCCATGAAGACAGTTCATGGTTGTGCTCCCAGGTGTTGTTTTGCAGTCCTCTCCAAGGCCAGTCCGTGCCCCGGGTTTAGACTTCATAGAGTCCTTCACAGATTCCTTTAGTGTGGGAATTGCCAAGTACTCCTTCCTGCCTCTGAAAGGGGGGTTGCCTGGGTTACTGGTTATCTCCTTTTGCTTTTCCATATATGCCATGTGCCTTGCCTTAGCCCCTTACTAGTGTCATTCTGAATATGGCTTCTGTAACCTGTCAAGTCTAATCAATAAAACTGCTTTCGTGAACTTGCCGTCTGCTGGAATCTGTTTATGGGTTTGCTGCAGGGCTAGAGCTCACATTATGACACTAGTCATCTTCATCGGTTTTAATTGCTGACCTTGGCTGTAGCCCTGGAGGGTTCGCCTAGGCACTCGTCTCCTCGGCTTAGGGCGCGAGACGAGCTCCCCGAGGATCCCAGTTTACTGCATGCCGTCTTGGAGGAGACGCTGCAAACTGACGCGGAGGCCACCCGGCTGGTTGGGTTGGTGACTGATCAGTGGCGTCGCCTGGCAGAGATGACCCCCTGGAGGACCCAGGACGCTGATCTACGTGCCCACGACGACCTTTTGGGACTGGATACTTTACTGGAAGAGACCCGGTTGGTGCAGGAGGACCTTGCCTTGCTAACTCAATTGTTGTCTGAGCTGATGCTCAGCGAGCTGCGACGGGAGTCGGCGGCCCCCATCCAGGGGCTCGGGTCCTGCTTCCTGATGGCGGGGGCTCAAGAGGGAGACGTTCTGCTAACTGTCCCGGACCCCACCATATGCCACAGGAAGAACAGAGCGTTGCCGCCCAGACAGTCCTGGCTCTCATGGACTTACCGCTAAACACAACGACGGTAGCGGAAGTTGAGAAAGTTTTAAGCCCGGAGTTTGGTCTTTCCTCCACGGATCTGGCTCAACAAGTCCAACCGCTGTTGGGTCAACACAAGGAGATCCAATTACTCTTGGAGCAAATGGCCGAACCAATTGTGATGGCCGCCAAATTCGAGGTGGACCGAGAGCTCGCTAACCAAAGGCGAGCAAAGGAACAACTGTTGGCGGAGGCGGCCACTGCTCGGGCGCAAGCGACGGCAGGTACTGGAGCACGGTCAAAAATTACCGAGGGGATGGACTGGTCTTTCCCTTTGTTCTCCTGGGGCTCCCCGGAACCAGGACAACCCCGGGAAGTAGCACGCAGAAAGCGGCTCACCTTTGCTCCTGATGTCCACAAATATGAGGAGGAGACCGCGTACGTTGAAGAAGGTGACTGGAATACCAATTACCAAGTCAGCCAAGCCCGACGGACTGGGGGGACTGAGGAAGAAATTCATGCCTTGCAGTTTCAAAACCGAGAGCTAATGGAACGTATGGCCCAGATGCAGGACCAACTGGACTTTCTAAGTGCGAGTTTCACAAGACACAATTAACCTTCCTAGGATATGTCGTCTCGCACCAAGGACTGACTATGGGTCCAGAAAAGGTGCGAGCTGTGCTCAGTTGGGAACCACCCTCTACTCGCAAACAAGTCCAAAGATTCTTCGGGTTTGCAAATTTTTGCAGGGCGTTCCTCCCTCATTTCGCTCGGATTGCTCTGCCCATCACGGATCTCCTTAAAACTAAGGGGAAGGGGGATTCGGCCACTTTACCCAATGCCCGGGTGGAGTGGACCCCCCCGTGTCAAGCCGCCTTCGATAGTCTAAAGCAGCTGTTTACGTCCGAGCCAGTTCTGCAACACCCCGACTGCACTCAGCGTTCATAGTTCAAGTAGACGCTTCCGATGTAGCGATGGGGGGGTGCACTTCTGCAACGGGGGGAGGATGGACACCTGCGTCCGTGCGCTTATTTTTCCAAAAAGTTTACCCAAGCCGAACTCAATTGGGCTATTTGGGAAAAGGAAGCCGCAACTGTAAAACATGCCTTGACAGTGTGGAGACAGTTTTTGGAGGGTTCCACGGTGCCTTTTGAAGTGTGGTCCGATCACAAAAATCTGGTTGCTCTAACGGAGGCCCGCAAACTGTCTGCAAAACAAGTGCGTTGGGCAGACTTCTTTGCCCAATTCCGATTCATCCTGAAGCATGTACCAGGGAAGCAAAATCTACTGGATGACGCCCTATCTAGACTTCCCCAATATCCCACCAAGGTTGACCGACCCACAGAGTTGCTCTTCACCCCTGCCCAACGGGGTCTAGTGCCCGTTCTGGCTGTGCAAACCCGTTCTCAGACTCACTCCCCGCCGCTGCCGCTTACAGAGGGGACGGATGCCCCGCACCCGGGCGAGCCGGTGATGCCACCCATCTCGCTTCCTCCTCCCTTGGAGCGATCTACAGCCATGTCTCCCGAGGCACGGGGACCCAAGCACCCTGTTCAGCCACCCCCCACTCCAGTATCTACTCCGTCCCCAGTCCAGCTGCCCGCCGGCACTACTCCAGAGGGGGTGGAAGGTCTGTCCAAGTCCTTTAGGGACACTCTTCTTCGTAGTTATCAAGCGGAACTTTCCTCGCAGACCCTTCCAACTACTCTAGTTAAACGCGGGGAATTTTGGTACAAGGATTCGAAATTGTATGTGCCAGAGGTGTTGCGGGGGGAGGTTTTGGGTTTGGTTCATGGTGCCAAGACCGCCTGACATTTCAGATTCCTTAAGACGTTGCATTTACTTAGGAGGCAATTTTGGTAGGGGGCATGCGGTCAGATGTGGACTCCTTCATCCGCAGCTGCCCCATCTGTGCAGCGGCCAAACAGGCACAGGGAAAACTGCCCAGACTTTTGCAACCGTTACAGACCCCCTCTAAACCTTGGGAGGTGATTGCAATGGACTTCATGACGGATCTACCCCCTAGTGGAGGAAAGACTGTACTTTGGGTGATTACTGATCTGTTTTCAAAAAAGGTGCATCTTGTGCCCTGCGTAGGTATCCCTTCTGCCCTGAAATTGGCCCGCCTCTTTGTGTCACATGTCTTCCATCTCCATTCCTTCCCGCGCAAGGTGGTGACGGACTGGGGTTCAAATTTTGTGGCCAAATTCTGGAAAGCTTTCCTCAAACTGGTTGGAGTGGAACAGGGACTATCTAGTGCCTTCCATCCCCAAACGGATGATCAAACCGAACGGGTAAATGCAGTCTTGGAATGTTATTTGCGTTGTTATGTCAATTACCATCAGGATGACTGGGTAAACCTGTTGCCTTTTGCCGAGTATGCTTACAATAATGGAGTTCACCAATCCACAGGGTTCAACCTGTTTCAGATTGTTCATGGTAAAGAGTTTAATCCTGTGGGCCATGTTGGTGTTTCTGAAGAGGAGGGGGGAGTTGATGTGGCTGAATGGGTGCGTTAGGGCTGTTGAAAAAAAATTAGGTAAAGTTCGGCTTCAGCAAAATTCAGCCCATTTAAATTCGGGATATGCCGAAGTCCGAACTCCCCCGCTTTGGATCCGTGAAATTCGGCACAAGATCCGGAGTTTGGGGGGAAATTCGGCCCCCCCAAGGGCCTTCATGGGGCTTCCCTGAAGGTGGGTGGGGGGGGACAGATCTGCGCCTAAGGTGCAGATCTGTTTAAAGCGCCCCTGCCCAGCTTCAGGGAAGCCCCTGAAGGCTCACGAGGGGGGACAGATCTGCGCTGGAAGGCGCAGATGTTTAAAGAGCCCCCCCACGCCTTCAGGGAAGCCCCGTGAAGGCGGGGGGAACTGAAAAAACGCGGGAACGCCGAACCTGCCAGATTTATTTGGCGATGCCCCGAATTTGCTGAATTCGGGGCATTGTTTTCCCGCCTTTTTTCAGTTCGGTTATATCCGAACTGAAAACAGCCGAATCAGGGGAAATTCGGTTTTTCGGTTCGAGACAAACCGAATCAACAGCCCTAGGGTGCGTTCCATTGAAACAACCTGGCCATGGCTGGTTAAAAATCTGGAGCGAGCCAAACGAAAGTACAAAGCTCAGGCTGACAAACATCGCTCCCCCGGTAAGGAATACAGGGTGGGGGATCTCGTCTATCTGTCCACCAAGAACCTACGATCCACCCGCCCGTGTGATAAACTCAGTGCCAAGTACACAGGTCCGTTCCCCATTTCCCGGATTATTAATCCAGTAACTGTAGAACTCTCCTTGCCCAAGTCTCTACAGAGAATTCATCCTGTGTTCCATATCAGTCTCTTAAAACCGTACGTTTCTTCCCAAAGATGGCATCCTGAGCCACAACCCGAAATGCTTGAAATGGTGGGGGAGAACATTTTGAACTGGCTAAGATACTGGATTCCCACTTTCGCTTCGGTGCCCTTCAATACCTGGTTCGCTGGAAACATTTTGGTCCCGCCCAAGATGAATGGGTGCGTGCCCATGACCTCTCCGCCCCCCGCCTGTTGCAAGAATTCCATTCCGCCTACCCTCACAAACCCTCGGTGGAAGGGTGAAGGGGGGTCTTTAGGGGGGCAGAATGTCAGGAGCAGGCCATGAAGACAGTTCATGGTTGTGCTCCCAGGTGTTGTTTTGCAGTCCTCTCCAAGGCCAGTCCGTGTCCCGGGTTTAGACTTCATAGAGTCCTTCACAGATTCCTTTAGTGTGGGAATTGCCAAGTACTCCTTCCTGCCTCTGAAAGGGGGGCTGCCTGGGTTACTGGTTATCTCCTTTTGCTTTTCCATATATGCCATGTGCCTTGCCTTAGCCCCTTACTAGTGTCATTCTGAATATGGCTTCTGTAACCTGTTGAGTCTAATCAATAAAACTGCTTTCGTGGACTTGCCATCTGCTGGAATCTGTTTATGGGTTTGCTGCAGGGCTAGAGCTCACATAGACACACAACAGGCCTTTAGATTGCTGAACCAGAGATTGCTGGATATCAAGAAACAAGTTTTGCACTCTCTTGCAAATAGTACATGTTCCCTTATTGCAAATGGTGTAGGGCCAGTTTATGGGCCTCATGCTCCCTACTTATTCCATCTTAAGTCCACAGAGCTTTTATGCTCACCAGGTTCAATATTTTGCTTTCCGTAATCCTTTATGGCAGATTTTTGAGAACGAGAGAGCTTCAAAGGTTGAGCTGCAAACTATACACTATAACAAAATAATTACATTTATTGCAAGGTGTACACTATAAAATTATTAAAAACACAGGGCCTGGAATGCTGTCTACATATAAAAATATCAGTTATACTGATATACAATCAGTGTAAATGACCAATGCTAGACCAGACGTGTTTCAGCCTGAATAGGCCTCCCTCAGTGGTCATAAATACAGAAAGTTATTAAAAAAAACACATCTGGAAATTAACCTTATGAGATATTTTTATCTAATGTTTTGTGTGGCTTGATGTGAACTCTTAACCCAAATCATGGGTCTTGCCACACAGATGGCTCATACAATCCGGTACAGAATTAACAAAGTGTGTACATCAACTCCTCATCAGGAGAGATATCGTCCATGTAGGGCCAGGGTTCCTGAATTCTTACCTCATATCTTGCTATATTGCAGCTTTATACTGAGTTGAGGAATTCCCTAATTAGCTCTCTCTTACATACGTATCAAGGTTACTCATACTGGTCTTATACCTTTTGTGTGTGTGTAAAGTGCCGTCAAGTCGCAGCCGACTTATGGCGACCCCTTTTTGGGGTTTTCATGGCAAAAGACTAATAGAGGTGGTTTGCCAGTGCCTTCCTCTGCACAGCAACCCTAGTATTCCTTGGTGGTCTCCCATCCAAATACTAACCAGGGCTGACCCTGCTTAGCTTCTGAGATGTGAAGAGATCAGGCTAGCCTGAGCCATCCATACCTTTTATCTGACTGGAATCCTTTAATCAACTTATATTACCATCAAGTTGCTAGGTAGCTCCTAGTTGCTGTGAGGATCCATGGGCTGATTGTAAATGATCATGAACAATTTTATCTTTATTCTATTTCAGTTTATGGTCATTTATTAGAGTGCTTTCTGATGTGTATATTTCTGGTAACTGGCCATGTAGCATTTTAGATTTAGTGCCCTGACCTGGATAGCCCCAGGTTAGCCTGATCTCGTCAGATCTCAGAAGGAAAGCAGGGTCAGCCTTGGTTAGTATTTGGATGGGCAACCTCCAAGGAACACCAGAGTCATGACGTGCAGACAATGGCAAACCACCTCCGAACGTCTCTTGCCTTGAAAATCCTATGGGGTCACCATAAGCCAGCTGTGACTGGACAGAACAAAAAGGTGTGTGTACCAAATACCTAATAAAAGTTCTGTAGTGCTAACAGTGCACAGACATCAATGACACATGAATAGAATAATACAGAGGAGAAAGGATGGCAGTGGGTTGCAGGAGAAACTACACTTTGGTGGAAGTGCTCCTCAGTCATGCCAAACGTAAGGAACATATTTGCTCTCCTTGCAACAAATATTACAGAGCCTGATCATCAGTTGGTACATACATGCACAAATGTCATTACAGCTCATGTTAAAATAACTGCTCATGTTAAAATAATTGCACTAGTGGCCCCTAGTGAGGGAATCTGCATTGTCCCTTCACAGTGGGGCCCCTGTCTCATTCCTGGGATCAGTCTTAAAGTGCTCTCCTCAGGGGCAGGGGCTACTATCACCCAAGGACTCTGTCCAGTTCCCAGGGCTCCAGACTTGTACTTGAGGAGGGAAGAGATGGTATCATTTTACTCTGCTCTGGTTAGACCTCACCTAGAGTATTGTGTTCAGTTTTGTGCACCACAATTTAAGAAAGATGTAGACAAGCTAGAATGTGTCCAGAGGAGGGCAACAAAGATGGTGAGGGGTCTGGAGACCAACTCCTATGAGGAAAGGTTGAAGGAGCTGGGTATGTTTAGCCAGAAGAGGAGAAGACTGAGAGGGGTATGATAACCATCTTCAAGTACTTGAAGGGATGTCATATAGAGGATGGTGCCAAGTTATTTTCTGTTGCCGCAGAGGGTCAGACCAGAACCAACGGGTTGAAATTAAATCAAAAGAGTTTCCGTCTAGACATTACGAAGAATTTCCTAACAGTTAGAGCGGTTCCTCAGTGCAACAAGCTTCCTCAGGAGGTGGGATGCTCTCCTTCCCTGGAGGTTTTAAAGAGGTTAGATGGCCATCTGTCAGCAATGCTGATTCTGTGACCTTAGGCAGATGATGAGAGGGAAGGCATCTTGGCCATCTTCTGGTCACTGGGGGTGTGGGGGGGAGGTAGTTGTGAGTTTCCTGCAATGTGCAGGGGATTGGACTAGATGACCCTGGTGGTCCCTTCCAACTCTATGATTCTATCTTGGCCATCTTCTGGGCATGGAGTGTGGGGGGGGGAGGTAGTTGTGAATTTCCTGCATTGTGGAGAGGTTGGACTAGATGACCCTGGTGGTCCCTTCCAACTCTATGGTTCTATTATTCATTCTGAAATGTCTTTGGCAGATGTGCCTGTTGAGATATTTCAGGTTGAGGATGACACGCCAGTCCCTGTTTCTTTTTGGTATGGGAAAGAATACTGAATAGATTCCTGATAAGTGCTCTGCTGGTTTCACAGATTTGATTCTTAGAATGTCCAGGAGATGCTGGATGGCTGCAGACATTCTCAGCTATTTTTCCCGGTGTGAGGTGCTTGGAGAGAATACGATCTTGAGGAATCTTGGCAAATCCTATTTGGTAGCCTTGTGATATGATATGTAGAACCCAGTGGTCTGGATGAGAGGATTCCCACTGGTTCTGAAACTGACTTAGCCTGCCCCGCACAGGCTGAGGAATGACATCACTGCTTTGTCTGATGGAAGCTCTTGTCCCCTCTGTAAGTCTGGAAATAGGAAAAGCGAGGTGATCTGGAAAAGCATCCTCCCCTATGAAAGGAACCACGTTTGGAACTCCGTTGTTTCCTTTTCTGGTCCGACCTGTAGCAGGGCAATGTATGAAAGAAGCGAAAGGGAATGGGAGCTGAAAAACCCTTCTGATCCTTACGCAGGTTCTTAGGCAAGGACCTTTTTTTGTCCTTGGTCTCCACTAGAATGCTTTCTAATTCGTCACCAAAGAGGTTCTTGCCCTGATATGGGTAACCCATTAGCACTGACTTAGATCTATGATCTGCCTGCCATGTGTGTAACCATAGGACCCTTCTAGCTGCAGCACCTGTAGCCATGGCTCTTGCCACAAATGACATTGTGTCTAAAGTAGAGTTGGCGAGGAAGGGTACAGCCTTCAGAATCCGAGATACATCTTCTAAGGCTTTCTTATTTTCCTCAGGAATAAGCTGACCCAATTTTCTAGTCCACATCCTGGCTGCTCTAGAAACAAGGGCTGTAATGGAAGCACTCACTGCCCACAGCGTGGCCTCATGAGACTTTTTACAGGCTAGGTCTGTTTTCCTGTCTATAGGATCTTTAATCATGCCTAAACCTTCCTCTGTTACTAGGCCAAAAGAGTGGAGTACGGTCACGGGAGTGTCCACTAGGGGGATCTGAAGCACTTCTGCGCTGTTGCTAGCCAGATTATAGAACTTTCTGGCAACTGCTGGGAATTGATGGCTAGCCACAGGCTTATCCCATTCTGCCTTTATTAAAGTCATAAAGTAGTCTGGGACTAGAACAACTTGGGGAGGGTTATCATGCATATGAAAAAACTCCTTAGAGCCTCTTGGGTTTTTCCTTGGCTTGGGAACCTGGGTCCTCAGCCAAGTCAAGTGAAGCAAGTGCCTTAGATAAGAGGGACTGGTAGTCCTCGGCACTGAAAAGCCTGGTTTGTTTTTCCTGAATTATCAAGTCTTCCCCGTCAGAAGAGAACTCTCTCTCTTCTTTATAATCATCTGACGATGAGAGGGGGGAGCTGCGCTCCAACTGATGTGGGCGCCTTGGCAGTGGGTCTTTTAGCACTGCCTTTGTAAGCCACTGGCTCCCCTCCTCAACCTGTGTCAGCTGGGAACTAGTCCCTTCCCCAGAGTCAACTATCAAGAGCTCCAGAGGGACAGTTAACGAGCTGCATACTGAGGGAGCTGGAGAAGTGAGCTGTTCTGCTTTGAAGCCTTCAGTGACGGCATCCTTAACAAGAGCGGTGAGCTCCACTCATAAAATGGCCAGTCCTCCTGCTTCTGCCATGGATGGGGGGTACGTTACCGGCTGCTGCAGTCTCCTGGCCGGTAGTTTGAGGTGTAGGAACATTAATTGCCACTGCGGTCACCGCACCACTAGCTTGGAGTGTTGATTGGACCTCCGCAGCAATAGAAAGATGTTGGGAAGCGGCTGGCGCAACTGATTTCTTGCTGCCCTTTTGATTACGAGTCAAGTCGACGCTTTTCCTTTTACGGGCCCCAGCTTCTACTTTCTTGCTCTTCCTCTTAAAACCACCTGAGTGGCTGTCAGAGGGTTGTTCCTGGGGCTGTGGTTGTTCCTGGGGCTGTGGCAGAGCCACAAGTAGGCCTGGATCTAGGTCCCCTGGGACATTGTAGTTGTCGGGACAAATGTCCGCCATTTTGTTTGGGTGGGAACAATTCTTAATGTTAAGTAGAATAGAATACGGTAGGATAGGAATAGACACAGACAAACTTAGGCTGATAGTTGTAGAATAGAAGTTTAGGTTTAAGTTGAGTACAATAAAAACGCTGAGGTTTGTAGGTTTCCTAAGACTAAAAGCACAGAGCTGCTAAAAAGGCTGCTCTCCCATAGTGAGGCAGAAAACGAACTGAGGAGGGGATGATTCCCTCAGGAGACAGGAAGTTAAAAGATTTGTTCCTGCCTCCCGAGCAAGTGAAGGAAATCACCCACACTTAAGATGCCCTCCTCCTCAGAGCAAGAACTTTAGCATTCAGTTCAGAACTATTTGTTCCTTTCTCCCCTACATGGTGACTAGAGGACCAGAGCTCCTTACAAAATTGACCTTATGTAAGATTATCGCAGTTACTTTGCTTTTACTACAAAAGAACAAAGGAAATATTTACACTGTTCTCAAAACTAGACTAAGAAGGAAAGAGAAATGCCATGTCAAAATTTCTAGAAGAAGGGACATTTCAGAGTTCTGGCCTTCTTCTCTAGTGTGCACTCCCACAAAGAAAAGCCAAAGAGTAACAAATTAAGGTTCAAAGTCAGTCATAACTACCGTATAGACTCGCGTATAAGCCAAGTTTTTCAGCCCAAAAAAAGGGCTGAAAAAGCCGGCCTCGGCTTATACGCGGGTCAATACAGTAGAGGGGGGAGGGGGAGGAGGAGGGGGGAACTTACCGCCATCATCGCCCCCGGGCCCGCGCACCTTTCCCCGGCCAGCAGGAGCCTTCCCGGGCCGGCAGGAGGCCCCTCCAGGCCGCGCCACCGCCCCCGCCACACCCGAGCCGCTTCCTGCGGCCGGCAGGAGCCTTCCCGGGCCAGCAGGAAGCCCCTCCAGGCCACGCTGCCCCCGCCACACCCAGGCCGCTTCCTCCGGCAGGCAGGAGCCTTCCTGCGGCCGGCAGGAGCCTTCCCGGGCCGGCAGGAGGCCCCTCCAGGCCGCGCCGCCACCCCCGCCGCGCCCGGGCTGCTTCCTCCGGCCGGCAGGAGCCTTCCCGGGCTGGCAGGAGGCCCCTCCAGGCCACGCCGCCGCCCCCGCCACACCCGGTCCGCTTCCTCCGGCCGGCAGGAGCCTTCCTGGGCCGGCAGGAGGCCGCACCGCCACCGCACCCGCACGGCTTCCTCCGGCCGGCAGCAGCCTGGGGGGAGCCTGCTGCAGACGCAGGAAGGCCGTGCCGCCGCCGCCGATTCGCCTCCTCTCCCGGTGAATAGGGGGTTCAGGGGCTCTTCCCCCTCCCCCCCTTGGATGGCACTGGGATCGGGGTGGGTTGGGGTGGGGTGGGGCAAGATAATCCCTGCGCTCTAAAATGGCGGCCGCCATTTTAGAGCGCAGCATTGCCGGTAAAGGGAATTTCTTATTGACCCTCAGCTTATACGCGGGTCAATAAGAAATTCCCTTTTCTGGCCTCAAATTTGGGGGGTCGGCTTATACTCAGGTCGGCTTATACCCGAGTATATACGGTAGGTCCTTGTGGGACTGAAGTTAATCACAATTAACTTGTTCAACTGGTCTCAATTTTAATTTATCGTAACTACTTTTTTCTATATGTAGAACATGTCCAGATTAATGTCGATCGCCACTTTGGGGTCAGGAAGGAATTTTCCTCCAGGCCACATTGGCCTTGGAGGTTTTTTGCCTTCCTCTGGGCATAGAGCAGGGGTCACTAATGGAGTGGGAGAAGGTAGTTCTGAATTTCCTGTGCCGTGCAGGGGGTTGGACTAGATGACTCTTGAGGGGTTGGACTAGATGACTCTTGAGGACACTTCCAGCTCTATGTTTCTATATCCAAGTATTAAGATAGGGAGATATTTGATATCTAGGCATTTAATCACTAAGTCAGAACCACCAGCCAACACAATCGCATAATGTGCGGTCAATTTGGGATTAGTTTGACATGGATCCTATACTGCTTTGTGATATGTGTACAAGCCAAACGTTACCGTTTTGCCAAAGTAACGCAAAAGGATTTAATCTACTATAGAGAGATCTGCTCAACATCCTGCAAGCACTAAAGTCGATGACTTAACTTTTAGCCTATGAATTGCAGATTTAAGTGTTCTTCAGTGTTCAGTTTAGAGCAGCCAGTGGCCATTAAGTCAAATTCTCATGTTGCAGATATCCATTACAAGGCTGTGACCTTCTGCTTAAGTATTCAAACCTTAAGATTTCATCTCTCTTTCCCTGCTACCTTTTCAAAAGAAATAATACCATTAAAAGGGGGGAAGTACATACAAAGATAAGAAAATTTAAAGGCAATATTTATAGGCCCTAGTTTTCTTTTTCATGTTTATAACAATAAAACTTCAGCATCATTTTTGTGCTTCTGACCAAATAAGTACATCAGGGCAAGCAATTATATCACAGCCACCTACACTAAAGCAGGGGAAAATCTTTTCAAAATCCTGGTCTGACATCAACTTTTCCACAAAACTTGTCTACCTGATTCGAATACAAATTCAGGTTACCATTTTCAATCCAGCTCTGTATCTCAGTCTGTTCATTCACTTTCATTATAACTCAGGGTGATGGCAGCACAGACAGTGCATTCATTGTTATAAAGAAATGGACATACATCCTAGAAATTCAAAGAATAGAAGGCCTAGCGAAAGACTGTGTTCAGAGTAGAGTCAACCGTTAAATTATAGCAGAGAGAACCTGAGCATCCGATTACCAACTTGTGACATGGCTATACAGCAGCTCTGTATTAGGCCAGTCTAAGGGGTGAATTACACATTAATCTCAAACATATAATACTAGCCAAAGTCCCTTTTTGAAGAGGAAAACTCATGTATAGAGGTGGCAATCAGGAAGGGAGTGTTTAACCCTTTTCCTGGACCTGGTCATAGTTGCCAGGCTCCAGACGGCACTGCCAGTTGGCTTTCCACCTTGTGGTCTGAATTTCATACTGTAACAAAAGTTTCAAATGGATTCCCCTCCATTTTAAACTTAACTAATGCCCTAATCAAGAGATTTGGGCACATCCAGATGTACATATGGTTGTCTAGACATGCATAATGAGCACAAGTGTATGCATTTGGATCTGCTTCGTACATTTCAATAACTAAGGAAACTAGAATATAGAGTAGAGGAAGAGATCTGTGAACCTATCAGAGCTCCTGCCCCCATGAAGTATCACTGGATCACTTGACTTTGTTCACCTTCTCCAGTGTGCCTGTCCTGCCAGTGAAAATGTGATTTACTTACGAAGGCTAGAACACAAAAGATATAATTTTCTTTTACCCTGCTATATTATTCTGTAGTCATTGTTTAAAACAGCATCTTGTAAATTATACTTTGCTCAAAAATGAACACAGCCAGCAGCCACCCTTTGGTGATGCAATTTAACACTATGCAGCCTTGAATAATTGGGGGGGGGACATATATATGAAGTGTCAATTGTGTTTTTCAGCCGACAAACATTCTAATTTTAGAAAGTACCCCCTGTGAAGAGGTACGTGTAGCAGCTCTCACTTGAAACAAGTCAGGACAGCGAAGTGGTCGAAATGATTATATGCTTGGGAGAAAAGTTTCCTTTGATGGCAGTTAAGAAAATACAGTTCTTTTTGGATACTGTGTTTCTAAAAACTGTAACCAAACAGTTTACTAGGTCATATCTCTCCTGGAACTCCCCCAGCATGCATGTATAATATAAGCTTCTTGCTGCCTTGAATCCTTACTTCTGGCAAATGACTGGTAGTGTTCAAAAATTAAACAATGAACAAAATTCAGTTCTGGCATGGAGATTTTTGCACAAAAAATAAAATAACCCTTCCTGCCTGCAAAACCTTTTCTGCCTGCAAAGAAGAAAGTTGCTTCTAACTTATGAATAATCACCTCCAAAATGTCCTATTGTTAACAACCTTGCTCAGGTCATGCAAACTGAGGGCTATGACTTCCTTGATTGAGACACTCCATCTCATGTTGGGTCTTCCTCTTTTCCTGCTACCTTCAACTTTTCCTAGCAATACTGTCTTTTTTGGAGACTCTTGTCTTCTCATAAAGTGACCAAACACAATAACCTTGGTTTAGTCATTTTAGCTTCTAGGGAAGGTTCAGGCTTGATTTAGTCCAGAACCCACTTGTTTGTTTGTTCGTTTGTTTTGTGGTCCATGGTATCTGTAAAACTTTCCTCCAACACCACATTTCAAATGAATTAACTTTCTTCTGCTTTCTTCACTATCCAATTTTCACATCCATGCTTAGTAATGGGGAATACTATGGCATGGAATATCTTGATCTTGCGCCTATCTACTGGGCCTCCTGGAAAGTTACTACCATCCATTTGAGCAAACTGGATGGTATGGGGTAAGCACACCGCCCTCACTTTTAAAGCTTTGAAAGTCTCTTCACTGATCAAAGTGTGTGGGCAACCCGAGTCTACCAGGGCCTCCACCTTAACTTGAGGACCCCCCTTGGAACTCTGCAGGACAACGTCCACCAAGAGTCTCTGCTACATCGCTTACCATCACTGGCGCCCTCTGCTTCTCGGCGGCGGAGGTCTGCTGCAGGAGCCCAGTTACGGCAAACCGGTCCATTTTTTTGATGAGCTGTCTAAGCTTGGCCTAGTTGCATTTGTAATCCGCGATCCTGTTGGATTGATTGGCACTGGGTCCTTGGCCCTGTTGCCGGTCGGGACAAGGTTGCGTGCGGGGGTCCACGCCTTCCTGGCACTGTACTCTTCTGACGATCCCTGCCACCGACTCGTGTCGTCCCCTCCTGGGTTGTGCGAGAAGCTGCAGGAAGCCGTTCAGGCCGGGAAGGGCAGGCGGCTGCGAAATGTCCCCTTCCGCCACAAATTAGGAAAGCCCCACTCTGAAACCACTTCGCTTTCTCCGTTGCCGGAGCGGCCACCCTCCCTGGTGGCTGGAAGGCCCCTCTGGGGACTGCTTTCTCAGGCTAAGGCTAAGGTCCTGAGTCTCGCGCTCTACGCTGCTTTGACAAGCTCAGTAGCTGCCAGCGGTTTTCCACTTCGACCGCCAGTAGAATCCATCCCTCCAAATCCGAAGGGTCGCCTTGCATGAAAGCCCAATGGAGAATCTCTGGCTTAAGTCCTTCTCAGAAATACTGGACCCCAGAGGCCTCACTCCAGTCCACAACCTTACTGGCAAGCAACTGAAACTCTCCCGCATACTGCATCACCGTTCTGGTCCCTTGGCGAAGCTGAAGGAGAGCCGTCTTGGCTCTCTCACTCTGAAAAGGGTCCTCAAAGAGCCATCTAAGCGCCACCATGAAGTCATCTAGGGACCGCAGCACGCGGGAACGAAGGTCAAACTGCTGGACCATCTGCTCGCCGCTTCTTCCTCCAGCAGTGAAGCCACATAGCGCACCCGACTCTCCTCCGAAGTGAAGGCTGCCGCCTGCTCTCTCATGAAGCCATCCACTTGTAGCAAAAAGTAGGGAAGCTTTTCCCCAGAACTGTCAAACGAGACTCGCAGCTCCCTCCGTGGAGCTGGCAATTGAGGTTGGGGGGCGAGTTGTCCCGGCGCGGCAGGGACACCGACGGGCGCAGGTTGCTGGGGTTGCGGCGGAGCCAACTGCCTCTGACGAAGGTCGGACACCTCCTGCAAAAGTCCTTCTAGAAGGCCCCGCAACCCCGCCACCTGCTCAACCAGCTCCTGGTTCAGATGTTGAAGACGCCGGTTATCCTTATCAACCGCCTCCAAAATCTCTGAACCCTCTTGCCCTGTGTCCAACGGATAATCCCAAAGGGCCCCTTGAGCACCGGAGCGTGCCTTGTGCTGCCACCTGGTGCTCACACTAGAAGGCAACCCCTCCAGGGGCTTCCAAGGTGGAGCAGCGGACCCTGTAAAACTCCAGTCCTGGGGCCCAGCTCCACGGGCATTCTCACCCGCTAGTTGTTCGTCACCCCCGTTCTGCAGGTAGTCCAGATGCGTTTCCTCCACGGCATGCATCCTGGTTGGTTGGGGAACCTCCGTTCCGTGGCTCGTCCGAACTTCTTGTTGACGAGCGGCTGGACCTCCAGCTCGGTGAGTCACCCGGACTCCTGTGTGCGTCGGTCGGCTTCTCCTGTGGCAAGCCGTCCACAAATTTCGGCAGCGGTTTGCTCGGCCGTCTCTTTGGCATGCTGCACGGTCTTTAGTCCGGCGAGCCTGTTGTCCTCCTCATGGGCACAGTGCATGGCTACCAGTCCGGCGAGCCATTCCACGTCCTCCTGGGCGAGCTGTGCCTCTTCCAGGAGAAGGGCAAGCCAGCTAGCCTCCTCTTGGGCGCGTTGCGCTGCTCCCAGCCCGTTGAGCATTTCGGCTCCCTCTCGGTCGAGTTCCCTCAGGAGCAACCGGTCAGCCTCCATCTGGGCACGTTGCACAGCTACCAGCCCGGCGAGCCCCTCAGCTTCTTCCTGGCCGAGCCGTGTCTCCCTCAGGAGTAACTGTCGGAGGTCTTCCTCTGGTGCCGCCATAGCGTTGGAAGGGAACACGATTCCCAGTCCAAGGTTTGAGAATCATAGAAAAAGGATTAGCAGCCTAATGTCAGGATCAGCCGTTTACCTCTAGCATCCCTCAAAAGCAGATTCATTCAAGCAGGTAGCTCTGAAGCAATGATACTTTATTAGGAGCAATAAGGTAAATAAAAGCATTGACTGTCTACAGAACAAAGAAGGCTGCTAATGACATGACATGAGTAGAACACGTGGTTAAAAGCATTCCAGCCAGAGAAAGTAAAACAAAGTGAAACAATTCTGAGATAACAGTTCTCAAGGCAAGATAGACAATACAACAGCTGTGGATTGCCGGCATAGTGAATAACAGGATAACAGGATGAGAAACTATACACAGAGTTTATGACATGTGAACCAAGAACTTGACCTGAAGCCAGAGCCTGGCCTGGTCCTGCCAAGAGCCCTTCTTCAGGTGACTTCAGTCAGAACCTGACAGTAGCCCTCCTATCTTTCTCCCTTGACACATTTTATGATGCCCATCCACCAGACTCTTTTGGCAGGTGGACCCAAACGGCTGAAACAAAGTTCCTGTTTTTCTTGACTCTCCCCTCATGGAAAAATAAACAATCTGTCATAGGCTCAGGAACACTTGATCATAACAAATGCAACAGGAAATTCCCAAATGCTTAGGGAGGGCAGAAAGAGCCTTGAAATACTTACCATGAAGGCTCCTTTTGCTCTGAGGTACTGAGAGCATCTTCAGCTCGGGTTATTTCCTTTTCTCTTTATCAGGGAGGCAGGAACAAAAAACACAAGCCTTCCTGTCTCCCGGGGGAAATGACCCCTCCTCCCTCAGAAGCTCCAGTATTTTTAGAGATATTCCGATATACAGGAGACAAGATGGTGCTTAAAAAGTAGAATTTCCCAATGGATAACTGAGGAAATTCTTAATTTGTGTTAAACTTCCAGACAACCATAACGTAGAGGTTATACAACAATGAACAGGGGAAAGGACAAGGCCCCTGAAGCAACACTCTTGAAATAAGTCTAACCTCCGACTTGCGTTGAGATAGATAGATAGATAGATAGATAGATAGATAGATAGATAGATAGATAGATAGATAGATAGATAGATAGATAGATAGAAAAATTTATATATAAATATATAGCGGCAAGTACAGTCGGGAGGGGAAGACGCCCTCCATACCTCAAAGCAGAAGTAGCCTTCACAGTAAGTATTTCAAGGCTCTTTCTCGCACTGAGGGTGTCTTCAGCTTGGGACATACAAGAGCTGTACTCTGAAAAGGGTGGGGACTGCTACTCATCTTCCACAGTCAGCAACACCTTTCTGCTGAAAAGAGTGTCATCAGCAGAAAAAAGGTCGACTCTGTAGTGTTGTGCGAAGGTGCAGACGGACGACCAGGTCGCTGCTTTGCATATTTGTTCCACTGACACTCTGTAGTTGAACGCCACTGATGTGGCTGCACTCCGGATGGAATGAGCCGTGATTCTCTGGGGGGCCTGAAGGCTGCTAGCTTGGTATGCCTGAGCTATGCAGTGTTTGATGGTGGTACTGATGGTTGCCCTCGACATAGCCTTTCCTTTATTAGGAGCCGTTAGGGTAATAAAAAGGAAGTCCGATGACCTAACAGGTTGAGTACATTTGATATAGATCTTCAGGGCTCTTCTGAGGTCCAGAGAATGCCAATCCTTTTCTCACTGATTAGAAGAATTTGGAAAGAAGGTAGGTAAGACTAGCTCCTTCTCTCTATGAAAGTGGGTGTTAATCTTGTAGATAAAGGTAGGATCTGGAGGAAGGACCACCTTGTCCTTATGGAATTCGCATAAGCCAGATCTTATGGACAAGGCTCCAAGCTCAGAAACCCTTCGCTCCAATGTTATTGCAATTTAGAGGACCTTCATCCATAGCCATTTTAAATTGACTGATCTAAGAGGCTTGAAGGGAGCCTTCGTGAGAGCTGTTAGAACTGTACGAAGTCTCCAGGTCGGAAATCTATGCACTGTCACCAGGGAAGCTGACTTAACCCCTCTTAGATACGCCTTGATATGCAGATGCTGGCTTAAAGAGTAACCAGACACCCGAGGAACCAGGGTAGCGATAGCAGACAACTGTCTTTGCATGGTAGTGGGCTTGAGACCCAACCTTCGACCCTCTTGAAGAAAGGAGAGGATGTCAACCACCTTGGGCCTGAGTGGATTGATGGAGTTGGTGTGACACCAGGAGTCAAAGGCCTTCCAGGTGACCCCATAAATGCGATGAGTGGAGGGCCTGCGTGATGCCAGGATGGTGTTAGCAATGTCGGAATTATAGCTGAGTTCTAATAGCCTTCGCCTCTCAATGACCATACGGTCAACTGGTACCATCCTGGGTCCGGGTGACAAATGGGTCCCTGAAGAAGTAGATCGTGCCTGACTGGAAGGTGCCACGGTGTTCTGATAGACATCTCTTGTAGTGCTGAGTACCACGGATGCCTTGGCCAGTCTGGGGCCACGAGGAGGACGGAGGCCTTGAGCATGTGTATCCGTCGAAGGACCCTCGGAATCAGGGGTAGAGGTGGAAACATGTGCAAGAACCCTGGAGGCCAAGGTGTCAACAGAGCATCGGTTTCTTCCACTCCTGGCTGTTTGTAGTGGAAAAAGAAGCATGGTAGCTGGCGGTTGAGAGGGGCAGTGAATAGGTCCATTAGTGGAGGTCCGAACTTCCAGTTTATCTGTTGGAAGATGTCTGGATTCAAGGCCCACTCCGCCTCGTCGAGATGCTGTCGACTCAGCCAATCCGCCTGCATGTTCAACACACCTTGGATGTGCTTTGCTGAGATCAATGTCAGGATTAGTGCCGTTTGCTTGAGCAGGCTGGATGAGTGGGAGCCACCCTGCTTATTGACGTGAGCCTTGGTGGCCACGTTGTCCATTCAGATGAGGAGATCTAGTCTCTCCAGTTGAGGGCCAAAGAATAGGAGGGCCTTCAGGAGGGCCATGATTTCCAGGAAACTAATGCTCTTTCCCCTCTCCGGTGGACCCGAAACTCCTTGAGCCAGTTGGTTCTGGAAGGTGGCTCCCCATCCCAAAAGGCTCGCATCAGTGAACAACTGGACAGGCAGTTCGTGAATGAAGACAAGACCCTTCAAGAGGTTGTTCAGGATGGTCCACCATCTCAGGCCTAAGCGAACCTCCTTTGATAGGAACAGTGACCTGTTGCTCTTTTTTATGATGTCCTGTTGATGAGGTCGCAGAAACCATTGCAGTGGTCTCGCATGGTACCGGGCCCAGGGGACTGCCGCGATGAAGGTGATCATGTGCTCTTGAAGCTTGGCCAGGGTCATGAGGCGAGCGGTCTGGGAACCCAAGTTCTTTTTGGCTAGAGTGGTTATGGCAGATATCTTCTCTGGGAGCAGGATCAAGGACTTTGAGGAAGCGTCAATGATCACCCCCAGGTGAACCAGCCTCTGAGAAGGTTGAAGAAGAGTTGGTTTTTATATGCCGACTTTCTCTGCCACTTAAGGGAGAATCAAACCGGCTTACAATCACCTTTCCTTCCCCTCCCCACAACAGACACCCTGTGAGGTAGGAGAGGTTGAGAGATAATGACTGGCCCAAGGTCACCCAGCTGGCTTCGTGTGTAGGACTGGGGGAAACAAATCCAGTCCACCAGATTAGCCTCTGCTGCTCGTGGGGAATCAAAGCCAGTTCTCCAGATCAGACTCCACCGCTCCAAGTTGCAGAAGACTCTTGTCCCAGTTGATTAGAAAGCCATGGGTCTTGAGCAACTGGATGATGTACCGGGTATGAGCTAGGCTGAGGTCTCTTGATGGGGCGCATATCAGTATGTCGTCCAGGTACAGGTGTACCTGGACCCCTTGCTTCTGAGCAATGGCCACCAGAGTCACAAGGATCTTGGTGAAGACCCGGGGGGCTGACGAAAGACCGAAGGGCAGCGCACTGAATTGATAATGTTGATCCTGCAGAAGGAACCTCAGGAACCCTCGATGACTGGAATGAACCGGTACATGAAGGTAAGCTTCAGTAAGGACTATGGACGTGAGGAAGGCCAGTGGTCTGAGTAATTCTGTTATGGACTTCAGTGTCTCCATCCTGAATCGCTTCGGGATGGCGAATTCGTTAACTTCAGATCCAGGAAGGCCCGCCAGTCCCCGTTTCTTTTGGGAACCATGAAAAACACTGAGTACACACCGGAGAAATGCTCTGACGGCTCAACTGGTTCGATGGCCTGTATGTCCAGAAGATGTCGCACAGCTGACATTGTGCGATGAAGCTTTTCCCCATGGAAAGGATGTGGGAAGGAAAAGAGGTGGTCCGGAGGGGGGTGGAAGAACTCTATTTGGTACCTGTGGTTGATGATCTGAGTCACCCAATGGTCTACATGGGAGATCTCCCACTGCTCGGCAAACTGGCTCAAGCGGCCTCTCAAAGGAGGAGTCCGGGCATCATTGCTTGGTTTGACAAGAGCCATTGTTTGATTTGTTGGCGTTGGACTGGGAGAAGCGAGAAGATCTTAAGAATCACCCTCCTCTGCGAAAGTTGCCTCGGGATGGAGCCCAATGCCCTTTCCTCTGGTAGTTTCTGAACCTCTGAAAGGAATGGGAGGAACTAAAGGACTGGGAAGAAAAAAATTCTGATCTCTACGCACGCTCTTCTTGTCCTTTGTTTCAACTAATATGGTGTCCAGCTGGTCACCAAACACTTGGTACGGGAAACCCATCAATTCCACTTTTGAGCATGGCTCAGCCTGCCATGGACGTAACCACAATGCACGCCTAGCTGCTGATTGGGTGGCTATGACTTGCGCCGAGAAGGACAGGGTGTCTAGAGTGGAGTCTGCCAGAAATATAACGGCTTTCAGTAACCTGGAGACACCCTCTAAGGCCTTTTTGTTTTCCTCTGGGATAAGCTGGTGGAGTTTGTGGGTCCAAATTATAACCGTTCTAAACATTAGGGCCGAGGTCACCGAGGCACTAACTGACAGTGAAAAAGCCTCATGCGCCCTCTTGAGGGCAAGTTCCGCCTTTCTGTCTAGTGGATCCCTGATGGATCCCAAGAATGCAAGGCAGTAACGGGAGCCTCCACTAGGGGAACCTGGAGCATTTGGCTAGTGGCCGCAGCGAGGGAGTAGAATTTCTTAGTCACTGCTGGAACCGGTTTATTTGCCAGGGGCTTGTCTCACATTGCCTTGACAAGGTGGTAAAGTAGGCAGGTACTGGGATTGCCCTAGAGGGAGTGGAATGTCTATGGAAAAATTATTTGGAGCCCTTCAGTTTGTCATTGGGCCGTGTGTCCTGATCCTCAGACAAGTCTAAGGCTGCTAGTGCCCTAGATAGAAGGGTTGAAAATCCTCCTGAGAGAAGAGTCTAATTTGTTTTTCTTCCACTGGGGGAAGGTCCTCCTCAGAGGAAAATTCTCCCTTCTCTCTCCGCTCATCTTCAGATGAGTCAGGGGATAGACTGTTGTCAGAACATCTGGGGGGGGGGCTTTTGGGCTGCCTTAGTGGGCCAGGGTGTCTTGCCCACAACTTGGGAGCCCCCGTGATCCAGACTTGTACCCTCCAATGGATCCTGGGAGGGGGTGGAGGAATTAAGACCATGTACAGATGGGGCTGGAGAGGAAACCTGCAATCCCTGTAGTTCTACAAATGCACTCCGAATAAGGTCTGCTAGCTCAGATCGCAAGGCAGACAACCCCCCTTCCGAAAGTGCAAGAGTGCAGGATTGTACATTACTGCCCTTGGATCTGCGTCTGTTGAACTCTGCTGCGCAGGAGCTGGAACAAATGCAGAGCCCTGCAGCATCAGCTGAGAAGCAGGCTGTTCCCCCGAGGAGAGGGAATTAGCCGGAGGCGCTGAAAGAAGTTGGCTAGAAGCCACGCCATTTTGCTTTGGTGTCCAGCTAGCAGCTGCATCACACTTTCCCCCCACTCCGCTAGAGGCTGCCACAGAGCTTTTGATCTTCTTGAGTTCCTTGCCCGTCTTCTGCGAGTCTTTCTTACACTTTCCCCCTTTTATCGGGGAATGATTGGTGGCTTTGTCGGAGCCAAGTGTGTGGCTGCAGGAAGGGCTGTCCTGGCTATGATTTGCGGCCGTAAATAAACCTGGATCTAGGTCTTCTGAAGAGATGTACTCTTGATTTGGAGCCACCGCCATCTTTTTTCGGCAGGAAAAATTGCCTGGCAAGGGTCTGCGGCGAGTAGAGCCAGGCAAGACAAAGACGGACCAGGGAGATCAAGACAAGAGACAAAGACACAAACGGACAAGGTATACAGCCTAAACCTAAATCTAAGACTAAAAATACTCAAAATAGTCTCTCTATCCCAAAAGCAGCAGAGCGCTGCTTTAACCTGCTTCCCTATCAAAGGCAGGAAACAAAACTGGAGCTTCTGAGGGAGGGGTCATTTCCCCCGGGAGGCAGGAAGGCTTGTGTTTTTTGTTCCTGTCTCCCTGATAAAGAGAAAAGGAAATAATCCAAGCTGAAGCCACCCTCCTCCCTCAGAGCGAGAAATTGGGGAACCACAGCTGGGTGCTGTTTCCCACTGGTGGTCCATCAAGTGTTCATACCTGAAGACACACATCCATACTTTATTTGTTTACTGCAACACAAGGTTTTATGAAGTCAGAACAGGCTACTCTGACAAGTATCTGACAACTTGAATGTTCCCATCATATCTGTCTCCAAAGATTTACAGCCAACAGGATTACAGAAACATATCAGAGATAGTTCCATTTACAGATACCTAACACTGCCCAGTTATGATATTATGAATGAGCTCTCTTCACTCTCACTGTTGATTATACTTCTTGTTTCAAACACACTACCTCATTGCCAGTAAAACAAAGTATCTGTGTGACCTCAAGGAGCATAGATAATGAACAATTGGAGAGCCAAAGTTTGTCAAAACTGCTGAGAGCATACTAGAACTGTGGGTGTAGAAAAAAAAACCTATCCTCTATATGAGGCTATCTGACACATCACCCGCTATGGATATGTATGAAAAATAAAATCACATTGAGGATTTGGAACTAGCAAGGTAGGGTATAAATGAAGTAAATTAGTAATAACTATAACTTAAGAGGGGAGGCAGATTAAAAGTTGGTTGGTTGGTTGGTTGGTTGGTTGGTTAAAGAGAAGGAAGCAGGAAAGGGGGCAGGATATGGAGGCTGGCAGGATGAGGGAAAGAGGAAATGGGAAAGGAGTACAAGGAAAAGTGAGGTGCAACCTCGCAAGTCCTTGCAGGTTCCGCATCATGCAACTGGGTCCAGTCCAGCTGGCACCACACAACAGCCTATCCTGGCAACTGGCACCGGGCAACTCAGCTAGAGTTTTCCTACAGAGATGCTGCCAGGGGAAGGGAAGGAGGGAAAGTTGAAGACAGAGGGACAGATAAAGGTAAGTTGGTGGGTGGGAAGGAGAGAAGGAAGCAGGGAAAGGAGATAGGGTACGGGGGCTTTCAGAAAAGGGAAAAGGGAAATAGTGGAGGATGGGAAAATGAGATGCCTTCCGCAAGTCCTTGTGTCTTCCCCCCACCCCCACTTGTTTATACATAATTTAGAAAATGGTCTAGTATTTAATGTGTGAAGGATCCTGCTTTGGTAAAGGGGTCCTGACTTGATGACTGAATCTACCTCAACTATCTTTTTATGATTCTATGCATAAACTGTACAACCTAATCACTGTAACTGGATATTTCCATACAGTACCCAAATTATTTCACCTTGAGGAGATAAGGTGGGTCAGACGTAAAGGACTTGCAAGCCTGTTTCCTCGGGCCCCAGGAGTTCAGAAAACCCTGAAGCCATATCAGGTCTCCACCTGATACCAAGGCCCCTTTTTCTTACTATGGGGGGGGGGGATTGAAACCAAACTGGGTAGTAACCACAGCCACCAGGAAAATCTGAGAATATCTTCTGCTGGACAGATCTGCATATCCAGCATGCTGTACTTGCATTGCCATACCTCCTAGATCTGTGTTGGCGAACCTATGGCACACGTGCCGACTCGGGCACGCGTAGCCCTCTCTGCCGGCACACGCGGCTCAGCTGTTCCTCCAAGCAGCTGGCCTGTTTTTGCAGTGCCCCTTCGCCCGCGCCGCCTCCCTCCTCTCTCTGCGCTCCTGCTGTAGGCAGAGGCATAGACGCTGCTTGTGGGGCAGGCAGAGCCGGCAGATGCACATTGTCCCCTTTTGCCCAGCTCTGCTCTCGCCGCACCGCCCCCTCTCCTTTGTCCGGCCTCCCTTTCAAACTCCCCGCTCTGGGCGGGGCTTGTGGGGCAGGCAGAGCCGGCTGTTGCGCACGCGCCTGTTCCGCCCGCGCCACGCGCTCTGCTTCTCCTGCCTGCAACCGCAAGCCCAAAATCACCCCCTTTCCCCCTTTTTTCCCTGTCCCTGCCGGCTCCTGCGGGACAATCGCTGGGGGGAGGGGGGAGAAGATTTCCCACCCACTGCTCCTATGAGGGCCAATGCCCCTGCCTCCACCGGCGCTTCTGCTCCTTCTCTGGGTGCGAATGCCCCCCTCTCCGAGACTCCAGCCGCTTCCTCCGCCATCAGCGCCACCCGCGCCATCTCCGCCGAGTCTTCCATCACTGCCGCTCTGCACACCCGTGCGCTCTGCCTCCGTCTCTTTCCCGAGTCTTTCCTGCTGTGCATCTGCTGCCCGCTTGCTCCTTGAAGTCCGCGCCGGTGGGGGCGGAGGGGGCAGGCCCTCCGTGAACAGGCCGGCCGCCCCTCCAGCATTCCAATGCCCCAGTTCACTGGCGCACCGCTCCTCTCTCCATCGCCCGCCTTCAGGAACGCCCCCTGTCTTCAACTCTACGTTCCCTCGCCTCCTGTTCCTCTTCACCCCCTCCTCTTCTCCTCTCCTCCGTCCTGTCAGTGCCTCCAGGCGCAGCCCCTGCGCCGGCTGCCCGCGCTTGGCAGGGGCGGTGGGCACCCGCCCCCTTCCTCTTCTCGGTGCCGCTCACCCGGCTCCAAAGCCGCCAAGCGCGCCTTGCTCGCCGCCGGGGAGAGGCGCGGGATTCTCCATGGTACAGTCGGTGGGGGGGGCGGGAGGGTCAGGGGGGCTAAGGGGCTGCTTCCCCCGCTCCCTCTCCTGCTGCTGCTGTACAGTCGCCCTAAAGTGGGGGTCTTTAAGATGGCGCTGCAGCTGCTGAAGTCCAACTCAGATTTGTAGCCTGATTGGATGAAATTAGGCTGTTTATGAATGAAAAAGGGCAGGAATATCCACAGCTCACTGATATGGCCTGGCTTACCAACCTCATGTTTTTTACAGATTTTACACAACACTTCAGTGTACTGAATAAACAACTACAAGGCGTAGGGAAAACAGCAGAAAGGATGTTTTGTAATATCAAAACATTTGAAAGAAAACTGCAGGTTTTTGAAAGAGACCTTGAAAGTGGGCAGCTGAAATATTTTCCAAAAACTAAAAATGCATTTAGAAAATTTTACAACATTTGCAGACAATCCTACAAGCCATCAGGAAATCTACAAGGAATTTTCTAACATTGTAACAGCTGCACAGGTGAATTTTAGCAACAGATTTTTACAGTTCCGTAAGATGGAGACAACCCTGTGTTTTCTTACTTCTCCAGATAAAGCCAAATTTGAAGAACTTGATCTTTCCTGCCTACACTGGTTAGATTTAGAAAATCAATAAAAAGTTGTTTGTATCATTGAAAGCTCTGTTATTGTGTTTTTCTTTTAAGGCAAAAGATGTGAATGTATGAGTTGTTTTTTCTAAACTAAAACCTCAGTATTCAGGTTAAATTGCCGCATTGGCACTCGGCGATAAATAAGTGGGTTTTGGGTTGCAGTTTGGGCACTCAAGTCTCTAAAAGGTTCGCCATCACTGTCCTAGATGCCACATCTCCCACTTTGCTCCTACAAACCAGCATGGAGACAATCTATCACGCTTCTGCAATTTAGAGCTATCATGCTCAAGGGATAGCAAACTTTCCCACTGCCCCTCCCCATTACCACACTTTAGATAGCAAGACTGAATAGGCATGGTGTGTTAACAGAAATCAGGTTTAGAGCAATCAAAATATGTTTGATAAACAAAACGAAAAAGAGTATACATGGTATGTTCAAGTTAAGCTGAGCAAGGATATAAAGAAAAAGTGAAAGATGCATTCCTCTCACACTACATCCAGACTATCACACTACATCCAGACTATTTTATGGCAAACTAGGACCCTCTCCGTGACCCATCAACTCCACAAAATATGAAACAAAATATATTAACATTTTATGTTTCAAAGTACCCTTTTGATACAAAGTACCCTTTTGATACTGAACACCTTAATACTGTCAAGGAAAATTTATCTGCAGGGGAATTCTAAGAGTGACATTGGTTGTATTCTTTCCGAGGAGAAGCAGACACTACTACCTAACCTAATTATTATTAAATAGTAAAAGAATACCAACCGAGCCCTGACGAGAACATATTTGAGAGTAAACGTGTCCCCATGCAACATTTACAACAAATGGGGAAATGCAGCATGCCCTGGGTCCTTTCTATGAACACTATGGGATTGTCCAGTTGTCAAAGGTTTGGGGACAGAGGTTTTTATTAGAATTTAGTTCTTGAAACTGAATTAAAATGTGTTGATATATACACTATACTGAACTATAGTCCATGTCTCTGGAACCTTTAAAAAGGTAAAAAGAAATGAGAGAGGCAGCAAAACAACTAGTATTACGTGACTGGAAGGATACATAGCCACCATCCATACACCAGCACATGACTGGTCTCAATACTAGCAAATTATCAGATCTGTTACTGCAAACTGCTGTGCATAGATCTTTACCAAGACATTGGTTAGCATACATTGAAGTATTTGCTAATAGTGATAATCTTAGTTAATAAAACATATATAACTGGACAACATTGTGAGTTATACAGATAGTGATATATTGTTTTCACTTGCTCATTCCTAAACCTTTTCTCAAATATATTTTTATTACCTTACTCATTTATTTGAAAAACTTTTATTATTTTTAGTATTGTTGCTTTGTTAGGATATGTTGCTTATGCTGGATACACTAGCATTAGTGTACTAAACCGAGTTTAGAATAGATCGTGCTATGTTCCAATGCACTGGGTTGGTTTCTGTCACTCCCACCAAGTTTTCCTCCAACAGAGAAAGTCTTTCTATACTGAAGGAAGACTTTTAGTGTAATCCTAAGGACCATTTCTTGGGAGTAAACTCCACCGAATACACTTGATTGTGTAGACCTATTTAAGGACCTATTTAAAGACTTATTTGTGTAGACCTATTTAAGACTGCCTTGTCAGTGGAAAAGGTCATAGGATACAGTTAAGTAGAAAGGAGTCATAGGCTGAAATCCTAAGGACACTTTTCTGGGAGTAAGCCCCATTGACTAACATGAAATTTACTTTTGAGTAGACCTGCTTAGGATTGCTCCTATAAGATCCAACCCATTGTCATTAAAGTGTTATTATTTTTGGAAACAAAAGTGGGGGAGAAAACACAGAAGCAATTAAAGGAATATCCCATTACATATCTGGAATTTCCTCTCATGGGTACTTAATACTGCAAGCACTGCGAGAACTAAATTTCCAGTAGAAATAACTCAAAAATATTTCTTGCTTGGTTTTTCTAAGAATACAAATCAGCACTGTGCATAATGAATACAAATCAGCACTATGCATAATGATAAGGTCTATCATACTTCTAAATTCAAATAAAATCTTGTACGATAAACCTATATAAACAATACTTCCAATTGGTTCTTGTAGGTTATCCGGGCTGTGTGACCGTGGTCTTGGTATTTTCTTTCCTGACGTTTGCCAGCAGCTGTGGCAGGCATCTTCAGAGGAGCAACGCTGAAGGACAGCGTTACTCCTCTGAAGATGCCTGCCACAGCTGCTGGCAAAACGTCAGGAAAGAAAATACCAAGACCACGGTCACACAGCCCGGATAACCTACAAGAACCAATGAACTCTGACCGTGAAAGCCTTCAACAGTATTTTGAACACTTCCAATTATCCACAATTAGAATCATAGAATCACAGAGTTGGAAGGGACCACCAGGACCATCAAGTCCAACCTCCTGCACAATGCAGGAAAGTCACAACTACCTCCCCTCCCCATACCCCCAGTGACCAGAAGATGGCCAAGATGCCCTCCCTCTCATCATCTGCCTGTCACAGAATCAGCATTGCTAACAGATGGCCATCTAACCTCTTCTTAAAAACCTCCAGGGAAGGAGAGCTTACCACCTCCTGAGGAAGCCTGTTCCACTGAGGAACCGCTCTGTTAGAAAATTCTTCCTAATGTCTAGACGGAAACTCTTTTAATTTCAACCCGTTGGTTCTTACTATACAACTCTTAGTTGGAAAAGGAGACTGTGCATTTTCCATTCCTAGCGCGTAGGTGTTGCAAGAAAATTTTCATTTTCTCTTACCTCTGAGCGCTTTATTTATTTATTTATTTTTGGTCTCCTCTGCCTGCTACTTACCAGAGCAGGAGCTAGAGAGTTCGATAGGAAAAGATAGATCTTGCACACTAAACACTCTTAAAACAGTACACCAAAAGTATAAAGTAAATCATGCAGCTTTATTATACTTGCAAGGAAATATAAAGCAAAGAGAGAAAGCAATACCTAACTGAATATATATATGACAGCACACACACTGACAGACAGACAAACAGTCAGAGATCTCTGAGGTCGTTCCAAGGAAGAGACAGAAATGGGTCTCTCTCTTAGAAGGACAATGGGCTGGGCTCTTTGAAAGCCTTTTATAGGTTGAACTGTGTGAGAGAGGTCTCAAATGGCCCCCTCCTGCCAAATTAGTCAGGAGATGAGTTTTCACAAATCATGGCTATAAGTTGTTTGGAATATCCTGTTCCAAAATAAGTTTTCCACGTCCAGGTCTCTGACAGCCATCCGTTCATCCGTTACCCTGTGTTCATAAACAATTTCCTCACTGCATACGTGTCCTTGTTACTCTGAACATGATTTGGAGTACTTAATGTGCTTTGGGTGACTAGCTCCTAGCAATGCAATCTCCTATGCCCTTTAGGGTCAAGATCCTAATTGGAACTGAGGTCAGCTAAAGGTCAGGTCTTCATATGGCTTCTAAGTTATAGATTAATAAGCTACAGATTAATAAAATTGGTTTTTCTTAACCCAAACCAATATTTAATATAAACTAATGTTCAATATAAAAAATTCTCACCACAGTAGGCTCAGTTGGCTTATTATTATCCTCAGCTGGCTTATTATTTAATTCCCTTTAGTTCGATCCTTCTCTCCTTGGTATCTGTTTTACTACTGTTTCTGTTGGCACAATGGCAACTGTGCTGCCGCTTCTAGAACCCCACAGCCCTGTGTTTTTAAAACCAACATTACCCCATCTCTCTAGGTTTCCTAGCAAGCAAAGCCTAATGCCTCTACACTTATGTCTGGCTTGGTAAGAGGAAGACAGAAAAAGTGATGAAGCACACGGAGCTATATGATCCATCATATGGAACAGCTGGCTAGGGAACACAGATGAGTCTCCAGCTGAGACCTAAGTAAGTGTGCAGGCTAAGGACCCACTGATCTTTAGCTGCAGGAAGACTCAAAGGCATTGGTTGATTATAGGCCAATGTGAGCTAGAGCACGAAACACAACTGTGGTAGGAAATCGGATACAAAACCGCTGACCCTAAATGTTTGACTTCGCATGACTCTCTGCTCCAGAGTCTAATTTCATTTCTATTTCATCAGTTAAAGAGGTCATACAGTTTTTCCTACACAACTTTATTATCCTTTTTGACATTTACATTTGTACTAGTGACTATCCTTGCACTTCAGATGGTTGTAGTTTTTTGAGATCTACATTGTAGACTAGCTGTACTTGGAATTTAAAGTATGACAGCTTATTTGAAAAGCTGATTATCATTCTAAAAAGATGGTATAGTGTACGTCACGTCTGATGGAAGGCAAAAATAAAAAGTACAATGCATCAATTTGAATTGAGTTTAAGATGAGTGTAGAGCTAACATTTTAAATAAGTAAGAAAATGATGCCAGTCATTTGAGCTTCCAACTCAAGTTCACAAGGAAACTAAACCAGATGGGAAAAGACCACCTTTACTGAAACAGGCTACGGTACTTTATGAAAATGACAAAACTAATCACAAAACTAAAACCCTTTCAAAGGGCTAACCAGTCACCACAGCTGGACAGCAGGCTTCCCAGCCATCCTCTTGAAATCTTTCTCAAGGTCAGGATATACTTTAAATTCATTTGGAAAGTGATGAGTTTGCTCTTTCAGAAGTTATCAGGCTCTAAACAGCTCTGCTTCACACAGAAATACAGAAGTATCAAGTGATGAAAAGAGAATTCTCCCTTTGGTGAGAATTACAGCATCTTCAGAAATACTAATGATTCCAGTAACTAAAAAGGACTTTGAATAATGCATTGCAAAGCACAGACAGTTCAACAGTTGATTTTTCTTCTCCTTTGCACAGATGTAGCTAACACATTTAAAAAATGGAAATATGCTAAAGCTTCAGAAGAAACTGAGCGCTCACACTGGTGGGAAATGGTCCAGTTATATTTGGAGGACAATGAGAGCAAGCAAACAGATGATTTAGGATTAAATGAATAGAACACAATGATGGGGGGCCTGACCACAAAAATATTGACTAGAGAAACTGGGACCATGAGATTTGGTACTGTGAAAAATTTCCACTGATTCAACATTCACTGAACAGTCTTTAGAAAAGTATTAAATAGCAGCCCATGTTACATGCTTGGAAGTAGCGTGGTATGAGTTGGGCCTTAAATGTTTATATAAATAGTGGTATGACCTCCTTTACCAATGACTGACAAGAGAAGATGTTGCTATAATTAGCTTTGGAGCAAGTCATCCAGAAGGTGACGCAAGTGCTCCCAATTAGGACAGTTACTCTGTGTTTCCATGATAACATGCAGTATCACAGTATATTAAGCTCATACCTAAAGACATTAACCGGACACTGATTCTCCATCAAGTTAAATGATGCAAGAGAACTCAACCCATGCCCAAAAATGCTTACAACCACAGTGAAAATCACACATAGCAGCAGAAAATATAATGCATGTGCACCAGTGAGCTTAGATAAAGTTACCTGTTCCACTTTTCTTCCCATTTTATATTTTATTTACTCTTTATATACCCAGGCAAAGCAATCCTGAGGGGGGGGGTTACGCCGGCGGCATGCCCCCCCATTCACTTTAGCCACGACATGAGGGGGGCATTCCCAGGCCGGAAGGGGTTAGGAAGCTGCCTAAAAGCAGCTCTGCCCCAAGAATGCCCCGGGAACGCCTCCCAGGATGCTGGCGCAGGGAGATACGCCAGGGATGCACCAGCGGAAGACTGTGCGGGTATAAGTTGCCCTACGCTGGCATCCGTGCCAGTATGCACGGCACAAATGGCACGGACACCGGTGTGTGGGTCATGCTGGGGGTGGTGGTTGGAGTTTTTGTGTAAGTAGCGATCTGTATGAGTTGGTTTCCGGTAGACCTTGTGACCTAACTGAAAGTTTGTTTTACGGATGACAAGGGTATCAAGAAATGGGAGTTTACCCTTAATTTCTTTTTCCATGGTAAACTGAATGTTTGGATGGATATTATTAAGATGGTTTAGAAAGTCCAACCACCACCCCCGACAGAAAAGAGGAATAATCAAAACATTAATGGACCGTGCAAGACGGATCTGTGAACCACAGTTTCTCAAGGAAGAAACTAATCATCTAAATCACGCACTGCTAGCAAACGGCTACTCCAAGAATGAAATCAGAAGGGCCATTAAACCAAACAAACATCAGAAAACTCAGGAAAAACAGTCTCCCATAGGAAAGGCATTCTTGCCATTTATTAAAGGAGTCACTGATAGGATGGAGAAACTTTTGAACAAACATAACCTACAAACAGTGTTTAAACCCACCAAGAAAATACAACAGATGCTACGATCAGCAAAAGACAAAAGAGATCCCCTCACCTCTGCAGGAGTATATCGTATACCTCGCAGCTGTTTACATCGGGACCACAAAACGCAGCATACAAACAAGGATAAAAGAACATGAAAGATACTGCAAACTTGGCCAACCTGAGAAATCAGCAGAGGCTGAACATCGACTGACACAAACAGGACACAGGGTCTTATTCCAAGACACTGAAAGACTGGACAATTCTACCAACTATTTTGTCAGATTGCACAGAGAAGCCATTGAAATTCATAAACATCAGCACAACTTTAACAGAAAAGAAGAGAGTTTAAGAATGAATAAGGCTTGGCTTCCTGTCCTGAAAACCTCCAGACTAACAAAGACTACAGTCCAAAATAGCCATGCAGATTAACTTAGGATTCCACATATTAACAGATCACTTCAGGATACAATGGTTCCACATTAACATACCACACCCTCATTAGCACATTATCTTGATACTTACAGGACAATGATTAGCACATTACCTTTGATACTTTTTGCAGGACAATGATTCAGCTCAACCCAACCCCTTTCTGACTATATATTACTCTTCCTACACACTTGACACTGAGAGACACTGTCCTTCAGTGTTACTCCTGAGATGCCTGCCACAGGTGCTGGTGAAACGTCAGGAAAGAAAATACCAAGACCACGGTTACACAGCCCACATAACCCACAAGAAGCAATTATATGAAAGTCTTTTTTAAAAGGTGGAAGACACAAAATGAGGGAAAGGTTGATAATCTGGTTCACCCCTGCAAAGATGGAAGAGAGGGAGAGACCACGAGATTCCCTGAGCCCACAAATTCAAAAGCACTACCTGGGTATTTTTATGAGTGAGGCTATGCATGCACAATTTAATCCTTTGGTCCTGGTTTATAAGCCCTACATAAAGCCTTTCCAAGTTCATGAAATTATTAATTGCCTTCCACATCCCCCGCTCCCCAAACACATTATGTATATTTTTATCTTCCCAGTTCAGCCGCTCACCTAATTGGGAAAAAGGTATTGCAAGAACAACTGAAAACTAATGAGATTTTTAAAAATGTGCTTCAGTGCCACACAGACTGCAATGCTTCCCATCTGTGACTTGTGCATACCACCACACAGCTACCAACCAATGAGAGTTCAGCAGGAATAATGCTCATCGTATTTTAGATAAAAAATGAAGAGTTGACACTTCATTTCAGGCCTTTAAGAAACTGTGATAAGGCTAGTAAGAACTTAGAATGTTTTCTGTTCAAATGTCTGCCCCCTAGTCTTAAGACCCCACAGAGCATGTGACAATTATCAGTGACTACTTCAAATGCAGAGTACCAAGCTTGTCATGCAAATTCGCCCCCCCCACACACACACACTGCTAATAGATGAATAGCCTACATAAGCATGTAGTAGAAAAGGGCAAGAGTCCAGTAGCACCTTAAAGACTAACAAAAATATTTTCTGGTAGGGTATGAGCTTTCGTGAGCCACAGCTCACTTCTTCAGATACAGCTAGAATGTATCTGTATCTGAAGAAGTGAGCTGTGGCTCACGAAAGCTCATACCCTTCCAGAAAATATTTTTGTTAGTCTTTAAGGTGCTACTGGACTCTTGCCCTTTTCTACTACTGCAGACAGACTAACACGGCCACCCACTGTGAATTATCTACATAAGCATGTATAAGAGGTGACGTCACATTCCGAAGTTTCCTAGGCAGACTTTGTTTATGGGGTGGTTTGCCAGTGCCTTCCCCAGTCATCTTCCCTTTACCCCCAGCAAGCTGGGTACTCATTTTACCGATCTCCGAAGGATGGAAGGCTGAGTCAACCTTGAGCCAGCTACCTGAAACTGACTCCCGTCGGGACTGAACTCAGGTCCTGAGCAGAGCTTTTGAGTGCAGTACTGCAGCTGACCACTCTGCACCACTCTTATGTATAAGGCGGCTGCCACTATATTCTATTTTTTCATTATATTATATGAAGAACAAAATCATAAGAACATAAGAAAGGCCCTGCTGGATCAGACCAAGGCCCATCAAGTCCAGCAGTCTGCTCACACAGTGGCCAACCAGGTGCCTCTAGGAAGCCACAAACAAGACGACTGCAGCAGCACCATCCTGTCTGTGTTCCACCGCACCCAAAATAATAGGCCTGCTCCTTTGATACTAGAGAGAATAGGTATGCAGCATGACTAGTATCCATTCTAACTAATAGCCATGAATACCCCTCTCCTCCATGAATAGAATGAGAAAGGTCACGTGCAGATGCAGTTTTTACCATCTTCTTCCAGAGCTCCCTCTGCATCCCCCAAAAGGACCCACATTTCACACCATGCAAGAGCTAAAGAAAGGAGGAGGAATCAGCCACAATCGCCTCCTCACACTTGAGTCAGCAAAACGCCAAGCAAGATTCAGGGGGCAATTTCATCTGAATCTCCCCTCTTGCTACAGCCAAACCCCCCCCCCATGCTGCACCACATATGGTTCTTAAAGTTCACTCAACCCTTATTAGTAGTTTATCACTAGTGGAAGAAAACTGTGGGAGAAGGAAAAAGGAGTAAAAATTACTTCTGTGAACTCACTCTGTTTGCAAAAACTATGGATCCAATCCAGAATGTGTGCATGTGTGTACCAGTATACTCAGTGTACACACTGAGAGCTAATGTGGTGTAGCAGTTAGAGTGTCAAACTATGATTTGGAAAACTTAAGTTTGAATAGCCACTTAGCCATGCAAGCTTGTTGGGTGATCTTGGTTGGACCAGTCTCTCAGCCTGAGCTACCTCATAGGGTTGCTGTGAGGATAAAAGGGAAAAGTGGAGAGTGATGTTGTAAGCAGACATTAGGAAGAAAAGCAGGGTATAAATATTTAAATAAATAAAATGTAGGGAGGAAATGGCTGTCAAGAAACTGGCCTTTCTCTAGCCATTTCTTGGCTTTTCAAAACTTTGGTTCAAGCTTTGGGCCTCATAAAATTATAGAAGGCTTTTCTCTGGGAACTTAATGACTTGCAGTTACAAGAGAGATAAGGAATGGATGGAATCACACACAGGTGCAGGTGAGATCATGGGGCCTAGGAGCTTCAAGGCCAGGGACTAGGAGGGAGTTCTGCCATTGCATTTCATCGCATTAGCACAAGGAATCTGGGGGTAGGGGGGATGAGTTGCTTAACTTGAAGCATGTAGTAGCTGCAGAAGTACATGGTCATGTGTGTTGGAAAGACACCTGATTGGTCAATACAGAAAAGGTCAACCAAGATGATTAGGGGGTTGGAGCATGTTCTCTATGAGGGAAGGCTGAAGAGTCAGGGACTTTTCAGTTTAGAAAAGAGGTGACTAAGGGGGGACACAATAGGGGTTTATAAAACTAAGCATGGGGTGGACAGAGATGACAAGGAGAACTCAAGGACTTCCAATGAAGCTGATGGGCAGTAGATTCAGGATGGACAAATGGAAATACTTCTTCACACAGCAAGTGATAAAATTGTGGAATTTGTTGCCAGAGGATGTAATGATGGCCACAAGCAGACAGTTTTAAGGGGATTAGATAGATTCATGGAAAGATTCATGGAAGATAAGTCTATCAGTGGCTAGCCATGGGGACTAAAGGAAACCTTCACGTCCAGAGGCAGTAAACCTTGTGAATACCAGTGCCAGGAGGCAACATCAGGGGAAGGGTGCAGCCTCTGTGAGGAACTGTTTGGCCACTGTGTGAGACAGGATACTGGATTAGATGGACCACTGGTCTGATCCAGCAGGGCTCTTCTTATGTTCTTAACCTAAAATGTTCTTCTCCTCAGAGTGAGAAAATCCCACATGCTTGGTTCTTTAGAGCCTAGAATTCTAATGCCAACATTTGGAGATCTGAGCTGTCTCAAGGAGACCTTTTAATATTGATGACACCCAAACATGAATCTTGTTGTTGGGAATTTGAAATATTGGGGACAGCCCAGCCAAAGTTGAGTCCTTTTCAACCCCATTGATTTCAGCAGCAAAAATGTTTCACTTGGGTTAGACCATACCCATTTCCCCCCAGCCTATGTATGTCCATTATTGCTTGATTAACTCTGCCCAGAAAATTCATCATTGGAAGAATCATAGTGTTGGAAGGTACCACCAGGGTCCTCTAGTCCAACCCCCTGCACAATGCAGGAAAGTCACAACTACCTTCCTCCCACACCCCCGGTGACCCCTACTCCATGCCGAGATGGCAGCCAAAAAACAAACAAACCTGGAGGAAGAAACCATAGCATAAGCCTCCAACTATTACTGTATTAATATGGAAAAGTCATCCATATTATTTACAAGCGATTCACATCTCTCCTTTCAGCTTTCCATTTATTTTTGCTTCGTAAGGTTATTTTGTGAAACTGGAAGAAAGAACTGGATGATCCCTTCTGTGCCAGAAGTGTCACTAACATTACTGTGATTATAGGATGAAGCAAACAGGAGGAAAAACAGCAGATTCAGCTGTTTTAACCAAAAGGGGTATAATTTTAACATTATTCATCCCAATATAAACCACATGCACAATCAGTATCATTTTACAAAATAATGTTATGCTGAGAGTCAGAATGTATTTAAGCATTTCTAAATATTCCACAATTCTAATGCCAGCCATATTTTACTGTGAAAAATCATACATATTGTTCTTTATATCATAATTAAAATTTTGCCTAGATAAAACATGTTCCTAATATCCACTTTAATTTTCCTTTCTACACGTAATGCAGACACTGCAAAATATAAGCAAGAATTATTTAATGAACATCACAAGGAATAATAAACTCTTCTGGAAAACTTACTCAAATGCTTGCCTTGGGAATATCAGAGCTGCTAACTACTACCTTCTGGATGCACACCTTAACGTGGTGAGGGGGTTTGTGAGTGTCAGGGAAGCTGAGAGCAATACCGTAAGGGGTCTAGACTCTATCAAGAGACTAAACTCCTAGCAGAGTCACTCAAGATGGAATGGTCACAGCTGAGACACCAGACGAAGATGCATCCACCCCCTTAAGGGATCAATGGCCACATCTGCAGAAGAGAACAGGCAGTTCCAATGGGGATGGGGGTAGAGGAATCCCTAAAGGTTAGTTACTGGGAAGCAGTAGTGGAAGGTGACACTGGCGGAAGATCTTTCGTAGACAACGGCAGTGCCACTACGGCTAACTCTGGTTAGTACTGCGCAGAAGAAGGCACTGGTAAACCACTTCTGACCAACCTTTACCTTGAAAACCCTAAGGGTCGCCATGAGTCGGAAGCGACTTGACGGCACTTAACACATACACACAACTACTCACTGGTAACAAAGATGTATCAAGTGATTAAAAACTCTCAAGCATTATCTTTACTGCTTTATTGTGTCACACCAGCATGGGAGCTCCAACCATGAAGCATTACAGATTTCATATTTTCAAATACTAATGCTACTAAATCTTATTGCTGCTACCACTCTCCAAACCGTTTCCAGGAACCAAACCACATCCATTCTCAGATATAAGGCACCTCTCTAAACTGTATCACAATAATTTAAATTAGTTCTGAAATAACTACTCAAAGTAATCTGAATATTTAATGTTACAAAAGGTTATTATTTTTGCAGCCTGTAGCTAAGTTTGCAAACAAATTAATTATACAAGCGGGACACATGCAAGGACTTGCTGGGGTGGCATCTCATTTCCCTCTCCCCCACTACTTCCTCTTTGCTTCCCCTGAAAAGCACCCGTAGCCTCTCCCCTTTTCTGGCTTCCTCTCCTTCCCATCCACCAACCAACTTTCCTTTTATCTACCCCCCACCACAACAATTGTCAAGCTATATTTATTATTTATTGACTTATGTCCTGCCTTTCTCCACAATGGGAACCCAAAGCAGCTCACATCCTTCTCCCCTCCTCCATTTTAAAACTCACAACAACCCTGTGAGATATGTAAGGCTGAGCACAAATTTCCATGGCAAACTGGGGGTTCAAACCTGACTCCCCCAGATCCTAGTGTCATGGATATGGCCAGAAATATATGGGAACAGTTGCTGGACTTGACCCAAAAAACACATGGAAAATGTTTCTGTGCACAAAAAAGTGTCAGCTTAACATCTTAGCTGGACATGCCAAGAAGGGGTTTTAGAGATCCAGAATAGAACAGCCTTGGAGAGGAACAAGAAAACAAAGTAGTAACACAATTATATAGCCTTGTGTAGATTAGAAGCTGTCTAACCTATTAACGGTAGATGTTATTTGTTGGGGCCCAGGTGCAGATGCATCTGAATGTGGCAGGAATGTCCACCTTCACAGAAGTGGAGATATTGTTCAAAGATGGGTGTGTTGTCTGAGGGCCAAAAGATATGTATATGCATGTGAAATTTGTAATCACTATTTTTGTTAAGATAAAAGGTAGCAAGAATGAACCAATTAGGGCTGTTGAATTAAAAAAAATTCGGTATAGTTCGGATTCGGCCGAATTCAGCCCATTTAGATTCGGGATATGCCGAAGTCCGAACTCCCCTACTTCGGATCCGTTCAATTCGGCGGGAATTCAAAGTTCGGAAAAAAATTCGGCCAAATAAAGCCATTAAAAACACAATTGCGCCTTTCAGTGGCTCGGGGGGGGGCATTTTTGTGGTTAGAGGTCCCAAACTTTCGGCAGAGCTTCAAAGGACGTTTACTGAAAGACTCCCCAAGTTTTGTAAAGATTGGGTCGAGGGGGATGAGATATGGGCCCTGAAAGGGGTCCCCCCACCCTTAATGTGCATCTCTCAGCAGAGCTTGCCGCCCACGCAAAGCTCCCAGCCCCGACAACAGTTTGCAAAGCAACTCAACCTTGTAAAACAACACCTTTGCAACAGGGAAAAACCAGAAGACAAACCTCCCCCCTCAAACCAGGGAGCGAGAGACTCGAGGGGGAACACACACCCCAGGCAGAACCGACGAAAGCCCCCTTTGGCTTCCCCCCATCCACAGAAACTGCTCCCTCCCCACACACACACAGACTCTGCTTTCCCCCACACACACACACATACACAGGAGAAAAATTATAGATTAAAGCCCCCAAAGGGGTCTTACTGTGGCTGTCGTCTGTTCCATCAAGAGGGGCTGAAGAGGACTTGTAATCCAAGATGATTCCAATTAGGCACGGGAGGTTTTGCTCTGGAGAAGATGCACAGGATCGGCTGATCCATTCATCCCAATAGGGGAAAGGGGAAAGGGGAAAGCCCATATCTCGGGACCCCCTGACCCAATGTTCACAAAACTTGGGGGGAATCTTAAGAACACTGGTCTGAAACTCCACTCAAAGTTTGGGATCTGCACCCCCAAAAATGCGCCCCCTGCAGCCATGGAAAGAGAAAAGGGGGGAGGCGATATTTCTGCCCCCACTGAACCCATCTTTACAAAACTTGGGTAGTATCTTAAGAATAATTGTCTGAAGCTATGCTAAAAGTTTGGGGGCTATATCCCAAAAAAGCGCCCCCTGCAGCCACATAAATGGAAAAAGGGGGGAGGGAAAAGGGGGAGAACCCATATCTCGAGACCCCCTGACCCAATGTTTACAAAACTTGGGGGGGTATCTTAAGAAGCTTCATCTGAAGCTCCAGTGAAAGTTTGGGGTCTGTACCCCCAAAAATGCGCCCCCTGCAGCCATGGAAAGAAAAAGGGGGAGCCCATATCTCGGGACCCCCTGACCCAATGTTTAGAAAACTTGGGGGGGTATCTTAAGAAGCTTCATCTGAAGCTCCAGTGAAAGTTTTGTGTCTGTACCCCAAAAAATACGCCCCCTGCAGCCACAGAAAGGAGCGAATGTGCACAAGCACCCCCCACACACACACGAGGATTTTGCTCTCTCTCTCTTTCTCTCCCTGGCCGGGCCACACATCAGCTGATTCCTCCAGTACTCAATCCTGATTGGCCAGAAGAAGACCCAGCTTGGCCACCGATTGGCCGGGGGAGGAGAATGCTGCTTACTGACGGTTATGCTGCTTACTGATGGCCGAATTTGCCGAATTTATTCACGAACTCCCGAACTCGCTGAATTCAGCCCCCCCGGTTGCCTGCCAGTTTTGAGTTTGGTTCCTCCCGAACTAAAAACCACCGAATCAGGGGAAATTCGGCTGATTTTCAGTTCGGGCCGAACCGAATTGACAGCCCTAGAACCAATAGTTTTTATATATTTTTAAGAAGACATTTCAAGTATATATATATATATTTCAAGTATATATAGTTGTATAGTGTTAGCCAACAATGTGCACCTTTATGAAGTGTGACTGTTAGCTATTGTTAAGAAATTATTTTAAAATTCTATAAATATGGGAAGTTCAATTGATCAAGAGCTTCCTCTCAGAAGGGCCTTCTTGCCGGTGATCTGCTTATTTGGGGGGGGGGGCGGTAATAAACTTTTTTGGACTAGTGTAATTGCTCGCCTTTAATTATCTATATAACAATGATGAATGTAGGGCTGTCAATTCGGTTCGGCCCGAACTAAAAAACAGCCGAATTTCCCGATTCGGAGGTTTTTAGTTCGGGACGAACCGAACTAAAAAATGGCGGGAAACCGGGGGAGCCGAATTCAGCGAGTTCAGGAGTTCACAAATAAATTCGGCAAATTCAGGGCGTCAGTAAGCAGCATAACCGTCAGTAAGCAGCATTCTCCTCCCCCGGCCAATTGGTGGCCAAGCTGGGTGGTCTTCTGGCCAATCAGTCAGGATTGAGTACTGGAGGAATCAGCTGCTGCGCGGCCCGGCCCGGGAGAGAGAGTGAGAGAAATCCTCGTGGGGGGTGCTTGTGCACATTCACTCCTTTCCGTGGCTGTAGGGGGCGCATTTTTGGGGGTAGAGACCACAAACTTTCAGAGGAGCTTCAGACGAGCCTTCTTAAGAGACCCCCCAAGTTTTGTAAACATTGGGTCAGGGCCCCCCGATATATGGGCTCCACCCCTTTTCCCTCCCCCCTTTTCCATTTCCGTGGCTGCAGGGGGCGCTTTTTTGGGGGTGCAGCCTCCAAACTTTCAGCATAGCTTCAGACAAGCCTTCTTAAGAAACCCCCCAAGTTTTGTAAAGATGGGTTCAGTGGGGGCAGAAATATGGCCCCCCTTTTCTCTTTCCATGGCTGCAGGGGGTGCATTTGGGGGAGTGCAGCCCCCAAACATTCAGCATAGCGTCAGACAAGCCTTCTTAAGAGACCCTCCAAGTTTTGTAAACATTGGGTCAGGGGGTCCCAAGATATGGGCTTTCCCCTTTTCCCTATTGGGATGAATGGATCACCCGATCTTGTATGCATCTCCAGAGCGGCAAATCCAAGGCAAACCTCCCGTGCTTAAATAGAATCATATTGGATTACCCAGTCCTCCCAGCCCCTCCTGATGGAACAGAAGACAGCCACAGAAAGACCTCTTTGGGGGCTTTAATCTATAATTTTTCTCCTGTGTGTGTGTGGGGGGGGGGAGGGAGCAGTTTCTGTGGGTGGGGGGGAAGCCAAATGGGCTTTCGCCAGTTCTGCCTGGGGTGTGTGTGCCCCCTCGAGTCTCTCTTTCCCTGGTGGAGGGGGGGCTTCAGTTGTGTGTCCTCAGGTTTTCCCTCATTCACACGACGGTTAGGTCTATTTTGATGCTTGCTCAAAACTGGTTTTCAAATGGTGACTTAAAGAATGCATTTGCCTGGTCCCGAGTCCCATGCAAAAGGGGAAATTCCACCCCCTCCTGCTCATTATTCATAGCTAGCTGCCTCTGTCCCTTTCCATGGTTTGCAAACTCCCAGGTGTCAGGTGTTGCTTTGCATGTTTGCAAAGGTTGTGTTGCTTTGCAAACTTCTTAGCACCTGCCCCACCCTTTGCATGTTTGCAAAGGTGTTGCTTTGCAGTGTTGCTTTGCAGTTGTGTTGCTTTGCAAACTTCTTAGCACCTGCCCCGCCCTTTGCATGTTTGCAAAGGTGTTGCTTTGCAGTTGTGTTGCTTTGCAGTGTTGCTGCTTTGCAAACTTCTTAGCACCTGCCCCGCCCTTGCTCTCATCAGCTGTTTTTCGGGGCTGGGAGCTTTGTGCATGGGCTGCAAGCTCTGCTCAGAGATGCACATTAAGGGTGGGGGGACCCCTTTCGGGGCCAATATCTCAGCCCCCCCGACCCAATCTTTACAAAACTTGGGGGGTCTTCCAAGAAGGGTCCTTTGAAGCTCCACTGAAAGTTTGGGACCTCTACCCCAAAAAATGCCCCCCTGGAGCCGCGGGAAGGCGCGGTTGTGTTTTTAATGGCTTTATTCGGCCGAATTTTTTTCCTGAACTTTGAATTCGCGCCGAATTGCACAGACCCGAAGCGGGGGAGTTCGGACTTCGGAATATCCCGAATCCAGACGGGCCGAATTCGGCCGAATCCAAACTATACCGAATTTTTTTTCCAACAGCCCTAGATGAATGGTATAATTCTCTATTGATTTAGTCAATGCTAAAAATGTAATAGTTGTTTTAATAAAAACTTAAAATGAAACAGAGATTATCTGATAGTATCACTCCTGCACTATAACTGTAACGAACCTGAAGCATTACTGAGGTGTATCTCTGGCCAGGAATTAAATGATCTGATATAGCAAAGTTAACTAGGTGTCTAGGGCTTCCTAAGTGCACACCTATATCTGAATCAGGCCTAAACTGAGCCATCCAGAACACCAGTTTGAAACTCTAACCACTACACCACAGGGGCTTCCACAGGGCACCATGGGGTTGACCAGCAGAAAGCAGCCATGCCTGGGTGAGTCAGGCAAGTTGCATGGTAGCAAGTCAACCAGTGAATGCTGCTGTCCCCGGCCCCCAACAGGCCTTCCCTCAAGGCCAAAACAGACTTAGAGGGGCCCCTGCCCCCCTGCCTTATACTAACCAAGGTTGAAGACTGGCGATACTGTTGTGGTTGAGGGCTATGGGTGCTGCTTCCATTATTTTTGAGGGTTAACCCCCCTTTTATTTATTTAGATTTCAGGTTTTTCTGCAAACTTGGGCTTTTCTTATATTAATAAGCAGATAGTAAAATATTGCCGCATGCCAAATTACGTTTTTGTCTCTTAACTTTTATATGGCAAAAATTATTTACTTGAAAACAAACCAAAATCATTATATTAGGAAAGTTGTAGATTCATTTGGAAACCATACCAGTTGGGGGTCAAAGCAGCACAAATACAGAAGATATAGAGGACAGGTTATAGTTGTTTTAATAGAAGTTATGGAAAAGTCAGATGTGTGATTAATTTAATTACTGCCCTCTCTTTTTAAAAGGTATAGCAGAAAATAGCTGCATAACTTTGATTTTGTGTAATTTGCTTGTTTAATGATGCTGTACTGTTACTTTGCCTGGTTCAGTCTGAAAAAAATCAATTAAGAATTGAAGTTACCGTATATACTCGCGTATAGGCCGAGTTTTTCCGCCCAAAAAAAGGGCTGAAAAATCCCAACTCGGCCTATACCTGGGTCAATACGGTAGGTGGAGGGAGGGGGGGAACTTACTGCTGCCGCCGCGGCCTTCAGCGGGCCTTCCACCAGGCCAGGAGCGGCCACAGAAGCCTCCTACGCGCCGGGGAGGGCCCGCCACCGCCGCCACCGCCTTCAGCGTGGAATCCCCCGGGCCAGGAGCGGCCACATAAGCCTCCTGCGCACTGGGGGGGGGACCGCGGCCACCGCCGCCGCCTTCAGCGGGCGTTCCCCCGGGCCAGGAGCGGCCACAGAAGCCTCCTGCGCGCTGGGGGGGGCCGCCGCCTTCAGCGGGCCTTCCCCCGGGCCAGGAGCGGCCACAGAAGCCTCCTGCGCACCAGGGAGGGCCCGCCACCGCCGCCAGCTGATCGCCACCTCTCCTGGTAAGTAGGGGGTTCAGGGGCTCTTCCCCCTCCCCCCCTAGGGTGGCGCTGGGGTCGGGGTGGGTCTTTAGGGCCCGGAAGGCCAGGCGGGAGGGCGACCTGGGGGTTGTATAAGCCGACCCTCGGCTTATACGCAGGTGCCTAATTTTTCCCCATTTTGGGGGTGAAATTAGGCACCTCGGCTTATACGCGGGTCGGCTTATACGTGAGTATATATGGTAAACCTCTGCTTCATTAAGTAGCAAAACTATGCAAATTAGAGAAAGTGGAAATTCATACTAGCATTTGCTCTGGCATGAATCTGAAAATAAAATTAAGCACATATTCAATTTGCATTGTTAACTGCTGTATTGTTTTTGCAGAAACACAGTTCCTGTACAGACATGGCCTGTAAGTTGGAGTACACAGAGAACCCGCAGGAAATAGGAAGTAGTCATCTAGAAGAGGGTCAGGAATAGGGTTGCCAACAACTTAGAGGGGGGAACCTTTAGAGGGTTTAATGGGATGTTATTTACCAGGTGATGTTATCAACCTCTGTGCCATGGAAAGTTTCAACTTCTCATTTCCTCACATTAAACCTCTGTGTTAAGGGGTAAAATAAATTCCTCCAGGTTGTTGGTAACCCCATGGGCAGGCCACGAGAAAAGAAAGGCTGACAGGAATAAAGCAGGACCACAACACTGAGTGGACTGTTGATCAAGCGAAGAAAAGCCTGAACCTGATCTGGAGGATATTATCCGTAGGAGACCACCAATGTTTAATCTGGGGAATAATGCATTTTATTTTATTTTATTTTATTTTTTATTAGGTTTCTACCCCGCTCGACTCCCTCTGTCAGTCTTGGTGATTCACTCTGGCAAATAGCTGCTGCGATATGAACATATCAGGTACCACGCTGGGTCAGACGAATGGCCTGAACATCTAGTTCTGCATCCTGTTTTACACAACAGCCAACAAGTTGCCCTAGAGAGGCAACAAACAGGAGCACGGAAGCCGAAGCCTCCCCTTGGTGCTGTCTCCTGTAACACTGTTGGTCTGAGACCCTCCTTAAAGTTGCCGTGCTGTCCAGACACCCATTCAGGGCATTCGCTCTTCTGGGTTCTTAGTTTTTATTTTTAAAAATCTAACTGTGATGTGAGATGATATTCTTCTAGATTGTAAATCACTTCTCTCAATAAAATTAAGCTCTCAAAAATATTACATAGTAATCGGTTCTTGTAGGTTATCCGGGCTGTGTGACCGTGGCCTTGGTATTTTCTTTCCTGACGTTTCGCCAGCAGCTATGGCAGGCATCTTCAGAGGAGTAACAGTGTCTCTCAGTATCAAGTGTGTAGGAAGAGTAATATATAGTCAGAAGGGGGTTAGGTTTGAGCTGAGTCATTGTCCTGCAAAGTATTAAAGGTAATGTGCTAATCATTGTCCTGTAAGTATCAAGATAATGTGCTAATGAGGGTGTGGTATGTTAATGTGGAACCATTGTATCCTGAAGTGATCTGTTAACATGTGGAATCCAAAGCTAATCCGCATGGCTATTGTGGACTGTAGTCTTTGATAGTCTGGAGGTTTTCAGGACAGGAAGCCAAGCCTTATTCATTCTTAAACTCTCTTCTTTTCTGTTAGTTGTGCTGATGTTTATGAATTTCAATGGCTTCTCTGTGCAATCTGACAAAATAGTTGGTAGAATTGTCCAGTATTTCAGTGTCTTGGAATAAGATCCTGTGTCCTGTTTGTGTCAGTCCATGTTCAGCCACTGCTGATTTCTCAGGTTGGCCAAGTCTGCAGTATCTTTCATGTTCTTTTATCCTTGTTTGTATGCTGCATTGTGTGGTCCCGATGTAAACTTATCCACAACTGCAAGGTATACGATATACTCCTGCAGAGGTGAGGGGATCTCTTTTGTCTTTTGCTGATCATAGCATCCTATCAGTGACTCCTTTAATAAATGGCAAGAATACCTTTCCTATGGGAGACTGTTTTTCCTGAGTTTTCTGATTTTTGTTTGGTTTAATGGCCCATCAAACAGTCTCCCATAGGAAAGGTATTCTTGCCATTTATTAAAGGAGTCACTGATAGGATGGAGAAACCTTTCAAAAACATAACCTAGAAACAGTGTTTAAACCCACCAAGAAAATACAACAGATGGTAGCCATGCGGATTAGCTTTGAATTCCATGTTAACAGATCACTTTAGGATACAATAGTTCCACATTAACATACCACACCCTCATTAGCACATTATCTTGATACTTACAGAACAATGATTAGCACATTACCTTTAATACTTTGCAGGACAATGACTCAGCTCAAACCTAACCCCCTTCTGACTATATATTACTCTTCCCACACACTTGACACTGAGAGACACTGTCCTTCAGTGTTACTCCTCTGACGATGCCTGCCACAGCTGCTGGCGAAATTTCAGGAAAGAAAGTACCAAGACCACGGTCACACAGCCCGGATAACCTACAAGAACCGATGAACTCTGACTGTGAAAGCCTTCGATAATATTACATAGTAATGTTTGGAGTCATCTGAAATTATCTTCTCTGCAAGCACCTTGCTGTGGTACATTTACCACCTGTGGTCTGGATTGTATGATTTTATCCCAGAGGAACTACTTTGTGGACAGTCTTACTTAGCAGCTGGAGACATAAAGAGTAGACTGGTTTGTTTTAAAGGTTTTATTATTAATCACTCTAGATACAGAGAAATCAGCCTTGACAGTCTAGCCACACTCTGTACAGGGGACAGAGTAGGTTCATGTCATGTTATCAACAATGTGCTACAGATATGTACCCTGGCAGCAGAGGATTAGCCATTAAGGCCTCTGGGGAAAGTCCTAGTGGGCTGATGGCCAGAGGCCCCACCCCCAGGGCTGGCCCCACCCCCAGGGCTGGCCCCACCCCCAGGGCTAACCTCACCCCAAGCGAGGGGGTGGCTTGTGAGCTGCCCTTGCCCCATGTAAACTGGAAGCCCCCAGCCCTGAAATTTATGGTTGTGAGCTGCTGCTACTACCACAAGCTGCTGGCCCCAGCAGCAAGATTGTTCTTCCTCCCTCCCCAGCTCCATTGGGGGTGCATGGTCAGAGGTAATTCAACAAACCTGATGAACTTGGCCTGTTCACTGAGGGCTATTATTTCCTTTAGGGAATCAGTCTGGAAGAGAAGTTCAGTACTTCCCTTCCAGAAGTACCTACTACACTATCAACGTTTCTCACGTGTGTAGAAAAACATAATGCGTTCTGGTCCTGGCTAAAGTGTGCATGTTCTTTAAACTGGCCAATACAGAAGAATTTGGCCAAGGATTTAAAGTTTCTGTGATAGGATTATATACAACATGTGCTTCTTGGGAAATCAATGGTGTGATGTTGCCAGTGATAAATGTGTGGTATGAATTCCTGAGATATAGATGGAAAGTGGAGCAGGTTTACAATGGTTATGTTTATCTCTGTTACAACTGTGTTTATGTTAGCCATCTGGGAAATGGGTGCCGGTGGGCCTGGTTACCATTAACTCAACCTAGAGATGCATCATCTTGCTGGAAAAGGAATGTTTAGGCTAATTTTAAAAACTAGCCAAAGATGACTGATTTGTAGATATTTTGAAATGCCACATACCAGTAAGTCAATGTGAAGTCTAAAGTCTGCAGGTCCCACTGCTTCAAGTAGGGCAAGTGCCTAATCTCAAGTCAATTTGAAGAAGAAAACAAACGTGCCCTCGAGTCACAAGTGACTTGTGGCAACCACTTCCACAGGGCTTTCCAGGCATGAGGTGAGCAGAGATGTTTTGACATTGACTTCCTCCACACAGCAACCCCAGTCTTCCTTGGTAGTCTCCCATCCAGGTATAAACCAGGGCTTACCCTGTTTAGCTCACAAGCCCCCATGAGCTTGGACCAAACTGAGCTAATCAGGCTGCTCAAGCAAAATTTACTGGCTAATAAGTGGACAAATTATGCATGGTTTGGAGAGAGTGGACAGGAAGAAGTTTTTCTCCCTCTCACATAATACTAGAACACGGGGTCATCTACTAAAGCTAGAGAGTGAGAGATTCAAAACAGATAAAATGGTTTTTTTTTTCACACAACGCATAGTTAAATTGTGGAACTCCCTGCCCCAGGATGTGGTGATGGCTGCCAGCTTGGAGGGCTTTAAGAGGGGGGTGGACATATTCATGGAGGAGAGGGGTATTCATGGTTATTAGTTAGAATGGATACTGGTCATGCTGCATACCTATTCTCTCTAGTATCAGAGGAGCATGCCTATTATTTTGGGTGCGGTGGAACATAGGCAGGATGGTGCTGCTGCACTCGTCTTGTTTGTGGCTTCCTAAAGGCACCTGGTTGGCCACTGTGTGAACAGACTGCTGGACTTGATGGGCCTTGGTCTGATCCAGCAGGGCCTTTCTTATGTTCTTATGACAAGCTGCTTGGTGAACCATTATAAGAAAGCCCAATTATACAATTAAAAATATACAACTTAATGCTACCAATAATTGACATGTTGTTAAAATTTCTGCAGCCCAAATGCTAGTTATTGCGGCATTCCACCTGCCCCCCATATATCTTAAGTTAGATTTAATTCTCCTATATTGAGTCTCATTAGGCTCTAGAGCCACAGTTTGCAGACCCCTGGTTTACGTGTTTCCTCAGTGCCACTGATTGTTCCTACACCATTCTTCACACCTTTATGCAGCTGGCACACAAAGGGCAGCAAAAGAACAATGACTGACCTCCCAAAGGGACAAACTATGGAGAGGAATACCATTTAGAAAGTGTTTTTTTTTTAACTGTCCTGAGTCAAGAGGAAGAAACAACAAGATTCGGAAATTAAACATTCTTTAGCATCAATACAGTATGAGTTATTGTCGTGGCAACAGCTCCAGTGTTGGTGGGAGGAGGGAAGGGCAGCATCTATTCATCTTCTTCAGCTGGGAAAGATTTGGTGTATCCACGTAAATGTCATTTCTCACCCCTTGGCAAGCTTAGCTCTTTCAAAGGTTACTTTTCATACTATCAATTTGTTCACATGTCATAGTGCAAAGCAATTGTGCTTTCAAAATGCAAAGGCAGCAGTTGCAGAGCTCAAGGTTAGAAGCACATTGATTTTGTTCTGAAAATATATCAATACGGAAATAAGAAATGTGGTCACTTAAGCGTAATTTGCTCTCCTGCTAGTTATTTTAATTCCATTAATATACTTCACAAGTATATAACCTCAAATTCTATCCTTTAAACAAATCTAATTAGAAAGATGAAACTGTATTTGTACACCATTCATTTCATTTGAACATTTCTTCACAACATCCCAAGCACATGCATGGCTGAGGAAGCATTGCGGCTGTCTTGTGTGATGAAAACCGTGTGTGAACTTGTCCTTGGATATAAAGAATGATGCAGAAAGATGCTTTTCATCCTCTTTGCAGCCTTGACCTTCCTGTGTTATATAAATATTCATAAGGCATCATCACCCAGTCACTATTCAATATGTTTGTACCAATGACTGAACTACCCTCATTCTTCTTGAATAAAATGATGCCTCCCAATGGTTTCTCAAATGTTGGGCATATGTCACACCAACTTGTCTTAGCTAATAAAAAGGCATCTTCTAGAGTGCCTCCATCAATACATTAATCTGTAGGTTTCCATTTCTTCACCAAGTGTGTTCCACTCCCGCTATGCCTCCACCCTGTTCTTTTTTATACATGTTCTCTCCACTGTCCCCCTGCTTTGTGGATTAGTGCTCAACATATAAAATGAAGTGGTTCTCTCTTTATTCCTTAAACCATAATAGAAAGACCTGGTATGCTTTCTCCTGTGTGGTCACAGAGCTCACAGTGTTAGCCAGTGTAAGCCATGTGTTGTTCACTTAAATTTTTCAAAGGAGCTGTGACAATGAAGCCAGTAGATACAAAGCACAGCCTTGGAGTCAGACCAACAGGCTGACCAGCAGCAAGTCCACAATCATGCAGATACGTTTCCCAGCTCTGCCACCAACGTGCATCTAGTCCCACAAGGTTAAGCCCACTGACTCCCATTCTGTTTGGTGATACTGATGACCATTCTAGCTGCAAGCCTTTTTACAGCAGTGTGAGACAGGTGGACAGGACAGAGCAAAAGAAATTTATGAAATTTTAATTATTGAGTTAAAATTAGCCTACTACATGCTAGTCCAAATAAGTAAATGCTATAGGCTTGTCAGAATCTGGTTCATAATTTGATTAGATGGACAGTGGAAGAAGGGTTTACTGAACTACAGAAGGCATGGATTGCTGTAACACAACCTATGGCTTGGATCAAATGGGAATTTCTATGGACAGAAGGGATTTCTGTTTTTAGAGCACAACTTCCTTGCCTCGCACCTCCTGCAGCTATCCAAAATGCCCCCTGAAAATGCTGCTTCTGGGGGACCTGTTTGCAGTGGGAAGGGGGGAAATTGCCTCTCTTTTTTTTTGCAGCTATCGACCCCCCCCCCCGCCCCGTAGCACTGCGCCTCAGAATTGATTTTCCCATGGGGTACTCGCAGCTGCTGTATGACTTTTGCCCAGAGCTCCAGAACCGCTAGGACCCTGTTCAAAATGGCACTTCTTTTCTAAAAGGCATAGGATTGTGCTCTATTCCAATGTTTATTGTATGTTTATCTGGCTCCAACTGCACGGTCTTCTACTTTTGTAACTCCATTTTCTTTTTGCATTGTTTTACTAACTATTGTAATCTTAATTCTATTGCATTTTTAATGGATTTCTTAAACTGTCAGATTAGATTGTTTTATATCATGTCTTCTTCCTTGAAGCTCAACAAGAAAGTGTGCTACAAATAAAGTGAACAAATAAAATAAATAAATAAAAACACATACGAATCATGGGAAATTATAGCTCGACTTCTTAAATTACAAAAACGATGTAGAGATAACAGCTTACAATTTTAAAATAACTTTGTGTATACTCTAGAAACCCTTCTGAGTACTTTCTGCACAACGACTTATTGTTTGAAATGTCAGCAACCAATTGCCAGCCTTCTTACACAGGATCAAAAGATCCCCCAAAAAACCTAAATTAAGATAGAAAGCCAAGTTCTTCAAACATACCGTATTTTTCGCTCCATTAGACGCATCGGATTATAAGACACCCCCCCCCAGCTGGCCGTCGGGGCGGGGAACGCTGGCTCGCGTCGTTCTGGCGTGCCCAGCCGCTCTGTACGCCCCCCCCACCTCCAGCTGGCCGTCGGGTGGGCCCGAAGGCCAGCTGGGAGGCGGGCGGGCCCGCTCTGTGAGCCCTGCCCGCCTCCCAGCTGGCTGTTGGGGCAGGGAACGCCGACTCACGTCGTTCTGGCACGCAGGGCGCACAGAGCTGGGCGCGCCAGAACGACGCGAGCCGGCGTTCCTGCCCCGACGGCCAGCTGGGAGGCGGGGGGGCGCACAGAGCGGGGCGGGGAACGCTGGCTCGCGTTGTTCTGGCGCGCCCAGCCCGCCTTCCTTCCAAGCTAGAATGTGCGTCTTATGGACTGGGCTAGGGTCCATAAGACGCACATTCACTCCATAAGACGCACCGACATTTCCCCTCACTTTTGAGGAGGAAAAAAGTGTGTCTTATGGAGCGAAAAATATGGTAGCTTCTGCTATGAAAGCAAAGCTGAGTCAGTAAGCAATAAACAGAACAAGTCCAAGGAAAATATGGTCTGGAAATAAAATGGTTGATTCCAATAACCCAATTAGACATTCACTGCAGGCATGATTAATGCCACCAATAATTCAAAAGTACACACTATTACAAGAACAGAATAAATCTACCATTCTAATACACAGTCTGGGCCACTGTGAATGAGGCTGGGTCAGCAATTCCACTGCAAGTACCTGCTACTGGAATAAAACTAACATAGTTATTCTTTGTCTAAACTATGTTTTGTACGACTTTTTGTGCGTTTATTCCAACAAGAGTATTCCAAACAAGAGTATTTGCCACTATTCTGAGATTCTTGACAGCAAGGCTTCATGTTTACAAATGTGCAACTTGAAACTAACAAATGAACACATTACCTAAGCGCAAAATACATGTGCAAAGAAAGAGGGAAAGAGGCCAGGGTCTTTTACTACCCAGAGGTAACCAGGATCTTTTCCCTATGTATATTTACCTATCAGAGGGGCGAAGTCCGAGATGGTAGCTGATATTTGTTTAAATATTCAGGGCATTTCTAAGTATTCAAAATGTGCCATGAATAACAGTGCCATCCTAAGCAGCATTACCACCCTTTTAAACCCAGCAACTTCAATTGACTTGGAAAGGTGTCCCTTTCTTAGGACTGCAATGTAAAATTATTACAAGATTTGCTTTATTTTCTCTTCCATTTTCAGTCACACAAGTTGATAGGGAAAGAAAAACAAGGCATAAACAAGCATACTCTCACTTCACCCCACACATTCAGTAGTTTATTTAATCACTTTCTAAAACAAGCTTTCATCCATACAGAACTTGAATGACTGAAAATCAAATTATTCAAAACACTAATTAGTAAACAAAATTTAACAATTAACCATTACCAGCAGTTAAAATTAAAAGTATCAGCAACAATAATATCTAACAAACAAAAACAGCAAATTTGAAACAAAAGGGATAACACCCAACAAAAAAGACTACTTTTTAAAAACTATTTAAAAAGCTAAAAACAATGCACATTGAGTGACAACTTTTACTTCCTCAGCCTTTATGTCCTATTATTGTAAGAAATATATCCACAAGGACTGATCAAATGCCATTTGGACAAGAGAAGAACAATACAAGGTTTTTATTAATCAAATAAATAGAGGCCCAGGTCATGGATACTGCAAAGAGGGCATTTTTTTCACCTTTGCCAAATTAGGCCGCTGCCCCCCCCCCATCTATCCCACCCTGATCTAGCCAGAGCGATCCATGCAGTCACTCCAGGTTAGACTACAGTAACTCACTCTACGCAGGGCTACCCTTGAGACTGTTTCAGAAGCATCAACTGGTCCAGAACTCAGTGAGGCGGGACCTTACGGGGACCCTGTGAGGAGTGCATATTCAACCTGTGCTCTGCCACCTGCGCTGGCTCCACATTGAGCACCAAATCAGATTCAAGGTTTTGGTATTGACCTTCAAAGCCCTAAATGGTCTTGGATCATTGTACCTATGGGACCACTTCTCCCATTATATCCCCCCAAAAGTGCTGCGCTCATGTAGAACCAACCTGCTGGTGATCCCTGGCCCAAGATATATCTGCCTGTCCTCAACCAGAGCCAGGGCTTTTTAGGCACTGGCACCAGCCTCTTGAGTGAGACCCGGGCTCTGCAGGATTTGACTCATACTGCAGGACATATAAAACGGACATGTTCCACTGGGCCTAAGGTTGAGGGTAGTGATGGTTGTACATCAGTTGGCTTCCCTTGCTGGACCCTCTCAGGATATGATCCCCTGCCGGTTATTTCTGTGCTGTCCTGCTTCATTACTACATTGATCACTGCTGCTGCTGTCCATCTTGTTAAGGGAGAACTGAGAGTGCCATCTTTAATAATTTTAGATGTATTGTTAATTTCTGGTTGTAGTTATTGTTATACTATTTGTATGTTGTTATTTTATGATATAAAATATTGTTAGCTGCTCTGAGCCCGACTTGCTTAGGAAGAGCAGGATAGACATTGAAATAATAATAATAATAATAATGAAGACAGCCCTTCAAGTACTTGAAGATGGTTATCATATCCCCTCCCAGTCTTCTCTTCTTCAGGCTAAACATACCCAGCTCCTTCAACCTTTCCTCATAGGACTTGGCCTCCAGACCCCTCACTATCTCTGTTGCCCTCCTCTGGACACATTCCAGCTTCTCTACATCTTTCTTAAATTGTGGTGCCCAAAGCTGAGCACAGTACTTTAGGTGAGGTCTAACCAGAGCAGAGTAAAATGATACCAGCACTTCGCATGATCTGGACACTATACAGCCCAAGATTGCATTTGCCTTTTTAGCTACCACATCACGCTGCTGACTCATGTTCAGTGTTTGGTCCACTAAGACCCCAAGATCCTTTTCGCACACACTACTGCTAAGACAAGTCTCCGCCATCCTATAATTATGCATTTGGTTTTTCCTACCTAAATGCAGAACTTAACATTTATCTCTGTTAAAATGCATTTTACTGGTTTTAGCCCAATTATCCAGCCTGTCAAGATCATCCTGTATCCTGGCTTTGTCTTCTACCATATTTGCTACCCATCTCAATTTAGTATCATCTGCAAATTTAATAAACATCCTGTTGGGAATTAGTCTGTGAGTTTTGTCTCTGTCAGGACTATAAAAATGGTTAAATGTTTTCTTACATGGTCTCAGGGGATAGTGCTAGCCACTTGGAAAGTGTTGATTGGTCCGATCAACACTATTGGTCATGTGATGTTCAGGCGCATTCCGAGAAACTGTAGTTGAACTGCCGTTTTTGTTAAGAGAAGACTTACTTTGCTTCACTTCTTCCTTGAGTTATGACCCAAAATAGGCAACAAGAGAAGAAAATGAGTTGTCGTTAGTTGTTATTTTATATCCCTAGTTTACCCTCCCTTTAATATAGTAAACGTCTATGTTTTGTTAAGGAAAGCAGCATGCCTTGTATTTTTTGTGTGTGTTTATTCTATGATCCACAAGATCACGATTTTTCGCAATCAATCTCAACAAAAAAATTGGTAGCAGAGGATGGTTGCAGAATGAGACTTGTGGATTCACACACACACCTTTTAAAATGGAAGAAACTGGGAAAGTTTTTCTTTTTGCTCTAAAGGGGCAGGATTACAAATAAGTTCAGAGCTCAGCTAACTCTCTTCAGCACTTCTGGGCAAAATCTAGAGGACTGAGAGAAAATCAGCATCAGCTTTGTAACAAAGAAATCCTCAAACGATGGCAAATGATTCAGAAGAAACAAGTTCGTGCAAGGGTCACATAAGTTACACATTTCAAGCACCCCCAGCAATTTCTCTTCCTAAACTAAATCAGATTCTATTTATGCTATGGAGGTGTGCAGTAGAGAATGCATGTGAAATCCTGGGCATAAAAGAGGTCCTTACAAGGGACAAGCCAGGACAGAATGATAAAGATTATAAAGATTTCATAATGAATCCCAAGCATTTTTTCTCTTTATTAACTGCATTGGGGAGAATGAAGCATCCATAATACTAAATAATTCATCAGCAAAAGGAATATGGGAAGCTTTGATCCAAAAGTATGGAAAGTCAACTGCTGGGCAGATCATTAAAAGCTACACTTTATTCTGCCAGAATGGGACCCAATACAAGTTTGACTGACCATTTAAAATATATGCAAGATCTGGCAACTGCGATTAAATTGAATGCAGAACCCCTATCTGAGGAGGAATTTCTGACAATCTTTCTAGCAAGCTTGCACCCTAGATACAGAACTGAGAAAAGAGGGATGATGGCAAGAGAAAATCTTAATCTAATTCAAGTAATGAATGCACTGAAGGATTCTGAGGAAGAAGAAAACAGTAATGATGAATTAAACAGAGGACTGTCTGTGCTAAGGTTAAACCGTTCAAAACCTGTAAGATGTTTTCAGCGTGGAGGACGTTACGGAAATCAATCTGCAAAATGTGATGTTTATTTCTGAAGCCAAGGAATGTTTGATATCAGTTGGCAAAATGCTTAAGGCTAACTTTAAATTGAAATGGGAAATGGCTGTTGTACCTTGATAGATCCTAAGGGAAGGAGATATGATGTGGAAGTGGACGGGCTACACTTCTATTTGCATAATACAGCTGATGAAATGGAAGGATATGAGGACAATGATGAGTATTTTCAATCAGAAAGTGATTTTAATAAACAGGTATACAGTGAAGACTCTGACTCAGATAAGGCTGGATCAGAAAAGGAATATCTAGCTGGAAATAACAAAGGAGTCATGCAATTAAAAGAAAGAAAATGTGATCATACAAATTGCATGTATTCCTGGCATGTAAAATTGGGACACAGGAACTTCAGCTCTGTAAAACAGCTACTCTCAGAGTATGGAATAGCGGTGAATGATTGTGAAAAGGGCCATGAGAGATGTACAATTTGTATTAAAGCAAAGGGAACAGCACCAAGGCATGTGCAGAATGCTAGTGATGTGAAAGCTGAGATTTTAAAGCAAGTACATAGTGACTTAATTGGGCCTCTACAGCCGTCCACTGGAGGAGCAAAATATATTTTAAGCTTTGTGGATAGTGCCTCAAGATTTGCATGTGTTTATTTCCTAAGGAATAAACTCAAGTGCCTGATAAAGTCAAATCGTATGTTGCAATGGTGAAGAACAAATTTGGAAAAGGGCCTCAAATTTTGTTTACTGATAATAGAACTGAGTATACCAACAATGAATTTCAGAGGTACCTTGAATCAGAAAGAATTTGAAATGCAAGATTTGTAATTTAGCGTGGGCTAAGACACCTAAAGGCGTTTGGAGCGTGTGTGTATACATACATTCCCAAAGAAAAATCGGACAAGTTACAACCTACCAGAGAACTTGGCATTTTGGTTGGATACAATGAATTTTCAAAAGGCTACAGAATCCTAAACCCAAAGACACTCAGTGTACAAATAAGAAATGCAGTATATTTTGATGAAAGAAATGTGCTGAGGGCCACTGATGATGAAAGCTCCATTACTCCAGCTATCAGCAAAGAAGCTGAAATGATTCCCTTCTCAGCAAGAGAGCTTAGACCGCCTGCTGGGATCAAGTGCTAGTCGGGCATTATCCCGGGGGAAGGACCAGCAGACTTGGGCAGTCCCAAAGTTGAGAAAGAGGAGGAGACTTTACCTACCATAAGAAAGTCTAGTAGGAGCAACAAAGGCATATCAGCAGAGAAACTGACTTATTATACTGAAACACAAAGTCAAACTGAGCCTCTAAGTTGGGAAGAAATGCTAGAGTTACCCAACAGTGAAAGAGATAAATGGTTGGACGCAGTGCAAGAGGAAATTGATTCACTACAAAAGAACCAAACATGGACTTTAACCAAATTACCAATACATAGAAAACCTGTAGGATGCAAATGGATTTTCAAAATAAAAAGGAATTCAAATGGAAGCGCGGACAAATATAAAGAAAGACTTGTTGATAAGGATTTACCCAAAAATATGGAACGGACTATATAGAGACTTACTCTCCAGTTATTGGACATACAGCGATACACACTTTAATGAGTATGCCAGCATCCAGAAAGATTGAGTCAGTGAAAGATAAGCAACAAAAGGGGCTTATCAATGTAAAGTAGTGTACATCAAAAGAAATGGTGGCTGACATATTAACAAAACCACTGTGAGGGTCTCTGTCTTTGTGTCTCTGCTTTCCATCACCTGCGGTGTTATCAGTGAACTCGTAAAAGCAGTTCACACCTTCTGGTCTCAGGCGCCAGGCCTGATGGCCCATGTATCTTCCCCCCCGCTGTTCTTCCTGCCAGTACTCCCTCAGGCCGGTGCGGCCTTGGAAGTGTGATAGCCGCACCAGACTTCCTGGGATCCGTCTGATGTTTTGTATTATGCCAAGCTTGTAACTTCCCATAACAATAAGTGTGAACCCCAGTGCCCCAGTGCCCTGGAGTCAATATATTCTGTAAACCCGTATAGCCCCTCACTTGCAACTTTCTACCTGTGCCTGTCTCATCTCCTGAAGGCTTCAATAAATCTATTGTTTCTGTATCAACGTCTGAGCAACTGATTTGGAGAAGCAAACTCAGAGAGGGGGATCTCTCACATTAAGTTGCAAGTCCTTGCCTCTCGGACTGCAGCTGTACCGCTTTGGACAGAATGTCAGCCGACGAGGACACCACCCCTAACCCCGATGCCCCAAAGGAACCGGACGAGCCGGAGAAGCCGGACCCGAAGGAGGAGGGAGCCAAGCCAAAGAAACCGAAGGATCGCGCCCCCGACCAAGATCGGGACGGACGTCCCCGGGGGCTTACTTATTGGCTGGACTCTCCCAAGGGCTGGTCGCTCTCGCGGACTGCGGCGAAGGATCGCCGGTTGGCCTTCCCCAGCACGGGGCTCGAGGGGGACCCGGCCCGCAAAGAAGCCCTCATGGAGGAAGAACGAAAGCAGTGGCAGGAAGACCGCCGGACTATGCAGGAGCAGATGGAGATCATGCAACGCGTAATGGGTGAGATGGCCACGACCCTAGATGCGCTGAAGTTGCAACCTCCAGCCGGTGCTCCCCCAGACGGGGCGCCGGTAGTTCCGCCCGCAACCCCTGCCCCCCCGGCCCGTCGGGACCTGAAAGTCACGTATGACGGGTCGGGAGACCAGTTGACCTTTTTTATGGTCCAAGTAGACATTTTTATGCGGGAACAAGGCCGAACCTTCGTTTCTGAGGAGTCCCGGGTGCAGTACGTGGCTTCCTTACTGCAAGGGGAGGCGGCTGCCTGGATGGTGTTGCAGTATGAACTCCGCTCGCCGGTGCTGCGAACCCTGGACGAGTTCATGGTAGCACTCCGAAACCGTTTTGAGGACCCGACTCTGGGTGAGCGGGCTAAAGCCTCCCTGATGCAACTGCGCCAAGGGACTAAGTCGGTGGCGCAGTATGCAAGTGAGTTCCAGTCACTGGCTAGCCGAATTCTGGACTGGAGTGAAGCTACCTTGGTACAATGTTTCAGGGAGGGTCTCAACCCAGACCTCCAACATTGGGCCTTCATGCAAGGGAACCCCCCGGATGTGGAAGGTTGGGTTCGCCATGCTGCTGACATCGAGAATCGCAAACAACTCCTGAACTTGTCCAAGCAACGGCTTGGGCGAGACCCCAGGCCCCGAGGTGACCGTGGCCGGGAACTCCGGCAAGGGGGTGGCGGGGGTCTCTCGGCCGCGGAACGCCGCAAGCGGTTCGAGGCCGGCGTCTGCCTGATCTGCGGGGGAAAGGGTCACTTTGCATCGCAATGCCCCTCTCGCTCAGGCCGTCCGACCCCCCCCCGCCAAACCCAGGCCGAGCCGACGAAACCGGCCGCCGACAGCCAGCCTCGCCGCAGAAGTGGACCACTGAGCCGGCGCTCCGGCGCACCCTCCGCTCTCCACGCGCGCCCCCAGGATGGGGCATCCGACTCTACGGTCCCATCGGGGTCCCGGATTACAAATACCGTCTTTGATTCGGACGGCTCCCCGGAAGCCACCACCCCGTCCCCCTCTTCCAGCGAGGAGGAAGAGTGGGAACAGCCGGCAAAAAACGCCGTCGGTCTGCTGTAGAGGGGGCTCCGCAGCAGACCGTCCCTATCGTTGTGCAAGGAGCTCCACCGATGCACAATTAAAGGAGGGCCGAATCTTCACCAAACTGGACTTGGTAGAAGCCTACCACCGCATTCGCATCAAAGAAGGAGACGAACCCAAAACGGCCTTTTCCAGTTGTTTTGGGATGTTTGAGTACCTGGTCATGCCGTTCGGACTTTCGGGGGCTCCGAGTGTCTTTATGCAATTAATTAATGAAGTTTTGCATGATTTACTGTTTCGGGGGGTGGTGGTATTTCTCGATGACATTCTTATTTACTCTGAAACCATGGAAGAACATGTGCGCCTAGTGCGAGAAGTGCTCCAGCGGCTGCGGGAGCACAAACTGTATGCTAAGGTGTCCAAGTGTGAATTCCACCAACCTTCTATTACATTTCTGGGGTATGTGATTTCCCACCAAGGGTTGGAAATGGACCCCGCCAAGGTCCAGGCGGTGCGGGACTGGGAAACCCCCACTACCCGCCGCCAACTTCAACAGTTTTTGGGGTTTGCCAACTTTTACCGGAATTTCATTCCCAACTTTGCCCAAGTTGCGCTTCCCCTCACTGCCCTGTTGCGTACCAAGGACAGGGGGGCTAGCGCCGCACTCCCCTCAGCCCGTCTGCAATGGTCTCCCCAGTGCCAGCAAGCTTTTGAACGTTTAAAGCTACTTTTTTCATCCGAACCCGTTTTGGCTCACCCGGATTGCACCAAGCCCTTCGTGGTGCAGGTGGATGCCTCGGATGTAGCCATGGGCGGGGCCCTATTGCAGAGGGATGAGGGGGGACGGTTGAGGCCGTGCGCCTACTTCTCCAAGAAGTTTTCCCAGTCCGAAATCAACTGGGCCATTTGGGAGAAGGAGGCAGCAGCGGTCAAACATGCCCTTACCATATGGAGACACTTCTTGGAGGGGGCCGAGCTGCCGTTCGAAGTGTGCACAGATCACAAGAATCTTGAGGCTCTCAAGGGAGCTAGAAAACTCAATGCCAAACAAATTCGGTGGGCCCAATTTTTTGCAAAATTCCGGTTCACCCTCAAACATGTCCCTGGCAAAGAAAATGCCCTAGCTGATGCTTTGTCACGACTTCCCCAGTATCGCAACGATTTCGATCGCCCCATCGACTCCCTGTTCACTCCCGAACAGCGAGGGGAAGTCCCTGGCTTGGCCGTCACCACCCGATCCCAAGCCCGCCAACCGGAGACCCCCCCTACGCTCAAAGGTATCCCGGAAGCATTCCAACAGCGACTCCGGGACGCCTCCTTACAGGAGGAGGAGCACCATCTCCTCCCCACTGGCTTGGAACGAACCAACACTTGGTGGGTGCAAGGGGGGAAACTATATGTCCCATCTTCCCTTCGCAAAGAAGTATTGGGACTTGTACATGGGGCCAGGCTAGCGGGTCATTTTGGTTTCATAAAAACGCTTCACCTGGTTCGAAGGCAATTCTGGTGGCCCGGTATGAGATCTGATGTAGAGTTGTATGTGCGCAGCTGCCCCACCTGCGCCACAGCCAAGAAACGGATGGGAAAACCCCCGGGGCTTCTCAAACCGCTTGAGAACCCCTCCCGTCCCTGGGAAGTCATCGCCATGGATTTTATCACCGACCTACCTCCAAGTCGGGGGAAAACGGTTCTCTGGGTTATCACAGACCTCTTTTCCAAACAGGTTCATTTCGTTCCATGTGCAGGTCTTCCTTCAGCCCAGGGCTTAGCTAAACTGTTCATCACGCACGTCCTCAGGCTACACTCGATCCCGAGGAAGGTCCTCTCCGACCGGGGGGTCCAGTTTGTTGCCAAATTCTGGCGGGCTTTCCTAAAGTTAATGGGAGTGGAGGAACAGGGCCTTTCTTCCGCCTATCACCCCCAAACGGATGGTCAAACGGAACGAGTAAATGCGGTAGTAGAATGTTATTTGCGTTGCTATGTAAATTTCCACCAGGACGACTGGGTCGACCTGCTGCCATTTGCCGAATATGCGTACAACAATGCGCCTCATTCCTCTACCGGCTTTAGTCCCTTCCAAGTTATATACGGGACGGATTTTGGCCCTTTCGGTTCTGCCCCCGTCTCGCCAGAGCTCCAGTCTACCCCTGATCTTCAGGAGTGGATTCAGGTGGTTAAATCCACCTGGCCATGGTTGCTCAAAAATCTGGAAAGGGCAAAAAGCAAGTACAAGGAACAAGCAGACAAACACCGATCTCCGGGGTGGGAACTCAAGGTGGGGGAGCAAGTCTATCTGTCCACCAAAAACCTCCGCTCTCTTCGCCCCTGCAAAAAACTGAGCGACCGTTATGTAGGACCTTTCCCCATTACCAGAGTAATCAACGAGGTTACCGTGGAACTGAGTCTCCCTAAGACTCTCAAGGGAGTTCATCCAGTCTTCCATATAAGCCTCCTCAAACCTTATGTAGCAGCTCCCCAGTTCCACCCCCCTCCCGCTCATGAGATTCCTACCGTAGTAGGAGGGGATACCCATTTGGAAATATCCAAGGTTTTAGATTCCAAATGGAAGAAAGGGAAACTGTTTTACTTTGTTCGCTGGAAAAACCTTGGCTCCGCTCATGACGAATGGGTGGCCGCACCCCACATGGCAGCTCCTCGCTTGGTCCGAGAATTCCACCTCGCTTATCCCGATAAGCCTCGTCCTCTCGGAGGGGGGCCTTAAGGGGGGCAGAATGTGAGGGTCTCTGTCTTTGTGTCTCTGCTTTCCATCACCTGCGGTGTTATCAGTGAACTCGTAAAAGCAGTTCACACCTTCTGGTCTCAGGCGCCAGGCCTGATGGCCCATGTATCTTCCCCCCCGCTGTTCTTCCTGCCAGTACTCCCTCAGGCCGGTGCGGCCTTGGAAGTGTGATAGCCGCACCAGACTTCCTGGGATCCGTCTGATGTTTTGTATTATGCCAAGCTTGTAACTTCCCATAACAATAAGTGTGAACCCCAGTGCCCCAGTGCCCTGGAGTCAATATATTCTGTAAACCCGTATAGCCCCTCACTTGCAACTTTCTACCTGTGCCTGTCTCATCTCCTGAAGGCTTCAATAAATCTATTGTTTCTGTATCAACGTCTGAGCAACTGATTTGGAGAAGCAAACTCAGAGAGGGGGATCTCTCACAACCACTTAATAGACATCAGTTTGAGTCTGCGTGATAAGTTATGTTTGCATGCTTGACAACAACTAAAATTCAAAAAGGGGTTTGTTGGGAATTTGTCTGCGAGTTTTGCCTCTGTCAAGACTACAAAAATGGTTAAATGTTTTCTTACATGGTCTCAGGATAGTGCTAGCCACTTGGCAAGTGTTGATTGGTCCGATCAACACGATTGGTCATGTGATGTTCAGGCGCATTCCGAGAAGCTGTAGTTGAACTGCCGTTTTTGTTGAGAAGACTTACTTTGCTTCACTTCGTCTTCAAGTTATGACCCAAAATAGGCAACAAGATAAGAAAATGAGTTGTAGTTATGAGCTGTTATTTTATATCCCAAGTTTACCCTCCCTTTAATATAGTAAACTTTTATGTTTTGTTAAGGAAAGCAGCATTTCTTGTATTTTGTGTGTGCGTTTATTCTATGATCCACAAGATCACGATTTTTCGCAATCAATCTCAACACATCCTCTCTATTCCTTCATCCAAATCATTTATAAAGATATTGGAAAACACAAGGCCCAAGACAGATCCCTAAGGCACTCCACTAGTCCCTCCTCTCCAATTGGATGAGGAACCATTAACATGCACTCTTTGGGTGCAATCTGTCAACCAATTACAGATCCACCTAACAGTAACAGGATCTAAATCACATTTTCCCAATTTGTCAACAAGAATATTATGTGGAACCTTATCAAAAGCCTTACTGAAATCAAGATAAACTATGTCTACAGCATTCCCCTGATCCACCAAGGTAGTAACTTTATCAAAAAAGGAGAGACAATTAGACTGACATGACTTGTTCTTGAGAAACCCATTGCTGGCTCTTAATAATCAGATCCATCCTTTCTAAATGCTCAAGGACTGACTGTTTGATGATTTGTTCAAAAACTTTTCCCAGTATGGAAGTCAAGCTGATGGGTCGGTAGTTCATCATCAAAAGCCTTACTGAAATCAAGATAAACTATATTACGGTCAAAGACCAGTTTTTACAAAAATAGATGGGTCAGTAGTTGAGAATGAGACCTTACTTTACTGGCAGTGCGCTTGACAAGAGGCCCATGAAGAACTTGCTGCTAAGTATATCCTCGCCTTGCATGTTGTAGCCTATAGTGTATATTTTTCCTACACTATCTTCTCTGTGCGAGGAAAAATCTCAAGGGTAAAATGGCCAAAAAGGAAAATGTAAAAGAAAGCTAAGGCAACATCTTTGAGTTAAAAAAAAAAAAAAGGACAGCAAGTTGTCTCTGTGGTTGTACACTGTTCACATTCTGCTGAAAAAGCAGCCAGTTACATACAGAGCATGATGAATTCTTAATGATTTTTTAAGCCGTGGCCACTGGAGCTGCTTTGAATGGACTTCAGTAATTATGTGAACATGATCTTATTAAAGGAGGAAAGGGTTCTCTTTTGATACTTTTTTAAAATCTCTCTGTTCAGGAAAACAGGCCAGAGAAGTACCATCATGACCACCTTGTCTTTCTTATAAAAATGCCCACCCACCACAGTTCTATAGCAGGGCCTCAGTACGCATGTTTTTTTATATATATATAATTCTTGCAGGTCTATTGCTTATGAAAAAGAATGGGCTTAGACATTGTGCCAAACATAAATCCACTCTTTAGTCAAAGAACAAGATGCTTTAATCACCAGTGAGAAGTCAACATTGGCAAAAATGCTTCTAAGTTATTTACTAATCATATCAAGGGAAAGAATACTGGGGAGAATGTTATGTTTTATTTTCCAAATGATGACAATAATGTCACACAGCCTACCATGTCCAGTCTGGAACCTTGTCCCCTTTTAATTAGGGGTTGTAGCCTACCAGCTTTTTAATGGTCTGCCTCTGTTTTAAGGTTTCATGATGCCCAATGGCTTGTTTTCAATATTGTGACATGGTTTTGATTGTAAGCAACCTCAAGCAGACCTCTGAAGGGGTAGTATAGAATTATCCTAAACAAATAAATAAAATAAACTTTTCACCAGAGGGACCACTTGTAACATTAAAGAATGATTGTGACTTTCTTCCCACTTATGTTGATTGGGTTTCTTTTGAGTAAACACAGACAGAGCAATCCTAAGAAGAATTGCATCTTTCTAAGCCCACTGCTTTCAGTAGACTTAGAAATGAACTGACAGATCCACTCCAGATTGAACTGACAGATTGCTCAACAGTGCCACTGATGGAGGGGGGGGGGAGCTGTGAGGAGAACCAGTCTTATGCATGTTGACTGAAAAGTAAGTTAACTGAGTTCAGTGCATGTTATTTACAAAGTAATTAAGCATAAGCATTAAGAGCTTTAAAAACAAATGATAGCAAAGAAAGGTATAAAAACAAAATGTATACTAGGAGATGCCACCTCCATACCAAGGCTAAATGTTACTGCTGTCCAGGAAAAATTATTCATGGAACGTCACTTAGATGGAAATGTATTTTACATCTCATCAATGCATTTCACATGATAGCGCTATTAAAACAATAACAATATTAAAACAAATCAGCTTTCCTCAGAATGAAATGGCAAAGCTTCTTTCAATGCATTGTATGGGTGACATGTAACGTAAGGCCTCTCATAAAGAAAGCAAGGCCATCGCACTGCACCATCACCATACACCACCAAAGTATCTTTAATCTGCAGCTTTGTCACAATACAAGATGTCAGCAATCAGCTGAACAACAGGCAAGGTTGCTAAGAAAATTTCAGCCCCTAGAGGCTTTTCAGAAACCCAGGGCTTCTGCTACCCAGTGACTGACTGTAATGCATCTGGGTCACAGATAATTATGAAAATAGATAATTTTTATTAAACAGAGAATAAGCAGAGGATTTCTTTTCTCCCAAAGCAGTTGCAAGAAAAACCTTGCTAGTTTGAGGAAAAGAGGAGAACCATCCTGGTCAATAATAAAACAGACATTGTGCCAGCCAAAATGCACCCAGAAAGTGCAGTTTGGGCTGCCAGAAACAAGACCATCTCTTGAAACCAACAGTCAATAATCCATGAGATGTACAGCTAAATACTCGAATCAGTAAACCAAAAAAATTACGTGTTATATTTATCTAACATTTTGATTCCAAAAAGATTTCAGGCCGTTTCCTTCACGTGTGCTCATAAAGACAGCATCAATGTTGCTGACCTCCTCCTCCCTGGAAGGGCGTCCCCGTGTCTCAGTTTAACTTTAGTGTGAACCGTGACACTTTTTTTTTGTTTTTGCTTTTACTATTTTGACATGGAAAAAGGTGTGTTTCAGGGCTCTATTTCTCTGTGCAGCTGTATGGTTTCAACAGCAGGAGGGTAGAGTGCCAGTCAGGGAGAAAACAGGACGCTTTCAAGAACAGTAATATATCCTGCTAAACAAAGCCCACTTTCTCAAACACCAGGACACTGACTCTCTGTCTGGCGAGGGCTTCACGTGCTTGCAGTTACACCGACACCAGCCGGGGCGAACGGCCAGCGCGGCGATAGGAGCTGCTCTCGCTAACTAACTGCACAGATATCGTCTTGGGGATGGGTCTGTGCTGCGTGGTGAGAAAGGCAGCTGCGAGCGCATACGGCACGAAGAAGCAACTGAGGGAGGGGGTCAGGCAGGCAGGCAGGCTGGCTTCCTCACACCCATCTGTGAAACCCTCTTCCTTGTATTGCAGCCCAGGAACATTTGGGCTTTTAGATGCGATGCCCGTCATCCCACCACCCAAAGGATCTGAGAATGCCAAGAAGGAGGAGGGCTGTGGTTTGCGCCACTGCTTCACGTGCGCATCCACGCCTGCTGCACCCATGGCCTCATTGCTAAGCACCACACATCCCTCTTGCTGCGATGATGTCCTGGCGGCCTGTTTCATCCCTCTGGCTCAGGCATCGCTTCCTAAGCTGGCCTTTGGGGCGCTCTGGTTGGGGGCCTTAACACGCACCTCGCCTCCAAGGTGTCACCTGTGTCATCAGACGCGTGTCTGTGAGGTGCAAATAGAATGATGGGGGGGGTGAAACGTCCAGACCGTTCCTGGAACAGCTACAGGGGGGGGGCCTTTACAGGCGGGGGCTGCCGGCGGAGGAGGGGGGGCGGCGGCAGCCCCTCCAACCCCCCCCCCTCCTGCCCCGAGAGCCCCAGGTTGATCCGCGAGCGGCCCGGCGCAGCTCTCTCGCCCCTCCCCTCCCCTGGCGGGGCGGTTGAAAGAGGGGGGGGAGAGCGCCCGCCCGCCCCCGGACCCCCCGGACCCCGGCCACGCCTTTCAGGGCGGTGGGCTGTTTTACAGGGGGGGCGGCGGGGGGTCGCGTCTCCCGCGCAGGGCCGCAGAGCGTCTGTCCGCGGGTCGCCCCCCCCCGTTCGCCAGCAAAGGGAGGCGAAGCGAGGAGCCCCGCGGGAGGGGGGCTGCCCCCCCACCCCGGCCCCACCCCCACCCCCTCCAGGCCGGCCCCGGCGGCGTTATGCCCCCCCCCCGAGCTCTGCCTGCGCAGGACCCGCGGAAGCCCCCCCCCTCGCCGCCCCGCGCGGCCCCTCACCCAGAAGACGAAGGAGTAGACGATGAGGAGGGTCTTGAGGCACGTTATCACCGGCTTGGTCTCCATTCTCCTCGGTGCCATAATACGCAGGGGGCGGGGCGGGGGAGCAGGGGGCGGGGCTTCTGGCTCGCGCGCGCCTCCGCCCACCAACCCGCTCGCCTCGCGCCTCAGGGGCGGCTGGGGGGGGGGCGCGAAGAGGCCGCGGCGCCATTGTGCGCCATTGTGCGCTCACAGCGCCCGGGCGGCGGCGGCGGGGGGGGGGCGAAGATGCGCGATCCAACCCCCCCCCCAGGGCGGCCTCCCCGCCATCCTCGGCCGGGCGGGGCTGGCCGGGGCCTTCTTTTTAGAGGCGAGGGGGGAGGGGAAAGAGACCGTCGAGCCCCTGCGGGGGGAGGGGGGGCACCCACAGCCGCTTCGCAATAGACATGAAAAGCTGCTGCTGCTGCGCTCAGGGGGTAGGGGGGGAGGGGTGGGGGGTTTCCTTCTGGGACGACAGCGGGGGAAAGGGGGTTTAAGAAGCGGGGCCAGGCCCCGCGGTCAGGGGCTTGCCAATCTCCAGGTGGGCCCTGGACCTCTCCAGGAATCACAGCTGGTGTCTGAGCTGCAGGGGTTGGTTTCAGTGGAGATCAATGTGGCCAGGCCCAAAGTGGGGGGCGGGAGGGGCAGACCCCGGGGCGTCCCCTTCCCCCCTCCTCTCCAGATGGCTCCCCTCCCTGGGCTCCCTCGCCACATCTCTTGAGAATCTCCCAAGCCCAGCTGGCAACCCAGTTACTCAGAATGGGCCTCGCTTCCAGGAAGCTGCCCTTGGGGTTGCGCTGGTCGCCTTCTCAGTCCAGAAGCCCACCCCCATCTGTGGTGGGTGTTAGTCCCTCAAAGATGGCGTGACACGAAACAGGCGCGTCTTCAAAATCCCACCAGAGGAACAGCAACTTCTTAGGGGACAAGGGGAGCGTCTTGCTCCGTCGTTTTAGCACACACCGCATTCAACTTGGGCACGCCGTCCGGGCCTTTCAGGCTCGCTCTTCGCTTCAGGCTGACAGCTGCAGAGGTTGGTTTGTTCTCACCGCTGCCCCACACTGCAGTGTCCGTTGCAGGGAGAAGTCCGACAATTACATCTAAAAAGAGAGAGGTGGGGTTCGATCTATTTAAAAGCCATACTGTCTCCCTTGCACCCAAGTCGGGTTGAATGAGGAGTGAGGGAAATGTATTGTTTATGCAGAATGAGCAATGCCAATAATAAAACAAGCTTGGTGACAAAGAGGACAGAAGAACATGCCATCAAGCCTCAACCAAACCCATGAGGTGTTCCAAGCAAGAGACAAGCAGAGGTGGTTTTGCCATTGCCTTCCTCCATGCAGCAGCCATTGTCTTCCTCGGCACTCTCCCATCTAAATACTGACCATGACCCTACTTACCTTCCAAACTTTGACACACTCAGGCTAAGCTGGGCTGGTCAGGCTGCTAATGTGCAGGAAGCATGAAGAAATCCCAAGGAACTGCATTGGCCAAAAATATACAAACCCAAAATCCATGTTATACTATTTATTGAGCAACCAAAATAATAAAAAACTGTGCAACTTTCAAGTTTTCCAGAATTCTTCAGGCTGGATGTTAAAGAAGGAGTTTTTGTTCGTGGTCTTGAGACATTTTTGTCCACTCCTCTTTGGAGAGTCCTGCAAATTTAGGATGCATTTGAGCACATAGCATGCGGGCATACTCTAGTGGAGGGGGAAAAAAGGATAACCATTTGGCACATCATGGGGTCATAGAAACACATGAGAAGACCAAGGTCATAATGGTGGGGCACAGTAGACTGATCAGTTGGGAGATGCTTGTCTTGGATGGGGGTGCCCTCTCATCATAGATTACAATATTACTTACTGAATTTTAAATATGTATATCCCACGTTTCTCCTGAAAGGCTCTATACAAGTCACCGAAAAGTACCCAAAGGATAACACACACAAAACACGCACACACAAATAAAAATTCCATTTAGCAGCACACCAACCCAGACTATAAAAAACATCAAAACCCCAAATACTCCCCCAAGAGTCACATGTGACTTCATTGCTTATGGAGACGAGTAAAGACATTTCTGTTCTGCTAGGCTTTTAAACGTTAGTTTTGGTTGTTTCTGTTAGCTCTGGTGGATTGATCCTGGGTGCACACTCTGTTTTTTGTTGTTTGATTTTATGGATTTCAATCCATAATTTTATTTGGATTTTACTGTCTTTAAATGCTGCAAACTAACTTGTAAATTAATGATTGAATGGTGTATGTAAATAGCATAATAAAATAAGAATAAAGAAACAGAACTAGCACTATCATTCAAATGCTTGGGGATGTACTATTTTGATTAAAGCTTTTGAACAATGATCCTAAAACCACTTATTTTGCAATTGTTCCATTAACTTCAGTGATTGTACTCCAGAATTAGAAGTCTGAGAATTACAGTAAATTGGACAGGTTCAATTAAAACCTGGTTAAAGACAACATTATTGATCTGTGGTTAATGAGCTCATTAATCACCATACCAATCAATAAATTATTTCAGTGTTGGCAGTCATTGTGGTACAACATGAATGTAAAATCCAGAGTTGGAGTCTTGAACTCCTTTAGTTGAGAGCAAAGGAGAATAGCACATTGCTCCAAATGGGACTTTACTTTTACATTTATCCTCCATAATTTAAAAGTAAATGGGGGGAAATGTTAAATTTCAGTTATAGAAACAGGTACTAGGATTTTCTGTTATAGAGAAGTAGCAGCAGAGAACTAAACATGAAAAATACCACATCACATGGTACAAAAGGTAACATCGAGTTTAAAACAAAAGTTTGCATCTAAACGGATAAGGAATTATACAAATGAACACAGTAAGCGTTGTGGTATTTTTTGAAATAAAATTATTTTATTTTGAGAAAGTTAAATGAATTGCTGTTCTAACAATGCAATCCTATGCAGAGGTATTCCAAACTAATCTCACTGATTGCAGTCAAACTTTCTTCGTCCAATATACAAGGTAGATTTTTATACACAGTAAGGGACATCTTTGACATTAACAACAAATGAGTTACAGTGAAGTAGTCAAATGCTGTGATAGGTGACTATGGTTTTTAGATCTTGTATTTCACTAGAAAATATGTTATCTTGTTTAACCAATCACCCCAAGCAATTTTACAAACTGAATTTAAAAATTCCTTTTTGTTGTACTTACTTTGGTGTAAAAAAGGTAAAAGGTACATGGAAAAACACAATATAAAAAGAGAGATTACATAGGAAAATTAGTATAGATCTGGATACAGGTACAAAGTAAAAATATTCAAAGTTACATACCATCAAAGAGTCACTCTTTTGATTTCAACCCGTTGGTTCTGGTCCGACCTTCTGGGGAAACAAAAAACAAATCGGCACCATCCTCTATATGACAGCCCTTCAAGTACTTGAAGATGGTTATCAGATCAACTCTCAGTCCTCCTCTTCAGGCTAAACATACCCAGTTCCTTCAACCTTTCCTCATAGGACTTGGTCTCCAGACCCCTCACCATCTTTGTTGCCCTCCTCTGGACACGTTCCAGCTTGTCTACATCTTTCTGAAATTGTGGTGCCCAAAACTGAACACAGTACTCTAGGTGAGGTCTAATCAGAACAGAGTAAAGCAATACCAGCACTTCGCGTGATCTGGACGCTATACTTCTGTTGATACAGGCCAAGATCGCATTTGCCTTTTTAGCTACCGCATCACACTGCTGACTCATGTTCAGTGTTTGGTCTACTAAGACTCCAAGATCCTTTTCGCACACACTACTGCTCAGACAATTCTCCCCCATCCTATAATTATGCATTTGGTTTTTCCTACCTAGGTGCAGAACTTTACATTTATCTTTGTTGAAGCGCATTTTATTAGTTTTAGTCAATTCTCCAGACTATCAAGATCATCCTGGTTTTGTCTTCTACCGTATTTGCTTCTAATGCGTCGTGACTGCTGTAGATACTCCCTCAATGACCCTACTGGCTCTGGCCAATTGTTCAAGGTTTAGAACAGGGGTGTCAAACATACTGCCTGTGGGGCGGATTCAGCCCCTTGAGAGCTCTTATCTGGCCCACGAGCCAACCAAGGCAGGCACCCCCCAGTCCTGATCTGGGCTGGCGAGGCCACTATGGGCTCACCAGCTAAAGCAGCCCCCACCCCACCCCAGGCCCAATCTGGGCTGGTGAGCTTGCTGCAGACTCGCCAGCCGAGGCAGGCCACCTCCCCATTCCTGATTTGGGCTGGTACACATGGCCCAGCCCGACCAAATGACATTTATGTCATATCTGGTCCTCATAGCAAATGAGTTCGACAGCCCTGGTTTAGAAGAAATGACACCCCCCTGCTGAAGGAAGGAGGAAGGTATCTGTGGTCATAAGAACATAAGAAAAACCCTGCCGGATCAGACCAAGGTCCATCAAGTCCAGCAGTCTGTTCACACAGTGGCCAACCTGGTGCCTCCAGGAAGCTAACAAACAAGATGACTGCAGCAGCAGCATCCTGCCTGTGTTCCAAGGCACCTAATATATTCGGTATGCTCCTCTGATCATGGAGAGAACAGGTATGCATCATGACAAGTATCCATTTTAACTAGTAGCCATGAATACCCCTCTCTTCCATGAACATGTCCACTCCCTTCTTCAAGCCTTCCAAGTTGGCAGCCATCACCACATCCTGGGGCAGGGAGATCAACAATTTAACTATGTGTTGTGTGAAGAAATACTTCCTTTTATCAGCAGATGACCCTGTGTTCTAGTATTACGAGAGAGGGAGAAAAGCTTCTCCCTGTCCACTCTCTCCAAACCATGCACAGTGTTCTTAGATTCTGTCAGGAAACAGAGAGAGGAGCAGACAGGGACTCCTAGAGTGGGCAGAAGCACAGTGTGTGTGTGTGTGTGTGTATGAAGGATCTTTCTTTCTCTTGTGGATTTAATGGGGGCAGATCTCCACCTGTGATCTGCTTGTTTATTTGTAAATAAATCAAATACTATAAAAATGCCACATGTCTCCAATGCTCTCCTCCAAAGAGAACCAACCTGTGTAAGCGCTACCCCTGAAACTCATCACAAGATACTGCATAACAATATATATTCTGTTCTCTGTATTTTTATCTGCTGTGCTGCATTTTTTAAAGAAATGGTTCCACTGCTGGCAGTGGTTATTTTTATTGTTGTTTCTATTGATTGGTGCTGATTTGATTGCTTTTATTAATGGTATATTTTTATTTGGGTACTCAAGAGCTTTGACTGGGAAGTAGTCTGAATCATGTCAAGAGCAGTCTAGGTCAATATAATTTCACATGAGTATGGCAATTGCATTTGCATATACATACAACATTTTGATTAAATTATGTTAACAACAACAACCATGATAAAAACAAATCAGGAATTAAAACTAATATGTATTCATCGTTTTGAGAAAGACTAACCTTTCTTTCATTCCTGTCTGCTTTCAGAAGCTTCTTCTTTACAAAGGACTGAGAGTGCTTGTCTTTGCATTCTGCTGAGAAATCAGTTCAGATTGGAGCTCTGCTTTCATACTGTCTGCATCCAGCTTCTTCCTCTAGTTTCTCTAAGCAGTGGCCATAATGGAGAAAACTCATTCTGTATGAGCATGGTATGATGAATATGAAGGAGTTGGTTTTCTTCATGTTCTTCCATTTTCCTTGGGTTTTGCTGAAGAGTTTCATTCACCTCCATTCATAGGTGTAAACTATGGAGGGGGCTGAGGGGCTCAAGCTCCCCTGAACTTGGCCAGGGGGGGCTGAGCCCCCCCAGGCAACCAGTGCCCACATGAGGGGCTCAGTTACAATGGCAGCTGAAGCACAGTCCTCTCCTATGTGTTTGTTGTATCATGTTACAATTTCCATTATTCTTTGGGGCTTTGTTCCTGTTTGCCAGTATGTATTTGTGTGTTTACTAAGAATTTATACATTGCCTTAAAAGACCTGTTCCTATGGCCCAAACAAAGGATCTTGCCACAGAACTCTGCAGGTTTGTTCTCACCCACAACTACTTCAGGTTTGGTGAGGAGTTAAACCTTCAAATCAGTGGCACAGCCGTGGGCACCCGCATGGTTTCACAGTATGCCAATATTTTCATGGCGGATCTAGAACAGTGTTTTCTAAACTCCTACCCATTGGCTCCTCTCCTTGGGATTAATTGATGACATTTTCTTTGACTGGACTCATGGCAAAGAAGCCCTCAAAAGATTTCACCGGGATTTCAACAACTTCCACCCAACCATCAATCTAGCTATGAATTTATCTGAAGAAGAAATAAGCTTCCTGGACACCACAGTATGGATACACGAGGGACGCACAAGCACCACATTATACTGGAAACCAACAGATCAGCAAGCGTATCTCCATGCCTCCAGGTACCACCCCAACCATATCAAACAGTCCATTGTCTATAGCCAAGCCCTACGCTATAGTCGCATCTGCTCCAACCCTTCAGACAGAGGGACTCACTTGAAGGAGCTACAGCGAGCATTTTTGCAACTACAATATCCTGCTGACATGGTAAAAAAGATGATTGGAAATTCCAGAATGATACCCCGGCACAGCTTGCTACAAGACAAACCCAAAGAAAATGACAATAGAACACCTCTGGTGGTCACATACAGCTCACAACTCAAACCAGTCCAACGTATTATTATTAATGACCTACAACCAATTCTGGATTGTGACACTTCCCTCTTCAGAGAAGAGAGCTTCTAATGTGAAGCAAAAGCCAGGCCAACAGTACCAAGATACGTTGAAAAAAACCTATGAATGGCTCTCTCATGATGTGGCAATGGAAAAAGCATATCGTGACATCTGTCGCTTAGCAGCAAATGACATGAATGTTCCTCTTTCAAACACATCAAGAGACAAAGATGCACGTGAAACTTTTGTTCAAACTGGCTTCTCAAACTGGAATAAGTCACTGTTTAGATTTCAGACCCATCAGAATTCCAACTTGCTGTCAGGAGCAGGCCATGAGGATGGTATGTGGTAGTGCTGTTGTGCTGCTTCCAGGTGCTGTTGTGCTATTCTGTCCAAGGCCAGTCTAAGCCCCGTGTTTAGTCTTCATAGATTCCCATACTGTGGGAATCGCCGAGTGCTCCTTCCTGCCTGTTGGAGGGGGGGTTGCCTGGGTAACCGGTTATCTCCTTTTGCTCTCCCATATATGCTATGTGCCTTGCCTTTGACCCTTACTAGTGTCCTTTTGAATATGGCTTCTGAAACCTGTCGATGATAACCAATACAACTGCTTTCGTGGATTTGCCATCTGCTGAAGTCTGTTTATGGGTTTGCCGCAGGACTAGAGCTTACATTAGGATACTAGTCATATCCTTACTTGCTCCCCTTGGCTGGAGCCCTGGAGGGTTCACCTGGACATTCATCTCCTCGGCTTGGGGCGCAAAACGAGCTCCCCGAGGACCCCGACCTTCTGCGTGCCATCTTGGAGGAGGCGCAGCGGACTTACGCTGAGTCCACCTAGCTGGTTGGGCTGGTGATTGATCAGTGGCGTCGCCTGGTGGCGGCGACCCCCTGGAGGACTCAGGACGCTGATCTACGTGCCCACAATGACCTTTTGGGACTAGATACTTTGCTGGAGGAGGCCCGGTTGGCGCAAGAGGACTTTGCTCTCCTAACTCGGGTATTGGCTGAGATTGTGCTCCGCGGGACGCAACAGGAGTCGGCGGCCCCAATCCACGGGCCTGAGTTCTGTTTCCCAATGGTGGGGGCTCAGGGGGGAGACGTTCCACAAACTATTCCGGATCCCACCCTATGCCGCCGGGAAGCACAGATCGCTGCCGCCAGGACAGTCCTGGTTCTTATGGACTTCACGCCGACCACGGTGATGGCGGCCGACGTCAAGAAGGTACTGACTCCTGAATTCGGTCCTTCCTCTGCGGATCTGGCTCAACAGGTCCAACCGCTGTTGGGCCAGCACAAGGAAATCCAAATGCTCTTGGAGCAAGCGGCCGAACCAATTGTGATGGCTGCCACCACCGCCAAACTCGAGGCAGACCGAGCGCTCACTGACTGGAGGCGGGCGGAGGAGTAACTGTTGGTGGATGCGGCCACCACTCGGGCGCGGGCAACGACAGGAACTGGAGCGCGGTCGAAAGTTAGCGGAGGACTGGACTGGTCTTTGCCCTCATTTTCTTTGGGCTCTCCAGAACCTGGCCTGCCCTGGGAAGTAGCGCGCAGGCAACGGCTCACCTTTGCTCCTGATGTGCAGAAATATTCAGAGGAGGAGGACTTGTATGCAGAGAAGGGTGACTGGAATACGAACTACTGAGTCAGCCAAGCCTGACGGACTGGGGGGGGGGCTGAGGAGGAGATCCATGCCTTGAGGTTTCAAAACCGAGAGCTGTTGGATCGTATGGCCCGTATGCAGGAACAAATGGATGTGTTGATGTCTGAGTATGGTCGCCTACAGCGAGCTCAAGTGACGCCTGCGCCGGCACCGGTCCCAGGCCAACAACACCCCAGCCAGCAGCCTCCGGCGCAGCCGGCTCCAGGGCAACCTCCGGTGCAACCGCCCCCAGGGCAGCCGGCCCTGGTACAACCGGCTCCCGGGAAGCCGGCCCCTGGACAACCACCGGCACCACCACCAGTGGGACCGGTCCAGCCTGTGGTCCCGGTCGTGCAGTGGAAGCAACCCCGTTTGCGAGTGACATTTGATGGCTCCGCGGACACGTTGCCCTGTTTTCTACACCAAGTGGACAGTTACATGAGAGAACAAGGGCATACCTTTCCCACGGAAGACAGCCGAATGTCAGGCCTAGCCTGGGCGATGTACAGAGAATGCCAGGCATAGTCTGACAGAGAATGTTGTGCTTTCACCGGGTGCTGCCCAAGGTCAGCCTCACCAACGGTCAACTGCCAACTATGTATTTTGACTCTGAACTTCGTGGGAACTTATTCCGGTGGGAGGGGGGTTGCCATCGTTTCCTGTTATTCTGTGTTCTTTCATTTATACCCAGCACCAAGCTTTTAGTTCTCATAAATGCCGTCTTGATTCCTAGCTACTGTTAACCTGTGGATTCTCCAATAAATCAACTCTCTTTTGGACTACATGTCTGTGGATGTTGTTTATGGGATTGTCACGGGGCAAGTGCTTACACCGAGTAAGATTCGTTTCCTCACTTCTGGCTGGAAAGGCTGCAGAATGGATGGTCCTCCAGTTTGATACCCGGGCCCGCTCCATACGGTCACTTAATGAAATAATGCGAGCGTTAAGGAGACGTTTCAAGGATCCATTTCAAGGGGAAAAGGCCAAAGCGGCCCTCCTACAACTCCGTCATGGATCCTCCTCAGTCCGAGAGTTTGCAGATGAGTTCCAAAGACTCACTAATAAAATAGTTGACTGGACTGAAGCTACCCAGTGCATTACTTCAGAGCAGTGTTGCATCCTGAGATTCTAAACTGGGCATACATGCAGCGGGACCCAGCCACCTTGGAAGAGTGGATTTTACTGGTGGAGGAAGTGGAAAGCCGCCGCCAGTTTATTTCTCTTGCCCGACGGCAGGCCAGGGAGGGGGGAAGCCAGAAAAATCCTCCCAAACCTGCCACTCCTCAGGTCCCGTGGAGGCCGGCTCTACCTCCGCAAGACCGAGCGTTGCCGTTTCAAAGGGGAGCCTGCCTCGTTTGCGGTGCCATGGGTCACTTCGCGGCCACCTGCCCGTCACATCAGAGACTGCCGAGTCCCAATCCCCAAGGAAATGATCTCAGTACACAGCCACTAATTTTCTTTAACATATGCACTTTTACTAATATGTTACTGCAATATGCACACTGTATATGCTTAACACTATATAACTAAGTTCTAAACTACAAACAGCCTGAAATCAATGTCAATTAGGCTTGTATGCATTTACACAGTTTTTTTCTTTGTAATACAATTATTCCAAGTTATAATACCCCCAGGGGGAATATTTCTTACGACCAGCAGCAAGGTCCATAAAGTCCTTAAGATGTGTTATACTTCGCCACAAATCAGGCAATGCGAATTCAAAGTGTTCTCAATCGCGGTCAGCTGATCCCGCGTAGAAAAAAACCTGGTATGCGGTGGATACAAACGAGAGGCATCAAGTATCCAAAAAATCTTGCAGCTTAAAAAGAAGAAATGCATTTCCATATTAATGAAAGTAGCCGTGTAGCTCTGTATGTGTAGCTCTGAGCAACAGTATTAGCCCCAGAATTGCCCAGCTTGTAAAAAAGATGCAAGCTCAAAAATCACATTGATTTTCAATTAAAAGTTCTCTATTATAACAAATATATTTAAATAGTATTCTAAGTTTAATGTTTAACTAACAGTTATGATTAAAGTTTATTTTTCAAATTTTCTGAATTTTTATTTTGAACCTTGGGGTCCCTGCACCGAACAAAAGTCCTAGTGGTCCCTGGTCAAAAAAAGGTTGGGAACCACTGCTCTAAAACCATGGATGAGCATGTTGCCTTGGTTAGAGAGGTGTTGCAACGTCTCAGAGATAATCAGCTCTATGCTAAAGTGTCTAAGTGCAAGTTCCACAAGAAGCAATTGACTCTCCTAGGATATATTATCTCGCACCAGGGACTGACTATGGATCCTGAAAAGGTGCAAGCGGTGCTTGGTTGGGAACCCCCCTCTACTTGTAAACAAGTCAAAAGATTTCTCGGGTTCGCAAATTTTTACAGGGAGTTCCTCCCACATTTCGCTCAGATTGTGCTGCCCATCATGAAACTCCTTAAGACTAAGGGAGAGGGGAATACGGCCACCTTACCCAACACCCGGGTGGAGTGGACCCCCCAGTGTCAAGCCGCCTTCGATAGTCTTAAACAGCTTTTTACATCCGAGCCTGTCTTGCAGCACCCAGACTGCAATCAGCCATTCATAGTGCATGTAGAAGCTTCTGACGTAGCGATGGGGGGTGTGCTCCTTCAGCGGGAGGGGGATGGGCACCTGCATCCGTGCGCTTATTTTCCTAAAAAGTTCACTCAGTCCGAACTCAATTGGGCTAATTGGGAAAAGGAAGCCGCCGCTGTAAAGCATGCCCTGACAGTGTGGAGGCAGTTTTTAGAAGGTTCCAAAGTGCCTTTTGAAGTGTGGTCCGATCACAAAAACTAGTAGCCCTAACAAGTGTGTTGGGCTGACTTCTTTGCCCAGTTCCGATTCGTCCTGAAACATGTACCAGGGAAGCAAAATCTACTAACTGACACTTTATCTAGACTTCCCCAATATCCCACCAAGGTTGATCGGCCCACAGAGTCGTTCTTCACCCCTGCCCAACGAGGTTATTAAATACTTTGGCTGTACAAACCCGTTCTCAGACCCGACCCCCACCGCCGCTGCTTCCGGAGGGAGGGGAAGCCCCACGCCCAGCTGAGCCGGCAGCACCGCCTGTCAAGAAGTTGAGGCCTCTCAATTTCTTGGAGTGTGTTATTTCTTTGGTTCAGGCCTAGGAGGCCTATGAGTTTTGTGTTATTAGGATTTTGGAGCAGTAAAATAGTTAAACTTTGAAAACTGCTTTTGGTGGAGGGAACAATATAGGCCCCAGCTGGTGCTTGTTAAAGTCTCCTCTCCCCTATCTGGAATGCAAGGCCGTGCCTTGCCCTAGTAATTAATCGGTCAGCTATCATGACAATGTCCAGGTGTAGGTAGTTCTGTAAGCTTCCTCACCTGAACACATCACTTAAGGAGTCAGCATTTCTGACCAAGTGATTAATTACCAGCTAAGTGCTTTCATTTTCTCGATTGGTTTCTATGAGCTCATCCTTTTGAGAAAATATAAGGACAGACCAACCCTAAACAAACTGCACGCTTTGGGGTGCACAGCAGGAAGGCTGTGCTGGCTGCATCACAACCCATTTGATTTTGGCCCTACGGGGAAACTCTGGTCAACTTGACCTGCTTGGAGAAACCTTTTGGACAACCTTTTGAAACTTTTGAATGCTGGAAGCATCTTTGGAAGTTGGTAACTCTAAACCTGATGCAAGAAACCTTTGCCAATCCTTTTGAATTAAAAAGGCTTTTGAATGTATTAATTAGCTAAGCTAAATAGTTTATTATTTTCTTGCTTAAACACTTCATGACTTTTTCTTTCCTGTAAACCAGCTTGAATCTTATAAATAAGTTGTTAGCCTTTAAATGGCTTGTGTCTGTGATTTTGGGATTCCAAGCCTAAATTCTAAGTGCCTTGTTTGAGTGTAAAAACCACCTACCAAAAACCTAAGACATTTTGGGAGTGTAATCTTTCCCTGGCAGGCTTCTACCTTGCAGGGTAAGCGTTGCACTTAACTTTTGGAGCTTGGCTGGAGGTACCCTGGACTCCTTGCCTGGAGGCTCACCCTTTGGACCCCAGGGTTGGTGGCAGCTACCGTTAAACTTGGGGTGAAAACCTGGAGTTTAATATTTTGGGAAACTTTTGACCCAACCAAAGCAGCCCAACTGGTGGAGACTGGTTGGAGCTCTTTGACACCATCCATCTCACTTCCTCCTTCCCCTGAGCGACTTGCAGCCACGGTTCCCAAGGTGCAGGGACCCGAGCACTCCGTTCAGCCGCCCCCTGCACCTGTGTCGACTCCGTCCCCGGTCAAGCTGCCCGCTGGCACAACTCTGGAGAGGGTGCAAGGACTGACTGATTCATTTAGGGAGACTCTTCTACGTAGTTATCAAGCAGAACTTTCCTCGCAGACCCTTCCGGCTACTCTAATTAAACGTGGGGAGTTTTGGTACAAGGATTTTAAATTGTATGTTCTGGAGGTTTGTGGGGGGAGGTTTTGGGTTTGGTTCATGACACCAAGACCGCCAGACATTTCAGATTTCTCAAGACATTGCATTTGCTTAGGAGACAGTTTTGGTGGGCGGGCATGAGGTCAGATGTGGACTCCTTCATCCTCAGCTGCCCCATATGTGCAGCTGCCAAATGATCCCAGGGCAAACCGCCCGGACTTTTACAACCGTTAGAGACCCCCCCAAACCTTGGGAAGTAATTGCAGTGGACTTCATGACGGACCTACCCCCTAGTGGGGGAAAGACAGTTCTTTGGGTGATTACTGATCTGTTTTCTAAACAGGTGCATCTTGTACCCTGCGCAGGTATCCCTTCTGCCCCAAAATTGGCCCACCTCTTTGTGTCACATGTCTTCCATCTTCATTCCTTTCCGCACAAAATAGTGACAGACAGGGGTTCAAATTTCGTGGCCAAATTCTGGAAGGCTTTTCTCAAATTGGTTGGAGTGGAACAAGGACTATCTAGTGTCTTCCATCCCCAAACAGATAGTCAAACTGAATGGGTGAGTGCAGTGTTAGAATGTTATTTACGCTGTTATGTTAATTACCATCAAGATGATTGGGTAGACCTGTTGCCTTTTGCCGAATATGCTTACAATAATGCGGTTCACCAATCCACAGGGTTCAGCCCTTTCCAGGTTGTCCACCGTAAAGAGTTTGGCCCTGCTGGTCATGTTGATGTTTCTGGGGAGGAGGGGGGAGCAGACGTGGCTGGGTGGGTACATTCAATTCAAACAACCTGGCCATGGCTGGTCAAAAATCTGGAGCGTGCCAAACAAAATTACAAGGCTCAGGCTGACAAACATTGCTCCCCCCGGTAAAGAATGCAAAGTGGGGGATCTCGTCTATCTGTCCACCAAGAACCTACGATCCACCCGCCTGTGCGATAAACTCAGTGCCAAGTACATGGGTCCGTTTCCCATTTCCCGGATTATTAATCCAGTGACTGTAGAACTCTCCTTGCCCAAGTCTCTACGGAGAATTCATCCTGTGTTCCATGTCAGTCTTTTAAAACCGTATGTTCCTTCCCAAAAATGGCATCCTGAACCACAACCCGAAGTGCCTGAAATGGTGGTGAGGGAGGAGCATTTTGAAGTAGCTAAAATACTGGATTCTCACATTTGCTACGGTACCCTTCAATACCTGGTCTGCTGGAAACATTTTAGTCCCTCCCAGGATGAATGGGTGCGTGCCTGTGATGTCTCCGCCCCCGCTTGGTACAAGAATTCCATGCCGCCTACCCTCACAAACCCACGGTGGGAGGGTGAAGGGGGGGTCTTTAGGGGGGCAGAATGTCAGGAGCAGGCCATGAGGATGGTATGTGGTAGTGTTGTTGTGCTGCTTCCAGGTGCTGTTGTGCTATTCTATCCAAGGCCAGTCTAAGCCCCGTGTTTAGTCTTCATAGATTCCCATACTGTGGGAATCGCCGAGTGCTCCTTCCTGCCTGTTGGAGGGGGGGGGGTTGCCTGGGTAACCGGTTATCTCCTTTTGCTCTCCCATATATGCTATGTGCCTTGCCTTTGACACTTACTAGTGTCCTTTTGAAGATGGCTTCTGAAACCTGTCTATTTTAACCAATAAAACTGCTTTTGTGGATTTGTCGTCTGCTGAAGTCTGTTTATGGGTTTGCCACAGGACTAGAGCTTACACTTGCACCGTGCAGCTGTCCAAGCTATGTGTGTTAAGTGCCATCAAGTCACTTCCGGCTCATGGCGACCCTATGAATCAAAGTCCTCCAAAATGTCCTATCTTTGACAGCGTTGCTCAGATCTTGCAAATTGAGGGCTGTGGCTTCGTTTATTGAGTCCATCCATCTCTTGTTGGGTCTTCCTCTTTTACTGCTGCCAAGCTATAGCCTCTGTTAAAGCAGGAGTAAATGTACAAACACGTTTTCAGAAGGCCAGCAGAAGCAAATGTGAGATGCTAAAAAGGCACTGCTGACAATTTTAGCATCAATAAGGTACCTTGCCTGTCAAGGCATTGCAATATGCAACCATGACAAGGAAGAGTCAAACCTGAAACAGCTCTTGCTGCTACATGCTGCAGATGTTCCACAGCTGAAATCATGGCTGAATCATACAATCTACAAATGGATTTCTCCTATCATTGTGAATGAAATGCTTGAGATCATGGCTCACAATGTTCTATGTACACTAGTGGGAGAGATTAAAGCAGCTGTTTATTACAATATAAGTGTTGATCTGAGGCGCAGAGTGGTAAGCTGCAGTACTGCGGTCCAAGCTCTGCTCACTACCTGAGTTCAATCCCGACGGAAGTTGGTTTCAGGTAGCCGGCTCGAGGTTGACTCAGCCTTCCATCCTTCCGAGGTTGGTAAAATGAGTACCCAGCTTGCTGGGGGTAAAGGGAAGATGACTGGGGAAGGTACTGGCAAACCACCCCATAAACAAAAGTCTGCCTAGTAAACGTCAGGATGTGACGTCACCCCACAGGTCAGTAATAACCCGGTGCTTGCACAGGGGATCTTTACCTTTTAATAATTGTTGATGAGACCACAGATATCACCACACAAGAACAGGTTTCATTTTGCTTCTTCATTACTACAGTGGATATGTTTGTGGAGGAATCTTTTTGGATTTTATGAAACTGAATCCACCTGTCAGGCCTGCTCTCTACTGAGGCTGCTGGACTGGGATTGTTTTGGTTCCACCAGGTGCTGTTCAAGGACAGCTCTGTCAACCGCCAAATTCCTAGTCTGACTCTGTCCCCCGTGGGAATCTACCCTCATTGGGAGGGGGGTTGCCGTGGCTCTGTTGCTATCTTGATATGACCATTGCTCTTTCATATAGGCCCTGCACCATGCTTCTAATCCCCATTAGTGCCAATCTAACTGTTTGCTGCTGTAAACCTGTAGATCTTCCAAATAAATCAACTCTCTTTTGGACTATTCATCTGTGAATGTTGTTTATGGTATTATCATGGGACAAGTGCTCACATTTTGGCACTAAACTCCTTTCTTCTCAAACTGGTTTTTCGTCCCTGGCTGGAGCCCTGGAGGGATCGCCGGGATCTCGGGTTGGAGCATAGGACGTGCTCCCCTAGTGGACTGTCTCTGGCTGGAGCCCTAAGGGGATCGCCGGGACCTCGGGTGGAGCAGAGGACATGCTCCCCGAGCGCATAGATTGTGGCTGGAGCCCTGGAGGGTTTGCCAGGATTCTCGTCTCCTCGACGGGAGGTACGCGATGAGGATCCAGAGTTGTTGCAAGACATTTTGGAAGAAACGCTGAGGACTGACGCGGAGGCCACCAGACTCATTGGTTTCATGGGTGACCAGTGGCATCGCCTGGCTGCGGCATCCCCCTGGAAGTCTGGGGACGCTGATCAACTTGCCCAGGACGACCTTCGGCAACTGGACATTTTGCTTGAGGAAGTCCGGCTGGCGCAAGAGGACCTCGCCACCTTGATTCGTTTATTGGCGGAGCTCACCCTTCGTGAGTCACCACAGACACCAGTGGCCCCGATCCAGGGGCCGGAGGATTTTCCCACGATGGCGGATGCTGTAGGAGAAAATGTCCCGTCAACTGTTCCTGATCCCGTTTTGTGCCGCCAGGATGCACAGAACATGGCAGCCCGGACAGTCCTGCTCCTCATGGACTTACCGCCGGCCACAGCACTTCACATCGAGGAACCGGACCATGAGCCTTTGCCAGCGGACCCGTCAGGGTCCCGGATTACAATTACCCCCGCAGAGGATGGCTGTGCATCGTCGGAAGAAGTCCGCCACTGGGACCCCCCTGCCTTGAATCTGGAGTCTCCCCTGGATCTATCAAAAAATGGACTGGGTCTGTGGTGAGTGGAGCGACACCGCAGACCTCCGCAGATGTTACTGCAAGACCCAAGGCTTCCCTAATGGTGAGTGAAGTGGCAGAAACAGTGTATGTGGATGTAATATTACATCCCCCGTTACAAGTTAAAGCCCTTATAGACTCGGGGTGTGCCCGCTCTTTGATTAATGAAACAGTCCTGGATAAAAGCTTTCCTGAGCTTGGGATTGTCAAGATGTTCCACTGTTCAGGGTTAGATGGGCTACTACCACTGCAAGGCATTTCATGAATGTCCTGGGAGCTGTGGACAATCCAAAAGGCAGCACTTTGTATTGATAACATTTCCCATTGCATTCGGACCTCAGGTACTGGCGACACTCTTTATGAATTGCAATGAATTGCAATATGGAAATAGGCATCGTGGAGATCTAACACCACAAACCACATATGTGAATCCAGGAGGGGAAGGACGTCCGGAAGCGTAAGCATACGGAACTTCCTGGTCTTGACAAAAATATTCAGGTCCTGGAGATCCAGGATAGGCCGTTTTCCCCCTCCCTTTTTATCAACAAGAAAGAAGCAGGAGTCCTGGAGATCCAGGATAGGGCGTTTTCCCCCTCCCTTTTTATCAACAAGAAAGAAGCGGGAGTAAAACCCGGAAGGTGGAATCTCAGAAATGGCCCCCTTGGAAAGAAGAGTGTCAACCTCTTGTACAAGCAATTCAGGAGCCGGCGAGTGAACATGGCCCGCAGGCCTGTATGGAGGTAAAATATCAAATTCTATAAAGTAACCAACATTTATTATCTTGAGAACCCAAACATCGGTGGTAATAGCAAACCAAGAGTGATAGAAAGCCGACAGGCGATCACGAAAACAAGTAGACATGACTAGTCATGCCTGCTTCTGTTTGTTAAAGCGAACCCCTGGGGCCTCTGCAGGCCCTTGGTTTGGGTGGACATTTCCTGTCTTGCTGCTGGCGGGGAACGGATGGATGGAAGGAGGACTGATGGAAGGAACCCTGGAAAAGGTAAGGGCTGATTGGTCTGACGACCAAATTAATGCCATTTCATGGTAGGAGCTGGGGGAGCAATCCCTAGCAATTTAGCATTTGTCTTGTTTTTCTTCAAGCGATCCAAGAAAGTATCAGTTTGGTCGCTGAATAAGGATGTCCCTTGAAAAGGGAGGTCCTCAATACGGGCTTGAGTGTCAAAGGGGAGAGCTGATTGTCGCAGCCAGGCATGCCTGCGGATAACCACAGCCGCAGCAATGGCCTTGCTAGAGGAGTCTGCCACATGGCGAGCAGCCGTAAGTTGTTGGCGTGCTAGTGACATGCCTTCAGCCTGAATGGCCATTGCTGAAGGCCGTTGGTCATCCGGAAGGATGGAGATTTGGGGGGAAATATGATCCCAAAGGGCGTATTGGTACCTGGCCATAACAGCAAGGAAATTGGATATGCGGAGGCCCACAGACAAGGAAGTGTAAACCTTCCTGGCAAGGATGTCTAATTTACGGCCTTCCTTGTCATGTGGGGACGAGTGTGCTCCAGACCTATATTTACCTCAACAATAACTGAATTGGGAGGAAGAGGGTACCGAAGCTGGTTTAGCCCAGTTGGTATGTGTCAGGCCTGTATCTCAGTTGATGTTTACTTTCGCTTTCCCGCCGACCAGACTCAAGGACTGTTATGCCTACTGAACTCTGTTTGAAGCTCTGGGAACACAGCTTTGGTTTTGATATGTAATCTCTCGCCTTTTCAGTGCTTTTATATTACCAAGTTCAAGCCAGCCAGCTTCATTGCTGTCACCCTTTCCTATTATGCTCTGTTAATCTGTTTGACCAGTAAAGACCAGCTTCTTTGGACCTGATTGTCTATGATGTGGTTTCTGCTTCTTTTGGACCAAGGGCTTACATTGTGACAGCAATCCTTCTTTCCTCTGTCAGGCTGGAGCCCTGGAGGGTTCGCCTGCCACTCGGATGGGAGCGAGGAGAGCGCTCTCTGAGTGATTCGACAGGGGCTGGAGCCCTGTGTGGTTCGCCCCAAACCCGCCGGTTGTGATCCCCGGGTTGCGGGTTCCTGGAAGAACCCTGGAAGACGATCCCAATCTCGTGCGGGACGTTGTAGCTGAACTGAGCAGGACTAGCACGGAAGTTAGTCGCCTAAATGGATTAATACAGACCCAGTGGCGTTCTCTAGTGACTTCTCCCTGGATTTCTGACGTTGAGGATGCCAACACCTGTTTAGACCTCCAAGCCCTTGATCGGTTGGTGGATGATGCCCGACTGGCAGTGGAGGATTTACAAATATTAACTGGTTTGTTGATAAACTTATTGCTCGTGAGACTCACTCAACAGGAGCCATGGCAGGAGCCACGCCGGCAAGTTTTTCTTTGGTGCCGAATGCAGCTGACTGTCAAGCGGAGGCGAAACGGATCGCTATCCAAACGGCACTCCTATTTGTGGAACTAACAAAGGATACCACGGTAGCCACTCTATCACAATTGTTGTCCCCAACTTTCGGGGCTGATGCACCTGCGCTAGCAGTCCAGGTTCAACCGCTGCTGGGCGGGGAGTCCGAACCGCTCCTCGCCCTCTTGGAGAAGGAACTTCTATCGCTTGTGACTGCAGCTGCTGCCCTGAAACTCGAGTCCGCCCAAGTTCTCGCGGATAGAGAAGCAGCTATGGCAGCGGAGGTGGCGGCCAAAGCTCAGGCCGCACGGGAAAAGGAGCAACAGTTGGCTACGGAACGGGCACGGGCGGGTGTGCGCCCCAACGACCCCGGTCGAACCGGCCCTTCGTGGGGGCCAACGTTTTCCCCAGCTTTTGCCCCGTCCCGCACTGCCCAACGCGCGCGGCGCCTCGCAGAACGGCTTCAGGGATCCGACGATTCTGACGAGGAGGACTTGTATGGGGACGGCTCCCAATGGGCCATGGGCTTCCGGGCCAGCCGAGCACATCGTACAGGTGGACCTGAGGAAGAGGTGCACTTATTGCGGGCTCAAAACCGAGAGTTATATGATCGTGTAGACCGTCTCCACGATCAAATGGAACGTTTGTTCCAGGAAAACGAGCACTTGCAGCGGGTGCTGATGACTCCGGCGCAGCCCATTCTTCCTGGGCCCGCCTCACCGGTTCACCTACCAGGTACGCCAGTTGTGCCAGCTCACCCAGCTCAACCACCCGCTAATCTCCCCGTTCAGCCACTGGTCCCCGGAGCGCCAGTCGCACCAGCTCCCGGGGCACCCGTACAGCCGGGACAACCCATACACGGCCCATGGAAGCAACCCCGGTTGAAAACGACCTATGATGGCTCGCTTGAGACTCTACCCTGTTTCCTATATCAAGTGGACAGTTACATGCGAGAACAAGGACAATTCTTTCCCACAGAGGATAGCCGGGTTCGTTTTGTAGCTTCTCTATTGACGGGGAAAGCAGCTGACTGGATGGTCCTCCAATTTGACACTCGGTCCCGTTCCATCCGCTCCCTCAACAATTTTATGACTGCCTTGCGGAGACGGTTTGAGGATCCCTTTATGGGAGAATGAGCCAAAGCAGAACTTCTGCAACTCAGGCAAGGTTCTTCTCCAGTCCGAGAGTTTGCAGATTAATTCCAGAGACTACCCAGTAGAATAGTGGACTGTCTGGAGGCCACCCTAATCCACTACTTCAGGGAAGCCTTACACCCTGACATTCTGAACTGGTCATATATGAAGGGCGATCCTGATACCCTCGAAGATTGGATTTTACTGGCTGAAGAGGTTGAAAGCCGCAGGCATTTCATTTCCCTGGTCCGGTAACGTAACAAGGATAAGAGCGCCCAGAAGCCCCCGTCAAAAGCACCGCTCCCCAGCCTGCGGAAACCAACTCGACCACCTCAGGATCGCGAAACAAGGTTCCAGAGGGGGGCTTGCCTCGTTTGCGGTGAACTGGGTCACTTTGCGGCAACCTGTCCTCAACGCCCAGAGACTTCTCGCCCCAGCATGCCGCCCCGGGCTTGAGGGAGACCTCAACGCAGAGGCACCGCGGCTACCCACAGCGCAGCGCCGGGACGACCCTCTGCACTTCATGTTGGGGAATCGGCTAACCTTTCTGCACCAAGTGACCCCCGCAGGGTCCCAGATTACAAGTGCCCCAATAGGGGACAACTCTCCTTCTTCTGACGAGGATAACCAATGGAATGCTCCAGCGCTAAACCTGGAAACCCCTCTTGATCTGTCAAAAAACGAATACGGTCTGTGGTGAGTGGAGAATCTCCACAGACCCCTGCAGAATCTTCTGCTAAACCCAAAGCTCCTGTCAAGGTGAGTGAAGTAGAAACCACTGTTTATGTGGACGCAGTGTTGCAACACTATAGAGGGGGTCCCCAACTGCCTGTCAAGGCACTTATTGACTGGCTGCGGCCGCACTTTAATCAGTGAAGCCACATTTGCAGCCCTCAAAGTCAAGTCCGAGGCTTTACCAGCTCCCGTCCAATTTGCCCAAATGGATGGGAGCCACTTCAAGGGGGGACCAGTCGATCATCGCACACGGGGAGTAGCGATGGGTATTGGTTCTCATTGGGAACAAATAGACTTTACCATAGCCCCCATCCGGTTCGAAGTTGTCCTAGGGATTAATTGGCTTAAAGGACATAGTCCCTGCATAGACTGGGAAACTGACACTATTACCTTTGCCAATCCCAAATGTGAACAGCACCGGCAGGGAGTCGCGGTGGTGCCTCCACCCGCTCCAGCTTTAACCTCCGATGCCGCATCGCCACCGCCTTTGCCCGAAGCATACAGAGACTTTGCAGATGTCTTTGATGTTAAAGAATGTGATGCCTTGCCCCCCCACCGTACCACTGACTGTGCAATTGAGGTGGTAAAAGATTGCACACTGACTAAGAGCAAGATTTACCCCATGAGCGTTTCCGAACGCGCTGTGTTACGTGACTTTTGGGATAAAAATCTTGCTTGAGGGTTCATTCGGCAATCGAACGCTCCCAACTCAGCCCCAGCGTTCTTCGTCCGGAAAAAGGAGGGTGACCTGCGTTTATGCATTGACTTCCGAAAGCTAAATGCAGTTACCCAAGCCAACGCCTACCCCATACCGTTGATTTCAGATATTATGGGGCAATTACAGGAGGGTCGCTTTTTCTCCAAATTGGACTTAGTGGAAGCTTATTATCGCGTCCGTATCCGCGAGGGAGACGAACCTCTCACTGCCTTCTCTAGCTGTTTTGGAATGTATGAATTTCTTGTGATGCTTTTCGGATTAAAAGGGGCTCCGGGGGTCTTCATGCAACTCATTAACGAAATCCTCCATGATTTGCTGTACCGCGGCGTGGTAGTTTATCTGGATGACATTCTTATTTATTCAAAAACCATGGAGGAACATGTTGCTCTGGTCAGAGAAGTTTTACAACGACTGCGTAACCACCAGCTCTATGCAAAACTGTCTAAATGCGAATTTCACCAAAAGCAAATAACTTTTTTGGGGTACATAATCTCTCATTGTGGCCTTACCATGGACCCCGCTAAAGTCCAATCGGTACTTGACTCCACCCTCCACCCGCAAGCAAGTGCAGCAATTTCTGGGCTTTGCTAATTTCTACCGCAGTTTCATTCCCAACTTCGCTCAAGTGGCGTTGCCGATCACTGACCTCCTGAAAACAAAGGGTAAGGGGGTTTCTGTAATGTTGCCCTCTGCCAAAATACTGTGGACTGATCAATGCCAATCCGCCTTTGTAGCCCTCAAATGGCTTTTCACTTCTGAACCGGTCCTGCAGCACCCAGATCCGAACCAAATGTTTATTGTACAGATTGATGCGTCCGACGTAGCCATGGGGGGTGGCCTTCTCCAGAGAGGACCAGATGGTCTCCTTCACCCCTGTGCCTACTTCTCGAAGAAGTTTGCGCATTCCCAATTAAACTGGCCCATTTGGGAAAAGGAGGCATCAGCCGTCCACCATGCCCTTACTCTGTGGAGGCAGTTTCTGGAGGGATCCGGGGTCCCCTTCGAAGTCTGGACCGATCACAAAAATCTAGCTGCCCTCATGGGGACCCATAAATTGTCCGCAAAACAACAGCGTTGGGCGGACTTCTTTGCTCAATTCCGTTTTGTTCTTAAACATGTGCCCGGGAAACAGAACGTGCTTGCAGATGCTCTATCCCGATTGCCTCAATACCCAGTAAAACGTGATTGGCCGATGGACTCTTTGTTCACCCCGGCACAAAGAGAAGCCCTGCCCCTGCTGGCCGTGCAGACCCAGTCCCAAACCCGACTCCAGCAGGGGAATCACGCAGTGGCCGACAAGGTATCCAGCCCTAACCAGCAGGCTCCCTCGCCAGCCCCCCTTGCGCCACCTGTATCCGGCGCCCCGCAGCAACCAGTTTCTTCCCCCTCCAACACCACCAGCTCCTGGTTCACCCTCTTCCGCGAAAGGAGGGGGGTGATCATCTCCAATTCCTTCCTGGACTCCCTTTGGGCTCAGTGCTTAGCCGAACGCACTGCCCAAACCCTGCCCCAAGGTGGTTGTTGGTACAAAGACTCGAAACTATACGTGCCTAGGATACTTCGAAGAGAAGTTCTGCAGTTGGCCCATGGAGCTAAAACCGCGGGACACTTTGGGTTCCTGAAAACCATTCACTTGTTGCGCAGACAGTTTTGGTGGGGGGGAATGCGTTCTGATGTGGACTCCTTCATTGGCAGCTGCCCTATCTGTGCCACAGTCAAACGATCTCAGGGCAAACCCCCAGGACTACTGCAACCGCTGGAAATTCCCAGCAAGCCCTGGGAAGTGATTGCCATGGATTTCATGATGGATCTCCCCCTTAGCGGGGGCAAAACTGTACTATGGGTTGTTACTGACTTATTTTCCAAACAGGTACATTTGGTTCCGTGTGCGGGTATTCCCTCCGCCCCAAGTTGGCCCACCTCTTCATGTCACATGTTTTCCGTTTGCATTCGTTCCCGCGCAAGATAATCTGCGACCGCGGAAGTAGTTTCGTGGCTAAATTCTGGAAAGCGTTCCTCAAATTGGTGGGGGTAGAGCAAGGGTTGTCAAGTGCTTACCATCCCCAGACGGATGGACAAACTGAACGTGTCAATGCTGTATTAGAATGTTATTTACATTGTTATGTCAATTACCACCAGGATGACTGGGTAGAACTATTGCCTTTTGCAGAATATGCGTACAATAATGCTGTCCATCAATCTACAGGGTTCAGCCCTTTCTATGCTGTGTACGGTCAGGACTTCAGTCCTATTACCCCTACGGAAATTCCAGAGGGGGAGGGGGATCCCGATGTAGCCTCTTGGGCACATGCCCTCCGCACTACATGGCCCTGGCTAGTGAGCAACCTAGATAGAGCCAAGCACAAATATAAGGTGCAGGCAGATAAGCATCGGTCCCCCAGCAAAGAATTCCGGGTTGGTGAATTAGTGTATCTTTCCACAAAAAACCTGCGATCCACTCAACCATGCCACAAACTTAGTGCCAAGTACATTGGACTATATCCCATTGCCCGGATCATCAACCCTCTGACTGTGGAACTGACTCTCCCCAAAACCCTGAGACGTATCCACCCTGTCTTCCATGTCAGTCTCCTTAAACCTCATGTCGCCTCCTCGGAATGGCACCCAGACCCGCCTCCCGAGCAGCCCGTGATGGTGGGGGGGGGAGGAGCATTTTGAAGTATCAAAGATCCTGGATTCACGTATACGGCATGGATCTCTGCAGTACTTAATTCGCTGGAAACACTTCCCCCCTGCCTACGATGAGTGGATGCGTGCACAGGATGTCTCCACCCCGCACTTAGTGACTGCCTTCCACACCGCCTACCCAGATAGGCCGTCCCCCTTGCAAGGTGGGAGGGGGCCTTAAGGGGGGCAGGATGTCAGGCCTGTATCTCAGTTGATGTTTACTTTCGCTTTCCCGCCGACCAGACTCAAGGCCTGTTATGCCTACTGAACTCTATTTGAAGCTCTGGGAACACAGCTTTGGTTTTGATATGTAATCTCTCGCCTTTTCAGTGCTTTTATATTACCAAGTTCAAGCCAGCCAGCTTCATTGCTGTCACCCTTTCCTATTATGCTCTGTTAATCTATTTGACCAGTAAAGACCAGCTTCTTTGGACCTGATTGTCTATGATGTGGTTTCTGCTTCTTTTGGACCAAGGGCTTACAGTATGGATCACTTCCAGGATGCTCTTAATCATAGGAAGAGCTACTGGACCTACTTCAGGAATATGGAGGATATCCATGATATCAATAGGGCCAGAATCCTCCGGCTTAAACTCAATTTTGAGGGCTTTCGCCATGCGGATAAATTGTTCCGCATATAAACGGACATCTCCCGTAGGAGAAATTGGTTTAGAGTCCCCAACAGTGTCCTCGGGTGAAGGAATTGAAGTGCGGGATTCCTCATCCTCATCTGGAGAGAAAGAGGCATCATATTCGGACTGATCAGTGTCCCGTAAGACTAAAGGGGATCTAGACAGCAGAGGCTTCCGAGATGACTCTTGCCTTGGATAAGTGGGGTCCTTGGCACGGGAGTCGGAATGGCGAGACGGCATGGGCCGATGTCGACGGGAGCCTCCAGAAGGCAAATGAGATTGGGAACTTCAACTGGAACGGCAACGGTCGACAGGAGAACCCGAGTAGACCGACGGGGTATGATATCGGTTTCGGGGGATTTCTCGGTGTCGACGGGAGGGAGACCGACTCCTAGCGGACTAACGGTGCCCATGTGATATCGGACTGCGTGAGTGATATGAATGGCTATGTCCGGTGATAGGCTGTTGGATGACTGAAGCATGTGGTTGAAGTGAACGGCAATGTCCAGAAGTTGACTGCTTGGGCGATGTTTGAAGTTGATGAATGGCTGGTGAGCAGTGTGAACGGCAGTGACCTGAAGAGTATTGAGTGGATGAAGACCGGTGAGACCTGGAGCGGCAAGAGGTGGATCGGCGTCGAGGGTATTGTCAGGCCTGCTCTTTGCAGAGGCCGCCAGACTGGGGTTGTTTTGGTTTTGCCAGGTGCTGACCAAGGACTGCTTTCTAACCGCCGAATTCCTGTTATGACTCTGAGTTGCATGGGAATCTAACCTCAGCGGGAGGGGGGTTACCATGCCTACCAATGCTATCTAGATATGACCAATGTTCTTTCATATAAGCTGCACTGTGTTTCTAGTCCCCCATTCATGCCAATTTACCTATAGCTGCTGTAAACCTGTAGACGTTTTCCAATAAATCAACTCTATTTTGGACTCCTCGTCTGTGGATATTGTTTATGGAATTGTCATGGGACAAGTGCTTAGATTTTGGCACGAATCCCTCTCTACCTTTTGACTAACTCTACTTCCTGGCTGGAGCCCTGGAGGGATCGCCGGGATCTCGGATTGGAGCAGGGGACGTGCTCTCCGAGTGACTTGCCCGTGGCTGGAGCCCCGGAGGGTTCGCCTGGGCCCCGGGTGGGAGCAAGGAAAGTGCTCCCCAGGTAGAGTGTTCCTGGCTGGAGCCCTGGAGGGTTCGTCTGAACACTGGTGTCTTCCCCTGGGAACGTCGGACGAGTACCCTGACGACCCTACTCTGCTGCAAGATACCCTTGCTGAGGCGCTACGGACTGACGTGGAGATCATTCGCCTATTGTTCAAGTTCAGTGGCATCTCCTTGCTGAAATGACCCCCTGGATGACCCACGACGCAGATCAAAGTGCCCAGCACGACCTCCTGACACTGGATAGTTTGTTGGAGGAAGTTCGGCTGGCGCAGGAGGATTTAGCGACATTGACCCATTTGTTAGCGGGATTAACTTTACACGAAACGCAACAGGACTTGGCGGCGGCCCCGATCCACCCTGTGTGCGGCTCTCCCATGGTGGGAATGCGGGAGGAGGGTGTCCCGATGTCAACCGTTCCTGATCCCAATGTGTGCCTGAAGGAGGCACAGGATGTGGCGGCCCGGACAGCTTTACAATTTGTGGGATTGACCTCAGCCACGGTGGCCGAGATCGCAAAACGACTAACCCCAGAGTTTGGACCGGACGCAGCTGCTCTGGCAGTCCGAGTTCAACCGTTGTTGGACCAAAATTCCTCTGAGTTCCTTCTGCTTCTGGAGCAAGAGGCCCTCCCGATCGTCACAACGGCGATCGCCGTTAAGCTCGAGGCCGACCAATCGCTCGCCGATCGGAAGCGAGCCGAGGAACAGTTGTGGGCTGCCGATGCGGCTGCAGCTCAGACGCTGGCCGATCTGAACAAGGCTGAGGAGCTACGTTTTTCTCAAGCGGCCAACGCTCGAAGCATCGCAACAACGGCAGCGGACGTGCGTCCCAAAGAAAGCACAGGGTTCGGATTGTTCCCCTCATTTCCCCCGACCTATGGCCCGCCTCGAGACGTGCAACGCGCACGTTGGCTCGCTGGTCGCCGGGTCGAACCGGATTACTCGGATGAGGAGGACTTATACTGTGAGGAGTCTCAGTGGGCTACTGGCCTCCGAAACAGCCAGGCCCAACGTACTGGGGGAACTGGGGACAAAATGCGTCTCTTACGGGGCCAGAACCGGGACTTGACTGATCGTGTGGCCCATCTGCAGGACCAAATGGAGCTCCTAATGCGAGAAAACGAACATTTACAATGAGCTCAAATGCCCCCAGTTCGACTGATGCCAGGGCATCCAACTCAGCCGGCTCCACAGCCACAGGTTCCGCCGCTGAGACCGCCAACTCTGCCCCCTCCGGGGCAACCGGCTCAGCTGGACCCGGGGGCACCAGTTCTACCGCCTCTGGGGCAACCAGTTTTGCCTCCCCCAAGGGCAACCACCAGTGCTACCCCCAGCGCCCCCTCATATACAGTGGAAGCAACCACGGTTAAGGGTGACTTACGACGGCTCAGTTGAGGCTCTGCACTGTTTCCTACACCAAGTGGACAGTTATATGAGGGAACAGGGGCAGCACTTCCCCACGGAAGACAGCCGGGTACGATTCGTTGCCTCACGATTGACTGGAAAAGCCGCCGACTGGATGGTTCTCCAGTTTGACACTCGGGCCCGATCCATACGCTCACTCGATGATTTCATGCGAGGGTTGCGGCGACGTTTTGAGGACCCCTTCCTGGGAGAGAAGGCCAAGGCAGCCCTCCTGCAACCTCAGCAAGGCTCTACACCAGTGTGGGATTTCGCTGACGAATTCCAAAGGCTCGCCAGTAAAATAGTGGACTGGACCGAGGCTACCCGAATACATTATTTCCGGGAAGCCTTACACCCTGAGATATTGAACTGGGCTTATATGCAATGAGGCCCAGACACTCTAGAAGAATGGATTTTACTGGCTGAAGAAGTGGGAAGCCGCTGCCAATTAATTTCGCTGGCCCGACGTCGGGCCAGGGAGGGGGGCAACCAAAAGCCCCCGCCTAAGGCTGCAACTCCTACACCGCGGAGACCTGCTCAACCCTCACAAGACCGCGTGTCTCGGTTTCAAAGGGGAGCCTGTCTCGTTTGCGGCGCCATGGGCCACTTTGCTGCAGCCTGCCTGCTTCGACCGGACCGGTTAGTTCCTTCTTGACCAGATGGGCCGCCTCGGAATCGGGGGCGAACTCAGCGAAGAGGCACCGCGGCCAACCGTAGCACTGCACCAGTACGGACTGTGCCGTCAGCGCTTCACGTCGGAGATGCACCCAACGAGACTGCACCAATGACCCCACCAGGGTCCTGGATTACAAGTGCCCCGGGAGGGGACAGCTCACCTTCCTCGGATGAGGACAGAAGCTGGGACCCCCCAGCTTTAAATCTAGAGTCTCCTTTGGATCTGTCAAAAAACTGGTGGGGTCTGCGGTGAGTGGAGCGACACTGCAGACCCTCGCAGCTGTTCCTGCAAAACCCAAGGTTCCTGTACTGATGAGTGAGATCGAAGATACTGTGTATGTAGACATAGTGTTACAACACTACAAAAAGGGCCCCCAATTACAGGTCAAAGCACTAATAGATTCCGGGTGTGCCAGTTCCCTAATCAATGAAGCCATTTTCAAAGCGCTCAAAGTTAAGTCAGAGACTCTGTCAGCTCCCATTCAATTTGCCCAAATGGATGGCAGTGACTTTAAGGGTGGGCCAGTTGATCGTCGTACTCGCGGGGTAGCGATGGGCATTGGCCACCATTGGGAGCAAATAAACTTCACCATAGCCCCAATCAAATATGAAGTGGTGTTGGGAATAAACTGGCTCAAGGGACACAGCTCACATATTGACTGGGGGGCTGGGACTATAAAGTTCTCTGGTCCTGATTGCGACCAACACCATCACGAGGTAGCCATTGTACCTCCATCAACCCCGGCTTTAGTCTCAGATACCCCCTCTTCCTCTCCACTGCCTGCTGAATATCAGGACTTTGCAGACGTTTTTGATGTACGGGAATGTGATGTACTACCCCCCCACCGCAAAACTGACTGTGCTATCGAGGTGGTGGGGGATGGGAAACTACCCAAAAGTAAGATCTACCCCATGAGCGCTTCTGAACGTACAGTGTTACGTGAATTCTTGGACAAGAACTTGGCTCGAGGTTTCATCCAACCATCTACCACCCCTTCTTCGGCCCCCGCTTTCTTTGTGCACAAGAAGACGGGTGACTTGCGGTTATGCATCGACTTTCGGAAACTCAATGCAGTCACCCAGTCCAATGCCTATCCCATTCCTCTGATCTCAGATCTCTTGGGGAAACTAAAGGAGGGGTGTATCTTTACTAAATTAGACTTGGTAGAAGCTTATTACAGAATCAGGATCCAGGATGGGGATGTACCCCTAACAGCCTTTTCCAGTTGCTTTGGCATGTATGAATTCTTAGTGATGCCGTTTGGATTAAAAGGGGCCCAGGGGGTCTTCATGCAATTCATTAATGAGATCCTACATGACTTGTTATATAAAGGAATGGTTATTTATTTGGATGATATTCTCATTTACTCTAAAACTATGGATGAACACGTTGCCCTGGTGAGGGAAGTGTTGCAACGTCTCAATCAGCTCTATGCTAAGGTGTCCAAGTGCGAATTTCACCAAAAACAATTGACTTTCTTGGGCTATATAATTTCACACCACGGTCTCACTATGGACCCTTTGAAAGTGCAGTCTGTCACCAGTTGGGAGCCTCCCTCAACCAGCAAACAGGTTCAACAATTTCTTGGGTTCGCTAACTTCTACAGAGGTTTCATCCCCAGCTTCGCTCGAGTCGCACTCCCCATCACTGATCTCCTGAAGCCTAAGGGAAAGGGAAGTGCAACCACATTGCCTTCGACTATATATTACTCTTCCTACACCCTTGACACTAAGAGACACTGTCCTTCAGTGTTACTCCTCTGAAGATGCCTGCCACAGTTGCTGGCGAAACGTCAGGAAAGAAAATTCCAAGACCACGGTTACACAGCCCGGATAACCTACAAGAACCAATTTCCTCATTATCAGATGGAGGGACCACAGCATGGCCAAAGACGTTAGAAAAATAATCAACCCATACTTGAGGCGCAATACCTGAGTCAGGAGAGGGTTTGTTGTTTAATAGACAAGAAATTGTTCTCCAAAAGATTTTACTGTCACTTGATTTCAGAGATAAAAAGAGCTGGTCCCATCTTTTTTGATAATAGGCTTTCTTTTTATTAACCACTAATTCCTGATAAGCTTTTTTTGACGATAAATGTTGCTCCATATCGATTGTTTGGCCTCCTTTCCTAGATTTCCCAAAAAAACCGATCGCAAATTCCTTTTTTGAGTTAAACATTCATGATCAAACCAGGTCGATGTTTCAAAAGTAGTTTTACGTATCGGTTTGGCTATAGAGCTACATTGAGCCGGCTGAGTTGGATGCCCTGGCATCAGTCGAACTGGGGGCATTTGAGCTCATTGTAAATGTTCGTTTTCTCGCATTAGGAGCTCCATTTGGTCCTGCAGACGGGCCACACGATCAGTCAAGTCCCGGTTCTGGCCCCGTAAGAGACGCATTTTGTCCCCAGTTCCCCCAGTACGTTGGGCCTGGCTGATTCGGAGGCCAGTAGCCCACTGAGACTCCTCACAGTATAAGTCCTCCTCATCCGAGTAATCCGGTTCGACCCGGCGACCAGCGAGCCGACGTGCGCGTTGCACGTCTCGAGGCGGGCCATAGGTCGGGGAAAATGAGGGGAACAATCCGAACCCTGTGCTTTCTTTGGGACGCACGTCCGCTGCCGTTGTTGCGCTGCTTCGAGCGTTGGCCGCTTGAGAAAAACGTAGCTCCTCAGCCTTGTTCAGATCGGCCAGCGTCTGAGCTGCAGCCGCATCGGCAGCCCACAACTGTTCCTCGGCTCGCTTCCGATCAGCGTCCCGATGGTCGGCCTCGAGCTTAACCCTCCTACAGGACCACATTGGAAAAACCACTTCTTACATCAAAGATTCAACTCACTTCATCAACAAAATCAGTCCGTTGAGACTCAATCCACAGGATATATTAATCAGTTTTGATGTTGTATCCCTCTTTACCAAGGTTCCAGTAAAAGACACAATCTCATTGATTAACCAGATTTTTCCAGAAGACATAACAGCCTTATTTCACCATTGTTTGACAACAAGTTACTTCCTATGGGATCAAGAATTTTATGAACAGATTGATGGAGTAGCTATGGGAAGTCCACTCAGTCCAGTAATAGCAAACTTTTACATGGAATATTTTGAAAAGACAGCATTAGAATCAGCACCTTACAAACCTACAGTCTGGTTCAGGTTCGTATATGATACATTTACTATTTGGAGCCATGGTGAAGAAAAATTAATGGACTTTCTAAACCATCTTAATAATATCCATCCAAACATTCAGTTTACCATGGAAAAGGAAATTGAGGGTAAACTCCCATTTCTTGATACCCTTGTCATCCGTAAAACAAACTTTCAGTTAGGTCACAAGGTCTACTGGAAACCAACTCACACAGATCGCTACTTACACAAAAACTCCAACCACCACCCCCGACAGAAAAGAGGAATAATCAAAACATTAATGGACCGTGCAAGACGGATCTGTGAACCAGTTTCTCAAGGAAGAAACTAATCATCTAAATCACGCACTGCTAGCAAACGGCTACTCCAAGAATGAAATCAGAAGGGCCATTAAACCAAACAAAAATCAGAAAACTCAGGAAAAACAGTCTCCCATAGGAAAGGTATTCTTGCCATTTATTAAAGGAGTCACTGATAGGATGGAGAAACTTTTGAAAAAACATAACCTACAAACAGTGTTTAAACCCACCAAGAAAATACAACAAATGCTACGATCAGCAAAAGACAAAAGAGACCCCCTCACCTCTGCAGGAGTATATCGTATACCTTGCAGCTGTGGAGAAGTTTACATCGGGACCACAAAATGCAGCATACAAACAAGGATAAAAGAACATGAAAGATACTGCAGACTTGGCCAACCTGAGAAACCAGCAGTGGCTGAACATGGACTGACACAAACAGGACACAGGGTCTTATTCCAAGACACTGAAAGACTGGACAATTCTACCAACTATTTTGTCAGATTGCACAGAGAAGCCATTGAAATTCATAAACATCAGCACAACTTTAACAGAAAAGAGGAGAGTTTAAGAATGAATAAGGCTTGGCTTCCTGTTCTAAAAAACATCCAAACTAACAAAGACAACATTCAACAATAGCCATGCAGATTAGCTTTGGATTACACACATTAACAGATCACTTCAGGATACAATGGTTCCATATTAACATACCATACCATCATTAGCACATTGTCTTGATACTTACAGGACAATGATTAGCACATTACTTTTGCAGGACAATACTCAGCTCAAACCCAACCCCTTTCTGACTATATATTACTCTTCCTACACCCTTGACACTGAGAGACACTGTCCTTCAGTGTTACTCCTTTGAAGATGCCTGCCACAGTTGCTGGCGAAACGTCAGGAAAGAAAATTCCAAGACCACGGTTACACAGCCCGGATAACCTACAAGAACCAATGAACTCTGACCGTGAAAGCCTTCGACAATATAATGAGGAAATTATTCCCGCAAATATCCCTCCATGGCATGCAGTAAGTAGGGAAGAAATTATGACCCTAATTTCTAAACTAAAAAGCGGTCGAGCACCAGGTCCTGATGGGCTCCCTG